>NC_091000.1:55539166-56200833 GCF_041146395.1 Eulemur rufifrons | reverse complement strand
AGTAGAGATTATATAATATAACACAACTTCTCTCTGCCATACCTTCATTGGTTCCTACGGCTCACTGAAAATCTTCCAAATTCTTTATTTGATGTTTAAGATCTTCACAATCTGGCCCCAACATGCTTTTCCAGCTTCATTTCCTACTTTTCCCCTCATGCATGCCGAACCAGCCACACTGAGCGTCTCACTTCCTCTCTGAGAGCCCACATTTCTAATCCACATGTCAAAATTCAAGCCATTCCTCCCAAGATGGACTCAAATCCTACTTTTTCCATGACTCTTTCCTTCAATCTCCCTTACTACAACTTCCCCAGTCAGAAGTACTTTTTTTTTTGCATGTGAACTCCCATAGGTTTTATTCCTTTTCCTTGGGGGTACTAATCATTGTGTTCCTTATCCTAAAATAGGCATCATTTTCCTGGGCAGACTGTAGTAAATTCCGTGAAGATAGGGTTTGTGCCTGTCTTCTTTTTGTAAGCTTTGCAGTACTTTTGCAAGTGATAAACACCTTGGTCGATACTTGTTGACCAACTGACGGAGAGCGTGGCATTTTACTTTTGCTCTGACATGTCCTCAAGTCTCTGTCCTCTGTGGTTATCAAACAGGAGAACTTCCTTTTGGGTTAGTTGGAGAGAAATCATCACATAAGCCAATAAGGAAACTGCTCAGTTGATCAATGAAATGTTCTGCAAGAGCCTCTTTTTCCAACTCAGGACTAAAGCTAACCCTTTGTACTTTCTTTCTGACAAAGAAAGAGAAGCAGCCAGGGGTGCTGGCAATTGCAGAGTTCAGAAATGCTTCCTCTGGCTGAGTACACTCAGCCCAGCAGGGCGCAGAGCCCTGTCTCCACCCTGCTCACAAAGGAGCTTAAATGGCATGTCCAGCCACACGCTCCCCTTTCCCTGCAAAAGGCATTTCCAGTGCATTCCAGCTTCCCTGAGAGTCAGATCTCAGGAAGAGTTGGAGGGAGGTCAGGGATGGGATGCTGGCCAAAACTCGAGGCATTCTCAAAAGTATGATTTATTCACCACATCGTGAGCTCCCCATTCAATCAACCTTTCATGATTTGTGTGAGTTATCTGTTGTCACATTTCTTCCAAATTGGCAATCCTTGGATTTTTAGCAGGCGCTTAGAACATTTTCTATGTATATTAACTGGTTTATGCTCAGGGAATAAAAACTAAAATCAGTATCTGCCTGAAGAACACATAATCAGAGGGATAAATATGGTGAAAAAAAATCTCTGTGATCAAACATTTAAAAAAAAAAAAAATTGCAGTTCATGTTGATCCATGCCGCTGTTTCCTATTATTAGCATGGCTTCATCACATAAAGGTAAGGCTTTATCCACACAGATAGAGACTCTGCAGGTGTCCGTATTTGTATGCAAGTTACATCTCCTTATTGGTATGGCACAAAGTTTGCTATGAAATATAATTATACATCCAGAGAAAAGTATGTCTGCATACCAAGAATAAAATGAAAATAAAAGATAAGTTGAACATATAGATGAGATATACCAAATCTGCACGGAACAGCTGCAGAATGATGTCTCCAGGAAATTACTATTTTAAAGACAAGATGGCATGTGCTCCTTATTGACAATTTATTCCTGGCCTTACTTGTTCAACACTCTGGTCCTGCAGGGATTGCTGAAGCCCAGCCGAAGGCACCACGGCCCAGGAGGCAGATGGATCTTGATCTAGAATCCAGAAGACCACACATCCCCAGAGTTACACATCCCCTTTTTGGCCGCCATGAATCATCGCACACCTTCTCCCTGGAGGAGAGTTTTATTTATGCCTGTTTGAAAAGGTCAGTGTTTAGTGTGGGTGTTGCAGAAGTGCTTGGTGAAAATGGGGAAGGTAGTGACAAGCCCGTGCTTCATGCTTTGATAATTTCTGAAGCATTTATAAATGACGAGCAGCAATGGCCCGCGAGAAGCTCTGACTTTAAGTCTCTTTCAGTTTCTGCTCTATTTGCTCTTTCTAAATCACAAAATTAGTAAAAATCCTAAGAAAGAAATAGTTAAATATTTACCTCTCATTCTCTTTTCACCATAATATTAAGAGTTATATGATAGTATCTTCAACTATTGTATTTGGCCTGATTTCACAAAGTGCCAAATAAGGAGTCAAGACAAAATGAAAAGAGAGAATCCACATACGCCTACCTCCACCCCCATCCTTGTGAACAAACCCAAGTAACAGACTTCGCCAAAGGCATTAAAAATACAACCTTGGAAGTATCCTATCAAATGCCACAACTTCCTCTTCTTTTTATAAAATATCACTATGCAAAAGCATGGCTACAACCAGGACATCCAATTATGCTTTAAAGGTTATAGTATTGTTACGTGATTAAAGGCCATTCAAAGCTTAAAAAAATAGAATTATTTCCCAAAACTCAAAATCAGTGACAGTCTTAACTACCCAACTTTTGCATAATGCTTGGACCAACAGGACTTTCCATAAGTCAACTTCATTTGTCTCCTTTTTTGTCTACCTGTTTTATTAAATTAAAAGCCAACAAATATGACTCCATACTTGAAACTCCTTTTTTCATGCCATTCGAGGTAGCTACCTCCTTGTTTAAATAGTACAACTTTCTGATGCAATCAGAACAGAAGTATTGCAAGACAAAGGCGCTATTGAAAACTCTCTTTTTGGAAGAGGCTTCATAAAAGTATTCTAGCTTAAAACTGGGATTTCAATGGTCTCAGCTGTGAATACCAAATAACAGAAATGCCACTTGGCATTAAATCTAGGGATTACCTGTTGAAACACCAAAGGCAGGTAGACTTTGATGTGGGTTACTTGGTGCCAGCGAAGTAACAAGAAACACAATTATTCTTTCTTTCTACGAATGTGGAGCTGAAGATTTGACACCATATTTGGAGCAAAGATTCATTGTGTGGAGGGGCGGTAAGTGTGAGCACATGCCCACAAGCCTGTTGGAGCCCGTTACTACCGTTACTAGTCATGTAGCACATAAAGTACCCTGTATTCCACTTGCTACAACATTTTAAGCTCAAATAAAGGGAAATATCGACTACTCTATTCCGAGTAAAGGACCCTGCAAGATGCAGCCTTAGTTTGTCTTCAGGGTCCTGAAACTCAATGAAAATACCGGATGATTGGATTTCATTAAAACCCCCAAGGAATTTCTTTCTTCGCACAATGAGCATTCTACAAGTTTCCTACATCTCTTTAAAAATAAATACTTAAAACTCTTTAGAATTAGCAACATCTGTTTGTCACCTGGCTCCAGGACACACATTCTCAGGGAACAGCACATCCCCATTTCTATTAGGAGAAAGAGGAACAGGGGCTTCTCTCCTCCTCCCTCGCCTTCCAGATTTAGGGGTTTATCCTAATATCATAGCTCAGGGGATTCTCACACTTACAACTCCTAATATATCAAAAAAGGAGAAAATCTCTCTTCTCTCCTTAATTGTTTTGTCGAATAAGCTCTCAAAAGTTCATTTTTGTTACCTTTTTCAGGCAAAATAAGAGGCCTTTTACAAAAATTCTATTGCTAAAACAATGGAATTCTCCCGGGAATGACTTCGTTATGGAAATGAAGTGACAGCTTCTTTTATCTAGCCAGGCAGAAAGTCTGCATTTATAAAAGGCATTCAGAGCACTCAAGTGTTGTGTGTGGGAGGACAAGAAAATGCTATTTTTAATTCAGATTGCAGCATTCCTCCCATCCAGGTCTTTCAGTATAATCATAATCATAATAAGTCTGATCTAAAAAGGAAAAAAAAAAAAAAAAAGAGTCTCGTTCCTGCTGACCCCAGCAGAAAAAGAGAGAAAAAAAAAAAAAGAAAGAAAAAAAATTAAGAGAATGATTAATACTGTTTCCTTCCACTTTTAGACCATTCTGTAGGCTCACAGATCCACCTTCAAGGCAATCAGAGCTGACTATCCATTATCCAGAATTAAAAGCACTTAAACTCTGCTAGTAAGGGCATTACATCTTCTCATACAAATTTACATTTTTGTTCGTGTGGCTTTCAGTCTACTGAGTTTGCAGGAATTGCCTGTGCCTGCCGGGAATTGCTGTGTGAGTTCCTCCATCTGCTTCCAAAAGTTAATGTTCCTCAGTGACGGACATGGCAATGGATGGACGAGTCCAGCTGGGTGGCAGGCCCATGCTGGAAATCTGATTTCTAAGTTCAGTACCTGGACAGCACTTTGGTTAGTGAGAGACACATGAGCTTCTGTTTGGGCAAACATAGACCTTTCCAGGTCAGGTGTGGAATCTGGAGTGATGAATGGAAGTGCTGGTAAGGAAGTGAAGACCAGTGTAGGCGACTCTTTGTAGAAGTTTGACATTGGAAGGAAAAACAGTACAGGTCGGAAAATGGCATCACCAAGGGTAACTGATGGAATAAGATCCTCTAGTAATGGCTAAATGATGGCTTAAGACCACACACACAAGATTAGAGAAGAGGTGGGGACAGAGAGGTATTTTTTAATGGAGGTAAAATTCACATAACATAAAGTTCACTGTTTTAACCATTTTTAAAGTGTAACCACCACTACTATCTAATTCCAAAAGATGTTCATCGTCTCCCAAAGAAACCCCATACCCATTAAACAGTCACTCTCTGTTCCCAGCTCCTCTCAGCCCCTGGCAAAGACTAACCTGCTTTCTGTCTCTGTGGATTTGCCTATTCTGGATTTTGTGTAGAAATGGAATCATACAATATGTGGCCTTTTGTGACTGGCTTCTTTCTCTTAGCGTGTATTTTCAAGGCTCATTCATGCTGTAGCATGTACCAGTACTTCATTCCTGTTTTGGCTCAGTAATACTCCATTGTATGGCTATACCATATTTTGTTACCTATTCACCAGTTGGACATTTGGGATGGTTCCACTCTTTGGCCATTATAAATCATGCTACTATGAACATTTGTGTACATGATTTTGTTTGAATACCTGTTTTCAAATCTCTTGGGTATACACCTAATGGTGGAATTGCCGGGTCATGTGGTAATTCTATATTTATCTAATTAAGGAGCTTCCAAAACTGTTTTCTACAATGGCTGCACCATATTACATTCCTACCAGCAAGATATGAAGATTCTAATTTCACCGTATCCTTGCTAACACTTGTTATTTTCCTTTTTTTTTTTTTATTATGGCCATCCTAATGGGTATGAAGTGGTATCTCATTATGGTTTTGATTTGCATTTCTGTAAACACTAATGATGTTGTTTATCTTTTCACATGCTTATTGGTCATTTATATATCTTTGGAGAAATGTCTATTCAAGGCGTTTTGCCATTTTTAAACTGGGTTGTTTGTCCTTTCGTTTTTGAGTAGTAAGGGTTCCTCATATATTCTGGAAACTAGGCCCTTATCAGATGTAACATTTGCAAATATTTTCTTCCATTCTGTGGGCTGCCTTTTGACTTTCTGGATAGTGTTCTTTGAGTCACAAAAGTTTTGATTTTGATGAAGTCTAATTTATCTATTTTTTTTCATTTGTTGCTTGTGCTTTTGGTGTCATATCCAAGAATCCATGACCAAACACAAGGTCATAAAGATTTACTTTTATGTTTTCTTCTGAGAGTTTTATTTCTTAAATTTAGGTTATTGATTCATTTTAGTTAATTTTTGTACATGGTGTGAAGAGTCCAACTTCCTTTTCTTGCACGTGTCCCATATGTCTTTTTCAGTTTTCCCAGAACCATTTGTTGAAAAGAGGTAAGAGAGATTTTTGAGCATGAAGTGATTTTAGTTCTTTCTCTCAAAAAAAACCCTTACAGATATATATATATATATATATATATATATATATATATAATTTTGCAAATTAACTTTAATAAACTGGCTTTTGACTACACTGTGACTGTAGTCAGCAATATAGAGAATACTTAAATGTTTTCCCTCATCCCACATTTTGAAGACAGGGCCATTTCTCAAGAACCATGACCCACCAGAGCCATAACCCTGAGATTTCAGGGAGGCCAACCAGTTCTTGGGTGGTGCTTTTGAGAGGACTAATTTCCAAAAGCAATAAGTAGCTTGAAAGTGCTGGGTTTTCTATTCTTGGAGTTCCATTTGCTTCTCTGTTTGTTCACCTCTAGTGAACTGCCCCTGTCCTCAGATATCTAGAGACCTCTGTGCCCTTCCCCAACCTGACACCCATTAAGATTGGCTCTTTGGAGAGAGTAAACTAGTCCATACTAAATCATGTACAATCAACAGAAACGATATACTTTTAGCACGATGCGTAAGTCTCTGTTTACACTAAGCAAAAAGAATAAAGTATAGGCTGTAGAAGTCTAGGTATCATCCATTCAGCCAGTGCAAGGACTGGAGACTTTCAAATCCCCCTAAAGCATCAGTTCTCAAACTTGGCTGCACACTGGGATCACCTGGGGAGCTTCGGGAAATACGGGTGCCTGGGTTCCACCCACAGAGATCCTTACTTAATTGGTCCGGGGTGCAGCCCAGGCAATGGGATTTTGGAAGCTCCCAGGTGATGCTAATATGCAGCCAAAGCGGAGAGTCACTGCCCTAACGTCAGTCATCAGAGGCTGCTGCCTACTCCTCCCACGTTCAAAGGTGGCTCTTCTTGCCACGTAGCACCAGTCGCAGACAATGAGGAATGTACATTCATCTGTTTTTAAAAGTCTTATAATCAGAGTAAAACTAACAAAACTTGAATTTCCTGAATCAGTTCTCATTTAATCTTCCCAACGACCCGGTGAAAGTAGGTTTATTATTCCCATATGACAGATGAGGAAAAAAACTGAGATACTGATTAAGCAAGAGCCCCAGATCACAAAACCAGGAAGTGGCAGAGAATGGATTTGGATCCAATTCTTCCAACTCCAAAGTCTGTACCATTTATGCTGTCCCAGGAATTTCAAAAGGGCCAACTGTTATGAGTGTGGTCATATAACTTGGTGTCAAGAACCATGAAGAGAAGATCAATTTCACACCTTCCTTCTGGCACTCATCTTGTGGAATAGGGTTAGGGGATATCTACTTATAGAAGAGACTGGTGGGCATGGCACCTACCATTTACTTTTCTTTCTCTATGTTGTGTGTGTGTGTGTGTGTGTGTGTGTGTGTGAGTTTATGTCTACACAAGGAAAATGGGCCTTCAAGGGCATATCTGATTTCAGGAAGACATGACATGACTATAAGAATGTACCTGGGTAGGGTTTCCAAAGATGGTGAAAGAGTAGTAATTCTTTCCAGTATGTGATAATACTGGAAATTGATCACAAAATACTTTTATTGTGGTACAAAAGTAACAAACACTGAGTAAGCTACCACTTCTTTCATTTATGAATTAATCTAATGCCTATATATGATTACAAAGGTAAATCACCAGAAAATAGCAAGACCAAAGGATATAAGGCAAAATCTCCAATATTTAAATCTTCAGGTTCTTATAATAGAGAAGGCACAACTTCTACATGATAACCATCTTGTCTGCCAAAGTTCAGGGCACATTAACAAGCCTTTCCACAATAGTAGAATAAATTAGAATTAAGAGACCATGTTGTTAATGATGGTAGAAGCTGAGAAGTAGATTTCAAGTCCCTTTTTCCTCTTTTTTCAAACTGGTGAACTCAAACAAATGTGTAGGTTTGTGCACATGTCTTTGTGCAGTGCACAAACACAAGGCTTGAGGGAGAAATGCATTTCAGTCCTGTCATGTTTTTTAATAGGTCTAGCCTATTTTTCCTTAAAACCAGGAGAGGAGTGTTGTAATGTTATTGTTCTGTCTGCGTATTACTACATAAGGAAACTGGAAGAATTTCTATACAGTAGATTTAGGAGCTGCAAAGGAGTAAGGATTTGCTGGAGGTTTTCTTACGCCAGTATCAGAACTTAGATGAGAAAAGTTTTCACAAGTGGGAGTTGTACCTACTTGTCTCCTAATTGTAGTGAATCTGTCAACTTTCTTTCCAGTGTATCAAGATTTTACTCTTAAAAATCATTCTCAGTATGCTCTGAATTGCTATACTTTTAAGTTAACGACATCTCAAAGTGCTGTTTAAAAACTGACATCTTCAACCACATTTCAGGCTTAGAATATATCTAAATTTGCAAAGTCTCATTGGTTCTTATCAAAGTGCTACTTTAAAAAATACACTTGACAGCCAATCTCTTGAAAATGATTTGTACAGAAATTGTGTTCAAATTACTTTATATCAAGACATTTAAGAGAAAATGTGGCTTTCTTTGTAATAGGCTAAAAATAATGATATCCTTTATCTTCAACTGAACATGTACATATGTTGTATAAGCTGTTGCATTTAAACAAATTGAAAAGCAGTAGGATTCTGGCTAGAGTCCATAAAGAAACAAAACTTGTTCAGAATATCATTTTAAGCATTTTAAAAAATACAATTAACTGTTGTTTTCTACAAAGTTCAATCCTACATGTAGAATCAGAGTTGTCAACTAGGTCCAGGGCATCAAATGATAAAAACTAATGTCTCAAAAACTGACAAGAAACCCAGAAAAAAATAATGATTTCAGCCCAATTTTACATAAGAAAAAGAGAATAAGAGGAACAATATAGATTATATTTCTACACATTCCTTTTGAGTTACTGGGCAATATGTTATTTAAATAGATCCTCACAGCAATAATATATTTAAAATGTCCCTAAGTCATATTCCTAAAATAATCCCCACTGAACATTTCATGTACAAAGTACTGCTAGGTGAGGTTCAGAAATGGATATAACATGTTCATCACTTTGAGTGTGGACTATTGATATGTAAAACAGTAAGCTAGTTGTCACCAACTCTAATAATTTTTGGTGATTTCTCATTGCCAACAGTAGTGATTTGCAAATGTGTTTTTTTAAAAGCCAGAACTCTGCCTTCGAACAAAATCTTATATAGAAATCTAATACATAAATGAAATTGAAGCTATTCACACTGTGTAACCTATCGGTTCCTCCACCTTGTCATCCGTCACCACCAAGTACTTCTGAAGGCAGCCCCATAGGGGTTGGGGGCGCTGAGGAATCCTTAGGCCACTGGAGAATGTGGCCTGACCTCTGCTGACCTGAAGAGTCTGCACTCCTTAGCACGGCCTATGGGCCTCTCTACAATTTGCCTCTTCATCTCACAGCCTTAGGAGCTCACTACCCTACTGGACTCATGCCACATCATCAATAATGGAGTACTGACTATTCCCTGCACTCATTATGTACATGCTGTTTGTTCCCTGTGCTTTTCTCCATGCTGTCCCCCAGCAGGTGGTCCCTTTATGTCCCTCTTCTACTTAACAAGTGCCAAGACATCCCACAACTCTGCACAGTTGGACACAGTCTTCAGAATGTAATGACACATTCGTGTTCGGCCCACCATGCTGAATAGTAATGATTGTTCATGTGGCTTTCATCTAAACTATCCTGTGAGCAACACAAGCACAGAGAGTATATTGTATTTATAGTTTACTCCAGCTTTTAGCACAGGTGTTGGCACATAAGAGTGGCTTAATAAATGTTTATTGAATGAATGAATGAAGGTGGATGGATGGGTGCATGACATGATGATGCATTCTCATCAAAGCAGTAGAAAACCTTTATATAACTACACACATACATGTGTATGACATACATACTTATAAAATATTGTGATAAAACACACACGTAACTTAAAATGTACCATTTTAACCATTTTTAAGTGTACAGTTCGGTGGTGTTAAGTACCTTCACACTGTTGTGGGACCATCACCACCATCCATCCTCTGAACTCTTCATTTTGCAAAACTGAAACTCTTGTACATACACACATTTAAAAAAATAGTCTTCATAATGTAGTTTGATGATCTAGAGTGTGGATTACCCGGGTTCTTCACTTCCCTCTTGCCCCCACCTGCTGTATATCTCGTGCCTTTCAGCCACACTTAGGACGTTCTTTAGCTGAGAAATGTGGTAAATGTGGTTGAGACATGTGGTCAAGGAAACTCCTGCCTACTGGCTTAGCTACGAGCTAGCAGCCTGGGCCGCTCAAAATGAATTTCCTGGGTTATTTTCCTAAGCCCTCACAGATTCCTACTCGCATGGACTGCTGGGAGTCAGCTTTCCCTCCTGGGACTGGTCTGGGCTTCCAGAAAGCATGCCCTGCAAAGGGCAGAGCCTGTGTGTAAAAATAGCCCACACATATTAACACACATTGCTTATATACGCTATCCATGTGAGTTGTTCACTTGAATATTTCTGAACTCAGGACCTATTTTATGTATGACGAGTGCATAAAAGAGTGGTGATATTTCTCACCCCCACTCCAGGAAACCAGCCATTAAATCTACAGTGTATCTTATCATCAGAGACACCAGGGTTGGGGGGATCTGGTACATATTTCATATTTGCACAGAATGGTTTTAATTTAAAATAGTTTCATATCATAATCATGTTATCAATCTAACACTTAGAGAAATACGAATCAAAGAAGGAAAAGGACTTAAAAAAGGTCACTCAGGTGAATGGAAGGAGACTGGGATGTGACTTGGACGCCAGGCCTGGATCTGACGCAAACTGCTCCCAACCAAAGTCTCTCTGCTGCTCTCGGCCTCAGGTCCCCCAGGGGTAAAATCCCATGGGGCAAATGAAAGTTAAACCAGGGTTAAACTATTCCTGACATCCTTCCTGCACCCACATTCAACAGCTCTCTGACCTTCTCACGAGGCCCAGGGTCCTCCCGAGAGAAAAGAGCTGAAACACCTGCTATTCTACTTTGAGTGGTTAGTTCAGGATAGAGAGAAGCAGCAAGAGCCCACCTCCTCCTGTGCCCAGGCCTCCTAGTCCATTTTTCTTAGCTGTAGCTCTACTTCTGTTTTCCAACTGGGATCATCGCTACTGCTTTCTACCATACTTCAAAGCAGCTAATGACACAGGTCCTCTGAGTAACCCAAGCCACCGAGCGAGGGGCCGAAACTCAGCCAGACACAACCTCCAGTTCCCCCTTAGCTGTGGTCAGCCAGACACCTGGACACACACCAGGCAGCCACGCAGTCCTTGCCTGAAAGAAGGCCACCTATCAGTATGTCAGCCTTTCTACCAAATGTCAACTTTCTTGACTAATCGGTACGCTTAACACATGTTGAAATTTACCAGCTTGCACCATACCACCAGACTTTGTGTTACCAAGAGGTAAGTAAACAGCATGAAAAAGGGCCCTATTAGGTGGTCCTGGGCCGCGGGTACTTTTTGTGCATTCTATCATTAGGTCAGGCTGACACCCCAAACCTTAAAAAGTGAATAAGGGAAAGAACGCTTTATAGGCTTTATACAGAAGGTTAAGCGTACTGGCAGCCTACTAAAATAGAAAGTTAAATACAGCAATGAGATTTTGAAATTTCCCCTTGCAATAAAAAAAAAAAAGAAGGGGATTTAATATGAACATAAGCCAGACTTGCTGAAAAAGCAGTCTTTGTTCCTTACAAAACTGCAGTTGACTATTTACAGAGTACTTACATTTCCTGAAATATCACACTATCACTGACCTGTGCACATTGTTACCGGGCTCCCACTCCAAAAGCGTGCTCAAGAAGAGCCAACAGTTCAAAGAAAGCAAATAGGGTCTCAGTGATAAGAAGATTGAGGACATAAACTATCATGCGTCTGTCTTTTAAACATTTAAGTAATTTTAATGTGGCCTCACTTGCCAGACCAAATGAGTTATAAAAACCTCTGCTTTCTCATAAAAGCCTCCACAGACCCAAGGGATGGTGAATGATGTTATAATGAACTGCGCTTGTCCCACTCCCTGCCATAAGAAATAATCCCCTTTTTGCAATTCTACTTTTCACTTCATCTGCAGGACAGTGCCTTACTCCTAGAGGACTGGCCCAGGCTGAGAGCAACACGGTTTTGGCAGGGAACTCACAGAAAATCTTGGCATTGGGGTTTACTATAAGCTCACTAACACAGAAATGGAAGATCACTGGAAGCCCCGGAAAAATGAAAAATATTTCTAGGGCAGCACAGAAGTTTGGCCTTTTAGCTGGTGATTTGTTTCCATTTGTTCACATGCTGTGACTCATCGTTCGGGGGACACAGAGCAGGCAGTAGCATTTCAAGTTTTAAGCACTGAATCAAATGAAGAAAGTGTTGTAAGGGAAACGTTCGCTTTTCTAATGATTTTTCTCTGATGTGATTTTATTAAAGACTTTTACATACAACAAAGCTGATGTTTCCCCACACCTGCCCCTTTTAAAATTTCCAGAAAATACAACATCCTTGTATAGATCAGGCCACCAGGCAGTCGTTCAGAAAAGAGTGATTTTTGCTGTATGTCTTCTTCTCATTCTCTATTTAATGGTAGCCAAGACTGTCAAATTCTCTGGAAAACACAGAATCCATTTACATGATGAATTTAAAAATATTAATGTCTTGTTCAGAAGTGTTAGGGGAACTGATGAGTTAGTTAATGTTGGTAAACCACTTTGCAATTCCCAGGCCAGAGACGTGAAATGAACATTATCGTTATTTGTTTTCGTGGAGGCTCACTGAGGAACTGTGAGCTCGGGGCCTAATTAGGATACAAAAGTTCACAATTTTGTGGGTAAGAGGGGAAAAAATTTTTGCAGTACTTCCTTTTACCTAATCCTCCTCTATGCTAAGAGGGCAAAGCACATGTCAATGATTACTGATATCCGCATTCAACACCTCATAGTAAGTTGATACAGGTGAAAATAAATCAAAGGCTGTACGTATGGATGGGTGGATGGACAGATGGATGGATGGACAAATGGCTAGCTGGCAACCAAAATACACGTACTCCTCCACGTTACATATCAAGGCCACTTCTTTAGAACCCTGTCCTTCTTACCCAAATTACCACTGCAGAAACAGATCATCATGTCTTGAGTCTTAGAATGTAATGATTTCAATTACTGAATCAAATCTGTGAGATTTTTGGGTAGGTACTTTCAAAAGGGGTTTGTCTAATTTTTTAGGCAACATAAACACAAACTTTTGGTTTAATATCTGTTGCTATTCCTACCCTTGTTGCCCAAACTCATAACATAAAGATTTTTTATTATACAATATTTAGAAATTCTCTGCACTATAAAAGGTGCTTAGAATTAATGGATAAATAACTGGATGAACAGATGGCTAAGAGGCATCGCCCAATCACAGCGCTGCAAGGTCAGAAGGAATCTTGAAAGGGTCCCTTCATGCCTCTGGGACAGACTGAACTTCGAACATGCCAGGCAAGTATTTTTCTTAACAAACATTTATGAGAAATGGGCTCAGTCACCTCAATCACTATTTTTGGTGTTTAAGGACTTTTATAGTATAGAAGCTCTTACTTATACTTAAGTCTCCAATGCCAAGTTTATATTAATAGTTAACATATGTGCCTGAATAAAAGGCAACATGATATAAAGTATTCTTTCCCCAAATAGAGCCCTTAGAAAATCCTGAGTCCTCTTAATTTTTGAGTCCTTATAAAGTTTATCATATTACTTGCTGGTCTCTTAAATATTTAATTTTGAACAACAAAGTACTCTTTATGGAAGACATTATCCTGAAACTACCTTGATAAATGCTAGTTTTGCACATTTAAAAAAGTCATCTAGCAGAACTGCTTTTTTTTTTAAAGGAAGAAAACCAATTTAACTAGTAATTATTCTTGGGAGTATGACTTTCACAGTTGCAAGCACTGGATGTCACTATAAATAAAAAAGCGTTTTAAAGATTACTTTCGAAAGCAACGCAGTAAGTGGTTAAGTTGTATAGTCCATGAAAATACATTCACTGGAAGAATGAAGGGAAAAAAAATCTCTTAATAATATGGTTTAAGATATTGTTCCAGTAATGGGCCCCAATATGCGTCCCTGTGTCCAGGCTCATACTAACTATAGGCATGGCTAGGTAACTCGTTTTGCCCAGTGAGGTCTTAACAAATATAACTGATCAATACAGGAATGGGGACTTGTGGCTTAGGATAGTATTTCTGGCAATAGTATAAAACATAGATTCAAAACATACTGAATCTCAAAAGACTTAGATGGATGTCAAGATGATGTGCTCTGGAAAACTGTATTAGATGATCACCAAAGTGGTTCAAAAGATGAGGAAGACACTGATATGGTAGATGAAGGTTGTAAGCAAAATTATTTCATATAATATGAAAGTGGAAAAAAGGAATATGTCTAAACTATTAATAATTTACATATGATTTCAAACATGGATGTGAGACTTAAGTACAAATTTGATGGTTTAATCTAAATCCTTAAGTCCTTAAATGCTTATAGATAAGTTGGCCAAAAAACTCATTGAAAGGATGAAAAATGGCTTAAATGTGAGATGTGGTTTATCTCAGGCCCAGACTTCTTAAGCTATAGACCTGAAGACTTAACTGCCTGTCTGAAATACCCATTAAAAAGATATCTCACTACCGGATACCAATTAGGATGGCTACTATCTAGAAAACAGAAAATAACAAGTATCGGCAAGGAAATAGAGAAATCTGAACCCTTATGCACTCTTAGCGGGAATGTAAAATAGTGTAAGCACTGTGGAAAACAATATGGTAGCTTCTCAAAAAAATTAAAAATAGAGTTACCCTCTGATTCAGCAATTCCATTTCTGTGAATATACCCAAAAGAACCTGAAAGCAGGATCTCAAAGAGACATTCGTATATCCATGTTCATAGCAGTATTGTTTACAATAACCAAAATGTGGAAGCTACCCAAGTGTCCATGGACAGATGAATAAACAAAATGTGATATATACATAAAACAGAATATTAATCAGGCTTAAAAAGGAAGGAAATTCTGACACATGTTACAACATTGATGACTTTCAGGATATTATATTAAATGAAAAGTCACAGAAGGACAAATATTGTATAATTCCCCTTACCTAGAGTAGTCAGATTCATAGAGACAGAAAGTAGAATGGTAGTTGCCAGGGGATGGGGGCAGGAGAGAATGGGGAGTTATCATTTAATGGGTACAGAGTTTCAGTTTTGCAAGACGAAAACAATTGAGATTGATGCACAACACTGAGAATATACGTGACACTACTGAGCTATCTTGAACTCATCTACTTCTCTTTGACATTACTCTTACCATTCAAGTCCAAACCACTATCACTTCCTAGCTTGTCAACTACAGGTTTCCTACCTGGCCTCCCTGCTTTTCTTGCCAATCTTATGATGTCAGATCATAAAAAGTGTCATGAAAACAGTAAGGCAGGGTAGGAAGACCAGCATGCTATTTTAGATAGGATGGAAATGGAAGGCCTCTTGGAAGTGACATTTGTATATTCATCCTGATCATTTTCCCATTCACAAACATTCCACAGCTCATTCTGACCATCCTATCTATGGTAATTGTGCAATCACGCTTCTAGCTATCTAGGACTGAAACTCTGATGTCCCCTGGATGCCTTCTGATCCTTCTCTCTCCACAGCCTATCTATTCTCTATTCTCCCCATTGCTGATATTAATCATGTTATCTGTCCTATCAATTACTTCTCTTGGATGTGCTGGTACTCCCTGCTCTAGACTGTTCTATATACAAGTGCCACATTAATCCTCCTAAACTGCAGTTTCAATCAATCTACTTTCTCGTTTCAAAATCTCTTGCTGCTGGTTCCTCTTTGCTTCCTGGAGTAAGTCCCAAGTTCCATCCTAGACTGACAGCCCCCAGCAGGCCTAGGTAAGGGCTTCCACTTACATTCCCAACAGGATCTCCCACTTTTCCCCATTACAGGCAAATGGGCAGCTCCGTGTTCCCTGAGTGCACTCGTCACTTTCCAGACTCTGTGCCTTTGGTCTCACTGGCCCTTGCACACCTCCCCATCCCTGTTGCTATCTAAAGCCCAATTCCAAAATCACCTTCTCCATGGGAATCCGCCTGATCTTCCCTTCTATCTTTAATCCCCTGGAGCATGTTTTTACTTTTACTATACATCTTATCACCTTATGGCTTATGCCTTAACTACTTATATGCTTTTTCTAGTCCTTTTTCAGAGCATAAGATTCTCGAGGACAGAATGTGGCGTCTGTCTCTGTGTCACCTAGCACTTTGTTATGAAAAGTGAGCTCCTTGGACCAGCATCTTGGGCCCTACCTCAGACCTACAGGATCAGGCCCTGTGTTTTAACAAGATTCCTAGGGCTGGATGTGGTGGATCATGCCTATAATCACAGCACTTTGGGAGGCCAAGGCGTGAGGATCACTTGAGCTCAGGAGTTCAAGACCAGCCCGAGCAAGAGAAAGGCCCCTGTCTCTACAAAAAATAGAAAAATTAGCCGGGCATGGTGGTGCATGCCTGTAGTCCCAGCTACTCTGGATGCTAAGGCAGGAGGATTGCTTGAGTCCAGGAGTCTGAGGTTGCTGTGAGCTAGGATGACGCCACTGTGTTCTATCCCAGGCGACAGAGCATTTGTTCAAGACCACAACAGCCACTCATCTTATACTTGACTGGTTGAACTGACTCAGAAAACAAAGTATAAAAAATAAAACATAATTGACACATTCATTCAAAGATCGCTGTGAGTGAATAATGCTTTAACTGTGTAAAACTATAGTAAAGCTACATAGAAAGCAAATGTTAACTTTACCAACCTTCTGAGTGAAGAAAACAGATGTTATCTTGGCCAACCAAATATCTGAGAAGATTTCTGTCTTTTGATAAAGCTTGTCTGTTTATAAGTGGGAAGTCAGCACAAGACCTGCCTGCTATTGCCAATAGTATGATTCTCCCCCTTTAATGAATCCGTTGGCTGTAAAAATATGCGCATCGACATTTTAAAGAGTTTTCTGTCACATCCAGTAGACTCATACAAAATACAGATATACTACAGCTGGAAGATTTATCGTCCCTTGATGTAGCAAGAGCACTACTTTCTTTGAACCATAACAAAGCTTTCGGTTTTTTTCCTACATGGTAGACAAATCTTAGGAAATACGGACTTGATATGATACATGACTACTATAAAGTAGGTGCTTAATTTAGCTAGAGATAGGAAGTAGTGGAAGTCAGGCAAAGTCCTTCTTACAGGGCACTACACTGGCCACTAGAGGGTATTAACATGTGAATAAAATAATCCTGACTTCCAGAATTCAAACAGTAGGTACTGTGTATGTGAATTAACAGGAAACTGCTTCAGTCCTCCACTCCTCTTATAAATGGGCACAGAGCTGACAACTTGAGAGATGTTTTAACACAATTGACATTTAAGTGAATGAGCCTGAGCCATGGGATATGCAGAACTAAGGGCAGACATACAACATTTCCCTCAGGGTGCTTGATTTCCATTATTCAGAGGTCTACAAATTTCCAGGATTCTTTCTCCCTTAGAACCAACCCAGCAAGAAGTCTGAAACTTCTGAAAACTTCTCCGGACTGCTTGCTAAAGTTCCCAGAAATTCAAATTGATAATATATCTGTTGCAAAAGGGTATTTCCTTCAGGAAACAAGAGAAAGAGAAGTGAGGTTGGGGAAGACTTAAGAAAACAGTACTCAGTTCTGAGGAAGAGTAGCAGGATGTCACTAACAGACCCAGGCCATCTTACTGCGTTAGTGGTTGCCTTAGCAACTAGGTGACTTTCCAGGTAGCCTGGCTTCCTTCTGTACCTAAGCTGATAATGGTGAGGCTCTGACCTCGCCCCTCCTGCCCCCATCTCTCTCCTCACCCGGTCCCCCTAATCTCTGTACATACTCATGGGTTTAATTTAATTACCAGGCAGGACGCCCTGAGGCAGCCAGGTGCTAGCTGGCAACAGAACACAGGAAGGCCTCCCCCTCAACTTAGCCTCAGAGGGATGAAGATATTATTGCCCTCAAAGCCAGCTCCTCAGAAGTTCTGCCACCACGGCTGATATGAAAGGCTTTGCCACATCGTTTTCATACACAGTTCTCCTTCCTCCGAAAGCACCATTTGTTTGAGTATCCGTAAATAACTCCTACAGAAGACACAATTTGCTCTAATGTTTTGGAGCTATGGAATTTATTATGATCACAGAACCAGGAAGTAGTAGAATGTGAAAACAAGAACATCTCAAATCACCTCTCAGCTCTCAGGAAAGTAACCCGTTTCAAACTAAAAGCGAACACGGCTTTGTTTACTGTCCTCTCTCAATGAGAAACCTGCACTCTAAGGACAAGGCCAGCATGCCAGGTTTTAAGATATTAAATGAAAACAACAGCATTTTCAAGTTCTAAACACTTAACAGGCACTTTTTTTTTTTTTTTTAAGATAAAGACAACTTAATGCGAGCCTTTTTTGCCCCCCTCCCAGTAGGTCAAAAAATGAGGAGAAATAGAATGAGCTGAGCATGTATGTATAGCAGGGCCTGTGGTCTGCTTTCTCAAAGATTTCTGCCCACAGATTCCAGACATCAACAGCAACAAACAGTCACCCCCTCCCTCCTGCAAGTCAGGGTGACAGCCAACACCAGGAGCACAGCAACAGCAGGACATTAAAAGACAGAGGAGAGTGGCTTTCGACCCTCGCCTGCCACCGCCACCACCTGACCAGAAACAACAACAAGCAGCACTTTCTAGGAATTTGTTAGTGGCCGTGACCACGTGTCCTTCTTGCACTCAGGTTTCTTTTGACCAAATGTGACGTAGCAAGATGTGGTTGAGAGGCCCCTGGGACTCCCCATTGAAACAGAAGGCTTTGTAAGTAAAATATCTGCTCAGTATCTGTTCTTTTAGTGCAAGCACATTTCAGAAGTTCAGCCAACGGCTAGGGAAATGTTTGGGGCACGCGGAATTCCTTCTATGCCGACAGAACTAATCTCAAGTATGAATTTGTCAGCTCCTGCGTTGAGACGACATATTAAAAACCCAGCAACATGTTTATCTTCATTAAACAGCGAATGTCCTTTCAAACAAAATCCGACAGGGCAGAGATTACTGTTCGTGCTAATGGAAAGTGATCAAAAGCCCCAAGATTCTTTGGTTAGCTTACTCTGAAGCCTGTTCCTGCCTGAGTTTCTATGCAAAGTACATCAAAAGAAGAGAGATATCACTGGAGATCTGAAATGTGTAATGTCTCTAGTACTAGCAAGAAAATATGCTTGAAACTATAGAAAACTGGGAACAGAACATTAATATTGACTTCTACCTATTCCCTGCAACACGATACATAACAATCTATTAATATAAATAGTTTAGCCTGTCTGTTTAAATATACACCTCCCCCGGAAAACACAGAAGCTTCCGATCATCCTGCTATTTGAAAGGAATCTTATTCACACATCAATCTAAACAGGCCGTGGTGATTTTATGGGTATGTAAGAGGTATTGGAACGATCAGGAATGCCAGGTATCTTCCACGCCAAGGGGAACCCTGCACTTTGCTGGTTTGAAGAGGAGGCAGAGCCTTCATAGAGAGTGGCAACCCAGGTGTCAACCAGGGAGCAGGATCCAAACAACAAGGGCAGCCAAGGGCACTGGAGGGAGAGAGACAGTGACTTCAAAGCCTTTCTATTCTGTCACATTTCCTGCACATCTGCCCACAGATGCCTGCTTCCCAGACCCACAAGAAAGCAGAGAAGAAAGGCAAGATGTCAGGAGTTCTCTTCTCCCCCAGTGGCATTCATTTCTCCAGGTCCACCCTCTATGCAGGCAAAAGTGATTTGAGGCTGACGAAGCCCTGAATCCCAGAGAGCCCAGGTGCTCACTCTGAAGAGTGACTGTGTATGAGCTGCACACAACCTCAGCTTTTCTCATTAGACTATCTTCCGCCACTAGGGACAGGCATCTAGGAAAAGTGACACGACCAGCCAGCCCCACATGTGAAATGGGAGTGCCATACATTCCTCCTCTCGCGCATTAAATAGCATTCTTTCTCCCTTCTCTCAAATCAAAACTGACTCCTCTTGTCGGCCCAAAAAGATTGAGAATGCTGTGTGCAGTGGCCTTGTGCAGCTAAAAATATATATATATATATATATATATATATATATATATAGTCAGCTTGCAAGAATTTTACCATTTCCCAGAGCCCTGGGGAGGCTGCGTCTGGTAGCGAGGCACGTGGGCAGGAGAGAGACGCTGCTCTCCGGCAGGACAGCGAGGCCCTCTCTTATCAACAGCGAGACGGCAGCCACACATTCCATTTTCCTTTCTGGCCCACATTTAAACCATCTTATCTCCACTAGAGGGCCAGGATGGAGATGAAATTTCAGCCTGACAGTTTTGCTGCTGATTTAAGACTCGATCCCAAACCTTGGGCAGGGAGGGCTGGAAGGAAGGGAGATGTGAGACAGTTGGGGTTGAGGTCACACTCAGTTAGCAAAGGTCATTGATAAGGAGAATTATATATGCAAATAATTTGAATAATATACAGCTGTTATAGAGCTATTATTAATAATTGGAGAATACAATGAAAGGTCCAAGGCAACCCCTGGATTCCGCCAGAGAGGCCTCTAACTCACAGAATGACACTGTTATTAAAATAACCTCCACGAAACACAACACAGGACACCTTCCACGGCCTGGCCATAGCCACCTGGGCTCAAAAAGTCAGTTATCTCCAATTCCTTTTCTCCCCTTGTTTCTCATATGCAAACAGTCACCCTGGTTTGGTCAACACTTTCTGTGTAGCGGCCCCCACATCTGTCCCTTCAGAATGCTCCCATATCCATTTTCAAAGCCTTATCTCCTTACACCTGCAACAGCCTCCTCCCCAGGGCCCCAGTCCCTGGTTCCTCCACCATCTCACGGGCGGTGAACACGGTTAGCAAAGCTAATCTCACTGAAGCATGGTTGGTCACATCACCAACTTGCAGAGAAATGTCCAGTGACTGCCAACCACGGTTCAGGCCCCCTCCGAGGCACTGCCCTGGCCACATTCACACTGCGGCAGACAGACACCATTTCCTAGGAATTTCTTAGTGGCTGTGATCGTGGGTCCTCCTCGTGCTCAGGTTTTTCTTGACCAAATAGTGTCTCATGAGACGCGGTGGAGAAGCTCCCATTCTTCAGCCTGACACAGGTGATATGACCCCCAACCCTGTGTCCAGTGGAGTCTCCCCCTTCCTCTCTGTAACTCTCCACTCTCCAAGTTGGTTCCTGCATGGAGCCTCCAACTTATTTTACACATTCAGCTGCTGTGCTTTTGCCCAGCATACATGTGACCCTGTCTGGAACCCACCGATGTGGAAATGGTTGTGGCCCCTCTGCCAGGACCCCACGTGAAAGTGAGGGAGAACCTGATGCAGGAGGAGAGGGTACAGTGCCGTCCCACACACCTGGGAAGAAATCCTGGGAGCATCCTGGACATGCTAACCTTGCCTTAATCAAGCTTCTTAATTTTAAATGAGCATCATGACCTCTGCCTCATTCAGGAAGAACAAGACTGGAAAGACAAGATGGCACCAGATAACCCATGACTGTGAGGTCGAACTGTGCGCTGTGGACAGTGATGTGGCTAAGCCAACATCTGGAAGGCCCGAGCTTTAGTGCGAGCTCAGCCACCAATAAATTGGATTTAATTTGCCCAGGGCCTTAAGATCTTCCAATCACCAAGGCTAATTAATGTTACTATGTTGCTATTTTTATTAATGCTCTTTTAATTTTAGTAAATACTTTGGAGCCACCACCTGATTGTTCCAAGCCTAGGCTTCAGGGGCTGCTGTGTGCATTACTGCTATAATACTACCAAGAGCAAGTTCATTCCCTTGTTCATTCATTCTTTTACACTATACATATTCACTGAGCACCTATTGTGTGCTGGGGGAGAGGACTAGGATGATGTGAGTTACATAAAAGGCTGAATGCCATGTTTAGGACACAGCAGGTGTTAAGTGTCCCTTCCTGGCCAAAGCTTTAAAGCAGTTAATTGCTGGTGCAATTGTCCAGTTTTTCTCTCTTCCCCTGTGATCATGAAGGAGGCCTCTAGAAGGCTGGATAAAAGGATCAAAGCAGTTGCATCATGCAGTTGTGCACAGAAGACAGTTGTCCTGGAAAGACAGCACATCCACAGCGGTGACCGTACGAGTGAGAAATAAACTTTTGTTTTGCTAAGCCACTGGAGTTTAGGCTTGACTGTTTCTGCAACAAAAGCTTATCCTATCCTGACCAATACAACAGCTTTCATTTTCTCTATCATCACCATTTGTTCATGAATCACATCTAATAATGCATTGTGAGAGCGCTCATGTTTCCTGCTTTTTATTTTTTTAATTTCCTTAACGTTACCTGCAATCATTCCTTGCCTCTTCAACGAGGCTAGAGCCTCTTGAAGTAAGTGACCTTGGCTTGTACTTCAGGGCTCTCCTTTTCACCCTCCACCTCAGATTCTTCTCCCTTCCCCCTGCCCACTTCCCTCTAAATTTAGGAGTGAGCCTTGCAAACAAATAGCTGTTTAAATTATAACTGGTGATTTGGTATTTTCCCACTAGCAAATAATTCCCAATATACTATGATCATTATTCATTGCATTAACCACCACCACCATGCAGGCATGGATAATCAGGAATTAAGTGCAATGCCTACAACAAGGCATTAGCGATTCATCTGTGGATTTACTTTACTCACGGCCTCAGGGGTCGATGTCACCCACGGCTAATCATAGGCTGCCTTGGTGGTCATTTCTTACTCACTTATTTGTGTTGATCTCAATGTCTTGGGACCTATTTAATGATGCAGGTCTGGGCTTCCAATATTCTCATTCATTCATTTGTTCATTCATACAAATACAGTAGTCAGTCTTTGAGAGGCAGCACAAAATAAAAAGCTAGAGAATCAGCCTAGCTGTGGGACCGTGGGCCAGTCACTTAACCTCTTTATGTCCCCAGTTTCCTTACCTGTAAAACAAGAGTTAAAAATGTATCACGTAAAGTTGTTGTGAGGATTACAACAACTAACATATGTAAGATATTTAGAAATTTAAGTACTAAGATGCAGCAGTACCTGGCATGTTGTAAGTGCTTAGAAGGCTAATATTATCACATCCTGAGCACCTACAACATGGCAGATATTAGAGAAACAAGGATGAATAACAGGTTGCCCAGTTCCAAGGGAATTTACAGTCTAGTAAGGATGAGAGAGATGTACACAAATAAGTGAACTGACATGTTACAGAGCCAGAGAGAGAGAGAGAGAGAGACAGACAGACAGAGAGAACACAAGTATACATACATATATATGCACACAGATATGCAGGTGCACATACATGCACACACACACACACACACGCATGCACACATGATAGCATACACATGCACACATGCAACTACTGGCAACTGATGAGTTAAAAAGCAAGATTGGAAGAAGGGAAGCCAGGAAAGGCGCCGTAGAGACCACAATGGCTGAACTGGGTCTTATGATATGAATAGGGCCTGGACAGGCAAGACAGAGTAATTAAAGAGTATGAGCAGAGGCATCAAACAACATTTATTCATTCAATAAACATTCAGCAAAGGCCTCCTATGTGCTTGGCACAGTTTTAAATACTGGGATATAAGCAGTCAATGAGACTGACATGGTTTTTGTATTCACTGAGCCTAACATTCTGATACAGGAGACTAACCATCGGCGACAAATAGAGACACCCCAGAGCCAGGAAGAAAACATGACAAGTAAGAAGGCTTGAGTGTGCTGGGGGGTGCAGGGTGCAGAGGACAGAGACACGGGCAGCAGGAGGGAAACACCGGTCCCTACTCCCTCCTTTCTATGGGGAGCATTTCCCCCAAGCCCTCCTGACCTCTCACTCTGCCCTTTTCTTCCCCAAGAAAGTGTGTAACCTGGCTGGGATCGAAACCCCACGTGGCCCATGCCTCTCCTTTAGTAGAGTTAATCTATAAAAAGTTTGTGTATAAGTTAGGTGGGACTTTGGTCTCTTTCTTCCTTCTTCATACAGACAGTGGCCCACAGACTCAAAACCTTCCTGCAGGTGGACTGTTACCAGACTTAGGCTGGGGGACAGGCAGGTGGCAGCCCTTTCTGGCTCTCACCCTAACTACACCTTCTTAGTGAACTGTTGTCAGTCACCAGGCACATTCTGGCCGCCCTCTGCCTTCCTACTCTCTCATCTCACTGTTCAGTTGGCTCAGAATTTGGGACAGGAAGAGAACTCTTGTAAGATAAAAGTTTTTGTAAGAGAAAACCTTCCCTCCCCCAACAGACCTCAAAACTAAATTAGGAATCACTATCCTAATCTATCAAATCTGCCACCTTAATGAAAAATCGTTCAAATCTCTTACTTAATAACTCCAAAGACATTGTTAGACTGAGAAGTCTGGCCCCAAGGGCAGATTCAATAGACAGTGAATACGGGGTGGGGGGATGTTGGGTGGGAAAAAGGATTATTTCAGTGACAATATAAAACCCTGGGGTACACATTCATTGGCAGCAGCCACTAAGAGGAAGATGAGGAAATGTGAAATCTTTAGCTATTCTTACTTTGTGACTTTGTATCTACATAAAAAAAACATATTAGAAAAAGAATTTCTTGGATTTATCTTTTCTTTGAAAAATATTTTCAATATATTTACACACACACTTGCCTCACAACTTCCTTGGGAGCAAGAATGAGATATAATGAATGAACAAATATTGAAGTCATGGTTACTATCCACAGAGCTCAGATGAACGTTGGAGAAATTTTTTAAAACGATGAAGAAGACACGTTTGCTGACCTTGAAGGGCTTAGCCTCTATCTACCTAGAAAGATTGCTCAGGCCCCCAAAGCAACATATATCAAAAAAGGAATACAGAAGAAGTGTCAAGTAGATGGCAAAGATTTTTTTTTTTTTAAATGCTTCAGGAGTTCAGGGGGGAAAAAAGCATCCGTTGAAATCAAGGGTGCTTACATCGGTTTCAGGGAGGATTTTATAGATGAGAAAACATTAGAGAAATGATACAGCCCTGACCGTGCATCAGTAGAGAAACTGCAATTAGAAACTGCACCTCTGGTAGGAGCTCCCAGAAGATAAGAAATGGGTGTTGTATTTCTTGGGTGAGCCCTACCGTGCTGGCATTGCAGCTACACTGGTAGGTGTCTCCTCACTCTGCAGCAGAGTAAATGAGCACTCTGTTTGCCTGGATCGCACACTGCTCCACGTCACTGCCCACATTCCAGCCAGGAGCAGTGACCGTGATGTCCAGGAAGTGCTCTCTCCGCTGAGCCATTCTGACAGAGCCGCCAAGCTGCAGGGAGGATGGGGGGCGCAGACGCTCCAGCTACTTTCCGCTGCTAAGGCAGGAGGTGCTGCCAACCCTGTGGGCCCATTCAGAGGCCTGCAGAATGTCCCTACAGGCACTGCCTTCTCCCGCATCAAGTTCCAAGCGCCACGCGGACAGGAGGCAAGTGCTAATAGCAGGGATACACAGCAACAATTACGAAGTCCACTTTCTCTGCACTATAAAGGCCCCAGGAAGGGAAGGGCAGGAGAGGACATGGTGCAAAATAAAAGGAGGTATCAGGACTGTCCTCATCCTGCCCAGGACACACTGGCTGTCACAGTCATTCTATGATTTCTGGTTGCACAGTCATGTTGCCATGGAACCAATATATGCCATTGCCACCTGGCCTCTAGCAAATAAAACCGTAGTGCTGGCAAGAGCATCTCCCTAGGTCTCCCTTAAAGAGATACCATCGATGGTGAGCGCTGCTGGAGCTGAGAACAGCAGGGGCACTGTTGCCAGGATGCAGCCCTGCCGCATACTGAGAAACAGAACCCAGCGACGCACGTATTACAAGGTGTACGCGCATGTGGGGACCAGTCCCTGGGCTTCTTTTTAGGAAAAAATACTCATGGCTTAAGTCTGTGTTTAGCTGCCTTTCATTTGGTAAAAGCAAATGGCTTTTAATATTTTGGATAACAATTCGATGCCTCCTGAGTGTCAATGTCAAACCTCATGACCCCAGCAGGAAACCAAAGTAGCCACAAGTGGTCTACATGGGTCTAGGGCGTCCTTCTTTCATCCCTTCACCATTGCTTGTCTCTGACCCTTCTCTAACAGTTTACTTTTCACCAAAAGAATAGCGCCATGTAGGCATGGAGTTCGGCATTTCTCCACTTTCCTAAGGCCCCTTAAGTGTCCTCTACTTTTAGACTAACTAAGCTCTTGATTCTACAGAGACTTTAAGATGCCCCAGCAAGCAACCAATCTTGGTGTCTCACATTGTATTGTGGTGTGCTCTGGGGATAACCTTCTGGGCTTTTCTTGAGTAAGACAGGGAAATGGAAGCCTTCAAGTTCACACTTCTAATGAATGCACATTGATGCAGACCCAGCCTCTGGGGACAGGAGAGGTCAACATTAGGTAACAAGCAGTGAATCAGCAATCCATATTCTAGAAACTATTCAGTACACTGGTTGAAACCAGACTATTTCTCTATCTGGATAAGGAGAAATACCAGGTTCCATAATAATGACTCCTATTAGGGCAGAAGAGTACCCCCCATTTGTTAAGAAAAAGTGACTACGTTGACACATGGGACAAAATAACAAACACAGGCTCTTCATGCTACCCCTGGACCAATTCCTAGGTGAGATGCAATGTTTTGGAAATAAGTGCACTTAGCTTGCCAACCTGAATGAACACGATTCAGAGCCAGATCCAGTGCAGGAGTTCTCAAAAGAACCACAGATAAGTCCACCTCCCCAGACTCCAACAGGGAATGAGGTTCTTCCCATCCTGGTACTGACCAGGACCAACCCTGCTTTGCTTCCGAGATCAGACGAGATTGGACATGTTCAGGGTGGTACGGACGTTGAGAATGAGGTTCTTAACGTCTCTGCATCTTACCGCATGATCGCGCTCTTATGTAAAGACCAACAGACTTAAAAAAAAAAAAAAGAATAAAGTTTCTCTGAAAGTCTCTATGACTATGGGCCAAATGTGCACTGCGCTGCAAGAACCCCGTTAGCCATTACTCTGCAGGTGCAGAACGCCCGGAGCGGGGGCGTGCAGGTCTGCAGCTGGCCGGCACGCCCAGGTGCACCGCGACTTCTAGCTGCAAAGCAGGTGTACCACCCAGGCTCACGGCGTTGCAAATGCAGTGGTTTGGAAAGGGTGCAAAGGAAAATATACCCCCTCGGACGAGGTCCACAACAGAAACGTTCTGAGCACAGCCACTGCCAACCCCCCTAGTAGTAGCCAAGTACGATGCCTAGAAAGTCAAAACAGCCGAGCAGCATCACGCCCGACCTTTGCCTTGAGGAAGATTGTTGTCATTAGCTTACCAGTGCTACATTAAATCGAACTACCTGTGACTTTCTATCCTCATAAAGAATCTGTGGATTCAAGAAAACCCAGCTTTGTGCAGGGCTAAGGCCATGCAGCTAGGAGTCATAATCCCAGGTCTGCCAACTCTCTTTGAAGCCCCCACAAGGTGACGTGAAGCCCTCTGGGCCTCAGCTGCCTCATCTGTACATAGGGCCTTCGCCAGACAAGCTCTGGGTCCCATCTAGCACTCACATCCTATTATTCTTTGTCACAGTATTCATGAGACAGTGCAGCCATGTGACAAATTGGGACGGTTTCCCCTTGCCCACAGCTGTATTTTTGTGCACCAGTCACTGAGGGAAAGAAACTTCCTCTCTCATCCTCTCCGCAAGCCGGACAAGGTAACAGCAGTGATGGTAACAACGGGTAAGATGCAAAACATGTGCGCAGCAAAAAGAAACGGCAGAAAACGAGAGAATCATCCTCTCTGAAGAACCCAGTAACGGAGCGAGTCGAAGAATAGAAAAACACGTTGGTTCCAAGCAGGAGGAAACTTCTAGAGAATGCATCAAACACTTTTTCTTGGAGCTTCACAGTAATTGGACGAAATTTTGATGTGTAAAAATATATGGTGGATTCAAAGGATCACTCACCCTATGGGAACAGCAGGTTGATTTTCTTTTCACCAAGAAAATGGTCTAATTTCTTTGGAAAACTGCAAGAGAAAAACGGATTTAAAAAAAAAAAAATGAAGTGCCTTCTCTAAATCAGGGCAGGTTTGCAGGCCTAGAGATGATGGTAAGTCTCACACCTAGAATTCCGGCCCTTATTAGGTGCACAATAAATGTCTGAAGAATGCTGGCTGTACGATGATTTGGCTGACTATATGAAGTGTAAAAACAGAGCTTTGAACAATCAGTATGTAGAAAACAGTCATATGTATGATTCACTAATCACGAGACGCGTGATCCTTACGACAAGGAGTGTACAGTGCAGTGCCTGGGAAGTAATTTTTTAGGCAGGTCTTTTAAAATGCCATGTCCTGCGTGCCGACCGTGGGGCTGACTGCAGAAGTCTTAATAAATACCCAGAGTGAGCCATCCCTGCACTTGCTCTTCCCCGAAATGGTGCACCCACAGCTCCACTCGCTCCCCATGGCGATCGTTAGGCTCACGTGGGAATGTGGACTTGGCAGAGGGGCTCTAGAGGCCACATATCAGGCCACATGAGTGATCCCGTGATGAAGCCACAGCGTCTGAGATACCGAGTGGCCAAAGTGTGGGAAAGGACTGAGAGGAGGCGAAAGGACACAGGAAGTCTCAAAGACAAAGGGAGATATGGGAGTGACGCAACAGACATTTTAATCTGCACCTCATAAGCAACTGTATTCAAGATCCAATTTAAAAAAAAATTTCCAGAGACTATTTTAAAGGCGCTTTTGCAGGTTTAGGAGGGGACGTGAGGCAAAGGTAGTCCAGCTCCCGAGGTGCCGGTGGTGAGTTTCACGTGATCCTGGGGCCTTTGGGATTCATCCTGCGAGCTGCAGGCAGCCCAGTGCCTTCGTGCCCTTCTCCTAAGGGGTCCAGGGTGCAGCCACCAGGCAGGGTGGGGTGTCGCCCTACCCTGGAGGCAGGTTCCCAGACCCAGTTCCTCTGAATCAGAAATGCTCGCCTCCAAGTCCCAGAGAGAAGCCCACAAGTGTTCAGGTGACACTTTCTATGCTGTCAGACTGTCCTAGTTCTAGGTGACGGCTAAGAAGATGATGTGATTCTGGCCACCAGGTTGTGTTCTAATTGAAAAGACTACCAGAAAGCAATGCAGGCTGTGAAAAATGGTACCTGCTGGCAAAAATCTCTGAGCACCTTTTTTCTTTTGAAAGCATCACTTTATAATCCACTCATACACATTGACCTTTTCATCCTAACGACAGACAAGATGTCTACAGTAAGAATTATAAAGACCACAAAATATGATTTCAGAGTCAGACCCAAGTCTGAGCCTCCGCTCAGTCACATCCTAGCTGTGCGATTCCAGTTACTTAAACTTGCTGAACCCTATTCTCATTTGCATAATGGCAATAATAATACCTACTTCATATAACGTCTCAAGCTCCTACTGCAGCGCTTAGCATGCAGAAGAGACTTAACAAAAAGAAAAACCCTTATCACCATTTGGCACAACACATTTATATATCTGTAACAATAGAGGAGACACAGGAGAGACTTTTATAACTTTATAATTTATCAGAATAAGAGTACCTGTACCGTATTCTCTTTTTGCCCTCCCTCCCAAAATTGGATGAGATGAATGAGAACAAAATAAAACTATTTACTATACAATAATTAGATAATGTAGCTAGGAGGAAAAAAACCCAAATAATACAAATCAGGAAAAGTCCCACTAATAACCACTATTAATATTCTGGTTTCTATAATTCCAGACTTTCTCCTATGCCCAAGCATACACAGGATATTATACACATACTTGTAAATTTATATGCTCACATACCATTTATTTGTAACATACTATGACAGTATTCATGTCATATTGCTGCCGGATAATTTTGAATATTAAAAATTAACATCAATTAACTTGAATATTAAAAACCTCTCTTAACACCAATAATCCATCTACATCATCATTTTTAGGACTGGAAGGATATTGCTTTGAAAGAATGAACCAATAAATATCTATTTGTTGAATTTACAGAATCTACCAAAGTGTCCCACATTCGTGAGAAATGACTACACATTGGGGTAGCATGTGATTCTTTTTCTTCTGCATTTTCATCAAGATTGGGAAAGGCAGATTGTATAAATATAAAAAGTCTTAACAGCAAAAAATTGTTTTGGCTTGAGTGGGTGTAGTTTAGAAGAATACAAACTAACACATCCACCACAAGGAATAAAAAATCACAAATTACAATATTCAGTGGGTATCCAATATATTGAAAAGGGACAAAATTTTAAAGACTAGGGATAGTGGTGACTAGGGGTGCCTATTTCAAGTATGAAATCTTAACTCTGAAGTCAAACAGGTATCCCTGTTTTCAGCCCAATCACAGTGGAGTGAGTTAATGATACAGAGAAAATTACAGACTCATGACTGATCCTAGATATGAAATCACATGATTTGAAGTTGAAAACATAGAAAAAATAGTCAGGGTTTACCATACTTACAAGGTATCAAAAGTTGGAATGTTTGTGCAGTGTCAATATTTCTAATCTAATTTCCTTCACAAAGAATGGTTGGTTTGGTAAAACAGATGTGATATGGGGTTTGCAGAGCCACATGACACATCCTTGCCCTCAATTAAGAAAACTGTGCCATACCTCCAACAGTGACTGGCAACAGTCCAGCAAAATTCCACTTTTGAGGGCAGGCTGGGGTACTGAGTGTATCCTCACCATGGGCGGAGCGTGGAGATCATTCCTCCTCCAGCTATGAATGCGGCTAACCTTTTCTAAGTACCCAACAGTGCTCCATCTAGCAGGCAGGAGGGGGGCCTGGCAGGAAGCAGAAGAGAGAAAGACAGGGCATACTGCGGCAGCACAGAAATGCCAAATCAGGCGCTGCGTGGAAAATCCTGGGGAGACCAAAAGTGGAGAAACACAGAGTCTGATTTGTGAAGCCAGAGTCCATATGCAACGGCAGGTGACCGCCCCTTTGCATGCTACTTTGCAACAACTCTTCCCTAAATGTTTCACCCCTGGCCGAGCTTAGGCAATTTTTAGAGGCAGTGACAAACTGTGATAGGGGTCGTGTTCTCAGAAGAAACTTCTGTTCCATTTTGACCACGTGAAAGAAAATCAACATTAGGAAATAAGAACACAGACCTTAATTTTAGCACCAGAAAGAATCAGACGGAGAGAGAGCATCTCCTCGACCATTCATACTAGGAACTTCATATGTCATGGAATACGAACTGAGCTACTTTCAACAGATCTCTTTTGACGGTACAACTAAGGAGCCTGTGAGATGTCTCTAGATCTAACAGTGATTTCTTATAGGGGCAGTTTTTGCTTTGCCCAACTCTCTTGTGGTCACTGCTTTCTCTGAGAGAGCACCAGATGGTGCCATATCATGTCTCTTTTAAGTTGTCAACAGTAAATTATGTATATTATTGAATTTGCTTTCAAAGGGATCTTCATATCCTTTGAGGATATACATGGGATGGCCCACACCACACCCTGTATTCCAGACCTAGCCATGAAAACTTGTGGTTTACAATCTCACATCCTCATTCAATTGTGTATCTAATAAATATGATCTGACCAAGAAAACTACTGATAACTACATGTTCCAAAGTTACATTTTTGGACTACTGACTTTTTTTTAAATTTCAAAATATTAAGGGGGTACAAATGTTTTTGTTACATGGATACACTGTAAATCGCCGAAGTCAGGATTGTGTTCATTGTACCCAATAGGTGAGTTTTTATTCCACACCTCCGTTCCCACCCTCCCCCCATCTTAGTTTCCAATGTCCTTTACATCTCTTTGTGCCCATGTGTACCGACCCTTTAGTTCTCACTTATTAGTGAGAACACGTGGTATCTGTTTCTCCATTCCTGAGATACTTCACTTAGGATAATGGTCTCCAGTTCCATCCAAGTTGCTGTGAAAGACATTGTTTCATTCCTTTTCTAAAATTTCATCTTGCCATTGTAGTGTATCATCCTGAGTAAGCCTTTCATTCCTTAATATTAGCAACTATCACTTCTTGAGTGGCTAACTTGTGAGGCAAATTTTTATCTATTATCTCTAATCCTGACAAAAATCTCTGTGAAATAGATTCTATCAGCTCCACTATCTAGATGAGAAAAACAAGGCTCAAGAAAAGTAACCTATCCAAGGTCACTTAACCAGTAAGTGACAAAGCTCTAGGCTTGTCTAGGATTCATGGCCAAAGAGAAGAGATGAGCTCCCTGGCAACATGCATGCGGGTTTTTATATCACAGTCTCAAAACATAAGCATTCTGTCAAACACAAATAATAAGCACTTCCTTTCACTAAATAAGCAGATACTGCCTTTTCAGGTTATTTTGGAGAGGTAGCAAGGGAGAACGCTAGAACAAACGTTATCCATGGCATTCAGTGGAGAGTTGTGTGTTAGCCACCCAACAGGTGCCAGGCAAGCGTTCTTCAGGCAGAACAGCAGGACCAAAATGCTGACAGTTGCAACGACACAAAATGTAGCCTTGGCAAGTCAGTCTAACAATTACTTTGCATCATTCTGATTATGAGCCACAAGCATGCAATCAACAGCATAGAGACGATCTTAAATGATCTCCATCAGCATTTTACTTTAGTTATCAAAGCGTGGCAGATTGAACACACTCTCATCTGACCTAAGCGCCATGTTAATAACTCAAACACAGAGAATGCACAGGAATAATAATGGCTCAAGAGCACTGGCCTTGCTGGGGACCATTGGTTATAATAGATGCATTTTATTTTGTCCAACTTCTTCACTTATTACTTCAGAGTAGACAAATATTATCTATGTGTTTCTCACCTGATACATTTATCCACAGTCTAACTCAATTTAAATTAAATTAAGACTTAAGTAAGTTTGCAAATTCCCCCAAACTTACTATTGTGAGATGTACATGTCTCTACAAGGAGCACTTTCCATGTTCCATGATCAATTTTTTGTGGGTACTCATCTCCCCCACTGAATCATGACCCAGCTCTGATAGCATGAATCTTATATAATGTATCTCTGTATAGACATTCAAAATAGGCAAAAATGAATGAATTCTCCTGAGATCATAAATAAAAAGGCATGCTTACTGAGTCCATGAATGGCTCCAACTTGGAGGAGTCACTAGCATTTCAAGGGGCAATACCTGAATTCTAAAACTTGTCTTAAATTGAAAAGACGATTGTAAATACCATGAAATTCAGTAGAGATCTGTTCTTAGGGAAGAAAAACATGTAACTACAAAAATAAGAAAACAATGCTCTCATATCAACGGAAGAAAATCATTTTCAAAAGGACTCTCACCGGAGTTCTATTTTCAACTTTAGAGGTTAAAACTTAAGGGGGAAATTGTATTTTGGGAGTGATTTTCAAGGAAAGTAATTATAATCACTACAGGTTATGGAACCAGATCTAGAAGTGAAACCACTAGTATTATAGAGGAAAAAAGAGGTCAGCTTTTCTTCTTAAAAAGAAAAGGAAAAAGGCTGCAAAGGTTTCAGTGTGCCTGCACTATTACATCCAATCCCCACCACGTCACTCACGAATTTCAATTGCGGCAACATGATTCTATGAAAAGGGATAAGGGCTCCCTTTTTTCTTTAAATATCATATCTGCAGCAAAGGGTGACCCCTCTCACCAGATTTACTCACTGTTGGAATCCTATTTGGATTGTACAAAATGACTACCCCACAATTTTATGTAAGAAAACATCTACAGGTAGGTGTCAATCTGGCTTTATGATTTCCTGAGTGTCTGTGTTCATGAGTGTGCAGGAAAGTGTGTGTGTATGTGTGTGTGTAGAATTTCCAATTATCCCAAAGGGTATTATATAATTTTTTAAAGTCAATGTTTAATACTCTTCAATTGCCAAAACCTACCATATAAACTCTTCAAAGACAGTATTCATATACCTTAGCAATTCTTCTAGCAGTTAGCCTAAGTGTATTGTATATATGATCAAGGGGTTGAACAGAAGGTGTAACAAAATCAGCAAACCAACGGTATCTCAAAATTCCAAAATTGGCAATCCCTGCCTTAGCAAAGCTGTACCTCTGACTCAGAGGCAGGGGAAGAGAAGCGGGATGCTATTTGTAGGGTGAAAGGCAGCAAGTCATCTGTGCTCTACACTTGGGGGCATGTCCTCTCTCACAACTCCTCTCACTGCAGCTAAAGATCAAGCTGCTTCACCAAGGTTTAGTATAAATAGGAGTTATCACAGGGGAGGGGCAGAAGTTAGATTCTGAGACTTTGTACTAAGTATTTATCTTACTCGGTAAATACTTAAAAACAACAATATCCATATGAGCTTTATAGTTTTCAAAGTATAGAATGAACAGTCAGCAGTCAACATCAGTACATTATGTAAATGGTTTTAAATGTCTAGAACAGCGGTTGGCAAACCTTTTCTGTAAAAGACCGAATAGCAAATATTGTAGGCTTTGTGAGCCAGACATCTCTGTTGAAACTACTCAATCTGTCATTGTAGCACAAAAGCAGCTGTAAACAATACCTGTACAAATGGACATGTCAGTGCTCCAATAAAATTTCATTTACAGAAACAGGCTGGGATGGTATCTGGCCCATAGTCTACAGTTTGTCAACACCTGGTCTAGAATATCATTACACTGAGAAATTGTAAGATGGAATCTTCCTCCTTTTCTCTCAAAGAGATTATAATTTAACTAGTAAAAAGTTCAGATGGCAGTATCACACAGTATCCAAAAGCAGGCAGTGGCTTAGTTCTGCAGCATCCACCACTGAACTTCCTCCACAATAAGCAGACAGGAGCCAATCTTAGAATGCCAGGTGGAGCTTTCCAGAAAGGCAAATCCCTGTGCATTCATCTCAGCGTTATATATGTGCCAAGGGAACAGGTTGCCCTAGAGAACCCCAGAAAAATGCCGAGTAGCCTCGTGAACTGGTGCACTATCTAGGCAAGCGAGAAGACTCTTCTGCAACAACAAAAAACAACTCAGTCAAAATATGAGCAAAGGACTTGAACTGACGTTTCTTCAAAGAAGATATCCAAATGACCATTAAGCATATGAGAAGACACTCATCATCACTAATCATTAGAAAACTGCAAATCAAAACCACAATGAGATACCATTTCACTTCATATCCATTAGGATGGCTTTTATTAAAAAATCAAAAACAACAACCAACCAACCAACCCAAAAAACAAGAAAATAACAAACATTGGCAAGGATGTGGAGAAATTAGGATCCACATGCACTGCTGGTGGAAATGTAAGATGGCACAGCTGCTGTGAAAAATACCAAGATAATTCCTCAAAAAGTTAAAAAATTACCATGTGATTCACCAATTCCACTTCTGGGTATACAGCCAAAAGAACCGAAAGCAGAGGCTTGAACATTTATTTGTACATTCATGTTCATAGCAGCTTTATACACAATAACCAAAAAGCGGAAGCAAACCAAGTGTCCATCAACAGAGGAATCGATTTAAAAAACACACTTATAATGGAATATTATTTAGCCCTAAAGAGGAGGGAAATTCTGACACATGCTATAACATGGATATGAAGTTTCAGCTTCATAGGATAAAATATTTCTGGAGATGAACAGTGGTGATGGTTGCAGTTTAATGTGAATGTACTTAATGCCACTGTACTGTACACTTAAAATGATAAAAATTGCTAAATTTTATCATAATTAAAAGAAGGAGGAGAAGACTCCTGTGATCACTTGGCTCCATAAGAGAGCTTTTCAGGTGATCTGTTTGCATCAAGATAACCCAAGAAGTTTCAAATTAGTCATTCCTGAGGAATTGTGTCCTGGTTTGAGTGTTCCAGGAAATAAGCTAATAATCTGAGAGCGTCCACATCTAGGAATCATTTGGACTGAAAAAGAATAAGAGGGCTCCTTTGATTCAGAGTGAACTCTGCATGTAAGATTGGTGACACGGCCAGAATGCCTGCAATATTCCTTTCTGGGTCTTACATTCTCAGAGGTTCAGTGTGACAGAGGATCAGAAGTCAAGTCAATGACAGGTAGGAATGAAAGCTAGGGAAATTTACCATCCCTGATGGAGGGACATAGGAAAGAGCAAAGGAACGTAAAAGAAATCCTTGTAATTAAGGCAAAGCAAATCTACCTTTCAGGATTACGGTGAAAACTCACAATCTCCAATTAAGGATCAGAGAAGTTGTCTTCTCTTCCTAACCCTGATCTCCTTGGTCATGCGTGTGCGTAACTGCATTCAGGTGACTCGCTTGAAATGTAAGCTCCTCGGAGTCTAATTCTGCATAACACCTAATACCATACACCACGCGCAAGAGGTGACCTCATGGAAATAGTCCCTATTTGCATAGCACTATTCCATGGATTACTCAGGTATCATCTTTGCAAAAGTCGAACTAACAGAGGATTGCATTACCTACTACAAGCAGAATGCAGCTGAGTCATGGTTTCTCAGCTGAAGGAAGATGATGTAATTTCTTCCCCTATTCTTGGTCAGATAACTCCAGGCCACCCCATGGCCACATACATATGACACTGACGACGCTCAGGTGACAACAGGTTTTCCAAGGCAGAAGGCTGGGGAATCATCTGGTAAATTTGAATCATAATTTCCAACACAGTTACTCAGAACGGACATTACAAGGTCCCAAATAACTCAGTTAACTAAAAAAGTTTCTAGCTACCAGAGTTTTAACCAATGGGCAGTAAAATGCAGTTTTCATTCAGGGGCACGCATCTCTTATTTTTTGACAGTTTTTGTCAGAGACTTCCAAGCATTGAAGCAAAGTGTATACAGGAAAAAGACTGCTAGAGGATAAATAATAAATTCAGAGTGAAAGTTTTAGATTGCTAAAGCCAGTGGTATGCAGGGAAGTGTTTAATAACAGCCAGAGAGGAGAGAAGAGCCCTGATTTGTAGCAGCTGCAGATTTCTGTAGCATAAACCCTCCCACTACGGCCGATTTCAAGCTAGCAACACGATGCCAACCTGGTCCCCAAATTCCGAAAAATTCAACAATTGGCTCACGAGAGCCGGTGCAAGCTGGCAGCACCACAGGGCTGGCTGAAGTCCATTTTCTCATCCCACAAAGATCAGTAAATCCTGTTTCATACCTAAAATAAACCTAAGAAGCTAAAGTCCTTCATTATTTTCAGGCCCTTTTTTATCTTATCTGTTCACACTTTTTCATCTGGAATGAACCTTGCTCAGTCTACTCGTGTCATGATAAGCCTTCTTTGAATGCTCTTGGGGTAGGTCACACTAGCCTTTCGGTATTCTGAATTTCTATATTACTTCTACAGCACTTCTACATTACTGTCCTCTCATGTGATTCTAGCCGGTAGACAGACCTCCATGAGGGCAGGGCATGTGCCCACAGCGCTAAGCACAGCATGGAGTCTGCCCCGGATTGAGCTGAATGAAATCTGCTGATTTGACTGGCTGGGCTGACTTCCCTCCCATCCTGTGTGGAGAGCCAGCCCATCCGCAGGATCACTGAGCCCCCCATGCTGCATGGGCACTCGCCACTGCATGCACCAAGCTCCCACAGAAGGAAAGGAGAGAGCTAATATGTGTTGAGCATAAAATTTCTGCAAGCCCCAGCACCCAGATCGTAGTTTCTAACACCATTCCCCAATCCAAGGAACCAGGAATCCTTGGAGAAATGGCTGATTCTGGGGAATACCCAAGATGAGCATGGAGCATCTTATAGTGCCAGAAGGCGAGAAAATGCCAAATAAATAAATACCCCAGAGTGATGACAGCTGATAAAAGGGACACAGGAGACAATATTCTTAATGTTCCTGAAAGAGTTGCCAATGGCCAAAACTGAAACAACTGAAACAAGAAAATAAATCACATGGCATTGGATTATAGCCTAAAGTATAAAATAAATACCCATGAGTTCACTCTGATATAAATAAATGACTAAATAAATGACAAGGGGCGTGGTGAGAATGCACGAATCTCCTATCAGGGATTCTAAATAATGCCTGCAGATACCGTGTGCCCTCAGGGAGGTGGAATTAACTCTCCACTCCAGTGTGGGCTGTGCACAGTGACCTCCTTCCAAAGAGTACAGGATGGAAAGGGGTGTCTGTGTGGGGGGGGGGCAGTGTGCACGTGTGTATGTGTCTGTGTGAAAAGAGTAGCTTTAAAGTTGACAAACCTGACAGACACTACCGCAGCTCAGAGCAGGCTCAGCATCGGCAGCGGTAAGTCGCACGGAGGAGCACGCACCCTTCACGTGTGTGATGTGATGAACACAGCAATTTACCAATTTTGAGGAGTTCAGATCAGCAACTTTGTGGAATGTCCTTCAATTTGGATTCTTCTAATCATAAGGAAAACACTGGAAAAACCCAGATTGAGGGACATTCCATAAAATGACTGATCTGTACTCAAAATTGCCAAGGTCATCAAAAACAGGTCTGAGATACCATCACAGTCTACAGGAGCTTAAGGAGACAGGACGAATAAATGTACCAAGGTTTTGTGGATAGGATCCTGAACAGAAAAAGGACATTAGGTAAAAACTAAGGAAATCTGAATATAGTATGGACTTTAGATAATAATAATTTTAAAATTTCTGCCTGGTATTCTAAGCAATTTACATATATTATTTTACTTAATCCAAACAATGCTGTTAAATGGCTTTATTCCCATTTTACAGATGAGGACAATAAGAACAAAAAAGATGCAACTACTTTGCCCAAGATAACACAGTTAGGAATTGATGAAATTCAAGTTGAAACTCATGTTGAACTGTTCGAAGAGCTTTAGAAGTTTTAACTCTTTCATCCTTACAACCACCCTACAAAGTGAGCCAGCACTAGTATTAACCCCCTAACAGGGGAGGAAAGTGAAGCACAGAGAAGCTAAATGAGTAAGCCAGGGATGCACAGCTGGCTGGTGGCAGAGCCAGGATTTGAACCCACGGGACCTGGCTGCAGAAGTCAAACTTACCCCCTAAGTTGTACTGCCCCTCAAACTCATAAGTAACAACTGATGTTTTTCTGTTCTCCCCCCTTGATCAAACCATTTTAATATTCCTTGAGCATCATAAAAAGTCTCATCATGGTGGCCTCTGGGGATTGAGGTAGGGACTGACCGGCAAGAAGCAGGAGGAAACTTTGTGAAATAGTGACCAGCTACCATGGTAGGGGTTTGGGACACTAAAATGTGCACGGTTCATTGTTTATAAATTTTACCTAAAAACAGGAACTAAAATCAGTATTTGTTATTGATTAATGATACACGATAACTGGCCTTGAGATGCATCAACTAAAATAAGATGGGCTGGAGGATGAACAGATGGTAGATGTGTGACAAAGCAAACACAGCAAAGTATTACTTGCAAAGTCTAGGTGCTGAGTCTACAGGTGTTCATTGCACAACTCCTTCAACTTATTTGTATTTTTGAAATTTTCCATAACAAAATATTGGGAGGAAAGTCTCTCATGAACAATTTTGCATCATCACCGTAGAAAGATTTCTCAGGAAATATCTAGTATTATGCTATTTGGCATCTCATTTAACAAAAAATTAGGTTCCTGATTTCCCTTTTCAACCTCTTTCACAGAAAAGTCCCCTCCCACCAGCACTGCAAGACGACGCTTTCGCCAATGCTTTGCAATTAGGCTATTAAGTAACAGACATGAGGCCAATGTTCATTAATTAGCAAAATGCCATGTAGGATATGAGCTCTAGACCTACAGAGCTTTATATTCCACATGGACTCTCCAATCATTTTTGTGGCTTGGATGGATTTCAACCCTTGTACTTACCAGGGTCAAAGACACATCATTATTGCTCCAGTCAATAAACATTTTAGTTAAATAGCACATTTACAATATATCTATTTATTTTATAATTTCCATGAACTTGGTTATTTACTCGTTCTACCTTCAGTTCTCACTTGGCCTTAGCTATTTTAGGATCTTTGGTTTTTAATATGAAGTTTTTCTTGAAATAGGAGTTAATTAAATGATGTAAGAAAAATGTGCTTCTTCTGATTTGAATATGAGGTTGTTACTATCTTTCATAAAAGTTAAAATCTAGTTTGGAGCATTTTAAGTGTGCACTGACCGTCCCTGAATTTAGATGCTTGACAAATTCATTAGCACTAGCAAACATTAAACCTGTCTAGAATGTTTCCCTGCTATTCTACTCAGCAAATCAATGGCCTCGCCAACTGCCAAAGGATAAAAGTGTTTGTATTCTGCCAATCAAGGGAGAAAGCCGATTCTGCTACCCTCCAAGTCGGGTGTATTAGAATGATTTTCTAATCAGAATACAACCATTACACAGGCAAAAGATCAACTTTGACTTGGAAGGTAAAAAAGTCTTACACCTCAGGAATGATGTGTGTGGACTGCCTACCACAATCTCCCAACCTGATCACGGTCAGCTTGATGGCAACTTGCTAGATAAGTATATTTGGTGAAACGCTTTGAAATAATTAAACTCCCTCTACCTGCATAAGCAATATGCCCACTGGGGACAGGAATTCCCTTTCTCTCCTTACCCTCAAGATCGTCACTCCCCATGACAGTAAGTGGCTACAAATGGTAAGGGAGCCAATGCCTAGGTTGGAATGACCCTGGACAAATCGCTTAACTTCACTGTTCTCAGATATAAAATTCGCATAATAATGGTTGTCAGTATTAAAGGGTTAATATATTAACAAAACACAACAGTATTGGCACATAGTAAGAACTATGTAAGTGTTTGCTTTTATTGACAAACATCAAAAGAGTTGATTGTTGCTACCCAGTGATTCCAGGATAACTACTATAACCTACTCTCTTCCTACCACCTTCCCCCCATTACCTTTCACTGCCCACCCGCTCGAAGTCTGCTCATTTAAGACTTCCACCTACTCCACTGTGGGAAAGCCAGGTCGGCAACAGCAGGAATGTTGGCAGATACATTTAGAAACTCTTACTCGCCAGGCTCACATGTTGATCCAGATTAACCGTACAACTAATTATTCATTCTACTTTTCCTTTGTCAACAGTTTTTCACATGCAGATTTTATCATGGCACCTACTCCCTCTCTGCTCTTGTATTAAAAATCTTCTCATTTTCAGCTCTGTCCCACTCCACTGTCGAATAAAAAAAAGAAAAAAGGAAAAAAAGAAAACCAACCAGCTGGCTCAGAGGCCTAAGTATTTTGCTCTGAATTTCACACTGACAGTATCATATGCAGTCATGGCAGTGACCATATTATACACGGTCATGGCAGCGATGGGGAATTGGAATCTAATGAGGAAAGATAAGAGAGGAACAGAGATAAAGGAACTCTTGAAAACCAGCCCCGACATTCTCACCCAGATCTGGGTGGCCTCAGAGGTTATTATTAAATAATATAAACTGTCTCTCACCAAGGGGCATGCGATCTGCCTGCCGTCATTTCTTTAGAACTATTAGTCACCCTCACACTGCTTTACCTTTAAACAAGGATGTTCTGTAACCAGGGATCCACCTATGTGGCTTAGTCAGCTGACTGGCCTCAAGGTCACGACTGGAGGAACCTGATGAGAATTACCTCACTCGCCCACTGCGGAACAGTTATATCAGCGATCAATACAGGAGGCCTCTGCACAACATCAACAAAGCCTTCTGGGGGAGCATCCTGCATACATCAGAAACAAATTACACCCTTAAAGGCAGATGACACGGGGAAGACGGAAAGATCCTTCCTGCAAGGCAAAGCCTTTGTTCAGTCTGAGAGGAGTGCCAATCCAACCTCAGAAGAAGAGGCAAAGAAAAGAAGAAACGACAACCCATGCAACAGAAACAGAGTACTACTTGGCACTCTTTTCTTGACAAGATGTGTCCCTCGCCTTTCCCCTCGAACAGAGGATGCGTCCTCTGGGGACTTACAACACAGGAGGGAAAACAAAAATGGAAGCACAATTACAAGCGACTGCGATGCTGAGGACCAAGAAACAGAACACCTGTTTATGAACTTGCCCTATACCACCGATTTCAAAATGCATTGGTGAAATAACCAATAAAAACAATTACAAAGTGCTTACTATGTGTCAGTTCCTGCCCCAATCACTGTACAAATGTCAACCGATTTAGCTCTCCCAGCAACCCAGTGAGATAGGTTCCATTACTATTCCCATCGTACAGATGGGAACACTGAGACACAAGAGGGTAAATAAGGTGCCTGAAGGCACAATAATAAGTGGTTGGACTTGGGATTTGAACCTAAGGAATTAGGCTCTGGAGTCACTTTATTAAGCTGTCTAGTTAAGAACAACAACAACAATACTACAGTACGATACATTTCTGTTGTGCTTTACTGTTTACAAAAAAAAATTTTGCACACGCTCTATCCCTCTGCTTGAAATAACTGTTCCAAATATTTGCATGTAAGTTTCTCTCCCAACAGAGCCTTCCTCCAAAAAGTACCCAATGCAGAATGAAGGTGTGAATAAGTGACTCTAATTAACCCTTAAATCACTCTGAGAACGTATGATTAACCTTGTTTTCAGATGAGGAAAATGAGGTTCAAGAAAATCAAATGCTTTGTCTAAGGTCATAATGCTTTGAGTATGAGCTCTTCCACAACTTACCAGTGGTTTTAAAATTTTTTAAAAACCACAGGAACTTTCTAAAAAAAAAAATAAAAAACCCAAATCTTTTACATAGCCTCAGAATGTAACAGAGCTAAGGAGAAGCTGCTCTGGGTGAGAAGCACCGAGGGCAGCCCACAGCCCTGAGGTTTACGGGGAGGTTGTGGGGTTCTGCAGAACGCAGCTGGGGACTTGCCACAGCACCACCCCACACTGCCAGGACACCTGACACAGCCCTGAAGCCCGGCGAGAGGGCACCCAAGCATGCCCTCGCGTCCCGCCGATTTCTGGCTCTGACCCGCAGTAGGAGGCAGAGGGTTTTCACTCTTTTCCATTCTTGCCGGTCAGAGGCACTGTTCTTAGCTTTCCTCCTGGGGCATCTCGTTCTGTTCCTTTCTCTGGGGCTGTTCTGTATCTGTTTCTTTTCCAGCCCTGGGGTCTGATCACTGGAAACGGGGCAACCTCTTGTGACCTGGTTTTTCATCAGCAGCCAGGGTAGAAGAGGTCAAAGTGTGCTCAAGGGCTTTGCGTGCTGTTCCCTAGGACTGGACACCTTTGAGCAAATCTGGGATCCCTCCAGGGGCTAGACTTCATTCCCTAGTGGCAGAAAAGCTGGCCAAGGAGAGGGAGCAATTTTGCAAGGCACAGAGCTGCAGCTGGACCTGTATCCTAACGCTGTTAAATCACAGCAGGCAGAACGCCCTGAGTATTACAGAACATCTGAGCCGGAGGGGGCCTCCCAGAGCCTGCAGCCCCACCTCCTCGTTTAATGAACAAGGAATTGGATCCCACTCACATAAAGTGGCTTGGCCAAAGCTACACAGTGCTACGTCTAAAACTAGGGATTTCTGACATCTTGCCCCTGAGCACCCAAAACTCTAAGGAGACGAACTAGGATGTGAATTATAGAAGAAACCAAAGGACTTTCTGGTGATGTCAAATGATGGGAGACAGTAAAATGTTCAGGTTGTGAATGAATTCATATGTTCATCTCCTAGAACCATCTCTTAAGGCCTTCTGGGGGGAAAATCACCCAGAATTACAGGCTTGCTAAGTGCTTTAAGCCTATATAAGGCAAGGAGCAACATTGAGAGACAGTAAAAAAAGGATAACCTTTTCCCCTCTGCCTAAGTTGCTCTCGAACATCTAGTGGGGGAACAGGAGAGAGACAGGAGCAGTGCCCAGGCCTCCAATGGGCTCTCTGCACAGCTACACAGTCATTAGCATACACAATCTGCATTCACTCCAGATGAGATTTCATCACTGCATCCTATTTATTCATCCCTTAATATAAATCTAAATTGCTCTCTTCAAATAGCAGAGAGCACTATGCTTCAGTAAGGGGAAAGAGAAATGATCACGTTAAGAGCTGCACTGCATTTTCATCTTCTCTCCCTCCCCTGTCACTTTGGTCTTGACAGCCTTAATTCACATGCCTGGCTGAGCCATTCCCTGGCTCGTCCCAGGAATCGGAAAACATGCAGCTGTCTTCAGATTGTCATGTTGGGGCTCTCTCTATAAGGAAAACATGGGAGCCTGCAACACTCCCAACGACTACAGGATCTGCTACAAAGTCCTGTTTTAGGTGACCCAAGATGTTTGCAGCAGTCAAATACAACCCACGAGTAGAGAAAAAAGACACTTAAAATGCCACAGTGATGTGTCTGACACATTCAAAATACAGTAACCCCCCCCCCTTTATCCACAGGGATCCACTCCAAGACCCCCAGCGAATGCCTGAAACTGTGAATAGTACCTATACCTATACACACCATGTTTTTCCTACACGTACATACCTATGATAGCATTTAATTTATAAATTAGGCACAGTAAGAAATTAGCAACAAAAACTAATAAAATAGAATAATTATAACAATACCCTGTAATAAAAGTGACATGAATGTGTTCCTTCTCACTCTCTCTCTCCCTTTCTCAAAATATCTAATTGTGTTGTACTCGCCTATTTTGGGACCCCAGTTGACTGTGGCTAACTGAAACCGCGGATAAAAGAGGGCGGCTCTCGGAACCTGGAAACGTTCACTGGGAACCGCACCCATTCTTCATGGAGAGTGAGGCATTAAAACACAGCACGTCCACCAACGATCTTTGGGAACGACGGGACACTGAGTTCAGAAAATGACGGACAAGTGAAGCTCAGGGAGCCGGGCTCTGGCCTCAGTTCCGCTCATTCTTTCCTGCTGTCTCATGGCCACCACTTCGTTCTGCAGGGGAGGTGGCGTGTGGCCCGAGCATCACATGACAGAAAGTAATTTATGGTGCTTTTTCCCATGAAAGGAAGACTGATAGAAGTTTACACGCAAAAGTACTGTTTCTAATTCTTTTCAGTTTGGGATGAGACAAATTCCCCTCACCCCCCAACACCCAAGTGTGTATTTTTAAAATAGTAAAAAATTAAAATGAAAATCCTTTATTGGCTTGCACATATGCTAAAGGAAGGTCACATAAGACTCTTCACGGGAAAGCTTGCTACGAGAAAAAGAATGACCAATTACCTGTGAATTGAACTCCTAAACGTGCTCTTGAACCACAGCATATGTGACACATTTTATCCAGTAATTCTGTTTTCATGTGTTCTAACCACTACCATTTCAGCTATTTTCTAAAAAAGAAAGAAAAAAAAAAAAAAAGAGTTCAAGCATGGTTAGAGCTCAGAGGAATTTCGATGTTTTCAAGCATTACTACTTGATGCTTTTAGAGCTTCATGCTTGAGTTAAAGATGGGCACTTAAAAATTAACCTCTGGGTTTAGGGCTAAAAGCCAGTGACTTCCCACAGGGTCACTGAAGAGGCTGTTTGCTGACTAGACTTGTCCTGGGAGTGCTGAAGGGTCTTGCACCAGGAGTAACAGAGGGTGTCACCCCTGAACCGAAAGACTCAATTATGGCATGTGAAAACATAACAAAAAATATTAAATAACAACTTCACCAATAATCCCTTTTTACTACCAAGTCTGAAACACTCAAGATGATTAGAGGCATAGTAAGGTACTGGACCCTGAGTTAGAACATTCCAATCCTGAGCGTACCATCCTGAGCAAGTCACAGAACTTCCCTGGGACTCAGTTGCCAAATCAGTACAACAAGGGAGTTGATGGATCTTTGAAGTCCATCACATTCTCCAGGTCTCTGATTCCATGTCCCTCATGTTCCCCTTTGCCAGCAAAGGCTGAGTGTGTTAGGGAAGTTGTGCCTTTGACCCAAGAGGAATGTGACAACGGCCTTCCTTGCATTGTTCCCACAGTAACCAGAGCCAGCTGTCCAGGCCGGCCGGCCAAGTTACAGGGCAGGATCACACACGAGTGTGCTCTTCCTGGTTGGAGGACTCCACTTCCAGGCTTCCCCTCACCCGGGGCCTTTGCCTGCGGGTGGGGACACTCCTGGGAACACAAGAATGAGCCTGTGATCTTTCCTAAATAACTTTTGGGGTTTTAAAACCTAGAGCATAGCCACAATCATTTGAGACTCCCTCAAATGACAGCTAGAGGATTCAGGTATGTCTTAAATTCTCAGAATCTATGAGTCTAGCTCTGGGGTGCCACGGGGTCCATGGAACCTAAGGGCAGCAGGTGCTGTCCACGCATGGTGGCATGTGATGACACGAGGAGCCAAGTGAGGGTGAAAATCTGAGATGACAGCCGGAGCCAGGATTTGTAAAGATGCAGCCCTGAGCAGCGACCATGCAGGCTTTCCCTCTGGCCCGCAGCTTGCATCTGAGAGCCTAATAAGGGAGGATCACTGGAAAGTATTACCATTATTTTTAGCTTTTCTAAGGGAGGGAGGGGTTTTTGAAAGGACAAAATGGAAAGGAATTTAGGGCAAGGGTGTGTGTGGTTGGGGAGGTGGTGTGTGTGGAAGGAGGAGAGAAGATTAGGAAAAACAAGGACTTTCGGGACAGATAAGCAGCTTCCTCCTTTCTTGATGGATGATCACAGCCAGGCTTCCTGACTTATACAACGCCACCAAGGTCTTCAGGTCCAGATATCCAGAGACCAAGCAGTTGCTGGAAGGAAATAATTTTTTTAAGAGCATGGCAACTATGCACTTCATGTTGTGGGATTTTTTTTTTTAACTTCCATTCTTGAAACATAGCAGATGAAGCCACTCAGAGAAGCCTTATTGCAAAAGAGTTTCATAATTCATGTTTGATTTGAATGCAGCTTTAACTTTCATAGTCCCCAAAGAAACACCCTCTTTGGATTTATAGAGATCAGGAACGTTCCAGATTAATAGGAGATGAATGAATTTCCCTTAAATGACCCCACTATGTTCAAGTAGCAAAGTGGATGTTTAGGTCCAGTGGCTTCTGGGGAGATCACTGTATGAGCTAAGAATGTAACATTTGGAGGGAGGATTTCTTTTCTTTTCTTTCTTTTCTTTTCTTTTATTTTCTTTTTTCTTTTTGGCAGTAGATAGTAAAAATTCTCCTTAATGAGCTGAAAAAGCCAAGGCACGTATTCTTCAATTCAAGGACCCAGTAATTGCTGGAACCACAAGTTCAAATGCCATCTAGACCATAAGGACCCTTATAAAACACAAACCACTTCATCGCAAACCTATTTGCCTGCTAGAATTTTTAAAGCAAGATTGCTTTAAAATATTCAAGTAAACAACCTTGTGGCATGGTTGACATGGACCCAGAGCTAACAAGGGAACACTAGAATTAGTTTCCCAATTCCAAATTAGGACCTAAAGGAGTTTGTGCTCTAGAAGAGTTGCTGCGTTTTGTTTAATGGAACTAAATTTGTGCCCATTTAAATCATGAGCAGGTGGCACTTGGTAGCAAAGAAAGCCTGAAAATATTCACATTTAGTGAATGCAGTTGTATGTATAATTAGCCGAGATTTATTTTAAAGTACTCTAATCTTTTGTACTCTTTTCTACAATTCAAACTGGTGAGAAATAGACAGCAGCTTTTGCATTTATTATGAAAGCACAGCCATCGTATTAGCTGTTAAGAAATAAAAAATGGAGAAGGCGTCGGAAAGTCTCTAATAGTATACATATTCAGATCAAACCAAGGGAAAGGGCTTGCCTTCTTTGAGGAGTGACTTTGCTGTTGTTCATGAGAAAGGAGTGAGCTAAACAACAGCATCTACCAGGAGAGGAGTGGGAAGAATCAAAGGTGTACATTTTAGAAGCATAAAATTTTTTCATGGAAATTTTCAAACGTGTATGAAAAGACTCACAACAGAGCACCAAATATTCATTACCCAGCATCAGTAATTATCAACTCACGGCTGATGGTGTGCCTTCAAGCAAATCCCAGAACTGTCATTAAATCCCTAAATATTTCATTATGAACCACAGAGTTCTTCAGCTCCCTCAATTTCCTGAGGTCCTGAGAAGTCAAGTGACCCCGGGCCAGGCTGTCAGACAGTGACAGAGGCACAGCTGGAGCCCAGGCCTTCTCACCTGGTGCCAGGTGTGCTCTCCTTCAAGCCCCTCTGTCTCTCTCGCCCTTACCACTCGCTGTAGATGTTTTGAACTGAACTCCGAGCCACAACAATATTAGCACAGAAAACAAGCATTGCACTGGTTGGAAATCGAACTACAGAATTTTAATCTCAGCCTTCCTTGCCTTTTTTCTGAGCCTTAACTGTCCCAACAATAAGGAGGGATATGAAATTGACACTACAAGATAAATTCTTTAGGACATACTTATAAAAAAGGGTGACTTCCAACTTGTAACAGTTTTTGTTTTGTTTTTTTTAACAGTCAGGTCCTGCTCTGTTGCCCAGGCTGGAGTGCAGTGGCACGATCATAGCTCACTGCAACCTTAGATTCCTGAGCTCAAGCAATCCTCCTACCTCAGCCTTCCAAGTAGCTGGGACCAAAGGTTCACTACCATGCCCAGCTAATTTTTTAATTTTTTTGTAGAGATGGGGTCTCGCTATTTTGCTCAGGCTGGTCTCGAGCTCCTGGCTTCAAGTGATCCTCCCACCTCAGCCTCCCAAAGTGCTGGGATTACAGATGCGAGCCACTGCACCCATTTTAACAGTTATTTTTAATGTGTTTTCATGGAGTTTGGGAAAAGTTGTTAGAAGCCATAAAGCTTAGAAAATTAAATGCCTTCCGTGAGGTGAGATCTCCTATGTTAATGAGTTGGGAAGACACATACGTAATTATTATGTAACTGTACCCTGAAAACATTTCCACAAGTGTATTTATTTTTCACATATAAATTAGAATCAACTATTTCAACATGTTGAAATGGAAGCTTCTATGAAAAACAAATGTTTCATATACTGTAACCAACATTTCCCAAAGAGGAAAGAGGCAGGCCCTCCCCCTGGGGCGGTTCTAGCATCTTTCAGAGAAAGAACAGGCAAGCCCAAGGAAAGGGAAAAGGGAAAAGAAACAATCTCTCTTTTTGTCACGGGCTTGCCAAATTCTGAAGCAGAATTACAACAGACCACCAAATATCCTCAAAAAAGTGGTCAGGCCTGGAAAAATAAAAAGAAAATGAAGGTTCTGTGTAAGGGACAGAGTATACCGCTCCACCACGCTCCTGTTCCTTCTCAACACACACAGAGGTTCAGTATTAGGGGAGACGACGGGAGTGAGGCAATCACAGCGTTTAAGAAATACCATTCTAACTCAGCCCAAATCCTTGAGATTAGTGCACTTGCTTTTAAAAGCCAAACCACAGGAAATCTTGTCATTTTTAATATAGGCTGTCAACAAATGCATACCATGTGTGACCTCGCCATAAAACCCAAGCTGTGGGCCAAGTGTCAGAGAGAAACAGTGGGGTGTGGGGCACGGCCTGCCCGCCTGTGTTAGGTTCCAGGGCTGCAGTAACCAAATACCACAGACCGGGGGCTTGAGCAATAGCAATGTGCTTTCTCGCAGTTCTGGAGGCTAGAAATCCAAGATCAAGGTGTGCCCAGGGCTGGTTCCTACTGAGGGGTGTGAGGGAGACTCTGTTCTGTACCTCTCTCCCAGCTGCTGGTGGTGGTTCTGGTGATCTTTGGTGTTTCTTGGCTTACGGAAGCATAATTCCAACGTTCACATGGCGCTCTCCCTGTGTCTCTCTCTCTGCCCAAATTTCCCCTTTTTATAAGGACACCAGTCATATTGGATTAGAGCCCATTCTAATGAATTCATCTTACCTTGATCAGATGCAAAAACTCTAGTTCCAAATAAAGCCCCTATTGATGGATCAGAACTTCAACATTTGGGGGAGTGCACATGCCGTGCAACGCCTCCTCCTCCTCACCTACAGTCATGTGTTGAGTAACGATAGGGATATGTACTGAAAAATGCACCATTAGGTGATTTTGTCATTATGCGAACATCATAGAGCACATTTACACAAACCTAGGTGGTACAGCCTACTCGACAGCTGGGCTACATGGTCCAGCCTATTGTTCCTAGGCTACGAACCTGTACTGAATACTATTGGCAGCTGGAACACAATGGTAAGTATTTGTGTATCCAAACACAGAATAGGTACAATAAAAATACAGTATAGAAGATAAAAAATGGTACATCTGTATAGGGCACCTACCATGAATGGAGCTTGCAGGACTGGATGCTCCTCTGGGTGAGTAAGTGAGTGGTGCGTGAACGTGAAGGCCTCAGACATTACTGTGCACCACTGTAGACTTTATATAGACGTTATAAACACCGTACATTAGGCTACACAAAATTTATAAAAAATTTTTCTTTCTTCAGTAATAAATTAACCTTAACTTACTATGACTTTTTTATTTTATAAACTTAATTGCTTAAACTTTTTGCCCCTTTTGCAATAACACTTAGCTTAAAACACAAACACACTGTAGAGTTGTACAAAAATATTTTCTTCTTTTATGTCTTTATTTATAAGCTTTTTTCCATTTACTTTTTTTTTTTTAACTTTCTAAACTTTTTTGCTAAAAACTAAGACACAAACACACACATTAGCCTAGACCTACGCAAGGTCAAGAGCATCAGTATCGCTGTCTTCTACTTCCACATGTTGTCTCACTGTAAGATCTTCAAGGGCAGTCACACACATGGACCTGTCATCTCCTCTGATTGCAATGCCTTCTTCTGGAATCCCTCCTAAAGGACCTGCCTGAGCCTGTTTGACATTTAACTTTTTTAAGTAAGTAGAATGAGTACATGCTAAGTCTAAAATAATGGCCAAAAGTATAGTATAGTAAACATATAAACCAGTAACATAGCTGTTTATGATCATTATCAAGTATTATGCACTATACATAATTGTATGTACTCTACTTTCATACGACTGGCAGCGCAGTAGGTTGGTTTGTACCTGCATCACTACCAACACGTGAGTAATGTGTTGCACTACAACGTTACTACAGCCACAATGTCACTTAAGTGATAGGAATTTTTCAGCTCTGTGATAATCTTATGGGACTACAGTCATACACGTAGTCTGTCATTGACCCAAATGTTGTTACGGGGTGCATGACTATCAAGAGCGGTAAGTGAGAGAAGCTGAGCCAGCCTCCAAGGACGTGTCTGCTGTCCCACAGAGAATGCCACCAGCACCCTAGGTTGTCCACAACCGCTCAGAGGAAATACTCAAGAACAGGCATGCCATGCTTATGGACACATTACAAATTGTCACTTGTTTTATCGTGATACCAAGGCCCATTTACACTGCCTTCCTTCCTGCACCCGCTCAGCTCTGGCCTTGTGTCTATCATGCAATGCATATGGCAACACGGCCCCTTTCAACCACGGACTTCTGCAAATTCTACATCCTCTTCTACATATTCAGACCATCTTTGTTCCTCTTTAATCCCTCATACATTAGAGGCAATCTGAGAAGGATCTCAGAAAAGGGAATCAAAATACATTTGGACCCATTTCTATGGCTGGCATAATTTTAAGCCACAAGAGAAACCATGATGGTTATTGTTGAATGTGCTTTCTTATAGTTTTAAAAGTGCTTTTCAAGCATGACAGGTGCAGACTATAATTATTCAACAACTCTAACAGATATCATGAACACCAATGTTCCCAATTTATAGAAGAGGAAACTGAAGCTCAAAAAGGTTAAGTCAGACAGCCACAGGCACATAGCTAGTAAATCCCAGAGCCAAAATACGGACTCAGCTCTTCAGATGTCAAGCTCTATATTTTTCACAACATATAAAGTGACACAATCTGTTTTAGACTATCAAGAAGGATTAAAAGTTTGTTTTCTGGACTCTACACAACATGGTAGCAATAAGATTTTATGTTTATATTCCGTATTTTAAAACATTTTCTAAAATGTTTTAAGTTTAGGTTTTATTTATTTTCTTAAAAACTGAATGAGTTATTCTTAGCCCCATTTTAAAGATGACACATTAAGGTGGAGGTTATGTAACTTGCCTAAATTAACCAATAAGTTGACAGTGGAGCTCAAGTAAAAATCACCGCATCATAATTCAAAAATTGGTATGGCTTTTCAGAGACGATGATTCAACACAACATCCTTGGAGATGCATAAAACTGGAAAGAAAAGAATCTAAATGAAGGATCAAAAGAAGAAAATTGGATAAGTTCCTATATATTTTACTGCAGGAAGAAGCCGCATATGTATCTGTGACGGGTTTGCAGAATGGACCACTGCATATGAGAGAGGCCAGTTTAGAGGCCCTTAGAACAGCGGTTCCCAACCTTTTTGGCAACCAGGGACTGGTTTCATGGAAGACAATTTTTCCACGCCTGGGGGTGGGGTGGGGCAGAGCTCAGGTGGTGAGGTGCAGCCTGGTTCCCAACAGGCCACGGACCAGTACCAGGCCATGGCCTGGGGGTTGGGGACCACAGCCTTAGAACATGTAAAAAGCTATTCTAGGCAAGTCACATAGGACTATGACCGGTGAAGGCAGAGAATACATTTTCTAGTTCATTACAGGCCCCATCATTCCCTCTGGTCTTTGGCAATCTGAATTCATGAAAGAAGGCTTCCAGAAAGAAGTGGAATCTGAGCTAACGCTGGAAGAAGAAACAGCTTGAGAAAAGAGAGGTAACAAGCATACATCCCCCAATATAGTCAAGAGACCGTGGTGGCTGGAGGTGAGCATATGGGGAGGGTAAGGTGGGGGGAGGAACGTAAAGGCCATATTATAGAGGGTGTCAAAGGCCTTGTTGAATAATTAGAGTTGATTCTGTAAAATATGAGGTGCTTCTGCAGATTTCTGAGCAGGGGAATGCCCTCATCAGCTGCGTACTTGGTCCACTGCCTCTGAGCGACTCTCAAATCCACAGGTTGAGCCCTGATCTCTTTCCAAGTTGCAGATATGCCTTTCGGAATGCCCGCTGGGCATCTCTACACAGTTATCTTGCTGTGGCACTTCCAGCTGGGCGTGTTAGATCTCTACCGCCCCTTCCAGATCTAATGGTCTGTGATTCTAGCAAAAGTTACGGGTCTGAAAATTTGACATTTCCCTTGAAGAGACTGAAAATAAACAGAACAGAGAGGTCATATTCAAGAGACAGAGCAAAAAGTGCAACGTCTTTAAATTGAAAAATGAAATCTATGCTAGTCATTTCTCTCTGGCTGTGTTCAGGCTGTTAAATTACAGAACGCATCTGTGCATGTATAAAAACGTGTGTATACTCGTGGATGGGGACAGGTGGTGGGGTCCTAAGGAGATGTTGCTAGTGCACTCTTCCAACGACACGTGCTCTGAGTTACAACCTGGAATGGCTTTCTTGCCACTCAAAGCTGCTACCTCACATGTGAAGAGGATGGCTCTAGAAACAACAATCAAAGTCCAGAATAAGAATCCTAAATTGCTCAGCATTTTAAAATTCCATGCCACTGGACCCAAAACAACTCCTGTTCATCTCTCGAACCAGCTCACTTTATTTCTAATGAGCAAGTAGCTCCTGAATTCTTATAAGGCTGTGTGGTGGAGAGTGGCCCCTGCAAAGACAGGTGAAGAACCCCCAAGATACGCCTTTCGCAGGAGTAAATGTGTTTTCCTATTAAACAGTCCCTCTGTTTCTTTCAAAAGAAACAATACCGTGCAATCCCTTACCTTAGCAGAGAGGAGATGAAGCAGTACCTTCCTTCATTCATGCAGTGTGTTTTGAATAAGGTGTAGTTTATAAGGTAGAGAAATCTCTCTTCTCTTTCCTGGACATAGCTTTCAACAGCAAGAATTAACAGCGTGGGTGGGTTGTCACTCCACTCTCTAAATTTACAAAAGATACTTACACTTTCCACTGGCCTACCCCCATCTGCCCACATCCAACATCTATCTTGGCTGTGGCAGAAACAATTACTATCTGCTATACAGCCTTCACTGGAGGAGCTAGTCACAGTGTTGTCCTAAAAGGGTGGTATTGTCCTAAAGGCTCTGTTTACCTGCTGGTCCACGCCAATGCTGTTCCAATGAGCTCTAAGTGTCCACATCTGCTTAACCTCCGCTCATGCCATACTGAATTCTAAGTGAGAGCAACTTGGCCAGGACTCTTCTGTCTAAGGATGCAGCTGTTCCTTGTATTATAGATGACAGAATATCCAATCATTAAAACTCCAGAGAGGCAAAGGGCTTCGACTTTAGGAGCACTGCTTGTGGACGATTGCACAGATATCATGACTTTTAGATCTTTTCAGAGATATAACACAAATCCCATATTCTTTTAGGTTGTTGACGTCTAGGACGTGGGCTTCTTGGTCACGAGCAGCGTCAAGGAACAGGGTAAAGAAAACTATGCTTTGAGTCCTGTAAGATTGCTGACAACCAAGCATACAATCCAAACATTATATGAATCAAAGGCTATTTTGGTAACTTGAAAAAAATTTGTATTATTCTCTTTTTTTCCTTACAGATTAAACATTATCCCTTTCGTGACATTATTTCACCCCACCTCTAAGGCAGATCTTGCTCCTGCTCCCATCCAGGAAACGTGGGATCCTGATGGAAGTCCTGCCTGGCCTTCCACGTGAGGGTCAGGGTTCCCTCCTGGATGCTTCCAGCACATTCCATATTTCCCTCTCACACCACTTATCTCTATGTATTATAATTGATGAGTGATGGTCTACCTACTATCTGTAATAGCTATAATGTAGTGCCATGTGGGGAGGGTCCATCTTCATCTTGTCTACCTTAGTATCTTCAGAACTTAGCACACTGCTTGGCATAGGACAAATGCTCAAAAAATATTAGTTAACAGACTCGCTGAAAACAGAATCCATGCTTCTGAATAACAGCTAATTCACTCATCTAGCCCATGGTAGGTACCATTGTCTCTTACCCCATTGGCACTCACCATGGTCCTCAACAGCCCATGGCCATAGTTACTGCCTGTGACCCTTCCAACTAGGAATGTGTCACCAGCCCTAAATGAGACAGTGAGCTTTCTCTGCTTAAAGACAATCAGAAACTAAAAGCTATCACAGCTTTCTCCTTCCAGAGAGCCAAGAGAAAGAATCTGAACACACAGAAAGCTTTGAAAGGGAGTGAGTACAGGCAAAGCCACTGCATCTAGGGCTGGGGGGCAGTTACACCTCTGCACATCTCCCGTCCTTGGATGTCAGGGCAGCATTTGTAAGTCTCTCTTTCATGGAGTGCTGGGCTAGCGCCTTTGAAAGAAGAAGATATCTTTTATGACATAGATGCTTGCACAATAAATTATAAGTAGACTAGAAGATGTCTATGCCACGACACACAATAAGATAACGTAATCGTGGGTAAAAATAATTTGGAGGGAAATGTTCAAACTGCACACGGGAATAATCTATTAATGGTAAAACAAGTGAATCATGGCGAAGCTGATCCTGCTGAAACAACAGCTTTTATTCAAGTCCATCAAGAGGTTTGCCCTGAAAATCTAGTATGCATTCAGCACTGTGCTAGGATTTGTGGGGAATACGGAAGAAACCATTATACTGGTTCAGAGCTTATTTCCTTCCACCAATCCCTAACCCCACCCCACCACTGCCATATTTCCAAAATCCAAATCAAATTGTGCCGTCGTGTTTACAGCCTTCATGGCTCTCCACCATCGAGGCCCTACTCAATCCCATGCTGGCTAACCTCTCCCGTCTCAACGATTGAGACGTCCCACCTCCTAGCCAGGGACTCAGCCAGACTCTGTGACTCACAGTTCCCTGAATTTAAAAGACCTCCAAGTCCATGCCTTTGAAAATGCTGCCTTGTCTGCTCAGAAGCACTTCCCTAGAACATTTTCCCTACTTAACCTTCATAACTCATCTCAAGCACCATCTCTCTGAGGGCTTTCCTACAAACACTCGATCCTCAGTCCTGATGTGACACCGTTCCCATTTCCAGGGCATTATGGCACTCGACACGTGGAATTCTTCCGCCCTTCCCCGGCCCTTGCTCCCCCTGGTCCGCCTAGGCACGCTTACTGCGCAAGCGCTCTCTACAAGACCTCGTGCTGGGTGCTTTGTGTGCAGCATCTCTGAGAAACGATACAAAAAGCCTGAATTGCAGGCATTACTTACAGATGGGAAAACCTAGGCTCAGAAGAGTTCAGTGGCTTGGTCAAATTCACACAGCCAGATGTCTCTGGCTCCAAAGCTTTGCTCATTCCTCCTCAACACACCACCTAACAAGGCTGCCATATGTTAAACTCGACACTAGGCAGACTCGCCCGAGATGCCCACCCAGAGCCCAGTGGTTCCTGCAATCTGCAAATCAAAGACAAGAAGGTTTTGACGCGAGACCAGCTGTCAACTGGACACCTCTGCAGGCCAGAGGTGCGGGTGTCCACAGTCATCTGGGTGGCCACCCCCGTGCTGTTTTTTTGCTTTTCAGGGCTTTCTCTTCCCTGCTTGTCATACAGACGATTGTGTAGTGTGTCCCAAATGACACAATCCATCAGTTTCTCTAATTTATGGAGTCAGCCTAAATTTTTATTTTTGACTACGACACACGAACTCTGTATATTAGATGTTTCCAACAAGCATCAAAGCCTGGATTGTTACTATCTTTTGTTTTGTTTTCCAGTTCTGCTAATGCAAGGGACAGCCTGTCCTGGTATTTATTACTAGAGTAATGTCAGGTTTGGGGTTAGCACAGAAAATATCCCTCCAGTTTGGCTTTCTTCGCAGGAGATCAAAACATTCTTTTTTTTAAATGGCAACATCAAAGAGAATCAACATGTAGGCATGTTTTAAGAAGCATTCTTTTTCTCTCCAGTGACTTCTCAATATTTGGAACTCTTTATTGTTCTCTTTTGCTTACAAATGGTAAAGTATTTCACTATTTTCTTCTAAGCCTCTCCTCTTAGACTCTTTATCATATTTGCTGACAATCAGTGTTTTTTGTCATTTTTTTTTTTTGGTAATAATATTCTGGGGATAAAAGCTACCCTAGAAATATGGGTATTGTGGTTTATCACATGGCTTGATTTGGGGGGATAGGGAGCAAAATAATGTATATTTTTACCTCTTTTTTTTCCCCATCTGATTCTCCCTCCCTTCTTCCTTTTCTCCCTTAGCAAAAGCCTTTACTACATATTCCTGTAGCTTCTTAGTCTTTTCACTGGGTTGGCAAATGAAAAATAGCATGAGATTAAAATACAATTGCTACCTTCTTCCTTCATAGCACAGACTTCCCACTCATAAACTCCTGTCAATGCTGGTAAGAAAAATCAGACTACTATTTTATCACTGCAGGAGAACTGACATAGTGTGCTTTACCTCTCTGCAAATGAGTCAGTCAGAGCCAGCATTTCCAAAATGCTTTCTATTCATTATAAAGCCCTATAAATGCCAAATGGACATTAAACATGATCAACGCCAAAGGCAGCCTCACTGTTAATGAGGGAACATGAGAAGCTTCCCATTAAAGTTAGGAGCAACACAAGGACGTCCACCATCATCACTGTTATTTAACACTGATCTGGCAGAGGTAGCCAATTTCATTACATAAGAGAAAGAAATAGGGATATAAAAATTACAAAAGAGGCAGTAAAATTATCATTATTTACAGATGCTATGACTACAAATCTGAGCAAGTCAGCTGAACAACTATTGGTAAAGAATTCTGTAGGGTATTTCAACAAAAATAATATATAAAAATCAGTAGCCTTCCTAAAGGACAACCAGTAAAAAGATATCCCATTTTTAAAATAGTAACAAAAATATAAAATGCCTAGGGATAAACTTAAGGAGAAATATGCAAGATCTATGTATAGAAAAATTTTAAACACTACTGATGGACAGCAAAGAAGATATGAACAAATGCAAAGGTTTATCTTGTCCTTGAATAGAAAGTCAGTATCAAGAACATAATTCTTCCTAAATTAATCTATAAATTTCATACAATGTCAAAAAATACTATCAGAAAGCTAATTCTGAAGTTTCTAGGATAAAATAAATGGGAAAGAATGGCCATAAAAATGATATAAAAAGAAATCAGGAAAGAACAAAATACCAGATATTAAAAATATCGTAAAGCTCCAGAAAGTAAAATAGTATGAACGGGCACAGGAATAGTTAGCAAAATGAATAGAAAAGAACTAAACCCAAATAAACAGTGAATTCAATATATAATAATTTTGGCACTGCATTGTAGTGGGAAAAATCGGGACTTTCAATAACTGAATGGCTGCTTAAAAAAAATAAAGATAGATCCCTACTTCAGGCCCTATATTAAAATGAATTCCAGGTCAGGCGCAGTGGCTCATGCCTGTAATCCTAGCACTCTGGGAGGCCAAGGCGGGAGGATCGCTGGAGGTCAGGAGTTTGAGACCAGCCTGAGTAAAAGTGAGACCCCTTCTCTACTAAAAAATAGAAAGAAATCAACCAGACAACTAAAAATATATACAAAAAATTAGCCGGGCATGGTGGCGCATGGATGCCTGTAGGTAGTCCCAGCTACTCGGGAGGCTGAGGCAGGAGGATTGCTTGAGCTCAGGAGTTTGAGGTTGCTGTGAGCTAGGTTGACGCCACGGCACTCTAGCCTGGGCAACAGAGCGAAACTCTGTCTCAAAAAAAAAAAATGAATTCCAGAGTGACTGAAGATTTAAATGTAAAAAATGAAAACATAAAACTATGAGGAAGAATCTTGAAAACATGCTAAATGGAAAAAAGCCAATCACATAAGGTCACATATTACACGGTTCCATTTATGTGAACTGTCTAGAATGGGCAAATCCGCAGAGATAAAATGTAGATTACAGGGATACCAGTGGCCTGGAGGTGGAGGAATGGGTGGAGGGTTTCTTTTGGGGGTAATAAAAATGTTCTGACATTAGATTGTGGTGATGGTTGTACAACTCTGTGAATATACTAAAAACCACTAAATTGTACAACATTATAAGAGTGAACTTTATGGTACATGAATTATATCTCAATAAAACCATTATTTTAAAAGTACTAATAAGAATATAAGACAATTTAAAAATTATAATTATTGAATGGAGGAGGCCTATGTCAAAAACTTAAAAGCCAAAAATAAAAGTGTGATGAATAAGATGACATAATTTTTTAAAAACCCTGCATGAAAAAAACAGAAAGTCAAAAGACAAATGGAAAAATTAAAAAAAAATCATAAGATGAAAGGACTAATCCTCTTGAGCGATTAAGTGCTCCTAAAAATCAATTAGCAGGAAAAACTAAAAACCTAGTAGAAAAATGGGCAATGAACATGAATATACATTTCTCAAAAAAGATAATAGGAATGCCTCTTAAACGTATGAAAATATATTCAACCACCACTATAATAAGAGAAACCCATATTACAGCTACTGGAAGATAGTAGTTTTCACCTCTCAGATTGGCAAAGATCGTGAAGTTTAATAACATCGTCTGTGGAGAAAAGGCACGCTCAAACAGTGCTAGCAGGAGCATTGAATAGTACGAATGCCAAATTGGAGGGCAATTTGGCAAGGTTTACCAAAATTAAAACTGCATATTCCTTTTGATCCAGCAATTCTCCTTTAGTAATTTCTCCTCCAGAAATCCTTGCTGACATACAAAATGCTATTTATAGGAAGTTATTCACTGAAGCATTGTTCATAGTAGCAAATAATTGGAAACAACCAAGAGGAAAAAAAAAAAAAAAACAAAAACCAAGGCCATCAATGTGGAACTGAATACATTATGGCAAAGCCATACAATAGAATACTATTTAGACATAAAAAGAACAAGGCAGCTCTCCATGTTCTGACAAGAAAGGTTTTCCAGGATACACTCACAGGGAAAAGAGGTTAAGGACAGAACAGTGTGTAGGGTGTAATGTTATGTTTTTAAAAACCCTTACTTTTGCTTACATAATTTTAAAGTATCCCTAAATGAACTCACAAGAAAATGGTAACGGTGCTTGCCGGTACGTGAGAATTCAAGCGACTCAGGAATAGAAATGAGAGACACTTATTTTCTTCTTGTACATCTATTATACCTCTTGTACTCTTTAGAGATTCAAACCAATATTAATGCTGTAAAAACAAAGGAAACAAAAGCAAATATGGCCAGGACACTGAAATATGAACTGAACAAAGTATGTGGTCTAATTTGGGATAGGTTTGTTATTTTTAATATATTTAAGAACAAATTAATAACGTTTTAAAAACCCTCAAAATTGGCCACCCAGGAAACTGATTTCAACTTTTATTAAACAGATGCGTTCAGTTCAGACTGTGTGTGCATATCTGGAAAACACGCCCCCCAAGGGGGTGGGACTACCTCCAAGACCAGGTGGATAATTCAACCTTCATAATTCATTTAAATCTGGCCTCCATTGCAGCTGGAGATGTGCCAATGAGACAGGTTCACTTAGATTTATCATCGTAAGGACTCAAAGAAGCCCGATTTTGCCTATTTCTACTTACCTGAATTGTTAGGTCTTCTACTGGCCATCAGTTAAATTTAGAACAAAACAGCTATAAAAACAGTTCACTATAGTGAACATAGCAGACACTGCTTTAAGATGCTCATTTTACAGAGGGGGAGTGTGGAGAGGGAAAGGTAGAATCTTGTCTGCAGGGCTTGGCACCTCTCAGATTCCCCTCCTGAAGGAAATTAGCTGAACAGATTGCTCTGGAGTGATTGATCAGCAAAATTAAAAGGTCTCGGACTCCAGCAAAACTTTTCATTTTAATTCTCCGACAGGAATTCTTGTGGCACGTCTCTACGTTTTCCACCTCTTCTATCAAGCAGAACTTTTTGGATTCTCTTGAAGACACACAGATCACCACAAAAGATGTGGTAAGGCTTACCTATTTATGGCTTCCCTTGCTATTAGAGCCCGGAGGGCAGAGCTGGCTGAAATTCACAGGTAATCCCAACTTTATTTTTATCAAAAACTTTATCCTTCCCATTTATAGATGAGAAAACAACCTCATTCATGTTCCCTTCTCCCAGATTCACAGAAGAGAGAACAAGAATGAGCAATTAGTGTGGCCTGTACACACTTTAGAGAAACTACTAAAAAAATAAAACCAAGAGAATTTTAAGAAACATTCTGCACATCTTAGACTTCCTTACCCAGCAGGCCTTCAAAACAATTCCCCTGAATCGCTGATGACTTGGGTATCTGGTATGTAGCATATCTGATACAAGAGATCGCAGGATCTACGAGTTAATGCTGGGTTGTACATTGTTGCCATGCTACTCATTCCTATTTTCAAAGCTTGAGAATCATTTAATATTTCCGTAAAACTAATTGATTAATTATAAAATGGCACATTTAGCAATGATGATATTGTCACAATTATGGGAGCCAATTATTTTGGTTCAGACTGTGCAACAACAACAACAAAAAAAAAAAAACCACATTTCACTAGCTTTGATTTTCTGCATTACTAAGTAAAAATAGGGCATTTCACCAAAAAGTTCACTTGTTTTGAATATGGCCATACTCTCACTCCTTTCATTTAGCAAACCAAGCACTTACTAGGTTCAAATACAGGTTAAATTCTAAACACATTCTCTCATGGGTATGGAGTTTAAAAGAAATAATGTGTTTCAACAAATAATTTGAAAACTAAATAAAAGAAAGAGAAGTCCCATTAAAAATGTTACAGGTGGCCAGTTTGGTGGCTTGTGCCCATAGTCCCAGCTACTCAGGAGGCTGAAGGTGGGGGTGGGGATCACTTGAGGCCAAACGTTTGAAACCAGCCTGGGCAACATAGTGAGATCTCATCTCTAAAAAAAAAATTTTTTTTTTTAAATTAGCCAGGCATGGTGGCGCATGCCTGTAGTTCCAGCTACTCAGAAGGCTGAGGCAGGAGGATCGCTTAAGCCCAGGAGTTCAAGGCTGCAGTGAGCTATGATCACACCACTGCACTCTAGCCTGGGTGACAGAGTGAGACCCCATCTCTTAAAAAAAAATGTTACAGATGGACAAAAAAAGCATAACTTTCTGTTGGGGTAAATAGTAAATGTCTCATATGGAAAATGTATTGCTATCAGAAATGCAGAGATGGAAGGGAGGAGGAGGATCCAAGGCAAAGGAAACCAAAGAAGCAACAGAAACAGCAAACCAGGAGAGCCTGGGTACGCGAGGAACATCTATATAATTATCCTTTGCTGTACCCTGGGCTACACAGGCTGGGACCAAGTCACAACACTCCCTCGGGACCCAGAAACTGTAAACAGACATGAGTACATACACTTAGGCAGAACCTAGTTTTAAGGGTAAGTAGGAAAAGGGACAAAACAAGGAAGACGTGAAGAAGAAATGATCAGAAAGAAAGGCAGGTGAAGAAGTGTTTTAAGGAATCAATGGCCAACAGCACAGAGTGCAGCCCAGAGGACTAGAAGAAATCACTGAATACAAAGTTACTGGTTTGGGCCAGAGTCCAAAGAAGACACTGAATAGAAAAATTTCCAGCGTTTGGGTGATATAGAAGATCGGGTGATTAAAACTTCAATGGGTAACAATAATCTGAAGGAATAGAATATGTTTTCAAAACATTTTGAGGTTGAAGAAAGAATAAAGAATTGGAAATTGCCCAAGGGTAACAAGGTCAAAGGAAGGTCTCCATTATTTTTTAATAGAGAAGCAATTAAGCACATTCACAGACTGAAGGGAAGGTTTTGGTTCAGAGGAAGACAATGAAAACTCAGGAGGGAGAGAGAAAGATAACAGAGGCAGCAAAGCTTCTGCCGAGGCAGGTAGAGAAGGGGTCCCGGATACAGGTGGGCTCAGCCCTGCGGGGGTGGGGTGGAGCCTTCCTGCTCCCGCGGGATCAGTGAGCACGGTGTGGGACAAACTTGGGGACATCTAAGACTGTGAGACAAGAGCAATGGACAGAATTAAACAGAAAAGAGGAGGGTTGCAGGATTCATGTTCGGATTCCTCAAGATTTTCAAAAACCAAGAGGAATAAATGCTCCTCTACAGGTACGTTTTGAAGAGACTGGAAAACTGCAGTGGAGACCCCATGGGCCGTGTGAACGTGAGTCCACTAGAGAAGAATAAAGAGGGTGTTGGGAAGCAATGAGGACCCACCTCAAATTGGACAGTAAGAATTTACATCGGGACCAGTCAACTGGGTCTTGGGACCTCTGAGCAGCTAATGCAGGGGATGGGGTTTGCCCAGCACTCGTGGTTGGAAGAACTCCACGACACCAAACTGTCGGGAGCGCACAGTGAAACTTACAAACCATGAGGTCTGGGCCGGGGGCGGGGGCAAAAGTGAGGCAGCAGGAGGCTGAAACAGTGACTAGGCAGTAGGCGACAGGTCAGGGCTCACAGGGAGGTGGACAAGTGGGTTCCAGGGAAGGGAGGGAAAGGCAAGGACTCAAGAGGCCGTGACCGGAAAGGGGAACTGCCGAGTTTGAGATGTCAAGATTTAAAAAGGTCCAAGGGATGTGGGTTCAAGTTGACACACAGGTCCCAGGTGTGGCAGTACCGAAGGGTAGCTGAAGTGAGGGAGAGATGCAGCCTTAAGGTGAGGAGACGGAGCAAATGTAGGACAGAGAGAAGGGTCAGGCTACACGAAGCACCAGCCACCCCAGGCTTCCCTGACACCACCTCACTCAGACAGAGAGGGGCATATTTCATAATCAGTTTGTCAAGGAGGGTCGGGGGGCACAAATGCCTGCTCCAGGTTCAAGGGCATAGAATGGAGAGTCTTTGAATTCTGTTCCTTACTTTTCATGATCAAATCGAGAGGGGGAAGCTCATGAATGGGGAATGCTCTAGGAGAAGAACAGGTGCACGGCCTCAGGTAATATTATTACAAGGGACTCAACAGAGAGCACAGGCCTTGCTGAGTAAGACGGATTCAGGTCCAAATCCCAGCTCTTCAGCCTCCCCAGACCAATGAGCTCAGGCTCGACCCAGCCTCTATAAACCTCAGCCATCGCAGCTGTGAGGTGAGAAGCATTGTCACACAGATATGATGCTTAGAAGAGTGCCTGCGGATGCCTGTTTAGTAAAAGTGAATTGTTATTATCACCCTTTTAAAACTACATTATCAACGAAAATTATTTTGGGGGGAGTGAGATAGGTAAGAAGAGAGAAGAAACAGTAGTGAAGCAAACAAATGTATAAAACGGAAAAAATCATGTACTATCTTCATTTATAACTGCTTAAAAGTTGGCTGCATGGAGGAATGAAAACCATCTACACAAGAACTTGTGCAGAAATGTTCATAGCAGCACTGCTCATAACAGTCAAAAAGGGGAAACAACCCAAATGTCCATCCACTGGTGACTGGACAAACAAAATGGGGTATTATCCGCACAACAGAATAGCATCCATCGTATATACCAGGAATGAAGTACCGATACATGCTGCAGTGTGGAAGATCCTTGAAAGCATTATGCTAAGTGAAAGAAGTCAGTCACAGAAGTCCACATATTGCATGATTCTATTTATAGGAAACGTCTAGAACAAGCAAATCTCTATAAAGAGAAAGCAGCTTAGTGGTTGCCAGGAGCTGAGGGTAGAAGATTGGGAGAAAATGGGGAGTGAGTGCTAATGGGTATGGGATTTCCTTTTGGGGTGATGAAAATGCTCTAAAATTTATTGTGGTGATAGTTCTACAGCTCTGTGAATATACTAAAAAGCACGGCATTGTACATTTTTTTTTTTTAAAGTAAGCCATGAAGTACTCAATGCTTCCTCCATTTCCAAGTCCTGAACAAAGAATACTCCTTCCTGGGTGAGAAGTCTTGACGGGTGGAGTACTGTATATGAAATGTATAATTCCAGCAGTTCCTTGACTTATAAATGTTAGAAGATGCCCATCCTCTTGCTCTAGAGACATTTTCAGGTGGATACCAGAGGAGGTTATTTCTCTTCCTTCCATCTGCTTCTTTCCATCTTAGCTACCGCATTCTGTTTCTCCATATGAGCGCAGTGGTTAAAAATCAATCTCTGCTTGATTGTCACTGGCAAAAGCTTTAAAGTGGACAGGTCTTTCATACCCAGCTTAAAGTTTATGAAAAATACTAAAGGGGTTACTCTGAAGCACTGGTTTTTTGCTTCTCCACACCATAAGGACAGGGTCCCTGAAAGCAAAGTGTCAACAAACCACACCACCTAATAGGCAACGTCATTTTCTTCAGGCAACAAATTGCAAGAAGACATTATTGAAAAATCATTCCCCCTGGTTCATGTGATGTTTGATTTATCTGATAAACACAACAATAACTGCCTATAAAGTAACCTCTAAGATCATAATATTAGTTCCAGAAAAATCAATCATCTTCATAAAAATCAACAGTGTTTTTAAGGGAACACTGATGTTAAGAAAAAAATTAGAATGTCAGTTTATTCACTTGCAAAAATAATAATCAGCATAGGACTCACAATAATTTCCACAAGGACCAGAAGGTCTCTGGGAAATGCTGGCTTTTAACCACCAAAACAAAAAAACAAAAACTGCCTTTGCTATTTGAACATTCCAGGAATCAGATGAAAACATTTTTCAAAAGATTTCCAGGTAAGCCATGTTCATACATAGGGTTAGTAAAGTCTCTTTAAATGTTAATAAAGTCTCTTCATGAAACGTTCAGCCCTGAAGACACAAACCAAATGATAAAGCATCATGTTTTATAACAGGTTACTCTGGTCAATGGAGTATCAGCTATAAAACATAAAACTTCTACTGAGGCAAGCACATTCAATGACGGTAAAGTAGCCCACTGGGCCCAATTTCCATGAAGAGGTGCCAACCCTATTTGGTGTGTATAATCTACAAATGAATCCAAGCACGAAGAACTGTTAACTGCATGACTCTGGATGATGGGGGGAGGGGAGGGACGCTAAAAAGAAAGAGAGGATTTACCATGACACTAGAAATTAAGAGCGGATCACATAAGACTTAAATTGAATAACAACCATAAAGCTCTCGTGTATCTCTAAGTGAAAAAAAAAAAAAAAAAAAAAGCCCAAAAATCTGTAAACTTGAGAGAGTCATAAAACATAAATCCACTAATGACTTATACTCTCAACAGTTCATGTTTTCCCATCCCAATATAAGAAATACAATGTCCTATTCTGCTTTTGCTTGGGTAAGGTTGAAAAATTCAGACAGCACCACCATGTTTTTCATAGGGTCTTAAAGAGATGTCTTAGAGTTCCCTTGTCATTAATAATTTTTGTTGACATTTTATACCTTTCAATTCCCCCAAATTCTCTCTTGCAACACTGGAGTAACTTTGAGCTACTATTCTAACGTTATAAGCAGTGTACTTACAGGAAAACATAAGTCATCTTTTACATGTTTGGCATTCAACTCTTAGTAACAACCTGAATGGATTTAATTATAATGCCTCACTTTTAAATTGTACTCCACAGTTCATAAAGTGCTTTCTTTCACACTCATGTGGGCTTCATTTTATTAAATCACAGTTTTGTGGTTCAATTACTGCAAAATCCTTTCAAAGGTATTTGTCAATTAATGAACATTAAACATAAAGGTGATCTGGAATCTATGAGGACAGTCTAAGGGAAAATGATTGCCAACTGAAGACAGCAGAAAGATTACGACATTGGCATTATTCTCATAGTTTTGACAGTAAAGAAAACCCATCAGAAAATACAACAAAATACATAAAATTAAAATTAAAAGGAAATGTTTCTTGCATGGGCTGCAGTACTGTTTGACATAGAAAGGAAAGACCATTAAACACGACTGCTGTTCACTAAATTTTAACTACACAGGCATCAAAGTCTGAGTCTGCAAATGCAAGTCGGAGTAACAGCTGAAATAAATGTTTCTTACCATTGCAAGGGTGCATGTGTGAGGGGGAAACAAAGTATTCTTTTTAATATGGAAGCACATCACCCTGACAATCTAACTCTGACAAGCGTGCACAGTCCTAGGCTTTCTATTTCTACCTCCTAACAGAACAGCATCAGCAACATTTGTGATCATATTCTGTCAGCTGCTCTGCTAACAACGGGAATTTTTACTTGTACATGGATGGTAAGTTCCCCGAGAAAAAGTTCTCCAAGACCAGGGTTCTACCTTTTTACTTTACAATTTAATGTGAGCAAGAGTTATTTTTGTGCACATTTTACACACGCACACAGATTAGAAATGAACAAGATTTTTAATCTGCAAATTGGCTCTATGGAGCAAATAACTGATTCATCAGATATTTGTAAAAGCAAATATAAAATCCATGAATTATGTCTCCATAATTGACAAACTATAAACTCCACAGAACGTTTATGTTAACAAGGTATTTTGCTTTAATGTGTTAAATTTTTCCCTTATATGTGTGGAATGCACACACACAGAAGAGAATTCTAAACTTCAGAGTTAACCTTTACAAACCAACACAGTAATTATATTGCAAAGATATCTGACAACCCAGGATAATACTAGAAAAGGATTCTTTTTTTTTCCCCCACTTCCTTTAAATAGTTCTCAATTTTTCTACAATTTACAGACTGCCTTTGCAAAAGATTTTCATAGCTATGAATCCTACTAAAGATAAATTGGGAGATAAAATAAAATCACTATTTCGATTCACAAGAATATTTGAAGCACTGCCAAAGGGAATGTTTCTCCAAACATAAAGAGAGTATTAAATTTCAAGAGAGAGGCTATCATCAAAATGAAGGCAGAGAAAAGTAAACATAAGTCAACTTGACAAGCCCATATTGATAAAGCACAGATAAATGTTATCTCTGGGTTACATGCCCAGTACAGGCAGTCCTCAATTTATGAATGAGTTGTGTACAAAAAGGTCATTTGTAAGTCAGTTGTTTGCAACTCATTTTCTCAGAGCAACAATGTCATAACAGTGCTTAGTTTTGTAGGAAAGCAAACAAGAGCTATAGAACCTATATACAGTAGACAAACTCTAGTATCAACAACTCCCAAGCTGACTCTACATAGAGCAGGGAACAGTGAAGAAATCAGGAGGAGGTAGGCGAGAAGTATCTTTCTTCTTCCTCACCTGGAAACTTCCAAAGTTTTTTCCAGCATCTGCCTTCCTCTCTTTATATACTTCTCCCACTGTCTCAATGCTTCCTCCCAGCCCATATAGTAAAGCACAAAAATAATTTTATATAGTTAACCCTTAAGCCCTCTCCCCAAGCCCCTCTTCCTGTGTCCAGTCATTTGACAATCAAAGGCCAATAAAGAGTCCAGTTCAGTAAAGTTTTGTTTCAGAGTTCCGACAGCAGCTGTAACCTTGGGAGAGTGGAATGGTATATTCCCATATAACCAGGCTCTGAGGACAGAACACAAAGGATGAGACATCTGAAAAGACTGGCATGATTTTGGGAATTCTCTTCGAATTCAGTAATGATAAACAGGACCAGGACCCAGCTCCTAGGAAGTGCAGAGGGAAGAAGTGAAGTAGACGCAGGTTCCTGACATGGATAAAAGGCAGGGCTTCCGTCCCAAGCCAAGGATGGCAGCAGGGTGCCAACAAGCTAGTTTGCCTGTACTCCTTAACGTACAGGCTGACATTTGCCTGCTTTATCTACAGCTGGCTATGTCTATATGACCAAATTCTGGTCAAGGGAGCATGGGAGAAGGAACTATATGCCCATTTCATTAACAAACCTCCAATGAGGCAACTCACTCTCTCTCTTCCCCTAACTCCTGGCCAGGGACAAAAGATCCTTAGGGTCTCCCAACACCCCAGGTAATGCCTGAGCTAGACAGATGGAGACAGATGGACCCAGGGCCTAGGAATCACCACCATATGGATACCCCAACCCCAACTGTGGAACACCCCAAGTTAACTGTAACACAATCAAAAAAGGAACTTCTATTATGTGGCACCCCCAAGAGCTGAAGCTGCTTGTTATTTATTTTATTTTATTTTTTTTGAGACAGAGTCTCGTTCTGTTGCCCAGGCTAGAGTGCCGTGGCATCAGCCCAGCTCACAGCAACCTCACACTCCTGGGCTCAAGCAATCCTTCTGCCTCAGCCTCCCGAGCAGCTGGGACTACAGGCATGTGCCACCATGCCCAGCTAATTTTTTTCTATATATATTTTTAGCTGTCCAAATCATTTCTTTCTAGTTTTAGTAGAGACAGGGTCTCATCTTGCTCAGGCTGGTCTCGAACTCCTGACCTCGAGTGATCCGCCTGCCTCAGCCTCCCAGAGTGCTAGGATTACAGGCATGAGCCACTGCGCCAGGCCAGAGGCTGCTTGTTATTGACACATCCTTGCCCCCTGCACTCTCACCTCATTGTTGCACGTAGGGAAAAGTCCTTTACGTTCACCTCCCCTGGATAATCCATTAGGCTTGTATGCCTTCGAACTAAATAGTCTCATATTGCTGAAATTTTATAATACTCCTAGTTTTTACAGGTTTTTCTCCTTTCTTCATTGTGGTTGGTATATTTAACCCTAGAAAGCCTTCTTATTCCTCTTATTTTCTTTGGGAATTAGAGAAGTAAACTTGTTAAATCATTAACCTCACTTTGAGTGTCCTTTTAAGCCCACAGGGCTCTGGATATCTCAGGGCCTCAACTATGGAGTAAAATTCCGAATTTTTTTGTTGGTCATTTTTGTCCTTCCTGGGAAGGCTTTTTTTTATCATTTCTAGATTTCACAAGTAGATTAAGGTCACAGAAATATGTGCTCTGGATAAGAAAATGAGGATCACGTCATTCTTATGACTAAATCCACAGAAGTGACATCATTTGAACTTTGTCGAAAGCAGCTTGCTCACTTCATTCATTCACCATTCATTCATTCACTTTACTTTTAATGGGAGAGGGGAGAAGAAAGACTCAATAAGGAAAGCTGGGAGTGAGTGAGGGGAAGAAGTTGTAACCATTCCCCACACCTTGCTCTGTAAATATCCCCCTTCAACATTTAGTTGTTAGGGGATACAATAAAAACTCTAAATTAAGGTGTAATTTGAAACGATTTTGTCTAATCCTAAAGATCTTGGCTTTCCTACCTGGGCTGCTCCCAGAGCAATGTTCTGTAACTGTGCATCCCCATCACTCGCATGCGTCTCTGGAAAGCTCCACTAGGTTCAATGATTACGTATTTCCCGTGTATCATCCGAAGAAAAGCTACAAATCTTCTGTTTGATACCTGGGTACCATCTCTTTGGGGCACAGCCTGATAGATTTCCCAATCCTTGTGGAGCTCTGCTGAGGGCTACCCAGCAAGGATTCCGCCTGCCTTTACCTTGTGATTTCTATGAGAGTAAGTTGACAATGGTTCCCTTCGCTCAACATGTGACGTCTACTTCTGCCACCAAAACAAAAAACAAACAAACAAAAAAGCCCGGGAAATAAGACACCAGCTGCAGTGCATGCACTGTACTCTCGAGGCACTCTGAGAAAGGAGGTTAAACCAACTGGCAGATATGGGTCTGTGGAAAGTGAGTATTTCTATATAGAACCATTGACTGTGATTACCATTTTGAAATACGTTCCCTATAAAAAAATACTGAAGTCAATATATTAGTTTAAAAGGACACAGAAAGATTCTTTATCCTGCTGGCTTGAACACATGGCTTCCACAGCAAGCCCATAAAGAGAACTTAGAGGCCACTTCATGGAGTAGGATGCCATCACCAGTGACAAAAACTGTAATTCCTTTTCACATGCTGTACAAAACATCAATTCACACCACTCTGCACAATGTCATCTAGGCCATGTTTTAAATACGCCATGGCCAATTCCTATTTCATGGAACACTCTCATCATTTTGAAAAAGGTATTTGAAGTTTAAGTTTACATGTTGTAAAGGCGGTGCTCAATGCTCAATTCCCAGACTAGCATTAGAACGTCCACAATTTCACATTTTTAAGAATGTCAAGCAACTACCACTTCCAGTTACCTATAAAAGGGGTTAACTTTCTCTTCAGTTGCCTATTGTCAATAAAATGTTTATTTAGCCTAATGACTGCCTATTAGCAAAGAAAGTGGGAGAAGTCAATTGTTAAGAAACAATAACGTGTAATGTTGACTGAGAGAGGAATAGAGATCTTAAAAAACCTTCAAAGACCTTCAAAATATAAATCCGATTACTGCCACCCATAATCAAATGTGTAAGTCTAAGTCTTCCCCAGGTGAATACACCCAGGGTTCTGCCTCTGCCCTCCTGCAAGGCCATTTGTCCCTAAGACTGACTCCAGCTGTGTGGGGTAACAGGTTATAATTGCTGCTAGGAGGCTACCAGCTTGTCAGAGATAAATATATACACATATATGTGTATAATCTTTGAGCTATAGCTGGAAATTCATGAAATAACTGATAAAAACAAGGGTATAAAGACTACGGAAACCCTTTCCTAAATAACACAGAGTGAGGAACTAGCCCAAGAGAACAGAAGAGTAACATAGCCAAACCCACCCAGGAGAGCAGTAATGAAAGGTGTGCTGAATGGATATTACGTAAAACAAGGTGAAAAGACAGGGTACCTAAAGATTAGGGGCTTGAAACTTAAGTATACACACACTTTTTCTATTTCTTCTTCTATAAGCTTCAGTGAACTTTTACGGCATTTTAACTTTCATGTTTGGTTCTCTTGGGACCCAGAGACCTCTATCTTGGCAGAGTTAAGGGAGCATGTGTGGCCTTTTCCTAAGTAGAACAGCGATTTAATAGAGACTTTCTATGTGTGAGTAGAGTCCAACGGTAGGCCTGACATCTTTATCAAGGGGAAAGAAGTGTCAACTTGAACGATGTTTTAATATTGTTTTTGGCTGCTGCTAGAAACAGAACAGAACAGCACCCCCCCCCTTCTTTTTATTTGGAGAGCAGGGATGTCTGAGGTAGGTCTGACCTGGACATCTATACATTCATCCAGGCCAGGCAGACATCGTGTTTGCCCTCTTTTTAATCTTCCTTTCTCACCTAGAATAATTATTCTTCAATGTCAGCACTCAAATATCTGCTTAATGAATTATTTCAATCACGACAGTATCACCTGTTTTACAAGCATGGCCCAGGAATCATCCCTAGCTCCTGCCTCTTCATCTCCAAATCCATCAATCACTAAGTTCTATGATTCTACCCCTTCAAATGTTTTCGAATATGTTGCCTCCTCTTCCTTTCCTGCCTCCCTCCGACCCTCAAACTCCCTCCACCTCAAATGAATAGGCTCTCATTACCTGTTACTAACTCCTGACTTTTCCCAATTCCAGCCACCCTGGATACCCTGTCACCCATTTCACATATACACCATCTCCCTGAGTCACTTCCTGGAACAAGAACTTGGAACTCTGTGTCACCCACGGCATTAACTTCACATTCCTCTGCAAGGTCTTAATGACCCTCTAGCTCTGCCATCCTCACAGCTGTCAGACTTTCTTTCATAATGATCTCCGGCAAAACACACCCATCGCTCTGCTGGCTTCTCCAATATATCCCACGAAGGCCACCTACATCTCTTCCTTGTGCCTTTGTCCTTCCTGCCACTGAGCCCAGAGCAACCCCTCAGTTTCCTCCACCTATGTGTCCACACGTCCTTTCAAGGTCTCCGTCAGGTTTTGCTTCTTGTAGGAAATTCTTCCTGACCTTTCTAACCCCCAGCCACTTCTCATGCCTCCCATGAACCCAAAGTTGGCACCTCATCACAAATTCTCTGTTGTATCTTGTCACATGCTGCTCCTTAATTTGCTTCTTGTGGATTGGTATTTTGCCTTTAACTAGATTTTTAAGATAATTTTAGACATACAGAGAGTTGCAAAAGCAGTGCAGAGTGCCCTTGGACCTTTCACCCAGTTTCCTCATGTGTTAACAGCTTACATAACCACAGAACAATCACCCAAACTAGAACATTAACCTTGGTCAATACTACTTACTAAACCACAGAATTTATTAGGATTTCACCAGTTTTTCCACCAAATAGTTTTTTTTTTTTTTTTTTTCTATTTCAGGATCCAATCTAGGATTTCATGTTGCATTTTGTTGTCGTGTTTCTTTAGTTGCCTCCAATTGGTGGCAGTTCCTGAACTCTTCCTTATCTGTAAAGATCTTGCTGCTTTCGAAGAGGAGTGGTCAGTTATTTTCTAGAATGGCTTTCCCTTTGGGTTTGTCTGGTATTTCCTCTTGATTAGAGTGAGACTATGCAGTATGGGGGAGGATACGACAGAGGGGATGTGCCCTGCTCAGCGTTTCCCATCAAGAGGACGCATAATGTCAACCCGTGTCACTGGTGATGTTAACCCTGATCACACAGTTAAGGTGGTGTCTGCCAGGATCCTCCACTGTAAAGTTACATTTTTCTCTTTGTAATTACTAATTTTTTTTTTTTTGGCAGGGGGATACTTTGAAACTCTACAACTATCCTGTTTCTGCTTAAACTTTGCCCACCGATTCTAATCCATCAAATCCACTTCTTCCCATCTGACTCATCCAGCAGGGGAACTTTCTTGTGGCAATTCTTACTATGGATTCTAACGATGCTTTTATATTCCCTCATTCCTTGTTTGTTATTAAATGGAATTCCCTGTAAGGAAGAGTTGTCCCTTTTCCCCATTTATTTATTTGTTCATTTATTGATTGGACTCATGGATATTTATTTCATTTTTTGGGTTATATCCCATAGTTGTTACCGAGTTGTTCTAACCCTCAGCCAGATTTTCTACCACTTCAGAGCAGACATGACCACATCTTATCCTTCTGTCCCTCATGTCTAAGACAATGACAATGACAGGCACATGGCAGGTATTTGGCTCATCCATTCATTTGTTCAACAAACTTATGTTTCAGGGCCTTGTCTTCAGGGCTAGAGTTACAGCAAATAAAACAATTCCTCTTCTCAAGTGGTTTACAGCCTGGTTAGTATAGACTTACACATGTGTCTGCAAGTCCCTGCTAAAGTATTTGGTGAGTGTAGCGATGGCCCAAATGGGAATGTAGTAAACTCTACCTGGGGGAAAAGGGGTGGGATGATTGGTAGGCAAGAAAGACTTTCTTAAAATGACTTTCTTCAAACAGCATTCTATTCCCCTTTCTACTTCACTGCTCACTCGATAAAAATCAATGGGCATATAAAATATCCAGAGACACGCTATCACACAGTTAGTAGGTACACCTAGCCCTGCATCTTCTAAACAAATTCCTAAAATCAAACCTCAAGGGCACACTTTTTAGGAAGATTTAATGTAATAAACACAGACTCTTTATATAGTGACTATGTGCTTTACTAGGAAAATTGGAAACAGCCAAGGTAAAAAAAAAAACAACTCCAAAAAGCCATTTGTCTTAATCCAGTCTTCAAATCCAATTTCATAGTTTTTATTCCCTCACAGGGAATAATGAAGAGCAAATAAGGTGCATCATCAATCAAAGACGGACTCTCTAAGTTTCTTTACTTAATTCAATGTTCTTGTACTGCTCCTGCTGTATTTTCCAACGCCGTTCTTTTCTACATGTGATAGTTCTGCCCTGCAAATGTCCTCAGGAATAATAAACAAACATTCGGGGCACATTTTCTGCTACAAATTACACTCTGCAACATTCTTCATCCAAAGCATTCTGAATTCCAAGCAAGCAGACACGTGTAAGATACACTGTCTTACTGCGAGAACTGCACACAATAGAGAATTTGTATTCAGACACTTATTGACACTTAAACCGGTTAAGATTTAACTCCTACTATTGTTCTAAATGATGAATAAGCAAACTGTCTCCCGGCACACACAATGTTACATCATACACTTTAATTATAATACTAAATACTGCCGAAAGGAATTCTACTTTCACTGTTTCACATCACCGTTTCTAATTAATGTCAATGTGTCTTCCATGTTAGAGAGCACACAACAGATGCACATATGTGTTGTGTCTGTGGGTAATTGCACAAATGCACAAATATCCATGAATGCACACACAAATATGCTCACATGCACACAGATTCAGCCCCAGGTTAGTATCCATGTTTCAATACAGTTTGTCCAACCCCCTGGCATGCATGTGAATACACACAAACAGCATATAATCCTGTTGATTTCCTTTCGTTAACTCTTATAGCAGATTAAGATGAAAAGCTAAAAAAAGACAAGTAGACACTTCATGGAGTCTATGATTAAGAGACAGAAGCTAATGAGACAGATGGCTGATGCATAAAGGGAACTTCAGTGTGGCCACCCCACACTGGGTAAAGAGGTACCATGCTGCACCTTCCCCACTGCAAATCTTTATGCTTAGCATCCTACTTATACTACTCTTATTCCCAGTCCACAGAACCCCCCTTTTTGTCTGCCCGAACCTCCCCAAATTAGGATTATTATTAATATTCTTTTTTTTGGAGTCAGGGTTTTGCTCTGTCACCCAGGCTGGAGTGCAGCAGTACGATCATAGCTTACTACAGCGTTGAACCCCTGGACTCAAGCAATCCTCCTCCCTCAGCCTCCCAAGTAGCTAGGACTACAGGCACACACCACCATGCCTGGTCCTTAAATAAGGATTATTAAATCGAACAAGATAGCATTCTTTTTCTTTAATCTGTTGTTAGAGGTTTACTCAGAGGCACTATTTCCTATAAAATCATGTAGTTTACAGCTTAACAGAGAGTGGAAAACTTTTGCTACAGAGCTCACCAGAATATTTTTAGAAAAATTCTATAAACACAGAAGAACTTCTGGGCCACAAAAATGAACAGAAAAATAATTCATATGTATTTTTAAATTTTTATACAATTTTCCTCTAATGAGATTGGTCCTCTAAGTTATTCCCACATGTAAGTATTGTCCCTAGTAGTTTATTTCATACTATAAGAACTTGCAGATCTACAGAAATAACATACATAGAGGGCTCTATAATTTACAAATCTTTTTTTTTTTTTTCGAGACAGGGTCTCACTCTGTCATCCAGGCTAGAGTGCAGTGGTGCAGTCATAGCTCACTGTAACCTCAAACTCCTGGGCTCAAGCAATCTTCTTGCCCAGCCTCCTGAGTAGCTGGGACTACAGACATGTGCCACCACACTTGGCTAATTTAAAAAAATTTTTTTTGCAGAGATGGGAGTCTCACTATGCTGCTCAGGCTGGTCTTGAACTCCTGGTCTCAAGTGATCCTCCTGCCTTGGCCTCCCAAAATGCTAGGATCATAGGCAAGAGTCACTGTGCCCAGCCTACAAAACATTTTTGAATATATTATCTCACTTGATCAGTGCAACAACCCTGTGAAATAGATAGTATAATTATCGCTATTTTATAGATAGGAGGAAAAAAACCCTCACATTTTAAGTGATTTCCCTAAGGTCATAAAGCTAGTAAATTGCAGAACTGAAACTCAAAACCAAAATTTCTGACACCAAATCTCATTTTTTCCTACTACATGAATTTTATTTTAATTTTTCTTGAATTAACTTTTTGTTTTATTTTATAATAGCAGATTATAAGAACGCTGGTCATTACCTAAAGATTTTTTGTGTTTCTAAATGAAACTAACTGTTTAATCCCTAAATTTCTTTTTATAGTTCTCTTTTCCGGTTAAGATAAAATGCTCAGGTGTTTCATCATCTGCTTCCTTTATTCCCTGGAATCTCCCTTGTGAGAGATTTGATGTCCCATTATCTCACGATCTGATTATTTCTAACCACGCTGACACATCTTCCTTTTGCTTTTTTTAATCTTCATGCACATATTGCTCAGTATTTTTCAATTTTACCCACTACTTCTTTGCTATGTTTTTATTCTAATATTCATCACAATGATTACTCTCATTCCAGAAAATCTAAAGAGTTCTACACTTTTACTCAAACTGCATTTGTTTATTTCTTCAATCTTCCTTCACTGTCACTGTTGTTACCAAGATCCTCAAATTAGACAGAAGGGCTTTCCTTTCTGGTCTCACTGCATCCTTCTACAACCAGCCAAAAGGTGCTTTAACATAAATCCTTTTTAGCATACTGCTTTCTGATGTCATAAATTCTTAACTACGATATTATCCTACGCAGGGGGCAAAAGGAAGAGGTGGCTTCAAAAAGACAGATCTATTTATGTGCCAACATAGCCTGATAATTAGACTACTGGCAAAAGAGAGAAAAAAAAAAAAAAATCACAAGATAGCTCAACGGAAAACATCAGACAAGCCCCCTCTTTGGAGAGTGTGGACGAGATTCTTGACTCTGGTCATTGTACCCGAGTCATGACACGGGTCAGAACTTCAGGGGCTGAAGTCCACACTGTCTGAACAGTGGAGAGAGTCAGACTTTGGGCAGACCACGTTTCCTTCTTGTTGCCCAACTCTACTTTCCCTGAGGTTTTAATTGGATTATTTCAGAATCTGCTATTTCTGTCTCGCTCCTTTTCCCCAAACTGTCATAGAAGTACTGCAGCTCCACTACTTCACAGCTGCCAAATTTCACTCCAGAGATGGCTGTATTTCAGTGGCAAGTGAAGTGATGATCCCTCTGTGCCACCTGAATACTCGTTTAGGGGGTTAAGCATCTGGAAGGGGGTGTCTTTGTGCGTGAAAGGAGTGGTTTTGTTTTATTTTGTTTTATCATCATCCCTGGAGGAGCAGGTCATTAGCTCTACTTGAGCATGAAGGAGGGCACAAACCAAAAAACACTTGACGCCTATACTAAAATGCACAGGGAACATATACACAGTGACCACTTTTCATAGGTTCTTTCCTACAGGGACTTCAAATTCTTAAATCATCCAGGATGTAAGATGATGATAATTTTTAGAAGTAGATGAAGCCCCAGAGAGCAAAGCACTCATGTTATAGACGAGGAACTTGAAAGCCCAGGGCTGCTGAGTGCCTTGTTTAAAGCCCTCCTGATCCCAAGTCCAAGGGCATTCCACTTGAACTTGGGTTTGTCTGCAGACATACCTAGAGGCCAAACACAGCCCTGGCTTCTAAAGCACGTGGTATGAGCACTGAGTTTCCTTTTTCATTTGGTTACGTTCATTTGTTTAGACAGATACTCTGGAAAATCTCCACCAGAAAAAACAGGGTTGAGTAGAGGGAGAAAAGGACACAGTATAAGTAGTAGCAGCAAATGTTCACTGAGCATTAACCATGTGTCAGGCCAGGCAACATTCTAAGGGCTTGTATGTATATAATTCTCACAGTGACCTGTTGCCTCCATTTTAAAGAAAAGAAAAAAGATAAATAGAGAAGAAAGAATATTTCTGAAGAGAAAACAGGAGGCACAGAAGGTAATTGCCAAGTCACAGAAACTACCTTCCCAAATTTTCCTGAAACATTTAGTGAAAACCTAAATAAATATCTGTGATATACTTGCTTAGCATATAGTTGTTTCTTGCTGACAAAAAAAAACAAAAAAAAAAAACATTACTCCCAAGATGTTCTATTATCTCCAAATCTCATAATGGCTGTTTCAATAATCAATGAATGAATGAGTCACTATTTGAGGAAATGAAAGGCACTAATGATATTCAGGGGGCAGGTCTTGAGTTTGGGAGAAAGGGAACTAAATGATCTTCATGTTCCCTCCCCCTCTAAATACTATAACATCAAAAGCTAACGTTCTAGAACTTAGAAAACATATTTAAGTGCCTTAAGAGAAAAAAAGACAGTACTTTGAAAAGTGCCACGGAATACTGTCTTTCCATAAAGCTGTATCAAAGACATATTTCTACCTCTAGTCACTGCTTCCGCTGTGAACAGAGCAGTTTGCCAACATCGAGAGCAGCACGAGTGTGTTGGGGGGAAGGAAATCTCTGTAGCGTTCTGCTTCAGGGTCCCAGTATGGAAAGAGAAATGGTAGGCTTTGATGCCAACCGTTTTCTAATGTGTTTTACTCTGTCAGATGACAAAATAGTCTACCTTATTTCATGAGTTATTACAACTATGTGTATGTTTTTTCACTGACATCAGAAATTATATTATTTACAAAACTTTCAAAAAACAAAATACTTCATACAGAAGCCTGGTAAGTTATTTTAAAAACACTAATGTACTCCAAAATACTTTTAAACAGCTATGCCTACCTATAAAACAACATGTACTCTGGAGTCTTTGACCCTACATCTTTCATTTTGCCATGAAAAACATCATTAGGTGTCTCAAAATAATGCCTTTCGCCAAACTGGCTATGAATTGCATTATGGAGGCTACCTCCAGACTGAAGGAAGTGCAGTGGAAAAGGAAGAACATATTTACGCCGAAAGATAAATTTTAACGAGAGCTCCATTTTAAATATTTAATGGATATCAATAGGATTTTCTTAACCATAGAAATGTACATGACAAATTCCCAAACGGGAAAAGACCCTATGCCCCAGAATGCACAGAACACATGTGTGCTGGGTCGGAGGGTGGGAAGGGTAGTGGGTGGACACCTAAGCTGGGCTTGTCAAAGAAAGGAAAAACATCTGGGCAGAAGTTTGAGCCCCAGAAGAAAGCAGTTGAGCAGGGAGGGATAAAATGGAGAAAAAGGTCCACCAAGGGTAATAAATTCAAAGCCAAAAATGCAGCCTTTACCAAACCCATGTCGAAGGCAAAGAAGGTAAAAGAAATCTCTGAGTGGATCCCGCTAAGAGGCCACTAAAAGCGCCCAGGAGTAGAGGGAGGAAGGTAAGAAGAACCACATCCCACACATAGTGCTGAGGGGAAGGACACTAAAGAGGTCAAGGTGTGACAACCGGAGAGACTATTTTGATCCGTAACCTAAAGTCTGTTCAAAGTGAATTAAATAAAGTTAATTATGTGTGTAGAATTAATTATTTTAATCTCATCCTCTAGGGTGAATTAGGGTGGATACAGTAAGAAAAGGGATATAGTTAGTATGAGAATAAGGTAAATATGTTCTGGTCAAACAGTCACCTCAATTCTTCCTTTGGGTGGTGGTTAAAAAAAGAAAATATCACCATATACCACGATAAAGACAGAGTGACATCCACTCTTCTGTCCAATGTGTTTAGATAGTCACAGAAAGTAAAAACAGATGAGTTTCACAATTTCTTAAGGACACGACTTGTCAATAAGATGCATTATTTAGATTATTAAATTGAGTAATTACACCATTTTTACTGGCCCTAGCAGCTGTGCGTTTAAGGGGAGTGAGCTTCTCTCCTTAACTTCTTCATTTTCTGATCTGGTCCTGCTGTCAAGAATCACAACCTCACTGCCAGTCTCTGTCTATTCTCTGGTTCTTTCTGCTTTATGCCTTCCAGATAAACAGGTCTTTCTCCACTGGTTTCTCCAGTTTCTCATTTCAGACACCCTGAATGCCTCCTTCTAGAATGGTCCAGTGCAGCCCCCCTGTTCACCCAAACTAGTTATGACGGTGTTGACTATATCTCTCTTAGGGCTGTAAACTCCATCAGGGCAGGCCCCATGTCTGCCATGTTGCCCTCTGTATCTTCAATGCCCAGCACTACACTAGAACGCAGTGGCCCCTAAGAAAAGTATCCACCAAATGAATAAATAAGTGATGAATGACAATGAGATTAAAATTTAAAGACATCGTTTCAGTTTCTCACAATTCAAAAGTTGTACTATAATTCTGTACTGGCAAAGTCCTAAGGCACCCCAAAGTCCCCATGGGACTCTGTGAATTGAGTTGGCAACAATGATGTGGCCTGGTCTTGCAGATAAGTCTTCTACGTGATTGCAAAAATGGCCTGGGCCACCACGTGTAGTGTATGGAGATAACCAAAAACTGCTGGACCACAGATCCATGGACACAGCACAGTTAAATGTGGTTAAACATTAAATGAGGCCACTCTCCTGCCTCCCTGGAGAAATTTACTCTGGTAAGCCCTTGATAACACATCTGCGTTTCCACACGCCAGCCAGCGATCCACACCAAGAGAATCATTTCTTCCTCTCTGAGACTATTATTCTGTAGTTTAGGAGGAAGCTAAGTGCTATCCAAATACAGAATGTTCCATATGGTAGTGTTATTACCATTCTCACTACCGTTACACGCGGCCTTTCTACCTACACTCAGGAGGTTGCCTCATCGGAGTCTGGCAGAACATGACAAACTCTTTTCCTGACCTATATTTGCTGACACATTTGTTGTCTTCTCTCCCTCTGTGAACTTATTAATCTTGTTGAAATAACATATATATGCGTACAAGTTTTACTTTCTTATTTATCCCCATAATCACTTAGAGGAAAATAATTTATCACCCATAATTTAAAGAGGAATTTTTAAGCTAAAATGTCTTAATTAGGAATTCAAATGTTCCTCCTTTACTGAGAAATACAGAGCTGTTCAAATTAGACTGGAAATTAGGGCTAAAATGAATGCAGCATCTATACACACAAGTTAGTTGCAGGACAACCAGCAAAAGGCAGTGGCTGAAGCCATGTAAGTCGCCCTACGTTTGTCTCCTTAATAATTCTCCAAATAATTCTCTGGCTCCTTTTCCTTATACCTTTCACCCTTACAATGCAGCCAAAGGGTCGAGAGACTCACAACCCTACGGTTTTCCCTTTTGTGTTTCTGTAGGGGAAAGTATACACTGCCAAAGAGCTGGGGGTCTCTCAATCTACCTTCTTTCATTAATTTAGTGAAATGAAGCTTATTTAGTAGTGACGGAAAGAGACGAGCCAAGTAGGGCAGCTCACATATGGTGCCAGACGGTTGGTGGCTCACAAGAGGCCAGGAAGCTTGCCTTGCCCAAGGCACTCGCTGTACCCCAGAAGCCAGGCAGCCCGGGTGGGAACGAGGCTCTGCTTTCACACAATGGTTGCTCCAAGGGTGCCCCTGGCCAGGTGACAGAGACAGCAGTGATTTCGAAATGTCTGACCCGGAGACTTCAATCAGACAGTCTCTCCAGGACTGGGATTACCCCATTAATTCAAATTAAAGCCATTCGCAAGTACATTAAACTCTTTTTTTAGATACCAGAGGAGGATGAAAAGAAGGAAAAAGGGAAAAATCATTTTACAAGATTGGCGTTATATAATACTATGGTTAGTTTAGTGTCATACCTCGCATTTGTTGCCTTCTATCACAAACGTTTTCTCATATGGCTAAATACTCTCTTGAAATAGGATGTTTTAATGATTCTAAGCATTTCACATATATTTACTTGCAACAGCACCCCATGAGATGGGTACTATTATTAACTAAATTTGACAAATGTAGACATCAAGATGTAAAGTAGCTTGCCCAATGTCACACTTCGAGAAAATAGCAGAGCTGGAATTTGAGCCCAGGCAGTCTGAAGCTTGCAGTCTTATCTACTGTGATCTACAGATTCTGCATCATATGGTGCTACCATAATTATATTTCATCACATTCCCAATATTGGACATACATACATATATATATATGCACATATATATTTTTTAACTTATGAGCAGTATAACTTCAGATACATGTTTAGTGAAGGCTTTTTATTAAATACCTTTTTATTCTTTTTAAGAAATTAAAAACTATGCTTTCCACTAAAAAATTACTGATATCCAGTAACTTCATAGTTGTCTAAAAATATTAATACTTGGCCAAAAAGAAAGAACTTAAAGTTGCCTAGGACCTTACTACTCCTTGTTTTAATATTATTTCTCAAATGTCAAAATCTGGTAATTTTCAAGCATGCTGCTGTCTACAGGAGGAAGGTTCTTCAAAACAGTATGATTTACAAATCAATGACCCACCACCGCCAAAAAAAAAAGCCAAAACACATGGAAACATCATTTTGCATAATCAATTGGCAAAAACTTTTTTTGTTTTCCAAATTCCCAGCATTGGAAAATTGTGTGGAAGCAGATACTCTCATCCATTACCTCTGGAAATGAAAACTGGCATGACTTTATTGGAAAGCAATTTGGTAACAAGTTATCAAAAGTCTTAAAACTTGAAAACTTTTAAATTTAGCAGTTTACTGCCATGAAATTATCCTAAGGAAGCCACAAATAATGGAAACTAATATAGAGAGCTGTAAGAACATTTTTGGTAGCAAAAAAATTAGAAACGACTAAATGCCCACCTAGTGGGGATCAATTCAATAAATTTTAGGATGGCTGTCCAATGGTCTACTAGATAATCATTAAAAATCATGTTGTAGAAAAATATCTCCTGCTATGAAAGATGTTCATTATTACATTGTTAAAAGGAACAAATGGTAAGATGACAGTATTGTTTTCTACTACCACCTGATGGTGGTCTCTGTAGCTGAATTTATGAATGCTGCCTCCAGAATTATCCTTTTCTTATCAATGCATTGTAATCTATCCCAGTCGGTGATCTCAAAATAAGTAGAAGTTATTTTCTTTCCTACAAAAAAACGCAAGTGTTCCAGTTTTATAAAGGAGGACAAGAAAAATAAATAGATGGAAAGTATGTGAACCTACAGATATGTGTCTATGCTATGTGTGCATGAATGGATATGTATAACACCCCCACGACTACCTTGGGGACTTCACAACTAAACGATAATCATTTTTGGTGAAAGATATTTGGAGATACTTACCTGTAGCATGTGCTTTCATCACAATGGAGAACAATAAGCTGTCAGTTCCTTCCAGCGGATCTTTTCACACAGATTTTGCTTGAGTAGAAAGGGTGGCAGTGGAGGATTTCAATATAAGATGCCTAGACCTGTAATTATAAAGACAGTATTCCTACTGAGTCAGGCAGCTTCTGTCTAAGGCCTTCATTCACACTAGCTGAAGTCACAGAAAAGAGAAACATCAGATTGCATAATCTCTCTCTCTCTCTCTCTCACACACACACACACACACACACACACCCTGTTCTTAAATCAGAATGTCAAAAGCTCAGCAAGCAGAGACACAGCAGCAGGTCCCCAACCCCAGGGATGAGCAGGCTCCGGCCAGGAGCTGCTTCTCATCCCAACTCCTGACCTTAGGGACATCACCATCAAAATGATCCTCTTCCTCCCCCTCCTTCCCTACCTAATAATGCTAAGATTTCAGCAAAAGAAAAGGTAGGTAGTTCTTCTCCAGAAAATGTCAGGAACATTGTTGAATGTGATGCTCTCTAAGATTCCTTCTAGCCACAAAGTTATGCAAATTCAGTATATATTTACCGTTCCGGCCTGACTTTCACTTTCGAAACTGTACATGCCTCTGTTGTTGGTGACTCGGATAAGGCATGATATCGGTGCTATCCAAAGTCATCACTAACATTGATGGAACATTTACTGTGTGTTGGCACTGTGCTAAGTGCTTTCCACACATTACCCCACTCCACTGCACCCTGTGAGTGGCTAGTAATCATTACTACCTGTGTATCATTGACAAGAAAACTAAGGACACACAGCTAGCAGATGTTAAAGCCAGTATTTAAGCCAATAGCTCACAGAGGCCTTGCTTATACTTCCAGTACTATATCATCTCCCCAAATTGATCTTGCTATCAACACTTCTGTACTTACTATAAAAAAAGCTAAATATCAAATCAACATTATCTCATTTTCCCCAGAGTTGATACATCACCTAAGTCCTAATATTACTGTTTTTAGATGTGACTGTCCTTTGATTTTAATTCCCAAGCTCAACTGAAACCAACATGTTCATATTTCAATTGAATATCAATTGAAAGTTGTTTAAAAATGCCAGGTAATCCCAAATCCAGATATTAAGATACTAAGTAAAAACCTAAAATCCACACTCTACTTAAGTAGTTAAATATCATTAGGAAGAAGGCAGATAACAAAATCAAAAGCTATGTGTGAATCTCTAAATATGTAAAGAAAGGAATTTCTATACATAACATAGGCATGATTTAAAAACTATTTAAACATGTTTACCTATTTACAAATAGGTAAGAACTACTACAGGTCTTAGAATCACTGCAACACCAAATAGATATGGGCATATCAAGAAATCAACAATTATTTATGGGTCTCCTAATAACTCCCCTTTCACATGTGAGTGCATGTGTAGGTGTTCATTCACACCATTCTGGTTATGCCTCTGCCTTTGCACATGACACTCCCTTTGACTAACATGCCTTTCCCCTCCCCGCCATCTAAAAATTGCCTGCATATTCTTCAAGGCCAACGTCAAGCTTCAACTTCTTTGTGATGTCTTCCCCACCTCTCTCCTATATTTTTTTCTGGAAATCCAAGCAGAGTAGATTCTACTCTCTCCTATGTTCCTTGATCAGCATTGGCACCAACATCATCCTGACATCTTCCTCTCCCAAATTAATGCCCCATATTCTACCACCCAGCAAACTCCTCAATGTCCTCTACCTCTCCCCTATACCATCGCGGCTCATCTGGCCTCCTAACTGTGCTCCTGGTGTCCACTCTGCCACCCGCCTGCCCAATTTTCAGCTCCTGCCTAAAGCACTGCAGTGACTTTCCACTGAGCTTAGATCTTAACGTGGCCCCAAGGCCTGCTGTTGTCCAGCCTCTGTGTTCTCTTCCAGCCTGCACTTCAGCTTGGCCCGCTTACTTTCAATTCCTCAAAAGCACCTTGCTCTCCTAGGCCTTAGGGCCTTTGCATATGATTTCCTCCTTGCTAAGCCTTCTCCCCAAATCACCCACCCCTTCTATCAGGTGACCTTGACTTCTTTTCTCCTTCAGCTCTGAGCTCAGTCCTTTTCTCCGCAGGGGAGCCTTTCCTGACCTCCAGGCCAGGTCACTACCCCCTACAACATGCTTTTATAGAATCATATCCCCTTTTGGCTGATTTTGTTGATTAATGCTTGTTTCCCCCACGAATCAGTAAGCTCCAGGAAGGCAGAACTGTGTTTGTTCTCATTTTATCTTCAGGATTCAGTGCAGTGTTTTGCACATCATAGGCACAATAAAAATCTGCTGAATGGATCAGTGAGTAACAGAGGAAGGGAAGAAGGAAGGTAGGAAGAATGGAGGGACATTCCTTATTCATGACAATTTAATCAGTGTTTGTTGAATTAATTTGTGTATGGTTTTCCAACACACAGAGTGTAACATCCACATTCCTTTGAAAAACATGCAAGGCTACCTCTGATCTGGCCCCAGCAGCTGGGTCTGTCCTCCAGACTTGACCCTCAGCACCCCGAGTCCCTGTGGCTCCCCATCAACCCTGCCTCCCTTCCGCTCATCTCCCTACCCTGTCTCTTCCGTTCCCTCCAGACATCATTTTGTCAAACTCACTCAGTCTTCAAGCCTCAGAACTAGGGCTGCTTTCCTGCGAAGACCTCCTTGATACCTTCTGGGACGCCAGAGCCCTCTTCTCTGATTTTCTTATAGCACTTTATCCCTACCCCTATTAAAGCAATTATCACATCTTCTTGTACTTGTTTCTTAAGTAAGTCCACCTCTCCTACTACAACCTAAGTCCCTTAAAGGTAAGGGAGAGGTATTCCCTCATCACAGTATTTGCAGAGTTTAGCACGGCAGCCTGGCACATACACTGTCAATAAATAAATATTGGTTGAATGAACAGAAAAGAAATGTGTGTGTGTGTGTGTGTCAATATATACACACACACACACTCATATGTATCTATCACACACGCTTACACATATGTTTCACATGTGCAAAGCTCCAGAGTAGAGCATTTGAAATATATTATTAATATATTAATAGTATATTATCATTAAATGTTGTGAGGCATAATGGTTCTAAATTCATCAGTAAAATGGGCTAATAACACCTATCTCAAAGGTGGTTACGAGAATAAAATAAGATACATAAGTAAAATGTTTGGCACAGAGCTCAGTATACTGGAAGCACTCTATAAATATTAATTGTATAATCATTATTGCTATCATTGTTGTTAGGGAAATCAAGTTGAATTTATAATTCATGGTCCAAGTTTAACAGTTTTATTTGCCAACATTTCTTCCTATTAAAACATTAATTAGCATTAGCATCTCTATAAGGACATAAAGATGGTATGAAAGTCACTGAGAAAACTAAGGATACAGGAGAGTCTTACTACAGCTGAGGACAAATTATTGTCTCAGTAATCTGCAATATACAGAAGGAGGGACAAAAGCATCAACAGAAAAAGTATTTCCATACCAAAATTATCTATAAAATCTAAATGGCAGAAAGAACAAATATTGCCATTCAAGTGCTACAAACATTTAGCTGAAATAATTATAAATACTTACTGTAAATTATTTCTTTTGCTAAAAATACAAGTTATCTACATATTCATCCATTTCTTTTAATTACTGGACAAAGTAATGTGACTTTATAAAAGACCAAGGATTCGACTAAGGAATATGCCATAAAATGTTTGAATTAATAGCAAACACATTTCATATATGGCCTATTAGATGCCATTCTAATTTAAAATTGCTGATATTTAATGAAATAGACTACACAAACAGGAAAAAAGAGGCAAGACTATTTTGCAGCAGTATTTAAAAAAAAAATAATGCAAGAACAAATTGTTTACAAATGCTACCAGTACATAGTTGAGCAGAATGAACTGGTAACAGTTTATCCCACAAAGCAAATTTATAATCCTGCCCTGTATTGCTGTTTCCCTTGCATACTGGCCAAATTTAAATAATGTATATGAAGTGTTTCATATACTAGGTACTACTGAAATATAAAGTACTATCATTATTGTACTTTGAGATTTCTATTCTCAATTAAGCTTTATCTCTGATAAATGATAAAACCCCAAACAAATCAGATGTCTGACTGGAGCTCAACCTTTTCCTCAAAGGTACTAGAGTTATCGGGGAAAGTATTACAGAAATACTAAATTCCTAACGTCTCACTGTTTTACTATGAGAATATTAAACTCCTTCTGAGTTGAGTTATAATTCTATTCCCTGGCCACAACTATTGACCAGATTAACATAACGTAAATATTGTTCTTTGCAACAACATTAAAATAAGATGGCAAGGTAGAATAGACAAAACTAGCCAAAAGAGTCTTAATTAGACCATTTTATTTGAATTCACTATTAATTTCATTATCATGATGCTTGTCTTTGTGTCACAAAATCTGGTGAAATCTTAGCTATGTGAGGCAAAATTCATCCTTTGTTAACACTAATCCCTCAGTCTGGGTGTCCTCACTCATTCAAGTGTTGCTCTTCCCTTAAGACTCAGCTCAGACGTCACTTCCTTGGTGACATGCTCCCATATATACTGTATTTTTCCTCCCATGACCTGTGTCTCCCTCTCTAGACCGTGAGCTCCTCAGGGAACTTGACCAGGTCTCTGCATTGTTCATAACAACCTACACAGTCCTCTGCACGTGATACGGTCTCAGTAAATACTGGTTCAACGTGTCAGTGCCTACACCCACTTTGAGACTCTTAAGACTATAGCGAAAAGGCCACTAATTAGAATTTAAAGTTAAAGGTTAAAGTAAAAAAAAAAATTCCATTTTTTAGTGAAATGAAACTCTTAGCATTTTCACTTCCAGATGCATCAGCATTACATAAAAGATGTTGAAACTGTTTTTAAAAAGAGACATGCTGCACATTTTCCTGTCTGAGAATTAGTCTGAAAATACCAAATTCCACAGGGGCCTCTGGGTGTTCTGAAGACAAACGTTCAGTTAGGTATTGATTCCATGCACTCATTTAATGGAAATCTAGAGTAAGACTCAAGCTCTATAATACCGGCATGTCACACATTCTTCTATTCAGCTGCTTAAGAACAGCGGCTGGTTCCCTGGAGAGGCCTGCCCTCCCCTCCCAATACGGGCCAGCATTTTAGTGATGACGGATCGCAGCAGAGAATTTCAGTACTCAAAAAGCAGAACACCAGTCCCGGCTTGAATTTTCCCCCACTATTGTCATTCTTATTCCCACACGGCCCAACTTCTCACAGAGCCACCTCTAATGTTTCAAGACTGAACCTCTGAGCCTGTGACGATCTGCCTGGCTGCGTAACATGTTACATCATCACACTCATGCCAACCCTTACCTCACTTAAAAGGCCACATGTTGCTCAGAAACGAGCAGTGGGCAGCAAAAGAACAAGTTTCTCATAATATCCTACCCAGGTCCACACTCAGAAGCATTAGTCACTGTTGGGACAAGAAATATGGATTTTCCAAGAAGTGACCAAGCCTTACTTGATGGAGTTTCTTCCCTCCATGCCCCAAGATTTGCTAGGCTGTCATTAAGAGGAGCTATACAGAAAGCTCCCTTGTGTCCTATCTGATTCCATTCAGCAGTTATTGTCACCCTCACCCTAAAACCTCTGCCACTGAAGGGGTGGCACTGTCAGAATCACACCTTCTAACCATCCCTGTGCCATCTCAAGACCTCGGGAACCACAAAGAGACTATGATAGGATATAGGCAGAGAATGGGAGCAACAAGCAAAAATTCGGACTAATGCTATCAACTTTAAAAATATTTGCATTATGCAAAATTTGCAACCTACAGAAGAACACACACAACACGTACACAATCTATGAAGCATACCAATAAAATGAACACCCATAAACCCACAGCCCTATTTGAGAACTAGACACTAACAGCATTGACTCATCTATTTGCTACCTTAACCGTCCCCCTGTCTCCTCTCCAGAGGTAACCACTATCCTGAATTTTGCATCTATCCCTCTCTAAAATATACTGTTTAATTTTGCTTGATTTTGAACTTTATAAATAATTTTACCATACTGTATAGTCTTCTGTGACTAGGTTTCTTTTCTATACAGTATTGTTTCTGACTTAACCATGTTGTTGCAGATGGCTGTAGTTCCTTCATTTTCATTGTTTTGTAATATTCCATTGTATAAATATATACAAATGTATATTGTAGTCTATAGACGACCTTTAAAATTTTTAGCTTCCATAAGCACAAGTTTTCCTGGGGTGCTGCCTAGGAATGGGTATATAAATAGTCACTGTTATATGATAGTGACAAACTGTTTTCTAAAATGAGTGTATCAATATATACTCCTATCAGCAGTGTACCCCATCATTTTTTCAAACTGATAAATCACTTTAGAATCAAGAAAGAGATCTCTTTGAGCTAAAGCTGATGTTTCTCCTTTATAGACTCAAGTTGTAAATATTCATAAAGGAACAATATACTACACCTCTTTCCCCCAGTAGTGAGTTTATACTTTGTGCATAAACATAGCATATGAGAGTTATTTCCTAAGGTATGTTTATTCTACCACCTTCACATGTAGATTGGGCTGAGGGTGAATAGTTTAAAGGCTTCACAGAGCTTTCTTTCCCAGCCATTCCATTCTTAAGTTGGCTACCAAAGGTGTCACAGAATGTCCCAGCACACATGAAGTCCCAGAGGCCAAAACTGTCCATTTGGAACAGGAAATCACGTACAAATTTAAAGTACCCCAAACTATGTAAAATTGAGAGATTTCGTTTATTTCTTTTAATATTAGAGTGAAGCAGAGAACAAGAGAGCTGAAATGGATGAGGAAAAGCCTTAGCTTTTATATCAGAATAGCAAAATTAAAAGCCTTTGTAATTAGGTGTTGCCAGGCTTACTTAGGCTTAGAGGAAAAGGATTCTTTCCTCGACCAAAGAACAAGGTCAGAGCTCGAGGCCCTTAAGCCTTTGGTCCTGACTCCAAGGGTAGGGTCCAAGCCAGCGGTTCTTCATCATCCCCCGCATACACCTACAGAGCTGGCTGGGTCTGGGCAGAGTTGGCAAACGAAGGGCAGAAGAGGCAAAGAATGAATTGGAGAGAATGCCATATTGTCAGATGGTAAGAAGTGGCAGGACAACACCACAGCTGACACTGAGGTTAATCTGGAGGGAACTATTCTACCTCCCTTAGCTAACATGAATGGGGACCAGGCAGCGGTCTGTGAGACAGAGTTGGTGCTGGTCAGTACTGTTTTTAATCGTTTTGAATTTCTTTTCCTGAGTCCTAATCACTACCTGGATTTTAAATACTTCTGACCGTGTTTCCACATGTTTCTCCATTAAGATCTCCTTCTTGGTGGTTAACACCTCAAAGAGCAGGGAAACGGCTGAAAGGCCTTGAGGGGAGAAGGAAGAACAAGTTTTCACCTGTACAATGGATGTCTCTGGAAAACTGAACGTGGACACCAAATAAAACAAGCAAGAATACGCTATTAGTGCCCCTTAAGTCACCTATCTGAGATTTTTTTGGCAACTCTCAGCGAAGTCTTATGCCTCTTATTACATTCTCACACTGTTTTAATTAAGTAGGGCCTCATTTTAATCACACTGGTGGTGCCTTCTCTTTGCAGGCTAGTGAGCTAGAACCCAGCCAGGCAACGTTAAGGGGGCCTTTCCTTCTTGGTCAAGGAAGCTTTCAGATTCCCTTTTATTTTCTATTAAAAGCATGGTAGAGAAAGCAATCCCATTCTGACATGCAGTATCTGGCGCTGGATGCCTACAAATATGATCGGGGGGGAAAAAAGTGCCTGTAACCCCAGGTGGAACTCCAGATTGAGACAGCTTTCAAATCGGCAAAAAAACTAAAATTATCACATTTTAAAGGATCCCTTTGTAATACTGATATGCAAAGAGTCTATTAAAACACAGTCATTCTCCCCAACTACAAAAATCTTTTATTTTAAAATGACTTGTATTCGTGTGTTATGTTAAAAGTGTGTCTGGGCTTTTTACTCAACGACTAGATTATCTTTTCAGGAGAATTATTGTACTTCACTGTAAGTGCTTAATGAGGGAGTAATTAGATCCTACCCCCCCACCCCCGAACTCCTATGGGAAACGAGGTCAAACCCCACTTCCTACCCCAAGCACCTCATGGAGTTTGCATCAAATACCACAGCAGCATTTGTCGTAGGGGAGCCCTTTCCAAAACACAAGACAGGTGTAAGAACAAATTTCCATCAAAAGCTATGCCTTCCACTGGCAGGCCCAGAGTGCAAAAAAGCTAAACATTTATTATAAGATCTTGCAAAAGTGCTGTTCCAACAAGCTGGACCACCCACCTACCTATTCATCTCAGCGACTCCTTTCCTTTACCTTCTGCCACAGGGACAGCCTTCCTGCTCCCTGATTGGCTGTCTCGCTGGCTAGGCACTCACCTGCAGGGTGTGGCGTGGCTCCCACCTGCATCCCACCTCCTGCCCACCTGCATGGCACGCACCCAGAGAGGAGGCCACCACTCTGGGTCACCAGCCCGCAGCGGCTCCGCAGCAGCCTCCCAGTGGCTTGTGCTCCTACTCCTTTCTACGGGAGGCATGGTGAGCAAATTAGAGGTTATAAACACCTCCCATGGAAGGAGGAAAATTCCTTTGGGCTTTGCAAGGGAACTTCGTCAGCAGCGAGTGTCTCCAAGGAATAAGACATAGGTACGCGCTCACCCTTGCCCCTTAGCCCTGCGGGGCATGGATGCACCACACCTTTTTCTGGTCACAGTTATGGCAGCAATGCCCATCCAGGGAAATGTTGCCTCACGTGTTTGAAGAATGCCTCACATGGTTGAAAATACTGCTGGTCCCTGAGAAGCAGCATAGAGCTATTTTCAATGTAAGGGGAAGCATATTCCTAAATGCTAAATGCAGCACTGCCAAATCCGTGGTGAGAGAGAAGTCTGGAAGGAAAATATCTGGGCACCCAGCACGGGTTACAGTTTTATTAGGAGACCAGGAGAACTCTTTGGCCAGAAACAGCAAAGAGAAGCAGCTGACTTCTAAACTGTGCCGGACGTAGAAGCCAGCAGTCGAGGATTAATTAAAAGAAGCCGCGTTTACCGTTAAGAAAGAATTTGCTAAAATAGATTTTTAATGTTCTTACCACAAAAAAATGATAAATTGGTGAGGTGATGAATCTGTTAATTAGCTTGAATGAATCTTTCTATAATTTGCAATAGATAAAAACATCCCATGGTATCCCATAAATAGACATAATTATTGTCAATTAAAAATTTAAAAAAATGTAAAAATTAAGAAAAAGAATAAACGAGAGATTGGAAAAAAAAAGAATGATGGTTTAATGTATGCTACAAAGCTCGTCACACCTTGCGGGTGTGGGTTGCCAGTGTGACACGCTTTTAAGATCACAGCCCTCCAACTACTCACTGATAGGTGGAACTCCGTAATTAGAGCCCTTCCTTTTGTTTAAAGATTTTCCTCTCTCTCTCTTTCAATTTCATAGTAATACACTACCCTGGAAATGGGACAGCCATATATTGTACATATATTTTTTAAAAAAAAAATCAAAGCTGAGTATTAATCCTAACTTGACCACTTCCCAGCTCTGTGACTTTGGGGAAATTATTTCCCAGCTTGTCCCTCATCAGCTGTCCAATGAGACACTCACACCTGTCACAGAAGGCCTGTGTGAAGCCGAACTTCACTTACGTGTATGAAAGTACGTGGCCCAGACCGCACCCACGGCAGCCACTCGGACACTGGTTTTCCTGTCCCTTTCCACAGAGCAGGTCATAAGAGGTCAAAAAACGAGAACGACTTGAGGGCAGTGGCTTCCTGACGTGGAAACAACGAGAAGAACAGCGAAGACGGAGGTGGGGGCAGCTGGGGAGAGGGCACCGAGGCTGGGTGGCAGAATCTGCGTCACGAATGCGGGGAGGGGCGCTCTGCTCCAGCACAGAGAGGCTGCAGGCTGACATGTATGTGTGGTGTGACTGGCAAAGCTGAGGACACAGAAACCGGCCTCTACCAAAGAGCCATACCTCCCTCCTCAAAATGCTTTTCCTGGCTTGGTGTCCGGCTGAGGAGAGGAAGTGCTCAGGGGCATCCGAGTATCTGTACCACGGAGCACCTGCAAGGGAGTGGAAGCAGGCAAAGCCATGGGCAGGTGACAAGAGTCAAGCCAACAGAGGCAACTGATGTAGCTTCCAACTTGCTGGTGCCCAGTCAGACCCCACTGATTTGGAGACCTTCCTGCCCACTTACCCCAGAATGGCCCGACACCCAAGGGTGTAGCCAAAGATCTGTTTCCTCTTCCTACCACCAGCACCTCCACACTTAGGGGTGTTCTTTTATCTCGGTCTGAAGAGCCAGCCATCGTTGCCTTCCAAGGCATGAACCGAGCAATCTCACCAACCGCACAGGTGCGCGGGCCACAGAGAGGACTAACAACGGCAGGAGGGAGGGGCCCTATCACAGGCTGATACAGAAATATATTTTTACACTGAGAAGACTTTTGAAATTCAAAAGGCCCCTACTCAGAAGATAAATCCTCCAAAAATTTCCTTTTATCATTTCTGTTCATTAAAAACAAACTTAGCCTCAATGAATAGAAAGGAGAGCTGGTTTTTAGTAATAAACAGTAATAGCCATCACAACTAAAGGTAATATTATTTAGAAACATTAATATGTCAAGACACCAGCCTTTCTGTCCCCCCAAAAGGCCTATTTGGAGCACCAGTCATGTACAGAACACGTTTGGGGATCACTAATCTGACAGTGTTCACTGCTGTAGTGTCACCGGAGTGTGACTTAAATAGTTTTGCTTTTAGGATATCTCAAAATGCAAAACTGGGAAACAATAACATACGTTGATCATGGAAATCTGGTGTGTAGTTCACTGTTTTTTCTTACACAGCTGCAGTGAATTACTAGCCATTATTTTCTACTTAATAATCAAGATTAATAATCTTAGGATCATTCATTCTGCTTATTATCTGTAATAAATTTTAAAATTCCCGTTGACCTTTCCCTAGTCCCTTGATGTACTTTTGGGCCATTCCTTCCTTCCTTCCAATGATGAGCTGTATGCTAAAAGAATGTGGCACAGTTTTAATACTATCTAAGCAAAAACACATATAAATAAAAGCATTATACAACGCTTCCCAAAGCCAAAGGAAATGAGTTTGGAGTATACACATCACTGACTACATTCCATTAATACAGATAATTAAAAGTTGACTGTATGATAATATTAAAGAGCAGGAACAAATTTTTTTGAAAATTTCTCCCTGGTATTAGCTATGCAAAAACACTGACTGAATGTTCAACGCTAATCAAATTCATCTCTTCTTAAGAGCAACGTATAATAAATGGGTAGCCTAAAAGGAATGCTTTGAACAGAATGCTTCACTATTGTCTGATTATTCTAAATTTAAAACTCCAACAAAGGAAAGGATTATTCTTCTCAGGTTCAAGATTCATAAGGATTTGGTAATGAAATTCCTATAGGAGAGCAAATAAAACAATTGCTATCTACAAGCTTCCAGCGTTTTATGTCTGTATAGTGTTTTTAAATCAAAGTCACCATTCATTCAACAACAAATGTTTGTTTGGCATAAATGAATGAAAGAAAAGGCCTCAAAATACTTTACAAATTTAATCACCTATTAAGTTATGAATCGGGCAGCAACTTCACTCATCCCCAAATGCACAAACTGAGCTGAGCTCAACGTCAGCTCTCACCAAGCAGGCCAAAGCCAGACCTAGAAACTGAAGTCATGTCCTCTGAGTCTTAGAAAATGACTCAGCTGTTAGAGCCAGTTGCAGTCTGCCTGTTCAGTTGCCTGACTGCATACTCTCAACACAATTTGCAAAGCATGTACGTTATCTAGGCCAGGTGAGGTAAGATTATACAAAGTCAGGCTTGTTTCTGAAATTATACAGGTAGTCCAAAAGAAAAAAAAAAACACAGAAAACACAAAAAAGGAATCCCCCCACCTTCCACCAAAACGCTAAAACTGAAAAATGGAATTCTTGATATTTAAGTATGTTAATATCTTCATTCTAATGAGACACATGGAGCAAATTACTCATGCCAGAATTGATATCATACCGATAGTAAGAAAAAATGTGCCCGTAAGACACTAGAGGAGAGATGGCGCCCAGGATTTCCTGGGGGCTTCAAGTTTATTCTTCCAACACTGCTAACACGCATCTTTTTCCGTTCTGCTTTAACAGGATGTAATCCAAGAGCCGGTCAGACACTTAAAATCTATTTGTTTCAATACTCAGAGGAGAAATACAAGTAGAAGACTTTGCAAGTAGAAAATTCTCATGCGTTTCAGGGTGAGGGTTCTCAAATCATAAATCTTAAAAGTTTTAAAAATCCATGCCAAGGGACTTAAGGGAATTAATATTACTCCCATACGAAGCTGGCCTTTGCGTGCTAAGTATAAGCAAAAGATCTGCCCCAACGCTAATTTTCTGGTCCCAAAGGAAGGAGTAAGCAGAACTGTCCTTAGCAAAATTATAAAATAGGCGAAGTTTGTCTATAGGATCCTTCTGCTTTTACCCCCTAAGGTGCCTCCCCCTTAAGCCCCTGGGGTTTCTGCTCTGTAAGTCTTTCCCACCCCTAGCTGTCAACTTTAACACTAAGGAAACATCAGATTGCTTCAATATGAATAGAGTTTGTTCATCGTTATGAACATCTGTACTCTAAACCTTTTAATTTCTAAATTGAAGCATCAAAGCTTTACTTTCCTTTAAATTCCACCAGCAGCCAGCAGCCAAAGTCTGATGGGGAAACAGGATACGGTAACTCCCTCTACTTTTAAAAGCTTATTTTGCTTTGTGTTAAGGCCTGTCATAAAGATGGAAATGTTTTGAAATCACAAACTGGGCTCCCATTCCACTATGACCATGGGCGGATGATGCAACTGAGCCTCAGTTACTCATTTATAAAACAGGAATTATCATTATATTAATATAATGTAATATAATAATTATGAGATAATGATATGAAGTGGCTGGCATGGTGCAATCTTAAAAACTGCTCTCTGAAGGAACACAGTGGCTTCCAAGTGTAGGTCAATGCAGCAGCTGGGCTTGGTTGAGCCACCTCTGCTAAGGGCCTGTTACCTAGAATCAAATCGCTGGGCACCGGGGCAGCCTGATTCTTGCCAGTTTCTGAGAGCTTGAGGTTTTGGGCCCTGGAGCCAGGCGCCCCCTAAAGGCAGGTCTGAGGTTAGCCCTTTGCCCAGTCACCATTCTCCTCTCCTCTGGCTCTTTCCCTGCCCACTCCGGGTCTCACTCCTTCCTCTCCTCCCCAAACCCCTGCCGCAGGACGCCCAGATACTGGGGATACTGAGCCACTCCTCACTGGGCCACCTCCCCTTCCCAGTCCCCACACTCCATCCTGTAATAGGGCTATCATGGGGGAACCTCCAACAGCCCCCCGGTTGAGTGTACACACCCTTGAGCCCCTGGCAGCCAGAGCCTCATTTAAAACAAATTTCCATAAGCAAAAGCAGGTTTTAAGATGAGCAGGTGACCCAGCAGGACCCCCACCACAAATGCAGTGAGCTCATGAGCTCGTGGAAAGCTAGGTTTGATTCAGCCCTCATCTGAGATCTGACTTGAATTTTAAAAACCAAACATAAAAACGTTGGCAGGAATTTAGAGAGGCAGGTAAGGGCATCACCACAAGAACCGACCCGGAAGCTTTCACCAGAACGGGCAGGGAAGCACAGCAGGCAGAGTAGGGGAAACTGTCCGGGGAGACTGGCCTGGGAGCTGCGGGGTGAAGGGGAAGAGGCCAGCAGACGGGCGCAGGGGGAGGGTGGCAAGAGCACCCAGAGGCCTGGTGCACCGAGGGTCAGCTCTGTGTCCCTGCCAGGACTTCCCAGGAGGAGGTGGGGCCTGGCGGGAAGGGCCACGGGAGCTGGACCCACGCACCAGGGGTCTCCTTTTCTGGTCCTCTCATGGGATAAGGCTTTGTAAAGGGAAGACTGGTCAAGGTCCTTTAACCAGGTCTGAACATGGGGAGAAAACAAGGGGGAGTGGATGAAAGTGCTTCTCAAGGACCCCTGAATAAGAAGATAAAATACAGAGGAATAAGAAAAATGTTTTTGTCACCTGGGCTGTGGAAGTGGGGGAAATAGGGAAGTACGACTGATAAAGGTGGGATTGGGACGTCTGTATGTTACATGTGTGGATCACGTTACATGCACACATGTGCAGCACAGTGTATACCGTATCAGGAGAAAGTGTCACAAAACTACACTAACTACGGACAGTAGAAAACAAATCATAGAGTGAGACACAATAAAAATTGTTCAAATTGTGTGAAAGTAACATAAATTCTAGTCTTTTATGTGAACGCCTTCCACTAACACCCAGCGAAATGCATCATCAACTATGAGTCCAATTAACTCACTTGTGTAAGTTTCATTTTATGACAACACGAAATTCTGTTTTGTATGTTCAGGCTTCCTATTTTGTGATGCATATCATTGCAGAACTTGGGAGCTAGAATGGACCTTAGAGAGATCCCTTACTCTAACCCTTTCATCTCACAGATGTAGGAGCCGACGCTTACAGAGGCCACAAGGCCACAAGAGGACTAGTTTAGAGCAGAGCCGGGCATATATAACAAAGCTGCCCGTGATCTCTGCACTGCTCCAGGCTGTTCTTAAGATACCGTGCACTTAGACAATGCTGCAGGGACATAATCTCCTCTTTATTTTGTAAGACCATTTGCTCGTAATTCAGAATTATTCAAAGAGAATGGGAAACACGTATGACACGTGGGGGAAGGTAAGCTTGGGGACTGAGACGCTGGAGCTCTTGGTTAAGCAACTTATGGATGATACGATGTTTAGAAAAATTACCGTCTCTCTCAGAAAACTGGTGGGAGAATCCATGTGGTGAGGTAGAAAAAATGTAGGCTATGCAATCAGAGACCCCAGGATAAGCTTCAAAGCTTACTGGCTATGTGGCCTGGAACAAGTTGCAGAAACTTTCCAAGCCTATATTCCCTTAACCATAAAATCATCATGATAATGATACTTAATTCAAAGAGCTGTGGGACTATATGAAGTTAATCAACATTCAATATTCAATCTATATTCCTTTACAATAGTCTCCGTACATAGTTCCACTAAGAAAGCCTCACCTTTGAACGCATGTGATGGTTTCCCGGATGGCAAAAGGTGTTTAAAAGACCAGGTGTAAGTTATTTCTCGGATACCTTTGGAAAGCAGGTCCAAATGTGTCAGTGTCACGGTGTTATACTCATGTGCAATTTCAAAATAAAATGTCAGTATCTGAGGCGGGTAAGAAATCTAAGCAGAAGTTCTAAGAACCAAGCCTGTTTCCATGTGACACATCAAAATACATGAAAATGTACCCATGAGCCTCAGGCAACCACAGTCAATAGTTAAGGACCACCTCTTGCTTTACATCGAAATGTGTCTGTCTGTAGAAAACAAAGATACCTCTCGGGTAAAGAGTATCCCTAAGTCCCTAAAATTTGCTCATTTTTCACATCCCAAATCTCTGAGAAATTGATCACAAACCCTAATACAGACAACCAGACGACTACAGCTCAGACATATCTTTTCAGACATTCATGAGCTGGTTTGAAATGCCCGTGGCCTCACAGGAAAAAGAAGCTGCCCAGTCTACAGGCAGAGGCCACTCAATCTGGGGTGAGCCAGTTGGATTCTGTAGTCTTATTATGTGCCGTCCCCACAATAAATAATTTTGTCAGTATATGAGAGAATAAAGCCTCACGGGGGAAAGTCAGGAGTTTCTGGATTATGCTATAAACAGATCTCTAGCTGAATAACATTTGCGTAGGAGCCACTGACTTCACCTGCAAGCTTCAGCATTAGTCCAGGTCTGCTCCACATAGCCCTAGCAATATTGCTTCTGTTCTAGAACCATCTGTGACCTGGATGTTCCACCAAGCAAGCAAACCAGGTCTACCTCTGTCTGCCTGTCCAACTCTCAATCTCTCTCTCTCTCTCTTTCTATCTCTCTCTCTCTCTCTCTCTCTCACACACACACACACACAAAACCCCAATGTCTTTCTTTTTCTGAGTCACCTTTGTTGACAAAAATTGCAGCTGGACCAGTGAGAGGGGAGAAAAATATAAGCCAATAAATAAAGCTCTTCTGGGTTCATAAAGCCTACGACCCACCCTCTGCCCATGTGCATTTGACTTCTATCTTATTGTTTCTGACTACATTGTGTGGAGAGAACTATTTTTTCACTCTTATTCAAAGACACATGACACTATTGTTCTTTGTTTCCTTAAAATATGTTGGCACTCTTCTCTCCCTACTAGGAGAGGGCCTGCAAGGATCACTACGGCTTCTGGGAAGAAGCCCTCATCTGCTGAATAACCAGAATCTAGCTGCCAAACGCCACTGGGAAAAGTGCAAAGGGTGAATCGGGCATCACCTTGAATCATAAACATTATTGTAGGCAAAGTGACTGGCTGCTACTTGCCTGTTCTTCTGTACGTAATTGCGCCAAGCAGCACGACACTCCTGGGGCCCATTGCAAGGATACAGGTGTAGCTTACAACACACAAAAGCCGTGCGTCTGACAATCTATGCATGAGCCATCCTTTTATAAATTACTTTCTGTGCTAAGTGGCCTGGGGGAATTCATTATTTAAGAGAACTCCATACATGTTTTTGAAAAATTCACAGTCCTCTCTGTTTGCATCTTGTAAATTTCCTCTCTTTGTCTGTAGAGCACATCATCAATCTGAACATCAGTATCCAAAAAATATTATTTTATACAGACAGGGGAAAGTTTATACCCGTGCTGGGAAACAGAGGAGAGCACTCAGCGTTTTTAACACTGAGACATTTGTGGATAGACCACAGGAGGCATCACATGAAAGGGGGCACCAGAAATGTGGCTTGGGATTCTCCTTCTTGAAAAAATGGTGCAGCATCATGAGAAGAAACAAAAAGAGACTCAGACAGGGCACTGGTCAGGAATCATCCTACAATGGAGGGGCGACCGTTGGAGGTGAGGGCAGGCTAGGAAACGAGATAAGTCTCTGGACTCCAGGTCATTGCTGGTCAGGAGGCGCTAAGTAGGAGAACCAAGAGTAAGTACCACCATGCCCATGGCTACCCGGCAGGATGTGGGACGACTCTCTACAGAGCAGGGATCTGACACCAGAACAACTCACTCACAGCTACGCAGGGGGCCTGGAGTGAAGCTAGGGTCAGGGAGGGGTTCAGAATTACAATACCGTCTCTTATACAACGGCTTCACCCACTGCCAAGCAGAAACCATGCAAAGAAGGGCTCCTCCCAGTTTGCGTAGCCACTGGGGCACACACCTGGTTTAGTACCTTCTTAAGGACCAAGTCTCCAGCTTAAGACTGAGAGGGGTCCTCTAATCTTTTCCTGAAGATTATCTGAGCGTGTATTTCAGGTCAGGCTGGCCCCCTCATCATTGATGAGTAAACCAAAAACCAGGCAGCATCAGAGGCTATAAAGACTTGGTGACAAAACAATAGAAAACGTCCAAGAAATAAAAGAAGATAATTTCAAAAAAGATTTACAGCTGGAAATAGAAACAAACTTCAGACAAGATATGATTTTGCACTTTTGAAGGAGGAAGGGGGGAGGGGGGAGGAGAGGAGGAAGAGGACCCAGATTCAAACATGAATGACAAGTGAATGGCAACAGAAAGAAACAAACTAAATCAGAGAAAAAAATACTAGGAGCTTTTTTCAACAATCAAATATCCAAACTATAATTTAAAACTGCATTAGGAGCAAAGAAAAGGAACGGCAGTGCTCTGGAACATCAAATCAGCAATGCGAAGAACAGACTTGAAAAACCATCCCAAAGTGCAGAGGAAAAAGATGAAAAGGATAAACAAATAAGGTAGATTCTGATATGGAAGACAAAGTAGGAAGCCAACACACAGGTATTTATTGGTTCATGAAGTAATCAGAACAATGCCACAGAAGCAATTATTAACGATATAATGTAAGAAAACTTTTCTGGACTGAAGAAATACCTAACTCCCGCAGTGGGAGTGGGGAGTGTGAGGTCATTCTCTACAAGAAGAATAAAAGCAAAACTGAAATAAATATAAATTAATAAATTAATGAAAGCGGCCATCTATTTACCTTCTGGTGAAACTTTTGAATTTTTATGTCAAAGAAAGAAAATCATAAGCATCCAGTGAGGAAGGAGAGAAATACAGGTAACTGGGTCACTAAGTCAGAAGAAAAATCATGTTTCTATCTGCCAACAGAAGAAATAAAACTATATAGCTCTAATGGCAAAAGATTTTGACACAAGAATTCCAAATTAACCAAGTTTTTGACTGATGTATGAGAGCTAAAAAATAGAAAAAGGCGTTCTTAGATCTAAAGGAGCAATAAAAAGTACTTCGTAAAAACATTATTTGAAGTTCTCTAATCAAACAAAAAAATTGTAAAAAGAGGTAGTTGTGCTTTAAAATAGTTTACAATATGTAATCAAACCATATAAACAACAGTTGAATATGGTTATAAAAAAAGGACACAGGTTATCTAGATAATCCTTATCAGAAAAGTTACATAATATTTTTAAATAATCATAAATCCGATCAAAATAGCTATATGTCTATATCTATCTTTAAAAAGAAAAGGAGAATTCCAAAGGAGAAGAAAAATGTGTTAATCTCATCTTACATGGGAAGGAAGTATGGTCAATAAGCTTCCTGACATTGCTCAGACAAAAATATAGGTCACAGTTAGTCCAATTTAAGAAGATAACTAGAAGATTAAATACAATGTATAATGTGAACATCACTAGAGAATAATTATATCACACAAAATGGAAAATGATGCAAATATCAAGGAATCATAAAAACCAAAAGAGTAAAAAGATGACAAAAATTAGAGCAAGTATATCAACATTGAAGATAGGTTTTAATTCCCTTTTAAGAAGCAAAAGAATCTCAGATGGAGTCATAAATTAAGAATGGCCTATGCTATCTGCAAGAAACCAATAAAAGTTAAAAGAAAAAAGATTGGGGCAAAGGAAACTGCACATTTAAAAGTGACAGTTACACTGCTAGTACAAAATCAGAATTAAATATCTAAAGCATTAAACAGGGGTGCAATTTTACTGACAAGGGGTACATTCTAAAGAAAAGTTAAAATTTTATGAGCCAGGATATTATAAGCACAGGAAAATATAAAGGAAAATAAGCAGAGACTGAGACATGCAGGAGTGTCCTTAAGGTCCACCTCATTGCTTTTAGCCCTTGGAAAAGTAAGCAGATGAAAATTTAATAAGCACATAGAGAAGTAGGATAAAATAATAAATAAAGCTGATCTGATGATGAGATAAACCTGATTAAATTTAATTAGAGCATGCATTTTCTATACAGGAGCTCATGGAATATTAACAAAAACTAAACATAAAAACAACAACAACAACAAGCCCCCTAATCATGTATTGGAACATAAATGAAACTTCTACTACACCTCAATATTGTGTGACCACAATACAACAAAACTCATTAATAAACAGAAGTGAAAACAATTCTAATTTAAAAATTTAAATTTAAAAAATATTCTCAATAGGTGTATCTAGGAGATAATAAATTATGCAAGTGCAGACTGAGACAGCAAAGACAATGAGAATGTTATGTATCCAGGCGCATGCAGCCTATGGCTAGAGGTAAACACCTTAAGTATTTTTATCATTAAGAAAAATTTAAGGCCGGGCACGGTGGCTCACGCCTGTAATCCTAGCACTCTGGGAGGTCGAGGCGGGCAGATCGTTTGAGCTCAGGAGTTCGAGACCAGCCTGAGCAAGAGCGAGACCCCCATCTCTACTAAAAAAATATAAAGAAATTATCTGGACAACTAAAAATATATAGAAAAAGTTAGCCGGGCATGGTGGCACATGCCTGTAGTCCCAGCTACTCGGGAGGCTGAGGCAGAATGATTGCTTGAGCCCAGGAGTTTGAGGTTGCTGTGAGCTAGGCTGACGCCACGGCACTCTAGCCTGGGCAACAGAGTGAGACTCTGTCTCCAAAAAAAAAAAACGAAAGAAAGAAAAATTTAAAATAAAAGAACAATCAACTCAGGAAATTAATAGAAAAGGGAAATAAACCTCAGGAAAGCAAAATGAAGGTAAAGCACACAAAAATAAGAACAGAAACAAATTCAAAATTTTTAATAAAAAAGATTTCAACAGGTGGTCTTTAAATACGTACGAAAATAAAACAAATTTACTGTGAGCTAATCTAACGTTCCAAAGAACAGATAAACCAAATTAAAAATGACAAGTGGGATAAAACCACAAACACTGGGGATATTTTTAATTTTAACATATTAAAATTAACATTAACATACATACATTAACATTATGTAATGTTTGACTCTATGTTAATAAAATTTAAAATAGAGAAATAGCAAATTTTCTAAAAGAAAAAGAAAATATTTTAATATTAATTTAAGAAGCAAAAATCCTGATCAGAAAAATTACTGTTAGAAAAACACTACAGGGAGGAGGGGCTCTCATAACATAACAACCAACCAAAAAAAAAAAAAACGACTGAAGCCCAATTCGCTTTGAGGAAAAGTAATTTCAAAACTTCTGGGATGCTCCATTAGCTTTAGTGGGGGCAGATGGGACAAAGGTGCCCTTCCTTTCTCTCTCTCTCTTTTTCTTTCCTCCTCTTCCAGGCAACTCAGAAGAGCAGGTGCAGAAATTCCCGGAAGTTGCTCTGTCTCAGTTTGCACGCCTGTATGTGGAGCTTCATGGGTTTTTGTGATAAGTTGGTCTTTTTGTCTTCATCTCATCTCGAAACTACAGAGGAAGGGAATGGAAGGGAGAATTGCTAATAACAGCGGCTTCTGGAAATTCCCCTTTTAATGGTATGTGAGCCTTTCTGAAGAATAGTTCTTTTTTTGTGTTTTTGTGATTTTGGTGACAATCAGCGTGCCCAGCTACCACCTCTGGTCAGGCCCTAGTTTATTTAAGCACAATCACAGCTCTCTTTCTCTCCCATGATACATAGATTACACTGGACAATTTATAGCATGTCTGGTTCAACAGAAAAAAATTATCATTATCAAAGATGCCAAAAAGAGATTTTCTAAAAAATTCTATGCGGAAGTGTATTGGAAATTAGCATAGAATACAACTTATCTGCCATAATAAAAGATATATACCACAAACCAATAGCCAATATCATACTAAAAGTTAAAAACTAAGCCGGGCACAGTGGTGCATACCTGTAGTCCCAGCTACTCAGGAGGCTGAAGGGATAAGATCACTTGAGCCCAGAAGTTTGAGACCAGCCTGGGCAACATAGTGAGACCCCAACTCAGGAAAAAAGGTAAAAAACAACAAAAGTCAATAATTAAATTCAGGCATAAAGTCAAGTGTATTTGCTCTACCATTATTATTTAATGTAACACCACACTGTTGTAGAAGAAATAAAAGTTAAAAATATTAAAAATGTAGACGACAGTATTATCATTATTGAAAATGTTATTACTGCCTATTGAGAACATCTAGTGAATTAGCTGAAAGATTATAGAAGTGAAATCAGTAAGATGGCCAGTTAGAAGATATACATGCATGTGGGCATACACACATACACACGTACAAACTTATATATAATATTAATAATTTTCCTAAAACCCAGCAATAATCAGCTGAAAATACAGTAGTCCAATCCCCCCTTATCTGTGGTTTTGCTTTCCACAGTTTCAGTAACCTGCAGTCAACTGCTATCTGAAAATAGGTGAGTATGATGCAGTAAGATATTGAGAGAAAGCGAGAGACTACATTCACATAAATTTTATCACAGTATATTGTTATAATTGTTCTATTTTATTATTAGTTGTTGTTAATCTCTTACTTTGCCTAATTTGCACATTAAACTTTATCATAGGTGTGTATGCATAGGAAAAAACATGTATACATAGGGTTTGGTACTAGCCACAGTTTCAGCATCCACTGTGGGTCTTGGAACATATCCCCTGTGGAAAAATGGGGATTATTGTATAAGGGAGATAAAGATTAAGTGAACAATTATAACCAACACTGTAAAATCTCTAAGGAAAACTTAACAAGAATGCTCAAGTCGTATAAAAACAGACAATGCTTTACTAAGAGACAATAAGACCGTGTGCATGTGTCAAAATTTGCAGGAGTGTAAGTACACACTTCAATTCTCTCCAAATTCATACGTAATCTATTACAATTAAAACTTATTTTGAAAGAATGTTTTAAAATTGGACCAAATTAGTCTATGTACACATGAAAGAATAAATAGACTAAAAATAGCTAAGAAATTTTGGAAAAAGAAAATCATATGGAAGAATCTGACTGTTTATTTTAAAAACTATTGAAACTGTAGAATCAAAACTAAAGTGGAAAACAAAGATTTAACACAATGTAAAGCTTAGAAATATACTCAAGTTTATGAAAACACTTAGTAGATGATAAAGGTGATGTCTCCCATTAGTGGGGAAAAAAACTACTAAATAAATGATGCAAAAACAACCGATTAAATGTTTAGCAAAAGTTCGTGGGATTCTCATGTCTGAGATCACACATCAAAATAAATTCTAAATATAAACCATGAGATAATGAAAGAACTAGAAGAAATTATAGGTGAATATTTATCTGATTGTAGTGAATGGAAGGCTTTTGTAGGTATAAAAGCAAAAAAATTTTAAATTATTAATATGCTTGAGTAAACAAACATTTTCAATTTCGTACATCAAAATCACCATGAATAAAATTCAAAGGAAACTATCAAGTGGGAAAAATATTTCTAACATCATTAATAAACAGTTAATATCCTTAATACAAAATAAATACATATAATTATATGAGTAAAAGATACACTTCCTAACACAAAAATAAGCAAAAGACATGACTAGCCAATTTAAAAAAGAAATATAAAAAATAAAGAAACATAAGGAAAATATCCACTCTCACTCAAAACTCTACCAAAAAAAAAAAAAGCAAACTAAAACAAGATAAATTTTTACCTTATCAAATTGGCAAAGTTTTTGTTTCTGTGTTTTTTCTGGTTTTGTTTTGTTTTGTTTTTTAAGAGACAGGGTCTGGCTCTGTGGCCCTGGCGGGAGTATAATGGCAAGATCATAGCTCACAGCAGCCTTGAACTCCTGGGCTCAAGGGATCCTTCCGTCTCAGCCTCCCAAACAACTGGGACTACAGGCACAGGCCACCACACCAGGCTAGTTTTTTATTTTTTGTAGTGGCAGAATCTCACTGTGTTGCCCAGGCTGGTCTTGAACTCCTGGCCCCAGGTGATCCTCCCGCCTTGGCCTTCCAAAGTGCTGGGATTACAGGCATGAGCCGCCGTGCCCAACCTGTTTCTGTTTTTTTTTTAATTACAGGACTCAGCGTTGTCCAGAGTGCAGACATATGAACATTCTCTTCCACGGTTAGCAAGTGCTCAAGTAATTTAATAAGATTATAAATGCCCTTAATTATTTGAGCCAACAGTTCTGGTTCTAGAAATTTATCCTAAGGAAACAACCAGAGATGTCCAAAAAAGATTTGTATCTGAGGAAGTCCAGCCCAGCATTACTAACAATAGCAAAAAAATCTGCAGAATTAAATGTTGGACAAATAGATTACTGATGTAAATTATATTATCTATAAGAGATATAAAACTTGATAGGCCATAAGCCCATGCTGGGTGGGCCTCAGAAGGGCAGCATGTTCGCAATACATGGACCCATAATAAAGGCAGCTAACAGTACAATCAGCACGATCCCAGTTAAAATATATATATGACTAGAGACATTGAAAATGCCCATGTTTATCTTATGGGTGATTTTCCCTTCATTCTCTCTGTATTTCCAGTTTTTCTAAATGAATATATACTACATCTGTGATCAGGGAAACAATAAACAGCAGATGGAGCAGGCTCTTGGAGTCAGACTGCTTGGATTCAAATCAGATCTCTGTCATTTTAAGCTCTGCAACCCTGGGCAAAAGGCTGATCCTCTCTGATACTCAATTTTCTCATCTGTCAAATGGGGCTAATCGCACTATGTTGTTGGGTTGTTATGTTGATCGAATTTTACATGTATATAAAGCACTTAGTACAGTGTCTGGGCCATAATAAGAGCTAATTAAATATCAGTATTATTTTTATGTTAAAACAATAACCCCCCTCTACCAAACTTTTACAGTAGAAGAAACTTTGGGCTTATTTCCATGCTAGAAGAAAAGTAGAAGTCCTCAGGGCTGTAAATGCAAAATGTTAAATATTCATATACATACTCTCTCTCTCTCTCTCTCTCACTCTTCACTAACACACACATACACACACTTATTCCCCTGCCCCACAAGAGCCTCTGGTCCTAGGATCCTGAGGAATTTGAGCAACAGTTAATATGCATCCTTAATGGAGATCATTTGAGCTCCGTCAACCCAGGTCAAAAAGAGGTGGCTTTGATAAACAAGCCAGATGATCTAAGAGAACAGAGGCTGCTGATAACCAAGTGGCCAATATGGCCCCAAACAAGGCTTTGACCCTCCATGGCACAGGTGCCTTTATGGCTATATATGCAGAGTGCCCAGGAAGACATAGCTGGGCTGCAGAAGGAGCCCCAGAAAGGGAGTCGGGACCCCCAGGCTCTCAGACCCCCACCCACTCCACTGACCAGCCCTGCACGTGCTACAGCCAGGACTACACTCTCCTCAGTGACCCAGTGAAAACTCTCTGGGCCGCCCTCCGGATCCGAGGTTCTATTACAGAGGGTGACAACCTCAACTTTTACTGTTACTTGTTTTAACTTCAAAGCTGTCTCCTATACCCCAAAACAAAGGACACAAAATTAAAAGAACAAATAAAGCATTCCAGGCATCCATGAGAGTCATTCTGCTTTCCCCATCCATGTTATTTCCGTAAAATCTAGCAGTGTAGAAAGTGACAAATGAGCGCAGATTACAAGGCAGCACCTGTTCAGAACCCAAGGTCATTAGATGCCATTAGCAATGGCGTGACGACATATGCATTTAGGAGATAACGCAGCTCAGTAGGTTATCTGTGTATCCTTCCTTCTTGAAGCCTTGTCGGCTGTTCTCACAGGCCGACTTCGGTCTCTGAGCCTAGACAATGGCACTAAATGTGGCACGGGCATTAGCTGGAGAAGGTTGAAATTAGCTGAATCTGAAATGTGGGGAAAGTCTTTGCATATGCAAAACAGAAATAGTCCTAAAAGAGACATAATTATTAAAAAGGTGCATTCAAGGAATTCAACAAATGATGATTTGATAGTCTGGAAAGAAGGAAAGATGCAATATGCAAAAAAAAAAAAAAGAAAAAAGTCACATCAGAATGAGCAGCAGATGACAGGCAGAAAAGTGGAGTAGTTAAGACAACAGGCTTTTGTGTCTAGCACGCTAGCTTTGAATTCTAGCTCCTATTCACAAGCAGGATGAATATGAGTTAATAATTTAACCTATCTAAGCCTCCATTTTTAAAAAATCTGTAGAATAGTAATAGCAATATCTATCTCCAAGAGTTATTAGGCTAATTCAATCATTCATTCACCAGATGCATAATTATTAAGCTTCTCGATGTGCCAAGACCAGTTCCAAATACTGGAGATACACGAGTGAGGGATGTAGACACAAGCTCCACTTCCACGGACTCTAAGTCACTCTCAAATTTTAGTGCAACGAGGGAGAACTAAGTACCTGTAAGTACAATAAGGAAAAATTAAACCAGTGAAGGGGATGGAAATTGATGAGGGTATTATTTTAGAGTAATGCAAAAACCCTGAGGCAGGAACATGCTTGCGTTAAATGGGATATGTGTAAGGGGCTTAGCTCAGGGCTCATAAAAGCGCGTGCACTTGGTGACGATGATGATGGTGGTGGTGGTGGTGGGGGTCTCATAATGATAACCAAACAAGCAAAGGGCACAAGAGAATGTGAGACTAGGTACAGCCCACATTAACTAAAGCAATGAAGTGACAAAATTAGTATTGAACACAGGAAATACTGATTAGGATCTTGACTAATTTTCATTTATTAAAAATTACAGCTCTATTTTTAGTTAAATCCTTCAATCTAACATCATTCAAGAAAAACTTCTCTTCGAAAATTCTATTTCAGGAATGTTAATTTTTTTAAATAAAAATGTTCTGCATGCATAATTTCTTTTTTACACAGCCATCTTTCTGTTGGTTTTCAGCCTGCCAGTAGTGTGTATGTGATATTTTAAAGCCTTACTATGCATGGTACTTAGAAATTTCATATGAGTATTTAAAATCGGAGAAATAGCTGGTAGCTTTCATTTCCACATATACTCTCAGAACAGAGGGAACAGAGTTTTAATTGACATCTCTCTAAACTTCCAGCCTTGTCTTAAATGTCTCAGGGTGAAATTCCACTTTACTTGTTTAATTATGCATATTTTTGAAATTTTGTAAAACGAATCATTCATATTATATGAATTTTTCTGCCAGCTACCATTTTCTGGTAAATATCAAGTTGTTGAGAATTATCTGTATTGCTCTACATAGTTTTAGATCATTTTCATTGTTGTATAGTATTCTTATTATTTGATTACATAGTAATTTGTTTCTCTATTCCACTTTGATAAACATTTGGGGGGTTGGGTTTTTATTTAAACCACTTTCTAAAATTTTTATTTTAAATTATTATGGGTAAATAATACTTGTATATCTTTATAGGGTACATGTGATGTTTTCACACAGGCATACAATGTGAACTAATCAAATCAGGGTAATTGGGGTATCTATTACCTCGAGCATTTAGTATTTCTTTGTGTTAGGAACATTCCACTTCCACTCTTTCAGTTATTTTAAAGTATACCCTGACTTATTGTTGACTATACTTTGTTGTGCTATCAAATATTGTTCATTCTATTGAACTATCTAACTATATTTTTGTATCCATTAACCACTCCCACTTTATCACCCTCACTACCTTCCTAGCCTCTGGTAACGGTAATTCTACTCTCTGTCCCCATGAGATCAATTGTATTTAAACCATTATGAACATAAGTAAAGCTGTGCTGGACAGCCTCCATGTCTCCTGGTACAGAAGTTTCTCTAGAAAACATCCAGAAGGAAAAATGCTGAATCGTAGGCTATATACCTTCATTTTTACTGGGTAATACCTAACTGTTTTTCTAAATGTGCCAATGAATACTCCTTCCAATAGTATATAAACGTGAAATGCCATTTTTCAAACTTAAACCAAAATATTCTTTGCTACTGGGAATTCCAGATCTCAAATAACTCACCTGCCAATTTCATCTATAGCTTTAGTCATTTCAAAACTAGTGTTTGAACAAATCCAGAGTTTAAGAAATTTCAGTTCTGTTGAATTTCTGGCCAACACATCACAATCAACTATGCGAGAAAACAATACCCCCATAAGAACTACAATAAATAAGCACCTATTGCTGGCTCCAGGAAGCAAAATGAAGACGTATCATTAAAGCAAACATGCTTACAAAACTACTTTGGCTATCTGGATCAATCTGAGCCAAACTAAGCACAATCTAGATATTTTCCTCTAATCTTCTGTTCCCATTTATTTCATGGTATTTTTATAACTGGACTTGCCAGGGAAGAAGCAAGTGTGATTTTTGAGGACTAAGAAGAAAAGTATTGAATTTATTCTCTCTTCAAAAATATATCAGTTGTAAATATAGGAAAAACCATTGAATTTTACAGTTTGTGACTTATAACACAGTAAAGCTGTTATTTAAAATATGGCAGCTAAGTGGACTAAGCCAGTCACAAAAGGACAAATACCGCATGATTCACCTTGCATGAGGTACCTGGCTAGAGCAGTTGATGTTATAGAGACAGAAAGGTGGCCAGAGGCCAGGGGAGGAGGAAAGACAGAGTTTTTATTTGATGGGTAGAGTTTTAGTTTTGCAAAACAAAAAGAGTTCTGGAGACGGACAGTAGTGGTGGTTGCAAAACAATGTGAATGTAGCTAATGCCACTGAATGTACACTTAAAAATGGTTACAACGGTAAATTTTATGGTATATTATGCATACACATAATTTTATACATATACAAAATATATAAAAAAGCAGAAGTAGCTGTGTTTTGTTTCAGTATTAGGTCATCTTCAAGCAAAGAGAAGGGTTCTTTCTTCATGAAGTCACATAGATTCTGCACCATAGATTGGGCATTGCACCAGGCACCACTTTTTTAAATAACCAATACCGAATTTCAGTGCACAAATGCTATAACAATATATACTGTGGGTGAGAATATAAAAAATCGTGCAAGTCTAAAGTTACTGCTCACATTGCAACCTTGACACAACGACTTTGCAAAAACAAGGGCTTAAATTTAACAGGATGTGCCACGATTCAGAAAATGCTACTACCATATGCCTGAGGGTACTGAGTCATGCTCGCTGTTTAACTTTAACTCCTGAATTTTTTGACTTCTGTATGTTTAAATTCTCATCACACTGCAGCTTCAACCTTTGTTTTTGTCACTAATCACATAATGCATCTCTTATCATTTGACATAATCTCTACCGCGAGACGCTTGTTTTTTGAGCAGTCTGAGGTTCAGAGGACACTTTTTAAAATGTTAAATAAAAAACTGTCAACGATTACTGGAAATGGAAAAACAGCCAAGCCTCTTTGATGCCATCTTTATGCCTGGAACAATCTTCCCACTCCCACTCCCACATCGATCAAGCGAGCTGCATCTCTTCCTTCTTTCAAAGTTCACCTTAATTCACTTCTCTCTCTGATTCTATAATGAAGGCAGCTGTGACTACCGCAGAAGTGAAGGAGAGCGTACTACCCACCCTGGGAGCACAGAATGGGTGTTCATTTATGTCCAAAGGTCCGATAGGGGTAATTTGAGTAAATCACATTTTTTAAGGTATGCCTAATGCAATAACTTGTATATGTTTTTTCCATCTTTTGACGGTCCCTGATGCAAGGATGACCCTGGAGGGGCTGGGGATGGCACACCTATTATTTACAAGGCGCTGAGTCAGACAGACCATGTGTGACTCACGATGCTCCTGCTCAGAAGCTTACAGTCTCTTTGGAGAGGCGAGGCATTTATCATGCACAGACAGCCAGTAATAGCAGGCAATTTTTCAATCAGCACACATTTATTTAGCAAATATTTACTGAAGACCTACTAAATGCCAGGCACGATGCCAGGCATTAGGGACAAAAATATGAATAAGACGTGGTCCCAGCAGGGAAACAGATGGGGCTCCGTATAGTAACCATGTTATCAAGGAGTCATCAGAGCACTACTAGATGGTAAAAATAGCAGCTTTCCCCTCTTCAAAAAAAAATGCAGAGTACACACAAGTAATCCGGTTACTGAGTGAGCGTTCTGGCAAAGAGGAAACATATTTGGAATGAGCACAGTGATCTTGAGAACCCTAGTTACCAAGTATTCCAGATACATCAGTGCTCCGATCCCCGCTGAGAGGCAGTTGACAAGCGGACACTAACGCAAACTTAGTATCCTGGAAGATGGGAATAAAAATGAATGATTTTACTAAGGTCTAGAGATGGCACCTGCACTTCCCTTTGTCCCTTTTCTAACGTCTGCCTTTCCTGACGGACTGCAACCTAACAAAGGCAGGAATCAAGTCTCTCTTGTTTGCAGAGGTTCCTGGGTGCCTAGTACAATGCCTGGCACACAGTAAGCAATTAAAAACATTAAGGGCACTGGAATTTTGAATTAGCTGGCTGCACAGCATAGCAAAAGTAACAGCTGAAAAGACTGTTGAAATGGTCATTTAAAGAGAGGGTAACCAATATAGTCCACAATCAATCAATTAACGAATCAAATTAATTTGCAGACACTGTGAAAGGCTGAATTGTGCCCCCCCCCCCCAAACTCTCAAATTCATATGCTGAAGCCCTAACTCCCAGCTCCTCAGAATATGACTGTGTTTGGAGATGGGACCTTTCAAGAGGTAATTAAGGTAAAATGAGGTCATATGAGTGGACCTGAATCCTATATGCCTGGTGTCCTTGTAGGAAGAGGAGATTAGGGCACAGACACACACAGAAGGAAGACCATGGGAGGACACAGGGAGAAGGCGGCCGTCAGCAAGCCAAGGAGAGAGGCCTCGGGAGAAACCAACCTGACCACACCTTCCTCTTGGATTTGTTGCCTCCAGAATCATAAAAAAAAAAAAAAAAAAATTCTGCTGTTTAAGCCACTCAGTCTGCGGTATTTTATTATGACAGCCTAAGCAGACTAATTCAGATCCTAAGCCCTTGCTAACAACTGGGCAATGGCCCTATAAATGGTCATTTTAGAAAGACAACGTGAAGTAGCAGAGAGTAGGAACAGAGAGCCCGTATGTCCACTTCCGGTTCCAGTCTGACCTCTTGGTCAAGCCATTTTTATTTCTCTGGGTCTGTTTCCTCCTTTAAATATAGAAGTTTAGATCACACAAGCTCTAAGTTTCAGGTAACCCAGAACTGTGTGGTTCTATGCGGTGAACTCAATGTTGCCTGCTAGGATATGACAGAGGCGGCAGTGGGGTGTGTCTGTTTTTCCTTGGCAACATCGAGCCATTACAGGAGGCTCCCCAAACACTTCCCATCTGCTTCTGGAACCATTTCATCACCATCGCCCAACATTACACCAAAGACAGGATCCTGTATCAGCAAGTCTCCTAGCACTGAGGGATACCCACCACCACCCGCTCTGCTGGACCACCCCCGCACTTGGGGCAAGGCCACCTGTAGGCAGCAAGTTGAAGCAAGGTGAGATGAAACAAGAGCAAGCTGAAGAAAGGCTCCACACATCATGCAATTTTAGTGTATTCCACCCAGAAAAGAGCTGCTCATTCTAAGCAAAGATGTTAATGAGCCCTGCAAACAGAAATTACCACAACAGAACAGACATCTTAATTAACTTTTTTCTCCAGCAATATTAACACTAATGATTACTAACTCTTCAATAGCAGCACAAAGATGAAGAAACAATCATAGATCTCGGTACAACCTCTGTGTACAGCTACGTATTGGACTGTCTATTCAGCACCCATTTTTCTGGAAGTTGCCTATCCACACAGGCGGAAGTAGTCCTGTTCAAACATCATGACCAAAACCCCAGATACACTGTGGATTTTTGATTTGTTTGTTTTGTTTTCCAGCACCTGAGGCCCAGGTGCACCCTTCCCTAAAATCCATGGGCTATCTCTGTACCTTTATCCAAATCCCTGTTTCTTAGAAGCTGCCTCTGTTTAGTTTCCCTTACTGGCAATGAAAAGAGTAGTAATTAGCAAAACTGTATTTCAAAAACAAATGCAGTAAGATATTCTTTAAAGTAACCTAAATTATTTTTTAAAGTTTGTCACTATTGATGGTGTAGAGTCTGTATAACCTTTTCACAAACGGGACAATTTTTTAACAATCTGACCATTTCCTAGGTATTATAAAGGCTGAGACGAGAATGCTTCCCAAGAGAGTGCCTGCCATGTTTTTCTGCCTGTAAATCATGTCTGTATTGATAGATTCACAAAGCAAGAAAATGGGTCTTAGAAAACATTATCTGCCCTCAAAAGGAATCCCTCCTAGAGGAGGACATGGGCCATATTGTTGCTATGCTAAAGTTGTGAAGTCCATTTACAGAACCAGCCTTATCATGTAACAATATATCTCACATACCCATAAAGAAACTCAAGGGCCTAAGTAAGTGGATGATGATGTGGTCCAAATGTATGCACAGACACATGCTGAGGGTTGATCCACAGGGGATTAGTGGAGGAAAAGCTGATAGAAGTTATCACTTCACTGCAATGATGACATCAGAGCATAACAGGTAGAGAGAGAGCCTAGTTCTGCAGGTACTATGCTCACCAGAGAATTATCTGTGAATCTGCATCTAAGAAAATACGCAACAACCTTACCTCCCACACTCGGACATTAAAGTGATGTATTATTAAAAATGACGTTCTTAGGTAGTAAACGAACATTTTAAGAACTCATGAAATTATTAATATAAACATTAGAATTGAAGTGAAGAAATGATACTTAGAAGATATTAAGAAGACAGGCAATAAATGGAATCTGTTCATAGAATGATTCTAAATACAAAATGGTCAGATTGATACTTAGAAGTGTCACTATTAATAGAAACAATATTAGAGAGGTTTCATTATGTAAATGGCTCAGATGTCTGCCAGCAATGTATCCAGTAATAATTTGCAATTTTTGCTGTAGTAAAAATTTCAAGGATGTTACTTGTTGGATTACAAGGGACACTTTCATCAGTATACCATAGCTTTTATAATCATAATAAAAGGACTACCTATGCTCTTAGTTGATAATAATAATAACTAATTAGCTACTCGTGTGTACCAGGCACTGCACCGACTGCTTTGTGTGCAAAAGTACTGTCAGGGGGATTATTACCCATATTTTATCTATTGACAGAACTGAGGCTTAGATCAACTTGCCCAGGGTCTCACAAATAACAAATGACGGAGGCTGGATTTGAACTTAGGTCTCTCTGACTCCAAGCCCATGTTCCTTCTCACTACAGTGTAAACCTAATGGCCCAAATGCAGTGGTTTAATGAATATAATGCTTCACAGGGTATACAGTGATCTTGTAAGTAGAAATGGATCTAGAAAGATGGACACTTTTGGTCACCCTACTTTGCAAATCTCACTATCTGCTCCCACTCAGTGACACCCATATTTGCCCCCCAAGTTCCTTAGATACTGGTGCCACACTCTGGTCAGCTCTTGATATGGTCCAAAGCACTAAAATCACACAGGTGTCACAAGTCAAAATCCCATACCACTCCAAAGCTAACTCATCCCAGTTCCCCATTAGTCCCAACTCTGCCCCAGAAGTCTTACTAGAGAGTCCACCTATCTTTTTTTTTTTTTTTTTTTTTGAGACAGAGTCTCACTCTGTTGCCCGGGCTAGAGTGAGTGCCGTGGCGTCAGCCTAGCTCACAGCAACCTCAAACTCCTGGGCTTAAGCGATCCTACTGCCTCAGCCTCTCGGGTAGCTGGGACTACAGGCATGCGCCACCATGCCCAGCTAATTTTTTCTATATATATTTTAGTTGGCCAGATAATTTCTTTCTATTTTTAGTAGAGACAGGGTCTCGCTCTTGCTCAGGCTGGTCTCGAACTCCTGACCTCGAGCTATCCACCCGCCTCGGCCTCCCAGAGTGCTAGGATTACAGGCGTGAGCCACCGCGCCCGGCCAAGAGTCCACCTATCTTTAAAGCCAACTAGATACTGCGCTGCCACGCTGCCACGCCTTATTCAGACTCTTGGTTTCATGACTCGCATTTCTACAGGACTCTCCCATCTTTAGTCCTCAATTATTAGAATCAGTGTTCTAAAATTCCCGAGGTGATAGGAAAGCTCTCACTTTAGCCACAAACCTTCATTAGAATGGCTAGTCAATAACAGTTTTGTTGCAGATCCCCCTACTTTATTTTCCCTATATTTCCATTGAGGAAGCTTTCAATTTGCCATGAAATAACTAAAAAATCAAGCATCAGAAGGAAACAGGAAGAGAAGAAAAGCTCAGAAATAACCCACTAATGCTTGAAAATGGAGTGTGAGAGTTTCACACCAGGCAGAGCTGGTTTAGAAGGCATGTTCTACTACGTGGTCCTGGTCGCTATTAATCTTATTACTTCACCTTTGTCTCACACCACCCCTAAGACAAAAACAATAGTGCCTGCTTCATGGGGTGTTAGGAGGTTTAAATGAGAGGGTGCAGCTAATGCTCCTAACAGGGGACCTTGGTTTACAACTCTCTTTGGCCATGAGGAGTGGATTCTTTATTCTACCTCTTTCCCAGTTTATTGTCTTTCCCGAGCCAACTATGTCAGCCACTGACACTGTGCTCCCTGTGCTGGAGACGTCCTTCCTGGGGCAGTGGGAGAGGCATCGAGTCAGTGTTGTCACCTAAAGGTGACCTTGCAAAGTTTCCCCACCGATTGAGCTGTGAGGAGGATTACACGCAGCAATACACCCAAGAGCCTGATAAATTAAGACAGGGGGTAAATGCCAGGTATCACTATTATGCCCATGCAAAGGAAAGCACTGACTCTTTGCTCTGCAAAGTTCTGATGTGAATTTGCACAGGCAAGATTCTTGTCAGTGACCCAGCACCACTTAAGCTTCCAAGGAGCTGCGCAACCAGGCACCGTGGGGCCAGGGCATGAAGCCCGCCCTGGGATGGCGGTTGAGAGGAGGCTGTGAGGGTCACACAGTCAGAGGTGGCCCTGGTCTACCAGTGCTGATTTTATAGTGCTTCAAAAGGCAGAAGGGGGTTTTAAGAAAAAAAACAACAACAACAACAACAAAGAATTAGCCTGCCAGCAATAAAGTTTCCCAAACACCAACAGAAACTAGGAAATGGGAAATTGCTAGATAATTTGAAGTTGAAAGGCAAAACAGAAAATAGATGAGGAATGTATATACATTAGGCACTCATTTTTAGAATCTACGATTGACACATGGGCCTTTTGTTATAAAGAAACATTTAAAAAGAGGCCTGTATCACCTGTTAACTTGGTTACTTCCTAAGATTCTCTTGTTTGATAGATTCAGAGTTTTAAGGCACTGCCATAAATCTTTTCCAAACAAGGAGGATTATAAATAAAGTAATTAGTTAGTTAATTAATTAATTAACTAGGCGAACAAACCAGCCATTGACAAGCCTGGAAAAATCCTTCCCTAGGTTTTTTTCATTTTTTTCTTTTCCAGTTTCGAAGGGAAACGCCCTTGAAAGAAAGGTTGAAGGTGCGACCCATATGATTCCTCATTTTAAGGTTTTTCCCCCAGCACCCACAAATCCAGATCTCCCAGTTTGCTCCAAGTTCTTGCCCCCGTTTAAGCCTCTTCTCCGATGCCTACCATCTGCAGCCCCGAAGGGAGCAGGGAGCAGGGAGCTGCCGCAGCGCATGCGTGTGTGCCAACAGACGCTGCCACCTCCCCGCCCAAGGCCCCTGCCTTGCCAATGTGTGTCACACAGCTGCCAGGGCAAGGCAGAAGTGTAGGGAAACGCAAATCTCCCGAGCTGTCCAGGAGGGTTGGAGCAAATATGTCCAGAGTGGCTTCAAGTGACTACAGAACCAAGACTCAGAGCTAATTAATAGAAACTGAAGGAAAGATGGTGACAGCTCAAAGCAAGGGTGTGAAGCTCATGTCACTGGGTAAAGACAACCCCAGGAGAAACCTCCTTAGGGCAGGACATTTATGCTTGCACCTTATTTGCTTTGCAGACTAATGTGATTCTGCTAGAAATACATCTGTATAATCCAGAGAGACATTATAAGGTGTTGACCTGCTACTAATTAGAGCAATGCCTCTACTCCAGCTAACAACATAACTCCTCACTCACTCGGATCTGATTACCTGCCTACCTGCCATCACATGGAGGGATGTTCTTCACTCCAACTGAACAAACCTATTAGTTATCTGGCTTCTTTCGGTTTAATCTTCACAAGTAATTGTCTCCAGACTGAAATGCCCTTTTGTCCTCTTCACACAACCAAGACTCCTTTGTCTTGCAAAACAGAGTTTAAAACACTTCCTCCCTTAATCCCTCTAAACTAACCCCATCTAGTTCTGGCATCCACACAATCCACAGATTTGGAACTTCCTTAGCACTAACATGGATTTCCCTATAGTGGAAATCTTAATCCTTCCCCTGCCTCCTGTGTAGCCTGGGGAAGTTTGGCCTCAGTTTCCTCTTCTGTAAAATGGGAATAATAATATGTCCCCAACCTTGGGTTGTTGTGACAATTAAATATTTTTTTTTTTTAAAAAAATAGCTTTATTAAGATTTAATTCACCACATGGATTCACCAGCAAATTGGTTTCCCTGATCATCACCTAAGTGCACATTTGGGAATAACACCAACTGGGTGTCGGGCAGATGTGGGGGGTGGGGGGAGGGGATGGGTGTATACCTACATGATGAGTGCGATGTGCACTGTCTGGGGAATGGACACGCTTGAAGCTCTGACGGGGTGGGGGGGGGCATGGGCAATATACATAACCTAAACTTTTGTACCCCCATAATAAGCTGAAATAAAAAACAAATACTAAATGGGGAAAAAAAGATTTAATTCACATAACATTTGAAGTATACAATTCAGTATTTTTTAGTATATCCACAGGGTTGTGACACATTATCACAACCTATTTTAGAATATTTTCATGTCCCCAAGAAGAAATCCCATGTGCATTAGCAGTCACTATTCCTCCCCTGCCTCTAGCTCCTGCAACCCCCAAACTAAATTCTGTCTCTATGCATTAGCCTATTCTGGACATTCCATATCGATGGAATCTTACAACATGTGTTCTTTTGTGCCTGGCTTCTTTCAGTCACATGCAGTTCTGAGGTTCATCTATGTTTTTGCAAGCGTCAGGATTTCGTCTATTTTAGGTGCATGCATTCATGTGTGTGGGACACATACATATAGTGCCTGTAAAGTGCTCAGCACAGTCCTTGGGTGCACAGTAAGCACTCAGAAATAGCTTTCATTACCATTAGTATTCTCACTATTCATTTTGCCACCTGTGCTTACATTTGCATTGGTTTCCATCACCTGATTATTAAACTCTTGAGAGAAGGGGCCATTCTTACACACCACCCATGAACGGAGGATGTGACAGTTCACTGAGAGCTCTAACTACATAAGTAGCTAGTGGCCTGGCAAGGGCTCAGGCAGTTCCCACTAAACCTATGCTACTGCTGCTTACAAAAGCTCATTCATGTGTATCAGATCAGGCAAAAACAAATACAACCATATCTGATTCTTTAGGCAAGACAGCGACAAGATAAAGAAATAGATCTGAATCCGCAGACAAATAATTTCAACAGGGCTTCAGAACGAGAAGGAAAATCCACTGAGGCCCACGAGCATCCTGAACATTAGGCCGGAGGAAGGCTGAACTGGTGCCGGGCCAAGCCGCAGGAGAGCCAGCCCGGCTGAGCACTGTGCGGGGAAGCCCAAGGGACATAGGCCACACCAGGGAAATACCGCTCCCTGCAAGGTGTTTTCAAGGTTCTAGTTTCCCAGAGCTCAACGCTAACCTCAGGCAGGGCACAGTTCTCCCAATAAAAGTCACTTGCCCACGGAGAGGGCCGGACACCTGAGTTTCCACTGGGGGCATCTCCAATTTACGCTCTGATCACCGTCTGCATGACCTGCCTCCCTGCCCCCTGCTGCGCTGACAGCCTTTCTGTGCTTATTTCCCACCTTAGTGTGATGTCTCTTACTCCTCACAGGCACAGAACGTCACAGCCGAGGGGAACCTCCAAGGCTTATCTAGGCTACCACCCTCCTCTCCTAAGGGAGGAAAATGTGATTCTAGAGGGCTTAGTTAACTTTCCCAAGGTCACAAAATTAGTGGCACAGTGGAACTGAAACCTAGATTGTGTGACCACCACCCCCTCCTCCCAAGCAATCTATTACAGTTTCCAACTCCGCATCATCCGCCTGCCTGCTTTCTCCCTGCCCAGGCTTCACTGCGGCTGCTAAGTCATCAAGATGAGCTGTGTTGTGGAACAGGCCTTCTCATCTTGAGTAGGACAGAATATATTTGGCCATCCCTCACTTTGGGGTCACCCTGCCCCACACCATGCATGGGGGCACCTTCTGCCCACACCAATTGCCATCACCCTGAATTGTCTCTGACATCACACCTTCCTAACATTATTGACTAATGTGAAATTTAAGTGGCTAATAAATGGTATCATGAATTAATATAAAACCTTTTATTCAGACAAATACTTGATTCCTTAAAAAAACAGGTTATGTTTTCTTAGGGTCTTTTCTTCCCAGGTCATAATATCTCAGCAGGAAATGTCATAGCATGAATTATCAGGTGCATTTAAAAAAATAATTTAAACTAAATTAGCTTTTACACTGAACAACAGACTGAGAACAATAAAGGAACTCTTTGACAAAAGAAGAATCTAATTCAGCACACTAGAAATCAACAGCTGTTTCTCAAATCAGAGTCACCTGTAACAAGTGAGTTAATAGCAGGGAAAATTACCTTAAAATATCCATGTCGGGCTAGGAAAAAATGTTTCACGCACAAAAAAATTAATTTTTCTTGAGGTGGCATGGGACAAGACAAGAAGCTACATAGTTCAGTTTTGCTAACCTCCTAAGAAACTCTGGTATACTGTATACTATTCCAGGAAAATGGCAAGTTATGGGGGATTCCCAGGAATATGTGAATCATAATTTTGAGTCATCAGTTTGGAAAATTTGGGACATAAACACTATCAGTTAAACATGGTATTATTATTCGCTAAACATCCAAGATATAAATTTCCTTGGAAACAACTGGCAGAGGTAGTAGGCTCAGCACAGATTAATTTTATTTTCTTATTTTGTAGGTTGGCAGACATTTTGGGATTTTACATACCAGTATGTAGAAGAAATGAATATATTTAATTAACATATGCATAAGCACAGTTTATACATATTCATAATCAGGGATGGGTCCAGTCTGTGAGGTCTGCAGTTGATAAAATTAGGCAAGGGGTGGAGGGATACTGGGGGCAGGTCTTTAACAACACAGTTCACAAAATTATCAAGATAAAATTAGGAAGGGCCTGTGCAAGTGAGAAGCTTTGACACTGAAGTGCCACTAGCTTCAATATAAATCTGCCTGGCCAATAATGCGTGCACGTGTATGCACATATCACAACGTTGGGGACACCTGTAAATGGCCAAGATCGACATATGTCATTACAGTACTCTTCAATACCAAGTGTATGGTAAATACTTGAGTACCCATTTTTGCTGAGATCAAGTGACTAAACAGAAATGTTTATACATTATGTGGTAGATGAGTTGTTAAATGAACTCCAGTGTGTGGCTTTACCACCTTGTTAGGAAAACCTGGACTCTATATTCAATCATCATGAAGCAATGCCTAGTGCGTGGAAACTCATCTGCAGGTTCCTAAGGGAGTACCCTAGATTAGTATCACAGTGCAACTCAAGTCGGTGGCTAGAATTAAATGCAGAAGCAATGGGCAGGAACAGTGCTGAATGGCCTGGCACCATGCCCCGAAAATCATGCCCCTTGGTTCCATCAAAGCAGAGGACGAGGCCCTTGACAACACACAGATTTCTGCCTCTGCGCCCCACACTGTGAATCCAAAGCAGGGAGGGTACTCCAGCACATCTTAGTCGTAACAACAGAAGAGAGAAGAGAGAAAACCTCCGAGCACCTCCACTTTAAACCCGTCTATAATATCCTTTTACCAGAAGGAAAAGATGTACCATAAAAGAAGACTTAAGCATCATGGACTTCTGGGATTAGAGACCAATCTCTACCTTAGCACTGAAGAAAGTCATTACGGTCCCATTAACTTTCAGAAGTAGATGAGACCCTTCTGGGCTTGCTTTCTTAAGGCTTGTGGGGTTCCAGGGTGTCACTGAAGTGCACCTTAAACCAGCAACAGCGATTGCTATAATAGAAATCTGAAAATAACACATTCACTTGGACACACCAACTCACTACTTTTAATTGTGGCTCGTTAGAGATGTATATAGGAGAATTATGTTCACCTTTACTACAATTCCCTTGCTGCGGTAAAACTACAATGTTTCGCTTCAATGCAGAAAGGAATACTTCTGCTTTGAGTAATGCCACCACAAGTGGAGGCCTATGATTCACCAGTTTTCCAGTTGTAGGCATCACATGTTACTGCCTGTTTGGGGGCAGAGGCAAGTTGACAGAATGCTAATTTTGAAATGAACGAAAAGAATAAAAGACATGCCAGTTGAAAGATGGTAGAGGCATACCTCGCTTTACTGCGCTTCAATTAACTGTGCTTCATAAATATTATGTTTTTTTACAAATTGAAGGTTTGTGGCAACTCTGAGTCAAGCAAGTCTACAGGTACTATCTTTCCTATAGCGAGCATGTCCTCACTTTGTGTCTGGCCCACATTTGGTAATTCTTGCAATATTTCAAACTTGGGCATTATTATTATAACTGTCATGGTGACCTGAGATGAGTGGTCTTTGATGTTACTATTGTATTTGTTTGGGGGCACCGTGAACCATGCCCATATAAGATGGTGAACTTAATCAATAAAAGTTGTGTGTGTTCTAGTGGCTTCATGGACCAGCTGCATCTCTCTCCCTCTCCTTGGGCCTCTCTATTCCCTGAGACACAACAACATGAATATTAGGCCAATTAATAACCCTACAATGGCCTCTAAGTGTTCAGGTGAAAGGAAGAGTTGCACATCTCTCACCTTTAATGAAAAACTAGAAACGTTTAAGCTTAGTGAGGAAGGCACGTTCAAAGCTGAGACAGGCCGAAAGCTGAACCTCTTGCACCCGACAGCCAAGTTGTGAATGCAAAGGAAAAGTTCTTGAAGGAAATTAAAAATGCTTCTCCAGTGAACACATGAATGATAAGAAAGCAAAACAACCTGATTGCTGATATGGAGAAAGTTTTAGGGGTCTAAATAAAAGATCAAACCAGACACAATATTCCCTTAAGACAAGGCCCAATCCAGAGCAAGACCCTAACTCTTTTTAGTTCTATAAAGGCTGAGAGAGATAAGGAAGCTGTAGAAGAAACATTTGAAGCTAGCAGAGGTTGGTTCATGAGGTTTAAGGAAAGAAGTCATCTCTATAACATAAAATTTCAAAGTAAAGCAGCAAGTGCTAATGTAGAAACTGCCTGCAGCAAGTTACCAAGAAGATCTACCTACAATCATTGATGAAGATGGCTACACTAAACGTGGCTTTTCATTGTAGACAAAACTGCCTTCTGTTGAAAGAATATACCATCTAGGACTTTCACAGCTAGAGAGGAGAAGTCAATGTCTGACTTCAAAGCTTCAAAAGATAGGCTGACTCCCTTGTTATGGCTTAATGTAGCCGTGACCTCAATTTGAATTCAATGCTCATTTACCATTCTGAAAATTCCTAGGGCCCTTAAGAATTATGCCAAATCTACTGTGCCTGTGCTCTCTAAATGAAACAACAAAGCCTGGATGAAAGCACATCTGTTTACATCATAGTTTACTGAAAATTTTAGGCCCACTGGTGAGACTTACTGCTTAGGAAAAAAAAAGTTTCCTTGCAAAATATTTCCACTCATTAACAATGTGGCTAGTCACCCAAGAGCTCTGGTGGAGATGTACAAGGAGATTAATGTTGTTTTCATGCCTGCTAACACAGTATCCATTCTGTAGTGCATGGGTAAGGGAGTAGTTTCTCCTTTCGAGTCTTATTATTTAAGAAATACATATCATAAGGCTATATCTGCCATAGATAGCAATTCCTCTGATGGATCTGGGCAAAGTGAATTGAAAACCTTCTGGAAAGAATTCACTATTCTAGATGTCTTTATGAACATTCATGATTCACAGGAGGAGGTCAAAATATCAACAGCAACATGAGTTTGGAAGAAGTTGATTCCAACCTTCAAAGATGACTTTTAGGGGTTTAAGACCACTGGAGGAAGTAACTGTACATGTGGTAGAAATAGCAAAAGAACTAGAATTAGAAATGGTGCCTGAAAATGTGGTTGAATTCCTGCAATCTCATGACAAAATTTGAATGGATGAAGAGCTGTTTTTTATGGATGAGCAAAGAAAGTGGTTTCTTGAGGTGGAATCTACTTCTAGTGAAGATGCTGTCAACATTGTCGAAATGACAACAAAGGATTTAGAATATTACATAAACTTAGTTGATAAAGTGCCAGCTGGGTTTTAGAGGATTGGCTCCAATTTTGAAAAGTTCTACGTTGGGTAAAGTGCTATCAAACAGCATTGCATGCTACAGAGAATTTTTCATGAAAGGAAGAGTCAATTGGTACATCAAACTTTATTGTTGTCTTAGTTTAAGAAATTGCTAGAGCCACTCCACCCTTCAGCAGCCATCACCTTGATCAGGCGGCAGCCATTAACATCTAGGCAAGACCCTCCAGCAGCACAAAGATTACCATTTGCTGAAGGTTCAGGTGACTGATAGCATTTTTTAATTGAGGTATGTACATTATTAGACATAAAGTTATTACACACTTAATAGACTACAATATAGTGTAAGTATAACTTTTATATGCACTGGGAAACCAAAAGTTTGTATGATTCGTTCTATTGTGATACTCACTTTACTGCTATGGTCTGGAACTGAGCCTACACTAGCTCTGAGGTATTGGCTGTACCTAAAAAATTCTGAACTCTTCCTATTAGGCATTACAATGACGGCCTGCTTGCAGAAATTCTGCAAAGAATTCAGGCGAAATAGGGGCTAAAATCAAAGTGAGAGGAAGTCAACTCCAAAGAGGAACAGGAAACTACATCTCAGAAGGCGTTTGATCTTTTTTTTGACAAATGTTATTTTCTTCAGGTTATCACAAGAAAAAAATTCTGTATCTTTTCCATACCCATATTCTCATATAACCCAGTTTCTTAATTTAGAATGAGAATTGTCTTATTGATAATTATTGATGCAATAAAATGCTGATTACAAATACTTTAGAGAAGAACAGTATATTTGAAACACTGTTTTAAAAATTAAATTATGGGCCCAGCACAAAAGGACAAATATTGTATGAATCCATGCAATATCTAAAATAGGAAAATTCATAGAGACAAAATGTATAGCAGAGGTTAGCAGGTGCTGGGGGAAGGGAAGAATGGGAAATTATTATTTAATGGATACAGAGTTTCTATTTGGGATAATGAAAAAGTTCTGGAAATGGATAGTGGAGATGGTTGCACAACACTGGGAATGTACAAAATGCCACTGAATTGTACACTTAAAAGTGGTTAAAATCGTTAAATCTTATGATATATATATAGTGTACGTATACTATATTTTTGCATACTATATGTTTTAAAAATCAAATTAAGGATATTGTCAGAGTGGGGTGTGGGACTGGTGGCCGGGTCCCTGAGACACAGCGTGCTGCTGGTGCACTGACTCTCCCAGGCGGATGAGAGAGGCCAGGCAAGCAAAGGGATGACACTAATGTGGCCACTCACCAGGAGAGTAGGGTTCCTCGTGTCCATTTTTGCAAAGTGGGTTCAGCTGAAGGTGAACTCAGCCTCTGATCATTGGCACCAGTACGGACGCCAAATATTTACCATTCTTGATTTACACACATTAAGCAGATTTCATATTTTCAAGACTCTCAAGGTAGATCAACTGCACAGAGCAGATAACCACTCCAAATGTGTCAAGTTAGTAAGAACAGATTTGGGTCATATTTACATATTATGCGCTCACATATTAGGTTCACCGGCCATGACCTTTGATAGCTGGAATTGAACTTCCCCTTTTCACTAAATGTCACTCCACATTCCAGGCAGCCTTTGGAAACAAATGCCGCTCTGCCTCTTGCCATGTGTCTTTTCATATAATAAACTTGGGCTCAGTCAGATGGAAGAAGCGACGCGTTTGCCTATGGTTCCTGCTATGTGTTCACCCCCAAACTGTATTTCCCGGGAAAAGCAAGTTGACTTTGCATGCTCACCTCACACAGGACACTGGGCTCGTACGAGTGGCTGATTCGGTGGGCTCCTAGAAATGGCCACCTGCCAGCAGTGTCATTGAGAAGAATGCTGGTCCCGAGGACAGCTAAAAATAATTTACTTCCCATCAGCCTCTACAAAGTAGACTGGATCCTTGTGGGGCTTTAGTTTCCATGAAAGCAACAGGGTACTTGCTTAGCAAAGCGGACTTAAAACAGTGGAAGAAGCAGCCCTAATGGGGACTGGAAGAGCAACCAAACAGCACTTGGCTGGAGGTAGGGGCGATGGCAGGCTACAGACCAGGGGGCAGGGAGCCAGGGCTTGAGTCCTAGCTTTACCCCTACCAGCTCTGTCATATTCTTCAGCCCCAACGACCTCATCCATTATAGCAGCATATAATTTAAATGTAGAATGTATACTCTCTCTCTTTAAGATTTCTTGTTGAGGATCAAATAAGATAGAACATGCACAAGCAAAAAGAAGTCACTCAACAAATTAATTAGTTTATTTCCTCTTTAAAACGCAAGGTACACAAAATGTGTTTCCAAAGTTTTGAAAGAGACTTTGAAGCTTTGAAAACAGACTCCACACATATTTATGGAACATCCACCACGCTGATGGTCCCGTGCCACCCCCTTTGGGGAACCCAGGATGGAGTAAGACACGTCTCTAGCTCCAGGGAACATACAGTCTAACAGGGCAATAAGTAAATGATTGCTAAGCGTGAGCACGACCCTCGCCCGTTCAAAAACCATCAACAGCTCTCCACCACCTAAGAAAAAATGGGATTAATTCCATTTTCTCCTCTGTGAAAAAGAGATAGCTACGCTGCAGGGAGTTGTGATTGGAGCCAATTTAAGTAAAGCATCAACCACAGGACCTGGTGGACAGCAGCCACTCAATTAATAGTTCACATTAATTGTTATCATCATTATTAAATCAACCTGTCTTTCCTCCCAGTCTCCCATTATTCCACCTCACCCTGGACCTAAACTGGTGCACAGCTTTCCGCAAACATACTCTGCCCCTGGCCTTGTCCACAGCTTTGGGCACACACCCTCCTGAGTGGAGTACTAGCCATTCTTCAAGGTCAGCTCTGATGCTTCCTCCAAGTCCTCCCCACTTCCCAACCAGACTAAATATCCCACTCCTCTGCGTTCCCACAGCATTGCTCCGCCTTCCCTAACTGAGTGTAAATTCATAAACTGAGTTTGCAGGAAGGCACCAGGAATAAAATAAATGCTGGAAAATTTTTATTACAAACTAAATAACTAACTGAATATCATGAAAGTGAAAAGATCGTAACAGCTAACATTTTTGGGAGAACTTTACAAGCATCGACTCATTTAGTTTTACAGCAACCCTGATAGATGCTGTTTTATTTTTCCTACTTCATGGACTGATAAACTGAGACCCAAAGAGATTAAGTCATTTGCTCAACATTACACAGCTATTAAGTGGTAGTTTTGTATTGAAATCCAGGAAGTTCGCCTCAAGAACCTATGCTCTTAAGCACATTATATTGTTTCCCAGCAGCATTATAACAATTTATTATGTACTACCTAAGAAAGTCTATGGTGGCTGTCTCATGGCTGGATTTGAAAACTTTGTGATCTAGGATTGAATATACAGCATGATGACTATAGTTAATAATATTGCATTGTACACATGAAATTTGCTAAGAGAGTATATCTTAAATGTTCTCACATACAAAAAATAACTATGTGGGGTGATGAGTGTGTGAACTAACTTGGTGATAAACATGTCACAATATGTACATATATGAAAGCAACACATTGTACACAAATTTTATTTGAGAATCATGCCTCAATAAAACTGGAAAAATAAAATACAATAGAATAAAACTTTGGGATCCATCAAGGTACTCTGTTCTGTATATAGATCTTTAAAATTTCAGGAATAGTTCACATCTCCTTTATACCCTTCCTAATTGAAGCTGCTATTGCTCACAGACACTTCTGCTCCTGCTAACCAACACTAGACAACCTTACACAGGACACAGCCACAATATCACCACGTGGACCCATATAGACAGTCTGCAGAGGGTAGTTCAAGATAAGCACCTACTGTATTGGGAAGCATCTGATGTTGTAATGAAAACTGCAATCGTCTATTGCCTACCTGAGTTTTTGTCACTAGGTATTTAGGATGCTTCTGAGTACTGGCTCTCGCAGAAGAGCAATACAACACTCAGTACCTCCTAGTAAATGAACTGCAGCAATAACAGAAAAAGCATGCAACGCCATGGATGGGGCACCAGAGAGTAGCTAAAGGGAAACTGCAAGTCTGCATTCATTCACCTTAGCCCTGGTATATTTTGTGATCGATCTTCTAACCAGCTGAAGGGTCAGGTGTTTAAATGAGTGCAATGCTCAAGACAGAAACATAAAAAATCCAGCTAAGGTTCTTTGCTCCGCAAAGCAGAAAAGGATCAACTTAACATGAAACGCTATAAAGTGATGTGCTATTTAATGTTTCCAAGTTAGCAGTCCATTAATCAATGTTGGTGACTGGCTAATTTCTTAATTAGTTAATCTAACAGCAGTTCAACTTTTGTCATGATTTTATAAGCAAGAAAGCTAAAGGTTGGGCAAGGATATCATGCGAAAAAAAGTCACAGATCTCAAACTGAAATTCTCTATCACAACATACTGATTCTAAAGCACTAATAGGAAAAAATTGTATTTTATATATGCACGTGTACATACATATATTATACAATATAAAGTAATATATACTATTAAATGACCTTCCCCAATATCAAAACATTACTTTTTTAAAGATATATAACGTGCCTCACACACTGCTCTCCATAACATTGCATTCCGAATTCCTCGTTTGCAAGTGTAAGTGATGATTTTTTCAGTGGCATTTTTGACATGCGATATTAAAAAAATCCTACTCCTCTTTTTGAAAAGGAACTTTTGAAGAGCCAAATTAATTTTGGAGATGACTTTTCATTTTATTTAAGCCAAGTTATTTTTTCTCTTTTGGTATTTTAGCCAAATAGAATTCTTAGAAATGGAAAAAAAAATAGTAACAAGTATATTCCTAGAGCAGAATAGCCTTTCAGAATTGAAAATGTTACATCAATCCTTTAATGTTATCCAGTCTTGGCTTTTTAAATTCCCTTAAGAAAAAAATATCACGTATTCACATAATGTGGCCAGTACTGGATGTGTCATTTATTTGGACTTCTGATTTGGCTGATATGATTATGTATGACTTAAAAAAGCAATTTCTAGTAACTTCATAAAATATGGCTGCAGAGAAGCTGAAGTGATTCTATCTGATGTTAGAGTCTTCTGTTGCCAAAGATACACTCCAGTAGTTAGTTTAAATGATGTGAGGCTGAATCCAACTGTAACAATTGTTTACCAAAAACATCTACTTTTTGTAATTGTTATTAAATAGTAATTAGTACTGAGCTTATTGGAAACATGTCTAATGCTTTATCTGAAGGATTATTTGTATATTTCTAAATGAGTTCCTTCCTTTCTTCTTATCTTTGTAAATATTTATTAAGCTATACTATGTGCAGAAAGGAGCTTAATACTTGGAATACAGGGTTTAAAATAAGCCAAACTCTTTTCTCGTGAAACATCTACAGAGATAGGGACATAAAAAAAAATTGCAATACAATAGTGATGACACAGGAAGAGAGGAATTTAGGCCTCAACGAATGAGTAGGAGTTGACTGGGTAGAGAAATAGAATTTCACACAGAAGAATCAATATGAAGAAATGCATGCTTATTAAATGGATAGTATGTTTAGAAAGGAAATAAATGTTATGTGGAGAGATGGAAGGCATGGGATTCCTGGACGGATGATATTTAAATGGTAAATTGACAACAGATTACCGGAGATCTTAAATGATATTCAATGAAGTTCACATTTTACCTTATCAGGAACAGAAAGCTAACAAAATCCTTTTAACCTTTCCTTTTACATCAGCATATTCATTAATTACTAGGGAAAATTCCAAAGGGGTATTATTAAAAAAAAAAAAAAGTACAAATTGCCCTAATACTAAAAGTACCTTCATTTTTATTTACTTCTAGTCTTTGTTGATAGACATACACTTTCATCATTACTTTGTAATCAATGTGTACACACAATTATGAAGTATGAATTTTATACAGAACATTAGATTATAAACACTGTTGCATATTTCCACATGCTACCCAGAGTTTTCAAGCATGGGAGTAATTCATTCAGACCCTTTCTTTTGGAAGATAATTCTCAAAATAGTAGAATGAATGGAATACAGAAAGAAAAGACCTGAGCCAAGAATACTCTTTTGAAAACTGCTGCAGTCATCCAGGCAAGTGAGGCTGGAGGCCTGACACAGAGCAGGGGCCAGGGAACAGAGAAGAATGGGTAGACTGCAAAATATTTAAGAGGCAAAACTTCAGCATAGTCAAGGAATGAAGTACAGGAAGAAGAGAAGGTGCCCAGCATCAATCAATGGCAGGCCAGTGATCCTGTTTTTCTAAACAAGGAGCCCATAAAGGAAATGAGACAGGATAACAACACGTTTAGGTTTAGACTCAAGTTGCAGGCACCTATAGGATATCCAAGTGGAGCCATCTGGGAGGAAGCTGGAAGTAATCGAGCTTAAAGTCTGAAGAGAAAGACAGACATGTTAAGTCACGAGTACAGAGTTGATGATGACACCAAGATGGTGGAGATGCTTTAGGGAGAGTCACAGTAACAAACTGGAGTTGGTCGCTTTCCCTTTTGGCTCCAACAGTGTGCAACTGTGGCAGTTTAATTCTAATTTCTTTTGATGCACAGCAAATACTTCCCTTCAAAGCTCTCGAATTGTCACCAACGAAGGGGACCTGCCAAGTAAATCAACGTCTGTCTTGATGATGCCTGTTAGAAGAAAATTTCATTGCATTTCCTGAACGGGTGTGGTTTTACTCACAGCTATACCAAACCACACAGCTTCTCTGAAGGACTCGTGCAATTATTAGCCCGTGATAGCATCGGCAAGAAGAGCGGGTTATAACACGTTTAACAGAAGGCATTTTTGGTGCTGCTGTAGAGGACACCGGCTTGGGTACATGAAGGGAACCAAACGCCTCTACGCTGGAAAGCATTTAAAGAGCTTTCTAATGAAGGTCTAGTGTGGGCACTGTGCTGGCTCTTTTCTTGTTTACATCCGCCTGCCCAAAGCAGGGCCTATGATTTAGGCAGCTGTCTGGAAATCCTACAGTTCTCAGGAATGCCTCACGGTAAACAATACAAGGGATATTATTTCTAACTAGACAAATTCTCTTTCAGAAGTAATTTTTCTCTTTTCCTACCATGAATGGCTACTTGCAAGGAAATATTCCATGTATCACTAAAGACTTCTAAAACAGAAATGCCAGCGTCTGGTATTTGGCTACAATCCTGTACTTTATAATATCTGTGATTTTGTCCTTGGTTATTCCTCCACCTGACAGTCTTTTAAAGAAAGGCTCAAAGTCACATATGCAAACAACTATATCTTGCTCTTCTGTAGCTGACAACCTGGCGCTCACCTCCTGCATCACAGAAACAGCCCCCACCCCACCCCCACCCCACCCCCTCCAGATTGTGAGAAGCCACGCAGAGGAAAATCTACTGAGGTCTCCATGAAGCATATACCAAAAGCTTCATTTGCCCTTAACATTGCTTTCGGAACACACGCTTTTTTCCCCCTTCACTTAACTGAGAATATGAGAAGAATCCACTCTGTTATACCTTTCTGCTTCCCAAAACTCCGTTAGTCAAAACTGAATATAGACCTGGGAGAAGATGCTTTTCTGACACTATGGTTGAAGGTGCCTCTTCACACAAACTGAATTCAGGATTGGTACAACCTCTCCAAGGAAAACTGTGACTAAATAACAGTCAAGAAAAAAGTTGCAAAAAAAAAATTTTTTTTGAATGCATTTGGTTAGTGGTTATGTTAACAGCTAATAAACGTCCTGATGACCTACTTTTCCCTTTATAGGCTGGCTAAGCTTCTGTGGAGTTCTTCTGTTTGGTTTCTGACTTGAACTGTCAGATCCATCTACCAGGGCTGGAACCACAAGCAAGGGCATTTAGGAGTTGCACCAGAAGCAGCAATGCCCTGTGAATCTCTTCTGGATCCCTCCAGGCCAGGCGTGTCCTTGCTAGAGCAAGAAAAGGAGGGAAGGAGGGGGCCAAGTGTCACCACTGCAGTCTGTTAACATCAGATTCAAATACTGAATCTTCCACTGCCACCGTGGGTGCTTTGATGTGCAGCCACTCTAGCTCAACTCGATTCCCTTCAAAGATGAGACCACTCTCCTGCCACCAAAACTGACGACCTGAGAGTCCAAACAGCTGAAAGAAATACCACTCAGAGTAAACTGCCAAGAGCAACAGGTGTGGTTTGGGAAGCCAAGGATAAAGCTTCTAGTTTAGGACAGTACTGTTCCCATCCTCAGATCTCTCTCCCATCCTATTGCTCTAGGCTAGCTCCCCATAACACATGTTCTCAGGGCACAGACTTAGGCAGGGGCTGCTGTCATTGCTAGAGACAGAGTCAGCGACTGAGGATACAGAGACATAGAAAGAAGGTTTCCAAAAGAGCCTCTGACCTAGAGGAACACTTTATGCATTTAGACAAAACTTGCTTTCTAAGGTTCAGAGAATGTGCTGACTTCACATCCTGAAAAGGCCAGGCGATTGAAGAGGGAATGCAGCCCTCATGGTTTGCTGTTGCTTACATCAGCAAGCAAATATCGTCCAGGCACCTTCTATGTGCTCAGTCCTGGACCTGTGGCTGTGGGTGAGAAGGCAAAGAAGAGGATGCACAATCAGTCTCAGAGAGCTGTTCTCAAACCTTAGTGTGCAGAAGAGTTACCTCGGGTGAATGTCTTGGATTCTACATCCCCAGAAATTTTGATTCATCAAGCCTGGTGTCGCCAAATCGGAAACTTTAATAAACACATCCAGGTGACGGGGATGCAGGAGGTCCTGAGATGGGACCCCACCTTGAGAAACACTGGACTGGGATCCGATTCCTACCCTGAAGCAGTGAGCAACCAGCGTGAGTGATGGGAAACACCCACACAGCAATGCATAGCAATACATTTGGTACGATGCAGGCCTGAAATGTTACAGGAGTTCATAAAGAGAAACCTGTTAGTGAAGTCCTGAGGATTCAGGGAAGTCTTCGTGAATGAGCGCTAAGCTTCGTGGTCAGGCAGTACTTAGATAGAGACAGCCCCAAGCAATTGTCTTAAACCTCCGGATTCAGCATGACAAGGTGGCCCCAGCATACAACAGAAATGAAGATGAAGATACAGGACACCAGACCACCAGCAAACAGGTAAAGAGGCTTCCTACATGGAGTACAGGGAGGATACAGTCATTGGGAGAATCATAAACCGGCATTTCCAGATAACACTGCGTTTGCATTTTCTTCCTGCCACATTCATGTGGTTTCCTGCACTTCATAATTTAACATTTGTAAGGGGGAAAAAAATGCTGTTATGAAACCCAAATAATGCACCACTCTGAGGCAGACAGCCAGCTGCTAACAAGAGTGACATCTGAGCATCATTTAAAGTGTCGTTCACAGCTCTGCTTCAGAAAGGGGATATTTAGTAAGAAAGAAAAAGAATAAATTCTTTTCAATGTAAAAACAAAGTCTGAGGACCCGAGGGGTTAAAGGGCTGGCAGATAACTGGTAACACAGTGACAGCAGGCACAGAGAAGGAAAGAGTAAGATCCACTAAAGAAAAAGAAAGGATAATAGTTCAAAAGAAGCCTATCTCACTTATTTGAATATAATATTCATACAACACTGGGCCACATTTTCTTTAATGTTGCAAGGGAATAAATTATTAACTACAGACACTTAACGTCCTGCTTGACCAAAGGGCTGACTCTCAAGATGGTGCCAGTAGGAAGAAGGGACCTCCCCCCCAAGAAACCTGGTCCCTTTCCTCCACACTGGTTGACACAGTGAGTCCCTCTGAAACTGATGACCTGCTAAAGGCACACAGGAAATCCTGCTGGGCAAGAATTAAATGGTATAACTATTTAATTAACTTCACTAGGGAGAAATGAATTTTAAATATGCAAGAGACCTTGGAGATCATTTAGGCATGTACTCACATTTTTACAGGTGAGTCATTCCAAGACAATGAATAAGTTCTCTGAGGTCACCAAGATGGGGGGGGGGGTGGAAACTGGGCTTCCATCTGAGGACTCTGTTTCCAGGAATTATCATGAACTAGGCTGATAAAACATCTTTGGAAGTTCACATTATTTTGGTGTATAGTTTGAATTTCTTTATCATTTACTTATAGTTTAAAGTGTTTGAATTCCGACACCTACACCAAAACTGTCATTCAGGTGGCCATGTTTAGGTAAAAGATACTCAATAAACATTTGAACAGGACTTGGAAACTGCCAATGTCTCTCACTTTGCCTATCCCAATATAGATGACTATATATGCATTCTAAGAAATGCATCCTTAGGTGATTTCGTCAATGTAGGAACATCACAGAGTGTACTTAAACCCTAGATGGTATAGCCTACTACACACCTAGAGTATCTGGTATAACCTGCTGCTCCCAAGCTACAAACCTGTATAGCATGTGACTGCACCTCACACTGTAGGCGACTAGAACACAATGGTACATATTTATGCAAACATATCTAAACATAGAAAAGGTACAGTAAAAATACGGTATTATAATCTTATAGGACCACTGTTGTATATCTGATCTGTCCTATGCGGTGCATGACTGTACTTATCACAGGGTAACAAACTCGCCCTCAAATTCAATCTACTTCCTCTGGTGTGATTCATCCCTTAAGCTTTCAGCCAAAATGGAATATCTGGAAGAGACAGTTTGTTTGTTGTTTGTGTGTTTAGTTGTTTGAGTTTGTTTTTGTTTTTTGTTTTTGGTCTTTCTCTAACCCCAAAGGCATTCTATTTAGATCCTACGGTTCTGCAAGTTTTAGAAACAAACACACTAAGTAAATTTGATTATTCTATTGGCTCTCTGACACTAGAACATTTCCTCAAACATCCTATTGTTTGGGTTGTAGAGAAATAGCCATGCACTTGAATAAGATGTCCCGGTACAACAAATAAATGATGTCCGATGAAACTGAAAGCTAATAAATGCCAAGTCCTTCAGATGACTTACCAAAAACCATTGGCTTTTCAAGACCATCCGTGCAGGCTGAAGTCCACTCTTTCTCTCTTGCTCATGGTCTGTAGCAGCACTACTTTTGAAGCCTCAAAATAGACTCTTTCATTATGCTCCAGTATGCTGCAGTCAAACAAAACAAAATACCAAGTCAGAATGAAAATGCCACTTCGAGCAGTTAGTGAATATGCAAGGGGAAATCCCTGGCTTTCTCAAATGTACATTTCATAACCTCAAATAAGCATGTTAATTAACAGAATGAAGCTATCGCACTTCTTATCTACATGTGGTGCCCTACAATACTGGAGGTGGGGTGTGGGGAGGAAAAAAGAAAAAAAAAACAAAGGACCACGCTAGGGTGGGTATGATAGTAAGTCTTGAAAATCAGGAAATATACACACCAGTGGGAATGTGCTTGCAAAATTTCAAGTTTGCCAAATGAAAGATGTAAATAAAGAAAGATTCATCACGTTTAAATGACTAAAGACTCTGATGTGCAGTTATCAAGGGCAGAAAGTAGAGAAAGTTTTGTTTCGAACGAAAATTCATCTGATTCTTCCCATTAAAGACTCAGATTGATTGAGATAATATACTACTTTTTTTAAAAAAGGGCACTAGGATTGAATAAAAAGGCAAAGTGCAAGAAAGAGAGGAAATTTTCCATTTCACACTGTAAGTAGTTAAATGATGGGTTTCCCCTATCTGACTATTGATAAAGCTTGATAAATACTTTCTCCACTCAAGTTGAAAGCAGTAGTTACTTTACACGCTGAATATGAAATGAATGGTTAAAATATGCATGCCTCTGTACCCCCACTCAGAGAAGCTGAGAAAGCCTACACATTAGAACTCCATGTGACAAGGTCACTCTGAAAAGTTCTTTTCTGCCTTGAGAGCTTTTAAGGCTCACTTGTCATGAGCTGTTCGAGCTTTTCCTGATGCTTAGTCAATTTCACCCCACTGTTTGTTTTTTGACAATGGCCATTTGAGAGCCTGGAAAAAGTCTTCAAAAGAGATGTCTGCATCCTTTTTTTTAGTCTTTTATAAGTTCTTCCTCATCTATTTTGAAAACCCATTGGAAGACTGTCACCCAGTTCTCTGAGTATGGTGGCTGCATCACCTTGTAACTCAAAACTCTATAAATCTCCCAAGGTCCTTGGGCAATCACCCAGTTGTAAAGAGAGGATATACTTACATGCCTCACTAGGTTGCTGTGTGAAGAACTAATTCCTTGAAAGCCTTCTGAAGCTAGTACTTTATGGAATCGTCAATGTTTTCTAAAAGGACTTTTTGGGAATTGTGTACATCTGTGGTTAATTCATGCGGACACATAAGATTTTCGAGGGGGAAGAGAAAGCATCTCCTGATTAATGTTTAAAAAGTTGAGCTGAGTTAATGCCATTCAATTTCAGTCTGGCTGGAAAAGCAACTGCCTGAAAATGGCAAAATCTTTTTTATTTTCTCGATGCTATCAATACCCACAGAAAGTGGGGTTGTAAGGATTTTATTAGTTTTCTGAGCAGTTCTCATGAAATGTAACTCAGCTCCCACTCAAATGTGTAACAGTAACATATTGATACAAATCAACATAAGCCAGGAAGTTCAAAGCATGACAAACTGTCTTTAGCTTACTGTCTTGGTAAAAACAGAATTTGAAGAGAGGAGGAGGATTTAAGTAAGCCCACTATGAGTTATTGGCTGGTATCAATCTTTTTTTTTTTTTACTAAAAAGAACTTGCTATATTTCTCTTATTTGTTACCAACTGCATATCTTGATGTATTTTAGAATTGCAAGAGGTCCTTGCCATGTAGTTCCAATTTCTGCGAGTGAACCTGCTGACCTAGGGGGGTCGAAGGACCTCTGAAGGTCACACAGAAAGTTACTATGTTCTCCAACTAGATTCTGGGTTGAATCACTCGTGCTCGCTGACTCTCAATGTACGTGTAATCATTTAATGTCATGGAATGTGGTTTTAGTTTGAAAAGTTCACCAGCAGTATAATACTTTCTCATAGTACTCTCTTTTCCTATTTTGTTTCTGCCCTAAAGAAAGAAATTCATTTTGGGATGACATTCTTGTCACCTAACCTGGAGCAAAATCTATCTGGGAGAGGCAGAATGGCGCCATTGTTACCATAACACCCTTCAGAGGCTGCAAAAGCCAGGTGTCCGCAAGAGTAAAGCTTATACTATTCGTAGAGAAGGAAAAAAGAATTACGGACTCATCTAAATGACAATATTTTCCATTCTTTACTTATCTCTGTAGATGTGAAGGAGTTGGAAGTGATTCATTTTGTGATTTATAGCCCACCCTCAATTACACATACTGCAACAGTTATGAGACAACTTTTATCAAAAGAAAACCACTGAAAATTCTACACACCTCTTTTTAAGCAAGAATTTCAATATGCTTCCCTCTTCCAGCAAACTCCTCACCAGTACTGCTACTAATCTGCCAAACAAACTGGCTTGAGTTAATCTCCACTGCCCACTCACTCTTGTTTGCCAGGTGAAGCTATCATAAACAGAGATAAGACCAAAATTCTAGAAAGGAGAAAAGAAAGCCCGGGGCCTTGGGCTCATAGATATGCTCACATATGTGAAAACTGGCTGTAAAAACAAGGATTTCACTACAGAGGATATCCTTAAAGGGTTTTCAAATTTGACAGGCATATTGGTGATAATTTTCTGAACAGTTATAAGAAGCAGCAAAGTATAGTATATGAACATAAGCTAGAAACAGTGGCCTAGGAGACATGAGATTTATTAGTCTTAATTTTGCAGCTAACTGGGCTTTTAAACTTAAATCACAGCCTCTTAAGTAGAATTAGTTCCTAATCTATTCAGTAAAGGGACTTTAGTAAATGTTCTCCATAATTAATTCCCAATCATAATCCAAGTTGTTTTTACATGTATTTGAATATTGCAAGTCAAATAAAATCTCTACAAACACAATTGTATATGATTTATTTGATCTACTAGATACACCTTTACTAAAACATTCAACAATTAGACATATTGCATAGGAAGAAACAAATAGGTTCACAGTAGAAAATCACCTCAGTGGGGAAAGGGTATTGTAGTCAATAAAGGGAGCTGGGAAAATTGGGCCTTCATTTGGAAAAAATGAGATCCCAATCTGACACCATCTAGAAAACAAATTCTAGATATATACCTAAATCTACAGAGATGTGTTTACACAGATATAAATATTTATATATCTAATTTTATTATACATATGAGGGCAGCCATTGTTAATATGTAATTTTCATATTACATGGTTGGATACTTTCCGGACAGCCCTCGTATATATTATTTCACACAATACAGAAAAATTATTATTATTATTATTTTGAGACAGGGTCTTGCTCTATGGCCCAGGCTAGAGTGCAGGCACACAATCATAGCTCACAGCAACCTCAAACTCCTGGGCTCAAGCAATCCTCTTGCCTCAGCCTCTCAAGTAGCTACAACTACAGGCACACGCCACCACATCCAGCTAATTTTTTAAAAAACTTTTTGTAGAGATGAGGGTCTTGCTATGTTGCCCAGGTTGGTCTCAAACTCCTGGCCTCAAGTGATCCTCCCTCCTCAGCCTCCCAAAGTGCTAGGATTACAGGTATGAGCCACTGTGCCTGGCCAGAAAAATAATTTTTTAAGCATGAAAGGTCCTGTAGGCTATTGTGAAGATGGTGTCTTTTAATTTATGTAAAATGGGAGGACTCTAGAGGATCTCGAATGGAGTTGTATCATTATCTGCCTCATATTTTAAGGGATCATTTGGTCTGTTGTATAAAGAACAGACCATAAGGGAATAAGGTTGAAAACAGAAAACCCAGTTAGGCTAATGCAAAAACCTAGGGAGAGACCCAGTACATGGACAAAGGAGGTAACACTGGGGGTGCAGGTGGTAAGAGCTGGGGAGACTCTGGATGTATTTTGAAGGTCAAATGACAAGTTGCATAAAAGAAAGAAAAGAGTCAAGGATCCCTCCAAGTTTTTGACCTAATCATCTCTAAGAATGGAGTTGCCATTCGCCAAGATATAAAAGACTGCGGGAGAAGTGGGCATCAGGGAGCTCCATTTTTCCATATTAAATTTGAGATACCTGTTAGACACCCTAGTGAGATATCAAGGAGACAGCTAATATATACATTGGGAATTCACGGACACATGTGCTTAGAAGATATAAATTAAAGCCCAAGTTGCTGTTACTGGCAACCTCCAAGATGGTCCCCAGTGATCCACCTCCTGATAGTCACACCTTGTAAACTCCTCTCTGCTCAAGTGCACACTGGATTCAGTGGCTTGCTTCTAGCAAATAGGGTACAGCAAAGACAATGGGATATCATTTCCAAGACTGGGTTACAAGAAGTCAGTGGCTTCCATCTTGGGATCTTGCATCCTCTTTCGGATTACTCACCCTGGGGGAAGCTGACTGCCAGGCTGTGAGGTAGCCCTGTGCAGGGGCCCACGTGGCAGGTAACAGAGGCCTGCTAGCATCTGTGTGAGTGAGAGTGAAAGTAGATCCCAACTGCGCCCCACCCTATCCTTCAGATGAGAGTGTTGCCCAGGCTAATAGCTTGACTACAGCCTCATAAAAGATCTGGAGCCAGAGACACCCAGCTACGATATGCACTGATTCCCACTCACAGAAACTGAGAGATAATAAATATGTGTTGTTTCAAGCCACTAAATTGTGGGGTAATTTGTTACACATCGATAAATAATACAGTTATAATGTACAAGACACTTGTACATTAGTGAACTTTACATGACTTTTTACAGTTGGAGAAACTTTTTATAGTTGGAGAAACTGAGTCACAGAGAAGTTAAATCGCTTGCCCAACACCACACATACGTGGTAGAGGTGGGAATCAAATCCAGGTCGTCTGACTCCAGAGCTGAGGCTCTTAACCACTGCATGACACCACCCCTCTAGGATAACCTTTTCTCCTTCTCTGGATGTGATACCCGAAATTCGACTTTCCATTGCAGAAAGTGTTAAACAATCACATAACTTGCACAAACAATGGACCATCTGCACCTACATCAAACTTCTTAACCTGCCACACAGTTCTACAATTCTTCTAACTTTGATATCGTGACTATACTATTATCTATACTGATTAGATTGTCAAAGAAGATAGAAAGGTAGCCTCTTACCGTTTGAAGGGTAACCTCAATCTGGTCTTTCAATTTCAGTCTGGTGAATCTGGCTGATTTAACTATTAGAGAATTTCCAGCACCGTTCGCAAATGCTTTAACATACATTCCTATAGACCTGAATGTCCTTTTGCACATGTAAAGAGTTCTCCCTAAGACTACTCAGTGGTGAGGAAAGAACAAGATACTGAATAAGACAACCACAGTAATTTCTGTTTGGATTCTTTTTAAATAATAAGGGAAAATCAATTTTTAGTTGGCAATAGAAAGTCACTAAGGATTCAAACAGTATTAAGTGTTCCAGTGGGAACCAGTAAGACCAAAAAATTAAAAAAAGCAAAAGTTTTTGATTTATATAAAATACATTCACTTATTGCCCCTAAAATTATTGTAACAAATTAAGATGTTTCCATTCTTTCCCTGACACAGACACGTGAAATGCAGAAAGACAAAGAAATTACCTCTGCACTTCTGCCTCAATACAAATTTAGAATGGCACCGTGTCAGAAAGAAACCACTGCTGGTTAACGCATCATTATTTCTTAGGAGGGTATCGCTCATCATGCGGCAGCCAAGAACATGTTCCTGATCCATACTGGTGGGGTACTTTTCTTTTGTTTTAACTCTTAGGATTGTACCCACAACCAATGGAAAGTAAAGAACCGGAAAGAAAGAATCATAAAAAAATACAACAAAACCTACTGCCATTTATACATCTTTCTGTTACCAAAAGCGACTGCGCTTTATTAAAGGCATGTGATGCATCACCAAAGGTATTTTTTGCCATTTAAAAATACCAAACAGTAGTAATAGCTCAACAGCTAGGCTGCTACCACTTAACCTGCAATTTGGACAATTTGTGTGGGGATGAAATTACTTTGTCTTATGACACATGGAGCAGATGCTACCAATTAACACACAGAAATGTCTCAGAGTTTTAAAAACACACAAGTTTGGAAACAAGTAGAAACAGCTTCGAAGAGTATAAGCAAAATAGTATAATACAATGAAGTATGTGTGCTTTTTTTTTAAAAAAGAAAGTCAATCATTAGCTAGGAAACTTTCATAAGCCTTCCTCTAAATAAAGTATGGATTTGAAGGAAAATATCTGATAAATCTTGCATTGTATTTTTTTTTAAAAAAAAAAATGGGGAGAGAGTAGCCTATATCATATGTCAGCCAATGTGTTCAAAAGGATGTTATACTTCATTGTGGAGCATCATGTTATGCTAGAAACAAAAGGAAGACAAAAAAGGTTGGGATAGATTTAGGAAACACTTTTAAGGGATTTTGATATATTAATATGTATTGTAAATCTCTAAGAGGGGAGAAAGCATACATCTTGGCCCAAAATATATTTGGCCACAGAACACTTTTTCCAGAAGACAGGAGCGACCAGCAGACATGCACTGACCAGAATACACCCCAGTAAACACCACACTAGGCCAGCGGTCCTCACACTCTTTGGTTTCAAGTCCCCGTCACACCCTTAAAATTTACTGAAGACCCCAGAGAGTTTTTAATCAGTTAGATTATATTTAACAACACTTATTATACAGTATTAGACATTAAAATAGTAGAAACTATAAAACATCACTAATTCATTTAATACAAATACTAACACACTCATTGCTTTTACATGAAATAACATATCTTTATGAAAAAATAATTATAATCTCGGGACAAAAAAGTTAGTGAGAAGAGCGATATTAATTTAAATTTTTGCAAATCTCTTATTTCTGGTTTAAGAGAAAACAATTAAATTCTCATATGTTTCTGTGAATTCGACTTGCTGTGATACGCTGTTTGGCTGAAGTACGTGAAGAAAGTCAGGCCTCCATTTTCAGCTAATTGTAGATATTCTCTTTTACACCAGAACTCAGCAAGTGGTAGTTTCTTAAAAGATAGCAGCAACATGGAGTCTGAAACATGTCAATGAACTCTTTGTACTCTTTTATATTAAAATTCATTGGTCCATCTTGTACTTTGGATGGACCTTTGACCATGCATGATTTTGTAACATCATATACTGGTCATTTGGAAAATTATATTAGTTTACTGAATTATGCAGATCTTCCAAAAGTTGATACATTTCATTATATAATATTATCATACATCATATTGCTTCTGAAAAACTCCACTACACACTGTGAGAGAATGGGTGGAGTAGGTACATAATGTCTTAGTATTATAATAAAAATAGCTTAGATCTTGCAGACGCCCCTCCAAAAAAGGTATGGTGGGTTGCCAAAGGGAGAACTGCTGACTAGGTAGACATTCTAACCTCTACAGATCCCTCCCAGAAATAAAAGCACAAAACCCCGGGTTTCCTTCTAGCTATCAGCTTCTGAAGTTTGACTGTTCGTCCTCCTAGGGACCACTGGGTTCAACCTAACAAAGACCATTTACCCATACTAGCCAAAACCATGCATGACATAAACCATGAGGGCACAGTAGGAAAGACTTATCTGTGAAAAAAACTAAAATGTTACTTGGATTCTACCAGATAAGAATCTGTGAAAAGTATGCATTGTTGACTTTTAAAAATTTGTATTGGTACATAATAGTTGTACATATTTTGGGGGTACATGTGATAATTTGATACAAGCATACAATGTGTCATGATCACCATCAGGGTATATGGGATGTCCATGACCTCCAACATTTATTATTTGTTTTTGCTGGAAACATTCCAAATACATTCCTCTAGTTATTTTCAAATAAATTATTGTTAACTATAGTTGCCCAACTGTGCTACTGAACACTAGATCTTATTCTTACTACCTACCTGTGTTTTTGTACCATTTACCAACCTCTCTTTATCCCTGCCTCCCCCTTCTGAACCTCTGATAATCATCATTCTACTATCTCCATAAGATAAATTTTTTTAGTTCCCACATAGGAGTGAGAACATGTGACATTTTTCTTTCTGTGCTTGGCCTACTTCACTTAACATAATGTCCTTAAGTTCCATCCGTGTTCTTGCACATGACAGGATTTCATTCTTTTTTACAGCTGAATAATATTCCCTTGTGTTTATATACCACATTCTTTTTATCCATTCATCCTCTGATGGACACTTAGGTTGATTCCGTATCTTGGCTATTGTGACTAGTGTGGCAATAAACATGGGAGTGCAGATATCTCTTCAAAGTACTGATTTCTTTTGGATATATATGCAACTTTTCTTTAACAAACACTTTCTACCAATCTAGGGTTCAAGAGTCTAGTTAAAATTTGTTTTGGGGGGCATGGGCAATATATATAACCTGAACTTTTGTACCCCCATAATGAGCTGAAATGAAATAAAAAATAAAATAAAATAAAATTTGTTTTAACTGAAGAGAATAAAGTTTTTAAGTACCCTGAAAGAGATTCAGAAAGACCTCCTTCATGAAGTCAATTCATGAAGTAACTACATTTTATACAAATTATAAATCATTATCTATTTACTAAGAAGGTACCCAACGAACTACTAACCAACATGGGTTATCTTTGGGTGTTCATGTACACATGTAATAATAATAATAGCTAAATATTTGAGTGTCAAGCCCTCAAATTTCATTCTCTCCTTTAAGCCTTAGAACCATCCTATGTGGTAGACATGTTTATTACCCTTTTTTTAATACATAAAGAAATGGAAGTGGAGTTGTTAAATCATGTACTCAAGGGGCTAAATGAATAAGTGATAGATTCAGGATTCCAACCTCTGTCTGACACCAAAGATTCTCTCTCCTACTGTGCTGCCTCCTGTCCCATTAACTGTTCACAAAACGTCAGTAATCTGGATTCTTCCTCTGGCAGGTATTCCAAACTCATGACATATCCTCTTCGCATTCTTGTTTCAAAGTGAGGGGCTGGCTTGATGAATTGGCTCAGAGCCCATCCTAATATATGGACGTATCAGTAAGATCCTTTTGCCTCCCAGAAGCAGACTGGTTATCCCACGGAAGAAAGAAGTCTTACTCAAAAGTCACCTATGCTGGCTTCTGTGAAGTTCAACATTTTGATTTTTAAAAGGTTATGAGGACAGGGCACTAATAACGATGTTCTGTAAACAAAACTCAAGGCACCCTCAAGCCCAGTCCAAATCCCCTTTTAATTTCTCTGAAAGCACATTTATGAAACAAGGTCAATGAAAATGCCAGTCACCGCGAAGGCACCACGGTCAGGCAAAGAGGTAGCATTCTCCTTTTCAAGTGCTTTCTACGCCCTTAGCTCCCTCGGGTCAGTTTGTTCGCTATCCACCTCTGTCCCTTTGCTCATTATTTCTCTCACCTTAGATGGCTTTCCTCCTGCTAACCCAGAACCATTACCAACATACTGAATACCTTCTAGATTACTCTGAATCCCTTTTCAATGCCCAGCTCAAGACATCTGTCCTTTCAAAACTACTTCAGCTCTCCCTTTCTTCAAAGCGCCTCTGGCAGGGCCCCCCAGCAAGGTGAGCTTACCTGTGCACTCTCTGACTGCCTGTCACGCTGCTTCCCTTACGTGAGTCTCGTCTCTCACAACTCTGAGAACATGATGGATGTTCTTAAGACCCTTTGGAGAATCTCTCAAAGCAGGTCACAGAGTGCCAAACAGAAAATACGCCTGCTCCCATGTTTCTTTAATTGGGTGTGGACTAGAGAACACAGGCATGTTTTTGAATGTCGATTTTATTTTTAAACATCTTTCCCTTCAGTCTTCAGAGAAAAAAAAAATGAGCAGTGTAATTCAATGAGAAGTTTGAGATATTATTGAAGAGACTAGCAGTCGGTGATGTTCACTGAGAAGGCCCACACCAGTTTACGTGTGATGTTCTCAGGGAGAGAATTAGGTCTGTCCGACTGTGAACTCATGTTAGAAGAAAGTAGGATGGCATACGAACTCCCTGGCAAAACAGTGATGCATTCGGGGTATAACCAGCAATCTATGGATTATGTCTTGCCTTTTCTAAATGCTCAGCCGTTCTTAACGACACCCACTGCCTGCAGTTCCATGTCCTATTTGAGTTTTCTGTGTATCTCTGTTTTCAATATGAATGCCACAAACCGGTATGGAGCTTTGTTAACGAGTATTATTGTTTGGAACACAGACCACAGGATACAGGAACCGAGACTCCACCTCATTTTCTTGGCATCATAATTACTCTTTGAGAAATTGTGTTACACACTTTGTATAAAATGATACAATGTAAATAAATCAAGTGATAATGAAAACAATCTTTCTACAGTATGTCAAATTCATGAAGCATTTCATTCTTCTCCCAAGCCCTCCTTTCTCCCAGACAAAGCAAGTCAACCGAAGACTTGTGTATTTGCAAGAAACATGGCTAGGAGCAGACTGTTTCTTCACCACATCAAACTTCTGTACAGAAGTTAAGGAAGGAGACTCACCCTAACGGCTCATATCTAATTACTGTGATAGATTTTCTAAATTGAACGGTGGATTCCCACTTGCAAGCTCCATCATCAGATTTACAGAATCACACAAATGTTTGCCTTCCTCTGAAACCTAACACCCTGATCTTACCCTTTTTTGCATAGATCATTCTTGGTGGAAATTTTTAACCACCACCCAGGTAGGGGAAAGGGCGTGGTGGACATTGACTCCTTAGTCATATTTCCTGATGTTGCCATTTTAATACATTTAAAATATTTACTTATGGCAACAGTTAAGTAATTATAGTTTATGAAGCACCGTTCTCACTTTCCATCTCGTTCTCTCTTTCCATCTCACCGTTCTCTCTTTCCATCTTGGCAGACCCCCTCAACATGCTAGACCACAAAAGACAGTTTTCTGAATCACTGTCATTAATCAGTAAAGGACTAGTATACCTGTTTGGTGAACAGCAGACTTCTCACATTGCTCTCAAAGTCCAAACTACGCAATCTTAAGCTGGCAAAATATATTAAGTTGCCTTTCATATTATATACCAGAACAGCTCTAGACCAACACTTTCCTTTCACCGCCCTCCACATTCCCATTGGTGGTGTCCGTACCTTCCGTGCGTACTCCTAAGCACCTGACATGCCAGACCACCCCAGAGAAGCTGAGGACACCACCAGATATCTGCCTGCTCTCATGGTCCTCTAATCAACTCTCTAGGATGCCACCAAAGCTGGCTCTGGAAAATGTAGGTCTGATCACTGTATTCCTCAAACTGAAAACCATGGATGACCAGGATATACTCTCCAAACTATCACTAACCAAGAAGTGGGGATGTGAAAAATACATCAGTAAATGGCAACTCTTGTGATACCAGCACCCTTCCCCTTGTGTTGTCAACAGGCAAGAAAGAAGCACTCTGGAGAAAATAGATGTGGAGAATATGCAAAGGGTCAAAAACCAATACTTCACTCAGATTTCTTTCTGGGTTTATTTGGCTCATCTGGGGGTTTTTTTTTTTTTTTTTTTTTTTTTTTGGGTCAGTTTTTTAAAAACTCAATTTGACGTTTAATCATTAAAAATGATCCTAGAAGCATGTCCTCTTAGGCATTGCCAAGTTGTATTGATGCATTTCATTACTGCTTGAAAGGCCACATATTCAAAACACTACTAGAAGTCAGACTTAAAGAAAATAAAGTGATTTTGGATATTTTTAAAGCAGTTACTAAAACAGAAACAAATGTTATTTTTAATCTCTGGCTCACTGTAAACTGACAAGATATGAATATGAATTTTACCAAGTAATGTATAATAACTGCTTCTGCTCACCACAACCACATGCCAACAACTCAATTTTATATTTCATTTAGATGTTACATGTGGAACATATAATCTAGATTACAAATAATTCTCACTAAAGTCCATTTACTCCAGCTAATTTTTGATAGCATGACATCATTAACATCTAAAAGCTTAGTGAATAACTATTCTCAAATTTGCTTTTATAAATTATTGCAAAGTTTTACATTTCCGAACAAGTGAGAAACAAAATCTGAGAAAAAAACTGTAAGAAGATGCCATAATTGCATGTTAGTTCACCAACACACTCACTGAATACATGCTTTGGAAAGGAATTCTGCCAGGCACTCGTCTGCACTAAGAAGTATCTGCTATGGATCATGCTCTCAGGAAGTTTACATCCATCAGGGAAGAGAACAGGTCCACAAACGGCACTATTTCTTTGGAATAAAGTAACAGAATAAGAGAAGTACAGAAGAGCTATGGGACTTCAGAAGAGGAAACCATTTTATGCAGGAGAGAGTATCAGGGAAGATTCTACAAATCTGGGCCTTAGGAACTAGACAGATGGGAACTCTGAACTCTAAATTCTATTCTTACAATGAAATTAATCAGTTTGTTTCTAGAGGTGACATTTATTGAGCAACTACTATGTATTCTGAAGTTAATAAATGTTATCTCTAAGCTTCCAAACAAAGCCATAATGACACCCTGGTTACAACTGATTAAAAAGGGACTCACAAGTCTATTAACACGCTCAAGAATCATTAGTTCCTGCTGAACATTAGTAAGTTAAAGTTGTATTTATATCAACACAAGAATTAAGCACACCAAAAAGATGACAGTCTCAGTAAGAACAATCAAGGGTCAAAATCATTACATATTTTGAATATGAATATGGGGGAATGACGAGGATTTGAATATGCCAAAACACAAATCATATTCCCCTGACGAGTAAGTGCAATGACAAGAATGTCAAGAACTTAAGTATATGTTTATTCTAACCTCTAACATCAGTATTATGCAGTGATTTCATTTTAAATGAAATTCTTAAAATGGATCTTTGTTTCAAAATAGTTATTTGCGTTTCTACAGCAGCATTTCTCAAAGTGTGATCCAAGGATCTTTTATGCTAAACGCAACTCCTGGACCCCACCCCTGACCTACTTAATGATGCTTTTGGGGTCTAGGGGTTTGAATTTTCAACAAGTCCTCTCCTCACTCCCAAGTGAGACCTAAGTTGCACATTCAAGTTGTAGAACCCCTTGTCTAGAGTTTCCTCCCCACCTGTTTCCCCTTTGTTTTCTCTCTTACTGAAATGTGTCTTTGTCAATTTAAACAATCACTTTTCAACATCCTCCAAATGTTTTCTGCATCATACTCCATTAACTAAAAGAAAAATTTCTTCAAAAACACTGAAATTATACCACTGAAAAAAAAGTCCCAGAACCATTTTTATAACCCTTCTTTTTCTATATCTAGCTCACGTCAGTGAAATGTGGCGCTCGTAAATGCACTGGGGTCTGCAGTGGGCAGAACAATGCCCCCTGCAAGATGTGCCCATTCTAATCCCCAGAAACCGTGAATATATGAAAAAAGGGATTTCATAGATGTGATTACATTAAGGATCTTGAATGCCAGGTGGGCCCAATGTAATCACAAGAATGCTTAAAAGTGAAAAAAGGAGGAAGAAGTGTCAGCCGCAGATTTGACTATGGAAGAAAGGCACAGAGAGATGCAATGTCGCTGGCTTTGAAGATGGAGGAAGAGGCCAGGCCGTGAGCCTAGGAATACAATGGTCTCTAGAAACTGCAAAAGGCAAGGATATGAATTTTCCCCAGAGCCCCCACTAGGAATGCAGCCCACCGACATCTTGATTTCAGCCTGGTGAGACCTGTGTTGGATTTCTGACCTACACAACTGTAAGAGAGTAAATTGTGCTGTTTTAAGCAGACAAGTTGTGATAAATGGTTACAGCAGCAATAGAAAACTAACACAGGTGCTTTGAAGAAAAGAAAATAAACACCCGGGTCACCTCTAACACAAAGGCCAAGGCCCAGTAGCCCACACACTTCCTGGTCTTACCAAATACATAAAGAGAGAATCCGGAACATTCGTCTGGTACAAATAGGATACGGCCCATACAGTTCATTTTCAGTCAATGCTGCCACCTCTTTTATCCATCTCTCTCCTTACCCTGCTCTTCCCACCCAGACCTGCAGCTTAGCTCCTCACCTTCCATCAAGGCAGACTGGTTTGTCTCCTTGGAAACTATGAAAAGAAGGCCTCAGGCAGGGGTTCTCAACTCCAGCACTACTGACATTGTGGGCCCGACAACTCTTGGTTGTGGAGGACTGTCCTGTGCATTGTAGAATATTTAGCAGCATCACTAACCTCTACTCGCCAGGTGTATTGCTAACCCCTCTCCAAGTTGCAACAACCAAAAAGGTCTCCAGACATTGCCACATGTCCCCTGGGGAGCAAAATGGCTCCTAATCAAGACCCACTGGTCTAAGGCACATGCCAGTTTATGCGGTGGTCCGTGTTCTCTCCTTCAGTTCCCTCCCATAGACGGAAAGGCTCCAACGAGTGTGCGTGTGTGTGTGTGTGTGTGTGTGTGTATGTGTGTGTGTGTATATGTGTACTCTTACATTGTAGCTGGTCTCATTCAAATGAGTTTCCCAAGCATTCCGTCTGTTTGACATTTTAAAACAGCTCTAAGTCAAAATCCAACCACAGGCTTTTTTTTAAAGGCCCCTCCACACTTAATTCTCAGCCACAGGCAAGGAAAACATGGCTGTTTCATGATGACCTTCAGCCCAGCCCTGCCAATGAGCTCACAGTCCACGCAAGCTCCTGCTACCAAAGTTGACAGAGGGCAACACTAGCTATTTGATTATTCCAAAGAACTTTCTAAAGCTTGCTGCAACTTTATTACCTAGACCTCATTAATAAAAGTCCTTTCAGTCAGAAAGTTTAGCACAGTATAGACGAAACAGGCAGATGATTGACTGAAAGCCTGGCTCTGATGACAAAATAGGTATTTTGGAATCAGATCCTGGGAAACGGCCACGGTGCCAGAGTAAGAAATCAGTGCTCCCAGAGAAACAGATGATTTCCTCGGCAAGTTCCCTCCAAGAAAATGACTTCAACGAAGATGTTAAAAGATCCTGTTTTGTGTAGTTCTGAATTCTGCTCAGACTTTCTATTTCAATTTCGAAATAACAAAGCAGTAAACTGGAAACATAGCTCCCGTTCTTACTGAAATCTTAAACAAACGTCACTTTCCGTGGTTGGACGTTACATTGAGAGAAACACAATTTATCTCACGGAAAGCCACAGCCCAGCAGAGCTCTAGGAGGTCTAGATGGATGTGGTTCTGCGTGGCAGAGACTGGTGGCTTTACAGAGCGTGCCCCCGGGAATGTTAGCATACACGCCCCTGGCAACTTGGAGTAACCAATGGCTTTTTAACTGTGCTGCAACCTTTGGAGATTAGCCCTCCATCAACAACTGCCACATCAGTTCGTGCTAAGGCTTTACAATTCCACATTTTCTCTCAAAGGCCTTTCTCCAATCACACATTATTCTCATAAAATCTGAAAATATCACCATTGTGAAGATCTAAGGGCCAAGGTCCTAAACAAACACTGTACTCACTAGGGACTCTTCTCCTTATCTTCTTTTCAGATATTTTAAAACTAAAATGAAGGTGGAGAGAATTTTTACGTAATGATATTTTATGTAATGATTGATTCCCGATGGCAGTCAACTTATGGCACATATGAGGGAGAAATGGACAGGGAAAGAGTTTTCAGGGAGAAGTGAGGAGGGATCATCCATGTATTTAAAACTGGGGGGTGGGGAACCGCCAGGGGAGAAGATGGTGGGGTAGGGGTAGGGATAAAGGAACATGTGCATCACTATATGTGTCTCCAATATGCAAAAATGCTGAATTCCCAAGTGTTGCATCATGAATGAAACATCAAGGCAGGTAATACCAAGGACCTCTCTAACCTGGCTACCTGAATCAAGCTACTAATGCGCATCACCAGAGTAGTGTTGCATTGGTTAAGTGTGAGTGAGTTTGCAATGTGATGAAAAAACATGTAAATGAAGATTTCCAAAAGACTATTTACTAACTACATGCACCCCTTTTACAGAGCTAGTCAAAAAGAGCCAGAGAATGTTCTTAAATGGATTGAGCTACAGGTTTTAAGACCCTGCCAGATTCAACAGCCTCTAACTTCTTACTTGGAAAGTTACTCACAGATGACACACTTGTGTAAAAATAATGTATAAAGTAGCAGCTTATTTCAAAACCCACAATTACCAGCATATGAAAACCAATTCTTGCTGGTTTTAGCACTGGTTTCCTATGTCCTTTTAGCTGTCAGGGACACTAAACATCTTATTTCTTCATTGAACATTTGCTGAGTGCCTACCTTGTGCCAGGCCCCCCGGGACACATATGAATAAAATATGGTCCCTGCACTCTGCATCTAGTGGTGGGGACAATAAACAGTGGCATAGTATGTCACGATGATAAAAGAGGAAAGCAGTACAAGTGGCAGAATGGATTCTTTTTTCTATACAAAGATTATAAAATTGGGTTTCCTATCCCGATTTCCTACTTACAAATTAAATTTTTGGTTGTTGTGGATTGCTTGTGGTGATAGAACAATTTCAGTACACTTCTTTCTGGCTGAAAATATTTCCCTACCAGATTTAATTACAAAATTGGCCTCCACTCTGGAATGTTCAGCTGACCAAGAAAAGTTTTACCCCAACACCAAAAACTGATTTTCTTTTATCTCATCACAAGATTGGGGATAGCACGGTGTTCCTTTTTCCTCTTGTGTTCACTGCACCCTCTACAATATTTTGCAACCTCTCAGATCTGAGCTTTTATCTCATTTTGCCATTTTGTTTTCACTTACTAGTTAACAATTTAAGAAAAAAAAAAAGCAATGAATGAATAATGTCAGAATGGCCACAATGAGCAAAGCATCATGGGAAATGTAGAAAAGGAACAGGAGTTTGTCCTTGTCCCTAAAGGAGCTTTCCAACCTTAGTCAGGGAGACAAACATGTAAACAAACAATACAGTGTGAATAAAGGGGAATGCAGATGAGCGCTGAAAGATGACAAGCAAAGAATTCAGCAGGCAGAGAGCTCCAAGCTGGAACACAGGCGCAATTATGTGTGCTCTGGGGGAGGGAGGGGAGTCTTCTATTTTTCGATTCCCTTCCTCAGAGTCTGTGCTATTTGAAAATCCCAGCTAGATAAGAGAACAGGGAAGCACACAAAGCTTAGCCATGTTATTTTTAAAAGTCAAATATATTGGCATGTTTGATTTTTAATACTTAGATGAAATTATTTTTCAGTCCTCTGCTTACTGTATTTTTGCCCCCATGTCCTCATCCTTAGGTCTGGAGTGGTTTCTAGTAGTTTCTCCACGAGAAGAAGATACAAAACCTATATACTGGCATTTTCCCCCCAAATCCTGTTTATTTTATTCACTTTACCTGTCTCTTGCTTCATTCACACCAGTGAGAGCTGATACATTTGCATGGTAGTCTGTTCAAGGTTACTTTTCATGAAATGTAAAATGAACATTTGTCCTTTCAAGCAGCTAATTCCTTTTTAAGCAGTTAAATGTTCACCTACATTTGTCTTTCACTAGATGACTAACTGTGAATATAAGCAAGACAGTTGATGAAATTCAGATATAATTGTTTACAGTTTTCTATTACTGCTCTTAATTCATTCTGTTTTTGTCAATCATCATACCCCTATTTTCTGTACTTACAGCGCACCTGAAATTGTCTGTGCAATTTTTAAAAATTAAATGGTAGTCTGAAAAGCATTCGGTGCACTTGAGTGAGATATTTTTTTCTTGCAACTTTTATCAGTGGCTGTTTGCCTAAAAAGAATTGCTGCTCTAGCCAAAATATCTTCCCCCCTAAATTCGATCAATAACTTCAGATCTATCTTTCATTTGCCACTTAATTTTACTAACAGAAAAAAACAAAACAAAACATTTCTTTAATTTTGCTGGTCAGAAATGGTAGAAATAATGTTGAGAGGTTGATGTCATGTGGCAAAAATGCAGATTAACTTACCCTTCTGTGGCAGAGATACAAACGAAATATGCACAATGCCAATGTTTAAATTACTTCTATCTTACTTGTTCATAATCTGGCTTCTTGAGCATCTTGTTTAATTTCTTTTGATTTTGACAAAATGTACATGTTTCTAAGTATCAGTTATTGAGGTAAATCTTATTTCAAATTCTTACTAACAATGCCATATACTATATCCATCATTGTCATTTTCCTTCTATCTTATATTATAAGATGGCTTTTAAGCCATAATGTTGCTTTCTTATTTACAGATGGTTTGATATGCTATGCTCACAGAGAACCTGGCTGTCTTTTGGCCAGTATACTTTCTCAGCTAAAAATGGGAAACCAGAGACAGAAAGCTGAGTAGGAACATAGGATGGGGAATTCAGATTAACCTTTACAGAATACTTTAATTATTTATTTTTTCTAAGAGCTCTGAATATTCAGCATACTAGTAATTTTCTGATTTGAATATAAGTAGATAGTGTTGTTTTCATTTCACAAAAAGAATCTGTGGAAGTTAATCTGTCAAAAGGAAGGGAAGGGAGGAAAGGAGGGACACAGGGAGGGAAAAAAAGAGCAAGGAAAATACAGTGAAGTGAGTTTTTATGAGGAAAGTTAAGTTCAAAAGTTAAGCAAAAGTCATATGTGGTCCAAATTAACTGAAAATCCTTTGGTCTTCCTATAAGATACTGCAAACATGATTTTGTAAATACTGTACAACTTTTTACAGCAACTTTCATGTACACTCAAGTCTGAGAACTACTGGACTACAGGAAAGAACTCAATGAAAGATCACGTGTAAATATCTGTATATTCAAACTATTCTTCTTTGAAACTGAAGTATTATATTGCTAGAGTAAAATGGGGGGAATCAGATGAAGATCAGTCAAGTATCCGTGCTTTCCAGCAAGTATTATTTCATTCTGTTGTAATGGTAAGTTTCCTTAACTGTAATGCACACTAATAAATTTGCTGTTACAGTTATAGGAATTGTGGCGTCCTATCTTGAGTTCTTGTTTTGGCAGTATCAAGAGTAACTTTAAAAATAATTTATTTTAAAAAAAGATATTTAATCTAGTTGCTATATTATCTGCCTATGAAAAAAATTAAAGCACATAGTCAAATAAGTGCCAAAATTTTCCAAGGCCTCAATATGACTTTTTTTCTTGGTTATTCACTTTTTGGGAATATTTTACCCATGGTCTCCCACATCCAACATAGAAAATAAAACTATCAGAATATATAAAATATAAATAGGTACTAAGAAGCTGCTGCCCTGCCTCCTTGCTCTGTCTCCTGGCTTTTCTGGTGAGAGCAGCCCCCCGGCAGTCCTGGGACAAGGTGATGAATAACCTTAACATCCACTGCTTTTAGAAGCCCCAGAAAGGCCCTTTGGCCCCCAAACATCTCCTTCTGCTCCTACTGTTTCTTTCCGTTCCTTCCCTAATCTACAATGTCCTCAGTTCCAAGATAAATTCTTATCCGTTCTACTTTTCAGCTTCTTTTTCTGAAACATGCATTCGTCTAAGAGAAGTAACAAACTAAGATACAAACATCACCATGTGTAGTTCATTCATCAGATCCTTCCAGGGAAGAAGAACGCAGGGCAGCTCCAACATTGGGGTGGGGGTAAGGGTGTCACCCAAGAGAGAAAGTGAGGGACAGGTTCCAGAAAGCACAGAAAACAGGTTACTGTCCCATGCTCCGGCGGCTTAAAACTTAAAGTGAAACAAATAAAATTAACGGTTGTTGTTCACTGTTATATACAGACAGCCTGATGGCCACATAATTCTTAAACTGCCAGAAAGAAGCGTAAGTAGTACCATGAATACGGGACACAGAACATGCCAAAGGACTCTTCCCCCCTCCCCTTTTGACTAAACTGGTGTGTTCCTAAAGAAAAAATTCTTTTTCGTTAATTTAGAAAGCATACTATTCGATATTCATTATTCCTTTAGGCATGGTAGGAATTATCACATCAGTGAGAGGCTAGTTTCTAGAGATTGAGTGATTTCGTCAAAAAAATTAAAAAATTAAATTAGTGGTTGAGCTAAGAGATAAAAAGTTGTGTATGGGAAACGGTTGGGTGGGAGAGATGTAGAATTTAGGGGCTATCTAATAAATTCCAAAGGACAAGATGTATGACAATGATTGTTATCTCTCCCACTCAACTGGACAGTGCTCCATGTGGACCCCCGGGTCCTTTTCTGCACACTCAATCACTGCTGTAAGTCTCTACCTCTGTGCCTCTCAGCTGGACATTTTGGAAGAAAAAGTGCCACTGAGGACAAGGGAAAAAGAATCTATGTCAATCAACAATACCCCTGATGTAAGCCAGGCAGGCCCGCCGCACAAATAGTCTCCACTGTAATTCTATCCTAAGAAACCAGGGCGCAGGACCAGAGCTGCATTTAAGCTTGCAGTGTAGGGTGACGCCACGGGGTCACGTGACAGCCACCTCTCCAAAGCTGTCACTGTCAGTAGTATTTAGAGGAAAGGAAAAAAGTTGTAACAAGTGTAACATGCACATTAAGGAACACCAAGTCAGAGCCAATTAGGACGACAATTTGGCACTCCTGCCTCATGCATATGAAAGAGGATACGCCATCAATGAGCAATAATGCACGGGAATTTGTGGGAACAGCTCTAACTTCAATACATCAAAGACACTGCTGCACACCTCCGTCTTTTTCATTCCCATTAGCTCACCCTTGTCTGGATGAAAAGAGCTCAGTGAATCAATTGCTTCTGTTGAACTGTTTATGTATTTTTCAAGTCATGATTAGGCCATTAGTCACTGAGCATATTGCACAGTAAACTAGAGTAACTGCAATTATGCAACTTCCCAAGAATATACAGAAAGCATTTACAGTGAGGCCACAGTGCCAGCAAAATGCGCAATGGAGATTATTTGTCAGCAATTTTAGGAAACGTGCACTTAAATGCCAAATGAAATATATGCATGGCAGATACAGAAGTTGAGGGGGAAAAGATGCACGATTAAAGTACCAATGTCTACTCTTCTGAATATGGTAGAGCTCTGAAAATGAGAAGTTACCCTGTGCAGCGAATAACTCCCCATAAAACAGTCGTCAATGTCGTCTCTCTCCCTTTACTATAATTGCTCTAAGAGTGTGACATAAGGCAGCAGTCAAAGGTAAAGAACCAGAACCAAGTCTTGAACTCTGTCGCAGTCAGCAGCTGTTCTCCTTCAGAACAGCTCCTCCCCGCCCCCACACCAGCCAACATCTGTATCTGAAAAACAGTCAACGCTGGATCCGACATGAAGAATTTGCCTCCTCCTTTCTGTTATTCTCATTTTTCATCCCCCAGATACGCAAAAATCATAAACTTATATATTTGAGGATTTCCCATTCAAAGTAGTAAAGAACACTAACAGAAGAGAAAGAAAGGAACATGTCAAAGTGGCATTTAATTTCTTTTATCAGAGCCCCGAGACACATTCGCATACATTGCCCGTGATAAGCCAATGCCAAATAGGAGTGAAAGGTTTTCTTTTTTCCCCACCCCCTAAGAAAATTTTCAAGGTATTGGCTACTCAAAACCTCCCAGCAGCAGGAAAATGAGAAGTGAGGGACCACGAGGAGGGATCAAAGTCTCCACATTTACTGTACGAGTAATAACATAAGCAAGAACCTTCCTAAGAGTGTTTTATAGTATTTTTCATGGCAAGACTGTTACTCTTTGGTCTGTTAATCCTCACTTTCCTCCTTCTATTCATATACTTTATATGTATTTATTTGTTGAGTTATATATTTTAGCTGAACTTGGAATGACAGTTATTTTTAAGAGGCTGCCAGGATGGGTCAGGAGGAACCTCAGAAACCTGGCTCACCGGTTGCTCTGGCATAAGGAGTCTTGACAGCCAAAACCAACCAGAAAGTTGATGAGATCCAGGTTTCCAAAACACGAGAGAAAAGGCATCCTTTGCTTTCTTCCATCTGGCCATTTCAAAAAAGAAAAAAAAAAAAAAAGTTACTTACCAAAGAGGACTCCTTTTGTGACACAACCCACCACTTCCTCGTGTGTTTAGAATGCAAATCTAGGTGTTCACATGCCAGTCTAGCTTAAAGCAAGACGCAGCTTTCTTCACCTTGGACTGGGACAGGGTATGGGAGAGAGATGGTGCCCAATGGGCCAGCACACAGCTGCTTTGTAAACTGACAGCTTGAGCTTCTCCAATGACAGCCTTCCAAAGCTAACTGTGGCTGCTGGGATAAAGAGAGCAGTTTCTCAGCTTCAGTGCCTTTAAGGTTATTTCAACTTTCTACCTCTGTTAACTACCCTGCAGGAACTTTTGACATTGAACTCTCCTTAATATTCATAAGGCACAGATGTTCAGAAGAAATATTTCTCTCCTCATCAGAAAGCTGAAGACCTGAGTCCTTTGTCTTCCACTGTTTGGAGATTATTATACTCAAGGGATTTTGGGGCTACCTGGGAGTGTTTATGACAGACAGATTCTTGGATTTAGGCTTAGGCACAAACAAACCTTTCATATGAGTCCTTAAAGACAGACAGCGTTCTGTTTGAATTTTTGAACCCCACTCTAGTACAAACATGCTTGGCAACCAGTGCCAGAGGGTTAACCCCAGAGTTTTCTTCTTGGCAAGTTGTTCTGCCGCCACCATGGGTATGACCTCTTCCGGATCCCTGCAACTTTCCTTTCTCTGTTCTCCATCTCCTTTCCCCTGAGATAGTATCTGTGCCCAAGCTGCAGGGGTTGAGGTCGTGCGTCTGAGTGCCAAGGAGCTGTCAGCGCCTCCGGCAGTGGCATGGTTCATGGTTCATGGTTCTTTTCCTGGCCCCTCCTTTGGTCTGGCATGCTGACAGAAAATGGCCACTTTTTTCATCATTTGTCTCTTGTTCAGAGCCAGCCTACAGTGCAGACAAATCCAGCCCATATTCGTAGGTTGAAGGCACAGGGATATCTAGAAGTCGTCCCCCAAACATTAGGGATTTTTGTCATTCATATCTCCTCAGTTTCCTCAAGGGACAGATGTCTACCATCTGACTATCTTAAACATAACATTTCTCAGATCTCATCTCCGTTCCTCTGGAAAGATCTTAGACTCTCCTGACATGGAGCAAGTAGCACTTGGATGTTATCACATCCATACCCTCTTCCATATTAAAATTCTCTTTACGGGATGCCTCATGGGAGGCCCAATTTCTTATTGGATTACTTTCTATGGACCAAGGACTACATTTTCTAGGGACTTCATGAAACCCAAAGAGTCAGAAATGGTCTTACAGATTGTTTGATGCAGTGGTCCTGTGAACTGAAATTGCCTCATAGCTATAATATAAAGATTCCCCGGTTTCAACCCTACCCCCAATTCCTTGGCTAATTCAGTAGAGGCCTGTTGGGAGACCTAGAGCTCTCCAGGGGTTTCTGAAGCCACATTTGAAAACCACTTATATAACCCAACTTCCTCATTTTCCCAAAGCTCAGAGAACTTACGTTATTTGCCAAAGGCCACACAGTTAATGACAGGCCTAAAACTTCAGCACAGTTCCTGGTATGCCCAGACCAGTGACATTCCTTACCTATGCTTCCCGAGTATTTAGCATTCAGTAAAACCTCAATCATTTAGTCTCTGCTAATAGAGATAATGTATTCTTAATGAATATATAATTCAATTTCCTCAAATGTATTATATAACCTATAAATTTTTAGGATCTTATTAGCAAGTTAAATGTCTCCTTTCTTAAATTAGGGGTGTTTTAAAAAGAATTAAGGATTCTTTGTTAATTCACCTTCATATTCTAAAACGGATAGAGACTTCATGGGAATTAAATCAGAAGCACAATTAAATGAAATTTTCTTTAGGAAAACCAGGAAAACGGTCAATGAACAAACATATTTATTAATGTCTACAAATAAAACACACACACACACACACACACACATCCCCTTCCACTTCTGGCTCCAGGAATTACTTATTACTTACTATGTGGGAAAGAATTTAAATGCTTTCATTGTTATGTCAGGTCAATCTGTAAGCGCATTGTAAGTTTTTTCCATGATAGTATCCTCTTTTGATCACTAGTGTCATTTATATATTAGCTTGTAATATATACTGCCACTAAAGTAAGAAAACTGCATTTTGCTAAATGGCTAAAATGAAAGCTTTTGCCAAATGACACTGACCTCCCCCCGACCACCGCCACCCCTCTACCCCCGTTACTCAAAATGAGTGGAGCGTGGAGCCTTGGGTTTTCCCTTTCTGGGGAGGAACAGCGGAATGAGTAATTAGTGAGGGCACCTTAGGTAGTTCCCCCACCCACAGACCAGGAGGCATCTTGCACATTTGGAACGGAACACACAATGCTGCTGCACCCACACCACACACACACAAAACACACTTTCAAAGTCGACTTCTTATGTAAAATCCAGCAGTACTCCCTGTTAGAATCTGAAGAAAAGAATTTTTTTTTTTTTTTTTTTTTTTTTTTTACTGGCAAGGCTTACCAGGGAGTTATACTTCATTAAATCTGAGTCTAATTTATATAGCTAACATAAAATGTTTACAGGTAATAAAAAAGAAGTTAGAATCTACATTGAAACAAATCAGGGACCAGAGGAGCCAGTCATTATTCAATCTTTAAACTGTAACAACTGAAATGTTTTCTAAGCACTATCAAGCCCTCACCCAAAAATATAATTTCACAAAGTAAAGATATTTTACTGTTCAATAAATTCTTTTAAGGGCAGAAAGCAATGATTTTAGCTCTCTTAGTATGTTGGTTTATTATCTCTGTTCTACATACCAACTTTTAAAAATGGAATATTTCTAGGGATAAACATTGTAAGTAATATATGGCCAATGTGATTTAATATGTTTTTAAAATATTTCTGATATTTAAAAGAATATCTTAATACAGAATTTCCTTAATTGAAATTTCTGTATTTTTGAAGAATCCTACATATATGCATGCAAATTCACAAAAATGCTAATTCAAAAAATTACTCAAAATATATTGACTTAGCTTCTTGATACTGTCTCTTTCAAGGCATGATGGCACAGGCAATGTTTTCAGTAATAACGTGTTACACAGATTATATATAATCATCCTAAAATATGTAACACAGAGTCTAAAATTTAAAAACCATATCAAATTCTAAAATATACAATATAGCCTTCTGAACTTCCAACTTACTAGAGAAACTATACATACCCTTCTGAAGTATCATCCCCAGAGGTATGAAAAATAGAGGCCACTTCAAATCTGGTAACACACAATGAATTAGTGAATTATCTTAACAGTACTTCTCCTGATTAAGACCAACAAGAAAGGTATCAGAGGGGTGTGGTGGCTCACACCTTTAATCCTAGCACTTTGGGAAGATCACTTGAGCCCAGGAGTTCAAGATCGGCCTGGGCAGTAACAAGACCCCGTCTCCACAAAAAAAAATTTTTTTGGTTAGACAGGTGTGGTGGTCCAAGGCTATAGTCCCAGCTACTAGAGAAGCTAAGGCAGGAGGATCGTTTGAGCCCAGAAGTTGGCGGCTGCAGTGAGCTATGATGGTGCCACTGCACTCCAGCCTGGACAACAGAGCGAGATCCTGCCTCTTAAAAAAAAAAAAAAAAAAGAAAGGTATCTACCCAATATTCTGACAGCCTAAGCTTCTGCTTGTGTAATTAATCACCTTATAGGGGTTCACCTCAAAGGCATCCAACACACAGACTTTATGAGAATTACACTGAAAAAAGATATTTATATAAAAGGAATTGCTTAGGATATGTGGATGTCCCTGAAATAAAGATTCTTGGCCACCATAGCCACTCAATATTACACTCTAGGCTAGAAACAGAAACAATTAAATAATATATGCATACGGGGAACCACTTTTTCCATCAATAACAAACAGCAGAACTTAAGAGTACTTCAAGGGAAGATTTTTTTAAAATCCTACAAATATTTAAGTACAACCTCTCTAGACTTATTTTCTAAAACACAGTTTATTTAAAGATATAAGTAAAGTCCAACAAATAAACAAGAAATATTTACTGAGAACCTCCTATGTGTCCAGGATTATGTTTCTATTTAAGTCCCATGAACTCTGAGCATACTTACAAAGTTATTTAACTTTATAAAGTATTTCAATAAATAATGTAGTCTTCCAAAATGTGCATGGGGCTGTAATTCCATCTAGTTTCTACAATGACACCATAAGCCTTGGATGGAATTACAATCTTAATGTGAACAATCAGAATGTGCTACTCCACACACTCAGAGAATCCAGGATGAACTCAACTTCTAAAATAATAACCACCAAGCCATTGGCATGTAATTACAACCAGGAGACCAAGCTGTCTGCTGGCTAATGTATGAGAAATGTTCAATTGAAAGTACCATCTCTTTCTGGTTCTTTGAGTAATCTCCATACCGTTTTCCATAGAGGTTGTACTAATTTGCAGTCCCACCAACAGTGTATAAGTGTTCCTTTCTCTCTGCATCCATGCCAGCATCTATTGTTTTTGAACTTTTTATTTAAAGCCATTCTAACTTGAGCTAATATCTCATTGTGGTTTTAATGTGCATTTCCCTGATGATTAGTGATGTAGAGCATTTTCTCATATATTTATTAGCCATTTATCTATCTTCTTTTGAAAAGCTTCTGTTCGTGTCCTTTGCCCATTTTTTAATGGGGTTGTTTGTTTTTTTCTTGCTGATTTGCTTGGGTTCTCTCAAGATTCTAGTTATTAGTCCTTTATCAGATATATAGCCTGTGAATATTTTCTCCCATTCCATAGGTTGTCTATTTGCTCTGTTGATTGTGTCCTTAGCTGTGCAGAAGCTTGTTAATTTAATGAAGTCCCATTTATTTATTTTTCTTTTTGCTGTGATTGCCATTCAGGTCTTCTTCATAAATTCTTTGCCCAGGCCGATATCTACAAGAGTTTTTCCAACATTTTCTTCTAGCATTATTTTGGTTTCATGCCTTATATTTAAGTCTTTTATCCATCTTGAATTAATTTTTGTGAGTGGTGACAGATATGGATCCTGTTTCATTCTTCTGCATGTGGCTATCCAATTCTCCCAGCACCATTTATTGAATAGGGCTTCTTTTTCCCAGTGTATATTGTCTGCTTTGTCAAAGACCAGTTGGCTGTATGTGAATGGTTTTATATCTGGATTCTCTGTTCTGTTCCTTAGGTCTATGTCTCTTTTGTGCCAATACCATGCCCAAAGGAAAAGAAGTCATTTTATCAAAAAGACATCTACACTTGAATGTTTACTATAGCACAATTCACAACTGTAAAGATGTAGAATCAACCCAAGTGCCCATCAATTCATAAATGGATTAACAAAATATAGTATACGTATGCTATGGAAGACTACTCAACCACGAAGAAGGATGAATTAAGGCCTTTTGCAACAATTTGGATGAAACTTGAGATCATTATCCTAAATGAAGTATCTAAAGAATGGAAAAACAACCACCACATGTACTCACTATTAAACTGGAACTAACCGATGAACACACATACACACAGAGGGAAGTAAAACTTGGTGGAAATCAAGCAGGGGAGAAGGGGAGGAGGGGATGGGTGAACAAACTACCTAACAGATACACTGAACACTATCTGAGTAATGGGCACATTTATAACCCTGACTCAAGTGTAACAAAAGCGATCCATGTAACTAAAAACATTTGAACCCCTGTAATATTTTGAGGTAATAAAAAGAAGACCATCACATTAAGTGAGATAAGCCAGTCACAGAAGGATAAATACTGTATACCACTTGTATGAGATACCTAAAGTAGTCAAATTCACAAAGACACAAAGTAGAATGATGGTTGCCAGGAGCTGGAGAGAGAGGAAAATGGGAAGTTGTTGTTTATAACAATGTGAATGTACTTAATGACACTAAACTGTACACTTAAAAATAGTTAAAATAGTAAAAAAAAAAAAAAAAAGTAAAGTACCATCTCACTTTATTGTAGCAAAACCTATTTAATACGTCTGAAAAATCTTTTCTTTTCCAAGATTAAACTTTCTACTTTTGTGATGATAAAATTTCCATAAGGGTCTACTTCATAAATGTGATATATATATTGGGTGATGACAAGATTGTCTGGATGCTACCAGTAAAATGTTAGAATCTTCTAATACCACCTATATGTGCTGAAAAATTGAACTCCAAGGAGTACAATATATTAAGAAACAGGGAAAAAATCATGCTTAAGGGCCCTAAGAAACTACTGGCATTTCTTCTAATTCTTTGTGGCTAGTCTGACATTTTTAGCATAAACAAAGCAAAGTGCCTTGTGTCTGCAGGAGGAAAAAATAAAGATTTATCTTGAGAGATTAAACTCAGGGTTATTATAGAAAAAATGAATTTAGAAACAGATTCAGAATTTCCCTGGGAAAACAAAAGACAATGACACTATGAATCAGCATTTTTCTACAAGCAGCCCAGAATAAAAGAAGAAACACACAGAGACACAAAGAATACAGCACCATGAGGAATGAAGACAAAAATGCATGCAAATTTAGCTATAATTTACATTTAGAACACACATAGCTGCCATGATCTTTTCATGCCTTTATCATACCTAACTTTATTTGGTACTTAATAGAGGTCACTAAAGCTCTGTAAAACCAGTATCGCCATAGCAACCAGGAGACTAAAATAAAACACCTCTGTCAGAAATCCTCACCAAACAAAATATAAGGCATAAAGAAACTGTCCTTTCATGTGGCCGTTTTTAACACTGTCACATTTCTGACTATCCATGAAGGTATGGGACGCTCCCATAAAAACTGAGTTCATCAAGGGGCATCCTGTGGATTATGTGTCACTGGGTTCCAGTATAATTGAGAGTTGAGAACTTAATATTAGCTCTTTAGTTTATTTTCAAGCTCCAGGGGCTTGTGTATACTGTATCACAGTGGTTACCTAAAATAAAAAGTAGATAGCTAGGAGACAATAAAATAATATTGATGAATTTTCATGAATATGAGACATATCATTTAGCAGCTTTACTGAAAAACTTTTTTGTTAAATAAAAAAGGACTAACGCAATGTCTGTCTCTCAGGGTCCATCCTTCCCTATGACTTGAGAAAATATACTTGATGCACATAAATAAAGAAATAATTTTTGAAATAGCTCTGAAGTCAACAGAAAGAAAAATGGAGATAGGCTTCTAAGCTCAACTCCACAGGCAAGCTCAAACAGAATACCAACTGGATTCACAGTTCAAGGATCTCCTAGCTCAGGGTCTCTGTCTCAATGACAGACAAAACTCCTAATTTTGGCCTTCCCCATAGAGCAACGACTAAATTCAGAAGTGGTTAAGTAAGTACCTGCTTAACATTGCAGATTGAATAATTTTCCTTTTGATGGAAGATGGCCAGCCTGGCTCAACATAATACTGCAAACCAAAAATAGATGAGTAATCATGAAAGCATGGAATTTTTTATATGCCCCCTCTCCACAAAATATTCTGGGTGACATCCAGGCTGCTTTCCTCCTGCTCATTGATTTACAAGTGGGGCTACCTAAAAAGCAATGCCATTCTAAAACTAGCAGTAAATTACTTTGTAAAATCAAGTTGAATAACTTGAGATTCCCACTTCTGATACACCTGACAACCACCAAAAGCTGGCGAGACATCTCTCTCCTTCTTCTAGGTGCTTTACTGAAAGGAAGTATGGAAATATTAATAGATATACTTGGAGATAAATGTGTGTCTGTTATGTATGTATATATGTGTATGCATGTGTATTGTGTATATGTGTATATGGATGTATGTGTATCTGTGCATTTGTGTATGTGTGTATGTGTGTGTGTGCAGATTTGTATATGTGTGCATGTATATATATGTGTGTATGTGTGGTGTAAATGTATATGTGTGTGCAGATGAGTGTATGTGTACTGTATGTATGTGTATAGTTAAACATGCTGCTTTGCCTATAGGCAGCAGGAATTTTTTGTCTGGCAAATGTTAGAGCAAATCAAGACAGTATTTACTCTTTAGGACAAAACTGGTGAGTCAGGCAGTGTTTGGAACTGCAATGGTTGAGTCTGCTTAAGTCATAAGGAAAGCAAGTTTGGGGCCTGAAAGCAAGTTTCTATTCCAAATAGAAAAGAGTGAAAAAGATGGCTTTTTTATTTTAAATTTTTATTTTTAATTAACAAATAACACTTGCATATATTTATGGGGTATAAAATGTTCTAATATATGTATAAACTATAAAATGATTATATCAACCTAATGAACATATCCATTCACCTCACGTACTTATTATGTATAGTGAGAACATTTAAAAGTATATTCTTCTAGTGATTTTGAAATATACATTATTAACTATGGATAATAATGAATAATCATCATCATCCTGCACAACATATCTCAGGAACTTATTTCTCCCGTCCAACTGAAACTCGTTGACCTTTTGGTCAACTGAAGATGGCTTTTGTCGGCAATTCAAATTTTTTCACAAATCCTTCATTTGCAGCCAGGCATGGTGATTTGTGCCTGGAGTCCCAGCTACTCAGGAGGCTGAGGTGAGAGGATTGCTTGAGGCCAGGAGTTTTGAGTCCAACCTGGGCAACATAGGAAGACTCCATCTCTTAAAAAAAAAAAAATCACTTCTTTGTTTCTTCATTTGGAGTTTTTACCCACTACAGAAGAGGAAGACGAAACAAACAAACTAGAATGGAACTATTCAGGATTCCTAAGGGAACACTAAGGAATCCAGTAGTTGGGTTTTTTGGTATTTTTAATTTATTTATTTTTTAAAGACAAGGTCTCGCTATGTTGCCCAGGCTGTCAGAGAGCTCTTGGGCTCAAGCAATCCTCCCACCTCAGCCTCCGGAGTAGCTGGGACTACAGAGGTGCACCACTGCACTGCTTCAGGCTCATTCCGTTGATTTTTTATTTTTATTTATTTATTTATTTATTTTTGAGACAGGGTCCCACTCTGTTGCCCCAGGCTAGAGTGCAATGGTGTCATCATAGCTCACTGCAACCTCAAACTCCTGGCTTAAGCAATCCTCCTGCCTCAGTTCCTGAGCAGCTGGGACTACAGGCACGTACCACCATGCCTAGGCAATTTGGGTTTTTGTATTTTGGTTTTTGTGGGTTTTTTGGTAGAGACACGGATCTCACTCTGGCTCAGGCTGGTCTTGAACTTCTGGCCTCAAGCGATCCTCCCATCTCAACCTCCCAAAGTGTTGGGATTACAGGTGTGAGCCACTGCACCTGGTCCCAGTTGTTGTTGTTTTTTAAAGTATTATTTGTGCCCTGATTGGGGAACCTCTGGGAGGAAGAAGACAGTCATGATGAGCTTGATTCAGGACCTTCGGCACTCAGCTCTATCAGCAACTTGCCTTTCTCCAAGTCCTCACAGCCCAGTCCCCTGACTCCTCCACTTGGCAACCAGACACATGAAGGACACTGATTCACATTACCAACAGGACTGACTCCCAAGTTTCTCACGGAGGCTATCCCCCAGCAGTTCCTCCTTCTTCACAGGCAATTAACCTCTTGATGGGTTTAGAGCAGCTGCAGTGTTAGAACTCCCAACACATTGATGACACGTCATAAACCATGGGAGAGGATAATTGAAAAATATATTTCCAGGCTCATTGGAAAATGTATTTCCATTTATTGAGGAAAAAGTACACTCAAGTGTTCAGGAACATATGAATCACAGTACTGTAGCATTGGCAGAGACCTTAGAAAATCATGTGATTTCAACTCTTCTACTAAAAATGAGAAAATGGAGGTGGAAAGAGGGACAGTGACCTGCCAAGCCATAGTGGTTCAATCAGCACAAATCTAGTCAGTGGGGCCTAAAGGGAGAGCTGACCACAAGTGGGGCAGAGTCTCTCCCCTCCTACGCCCCTGCAAGATTACACTGATGCAGCTAAGCACAACCTGTCCCTCCTGTCCTTAGATCACCTGGTTACACTGTAGGAAAGGTTGGGAAATAATGACTAAGCTCTAAAAACTGAGAATGACACAAAGGAAAAAAGGGGAGATAAGAACGGAGACAATAAGAGAGTCAACAAACCACTTATTGTAGTGCTTGGGGTCAATATATGTGCCTTTCGTTACATTTAAATGCAGGATGAAATAAAGCATGCAATGCAACCTTCATGAATTCTGTAATGAAAATGATGGGTTTTGGTTAGAATTTCATTGTTTTCATTGTAAGTGTCACAAAAATATCCCTTCGGAATCAGGCAGGTTCCAACTCATTATTTGCTTTATCACTGTCATCACTGTGTACAGGGGCAGAGCTCCCTGAGGGTAGGAACTGTGTCTGTTTTGATCACATTACATTGCCTAAACCTAGAGAACAAGCTAAGCAAAATTTACTGAAAGAATGAATAAAAGCTCCTACGAGGAATGAAGAAGAATATGCATAGTTTGAAAATGCATATGCAGTATTATAATTTTCTGTACAGGGAAATGAAAAAAGACCTATTTAAAATTTAAAAGAACATTAAAAGATTGAGTTTTTGGTGTTTATAGAAAGCTGAGATGTGTTAAATATGTAAAGTACCTATTAAACAGTTACTATCAGTTTCATCTATTAAGTAGGTACCATTAGTTAAGCCAGCATAGTTCCTGAGTTACAAAGAGTTTACAGCCTGAAACACAATGTTAAGAATACGTGTTAGAGGCTGATAAATAAATACTCCCTGAGAAGACACCCTGAACAAATATAAAACAAGCAAATGTAGTTGAAATATAGAGTATAAATGGAAGCTTCGGGCACAGACAGAATAAAAGTGATCATTGTGGATTCTGTGATCTGAATGTTTGTGTCCTCCCAAAATTCATATGTTGAATCCTAACTCTCAAAGTGATGGTAATAGGAGATGGGGCCTCAGGAGGTGCCCTCGTGGGTGGGATTAATAAAAGAAGCCCCGGGGAGTTGTCTCATCTCTTCTGTCATGTGAGCATACAGAAGAAGAAGAAGAGAAGGTGCCATCTATGAGCCAGAGAATGGGTCCTCACCAGACCCTGAATCTGTCAGTGCCTTGATCTTGGACTTCTCAGCCTCGAGAACTGGGAGAAATACATTTATGTTGTTTAGAAGCTACTCAGTCCATGGCATTTTGTTATAGCAGCCCAAACAGACTCAGTGTATCTTCTAATAAGCTCTATGCAGTATATATGCTCAATCTGTTTGCGACCACTGAAATCAACATTTCTCTTGGTGCTTTTTTTTATTTCAGAATATTACGGGGGTACAAGAGTTGTGGTTACATAAATTGCTTTTGTACAGTTTGAGTCAAAGTTATAAATGTGCCCGTCACCCAGATAGTGTGCACTGTACCCGTTAGGTGTGAATTTACCCATCCCCTCCCTCCCTCCCACCTGCTTGATTTCCGATCTTGGTGCTTTTAAATGCACACCTCTACCTTAGCAGCTATAGTACAGTCACAAATTAAGGATATGGCAAATAACTCAGATGATTACTTTGGGTTCTCAGATAACTTGTTAGCTCCCTAATGAGATAAAATTATAAGTCAAGTTTAGGTAGGTATAATAATATTAACAAATGCAATTATAAGATTTGCCTATTTTAAAGACTCAAAAAAGATAATTACATCCAATTAATACACACACATTCATACAATGAGTACAGATACCTAATTCTTAAAAAACGTTTAATAACGTTTTGGCCATTGTCAAGGCATAAAAGCAAAAGAACAACAACTTCCTTCTTCTACTTATCCTCTGTGTACCCTGCACTGGGTAGCCATGTAGCACAATGGTCAGGAGTTGGGCTTTCAATCAAACTCCTAAGTTCAGGTTTCAGTTCTGCCACTCACTAGTGCATGCCCTAACCTCTCGTGCATCGGTGTCTTCGGCTCTAAAGACGTTCCGGAATCATAACAGTACCAAAAGAACTGACAGCTACCTACTGACAGGGCCACTGTGAGGATTAAATCAATCAATGCACATACAGCACAGAGAACATAATCACTGTGAGTAAATGTTTACTGTCCTTTGGAATACTGAAGAGAACACTGAATTTGGAGTCAAATGGCCTCAACCACTGATACACTATATGATTATAGGCAAGTCCCTCAAGCTTCCTGAGCTCCATTTTCCCCATCTGTAAAAACGGGGTACCAGCTGCCTTGCTTCCTTTCCAGAACTGTCCTAAGAAACAAATAATGGAAGACAAAGCATATGGAAGTGCTTCAGACACTGAAAAATGCCATATATACCACGGACATGTGAATTGTCATCAACTTTCAGCCTCTCGAAGCCAAAGAGGTCATCTTTATTCCATTCTCTCCCGCCTGAGAATTTAACATTAAGCACCAGTCCCAAAGGCTTGACACTGAACTCCCTGTAATAACAGAACACATGTCCGGTCACCCAGGACTCCATCACACGGAACTCTATTAACTACCTCCCTCTGCACACCCACCGTGAGAAGGTAATTGATGTTCACCATGACCCTAAAGCACTCCAAGACTCTGAAGTACCTTCAGGGAAAGATTAAATTATGTTCAGCCTAGTTTATTATGAAGTGTCTTTAATTATACTCAAATTCTTTGAAAATTGGTGACCTAGGAAAAGCAGAGAGAGTAAGTCACAGGCTCTCTGGTTAACCGGAAGCCTCTCCTCCCCAGCCCACCCCCAATCACCCTTTATCAGAGTTAATTGTGAAAAATGCAGTCCACCCTAGGGTAGCAAAAACTGGGATTCCAACACACTAATTATAAAAGTTAAAAGAACTTGGCCCTGCACAATCCTCAAGGACCACTAATGTACAGAAATACTAAAGTCAAAATCTTGAAACAATGAAAACTTTAAATTATGTAAGATGCCTACATGTTTCCAATATGATTCTGTTCCCGCTAATAATAAATTTAAACATGTGAACAAGGAATAACCTGAACACACCGCTATCTTATTATCATCAATACTTAAAAAGTATCAAAATAGACGACTAAGTTAATATTATGATCCTTACAATAAGAAATTAACATTTTGTTTATTAGGTTAAGTTTTGTCCCTTATTTTAAAGAAATTACAATGATGATGCAAATGATGAACGTAATAATAAAAGGTCCTAGTGTATTTGGGTTATAAAAGGTTATTTACCTTTGTTTAAATTGGTTCAATGCTGTGGAATTATATTATCTTTTCCAATTAAAAACCAGGAAACAAATGTGAGTCTTAAGTACTACATTTCCATGTTAAGAGAAAAAGGAGTGGTCGGTCATCTGTTCTAAACTTTTATCCAATTCACAGCTCCTCTCTGGAGAATCCCTGATAAGAGGGTCCTTCTGCCCCTGCTTGAACATCTCAGGTGACAGAGGCTTCATTACCCAATCAATCAGCTTGTTCTATTTTTAGACAGTCCTGATTGCCACAGTGTTCTTCCTCAAGCGGAGTCTAACGCTCCCTACTTACCATTAACTTCCCTCCTCCGTTCTTTGCTGGGCTCTCTGGAACCACTTCCCTTAGTGATTTCAGTGACCATCGGGCCCTCTGCTAGGCACACTCATTTTATCAGTTGGCCCTCTGCTAGGCACACTCATTTTATCAGTTAAATAACGACCAGCTTCTACTCAAAATTTTCACCTGTCATCTGTGAACCACGATGACTGTTCTTCATAACCACTTGCCACCTGCTGAAAGGGCTCTTGGGCACCCCGGCTCTATGAGAACAATGGTGGGCATGGTCCTCTGAAAGCCACCTATAACATACGCTGTTTCTATGACAAAGATATTCTGAGTTTCAAAGGTCAGGCTTAGAATCCTTCTGAAAAGGATCCCTTTATAGGTCAGTATTTCTACTTTTAAGGAAAATATTTTTCATGGAAAACAAAGTATAATTTATCACTCTGTCTTTTTACCAGTCTTGTGAGACTAGAAAGTGTTTCGGTGCATGCATAGAAATTCCAAAGCTCCTCCCTGCTCAGCAGAAGCCAAAGTGGCAGGCTAAGAAACCCATATTCTCCAAAAGGCCACCTCTCCTCTGCTTCCTGGGCTAGCAGGAGCAGAAGAGAAATGCCACCAGTGCCTCTAAGTCACAGGTCTCTGTCTCCTAGGGACCACCTAAGTACACAAACAAGCCTGCCAGGTGTGTGGAACAACTCCAGAGGCCTGGGCCCAGCCTTAGATTGAGACGGCTTTTGAAGCTCTTTGAAAGTCTAACAGGTGTAGACTTTCCTCCTCACTGTGGGAAACACTGAAGTCCTATAAAATGTCTCATTATCAATAGGACCTTCATCTAGAGTTGTGAACGGTTTAAGCAGAGAAGTGACCATATTTTTATTATTTTATTCAATGCCCATTTGGGCTGTTACTAAATTTAAAAATGCCATGCATACTGACAGCCCTTACTTTATATATTTATGTTCTATTTAACCTTGGACAGTCCTCCTGGGCTCTCTCGGGCTCCATCACCCCGGAACATGCCCGTGAACACCTCAGGCCACACTTGCTAGGTGCGGGGAGCAAGGAATGACAATTAATTTATAAAATTCAGCTTAGTGATTTTATAACCTTGAGTATCCATTTTCTCTTAAATTTACAGATATAGGCAAATACAAAAGGAGCTTTAAGACATGATAACCAAGAAAAGTAGACAGGACGGAGGCCATGGCATGAGGAAGAATTATGAGCTTCTGAGGCATCATGACGCTACTATATCACTGTAATAACTCCACAGAAATGACAATAAGTTCTCCAAGCAAAAAAGTAGCACTTTATTTCAGAAAGGAGGAAACTTTATAGTTTACAATGATTTATGCCTGAAAATGTTGAGGTTTTTTTTTTTTTCTCCCCTTCTAACAATGTCAGCACTTGATGCATTTAAATATTCTGAGTAAATACACTATCTGAAGGCAGTTAATTCCAGGAGTATAAAGAATTAAATATTTAAATCTTCACTAGAGAAATATGGAAGAACAAAAGTGAATAATCATTGAGGAACTGTTAAGAATTATGGTTTTGCATTCTCCTTGCAGAGAGGAACATATGAAGGAAAGAAATAAATGTATTTCCTAACCTGGTCAGGGGGTCTAGCCCTGACACTTTGTAAAGCCCTGACACTTAGGGAGAATGTGAGAATTTTGAAACTGCTCTCAACAGAACAGTGGAAAATGGCTTTTCTTCCCTTCTCATTTCCAAGAAAAAGGTAGTATTGACTCTAAAAAGTAAGAGACAAAAAGACGAGAATATGTGTTGTGCAATGTGTTGTGCAATACTTGTCTCAACTCTTCTCTAATATCCTTGCTATATGAACATAATAGTTCCATCGGTAAGAGTTTTAAGTAAGTTCTGACAAGGTTTGTTCACCCCTCTGAGACACCCCCACTAACACCTTGGCTGCACCAACACCGCCATATTAAAGCGGAAACACTATTTGGGTGATGGGCACACTAAACTCCCCAACTTAAGCATTATAGAAGGTATCCATATAATAAAAGCATTTGTAGCCCCATACTATTTTGAAATAAAATACAATATTTAAAGTGGAAATGCCACAGCAGAGTGGGTAACAGGGTGTTAGCATTAGTGGGACCAATATACCAACTGATGCATTTTAAGTGGATTTCAATAACACCACATACATTAGTTAATTTTGCTTTAGATTATAAACTGGGAAAATTCCTCAGCATATTATTAGCATATGATCAATTAGCATATTATCAAGTATTAAGAAAAAAATTCTAAGTACAAGTAAAGTTTGTTGTCACCAAACTGTTATAATCTCCACTCCTTCAAATATCTATTTACTTTTTCACCCTTGGACTAGTCCAAGACCCTTCTCAGGCCTTCTCTTCCCTTCCAATCTCAGTTATAGAGATGCTGTTTAGAATATAGCTGTTGACTCATCTCTTTTACAGCCCTTCTTCCACTCATTCTTTTGTTTGTTTGTTTGTTTTTTCTTGTACTTAAAACTCTTTAGAGGTTTTCTTAACTTCTTTCCACTTAAATTTCTTTTTTGTCCCCTGGTGCTCTCTGAAGAGCTAAGCCTAACTTTTTCCTTTTATCAAATTCTTTTTTTCTATATTTTTTCCCCACAGTTGCCTACCTCTCCCCAAATCACTCATAAAAAAGCAACACTGTCACCAGGCTTACTCCCCAAATGTTTTTAATTGAATTTTTTGGTGCTGCTCTCGCTAGTTAAATGATCCACCTGCCCTCTCAAAGCAACCGAACATTTCTTCCTTATAAATATTTTAGACCCTTCTAACAAAGCCAAACATGGATTAAACAACATTAAATAAGTCTCTTCACAGCACCTAAGTACAAATAAAGAATCAAGTCCTGACAACCAATGGACATGGATACTGTTCTCACCAATACCGACCCAGCTGCCCCAGCTGCTAGGAAGAGACCCATCCAGCCAGTGAGAAGCTTTGCCCCAGGGAACAGAATGAGGTCCCTTCCTGAGACTGGACACTCCACTCGGCAGTGCTTTCCTCTTGCTAGGAGGAGCAGGACAGAGTATCTGCCCATTGCAATCATCCCTTCTAAAGGTCCAGCAAGACATCAGGCCGTAGAGGTAACAGGGAAAAAAAAAAAAAAAAGAGCAGCAACCAGTTCCACTACTCAGTGGTTAACTTTTCACCTGCATTGCAAATTAACTGTGTTCATTATTTATTTGAACAGCATCTAAAGAACCTTCAAGTCTAAACACATCGCTCTATCATTAGAGACTGTTGTTGAAGGACTTCGCTGAACTATTGCTGTATTAACATAGTACCAACCACTCCCTACCCTCCCACTCTTAATCCCAGTACCCAGAGGTGAGGCTTCATTGTTCTAGGCTTAAACTTAACACAACATTGGGCTTTTCTTAAACAAATAAGCCTTTTTCTCAAGTGGATTAATCACCAATGGCACATGCGCGATCATTAAAAACTGTTCAGCATCTATATATATATACACACTTTCCACAGTATATGGGGGTGATGCTTAGGAAGTTTTTCTGTTCTTCTTGAAGTATGAGACCAATTAAGTTGAAATATTAAATTTTCAAGGCAAACTAATTTTTAAAATAACCTCAATAAAAAAAAAAAAAAAAGATCCTAACTGAAATAACATGATGTGTCTAATAAAGAAAAAGCCGTAACTGAGGAATGGGGAGAGGTGGTTTTCTGACTGAGCCACCAGAACAAGCTGTGTGTTGTAAGGTTGGTCATTTAACCTCACTATGCTTCAGATTTCCCCCCTGTAAAATTAGAACATTAGGTTAGACGAAAGCCCTTTCAGCTCTAAAATTCTATGAGCATTTTTCCCATTCAATAAAATGAACTGTGTTTAAAACTGCCTGCTTCTTTAACTAGGCTGATTTTTTTAAAAAGGCAGAAATATCTCAAATAGGTCAAGAAAATATAACCAGAAAAAGAATCAAAAATATTTAACTGGTACAACACAAACTTTGTCCAAAAATTAATATCTGCTTTTTACTTTCAGAAAAAGTCTTATTTTGTTGTCTGTTGTTCAATGTTCAGTTTACCACTGGACAAGAAGTAATAGTGCCTGCTAGAAGTTCATCATTACATGCTGATTTGTTATGTTTCAAAGGTTCAGCAGCTCCACAACCGAAAGAAGCTTCTCTGTTACTCACTATTACACTGCATTTAAAAATCCAACACAAACAGCTCAGAAATAAGCAAGCAAAATCTTGGTGCCACCCATCAGAAATGGTTACAAATTTCAAGCTCATCTCAGGATCTGTGACCTCACCACCCAACGTTTTACAAATTGAGTAACTATTTCCCTGTCATTTACTAGTAAAACGACAAAAATAAAAACAAAAGGGGAGCTCGACACTGACGGTTAGGAGCAGGGAAGAAGAAACCATGTCCGCTGAATTCAGAGCTAGACTGCAAATGGGCTTCAGAGAGTACTGAATTCAGAAAAGCGGAGATGTTGTTTCACTGCTTGTTTATTCATACTTTTACCTTTGACTCATCAGAGTGAAGTCTGAAAACTGTTTGTGGGTCATAGCAAACAGAGTTCTGAAGCACAATGTGACTTCCAGGGAGAGTTAAGCCAGACCACACGGCATGAGCCAGCAGAGCAGATACTGAAAGGTGATAAGAAGAAAAAGAGGCCTTGTTTTTATTAACATAAGACCTCACCAACTTCCTCAGACTTCCCCAAATGAAATGTCAGATGTATGATTCTGAATAAGAATCAACTCTGTCTGAGTGTTCTGAATGTTCTGAAAACATTCAGAATTCAGTACTAATTATGGGCCATTCTTCTTGACCAAATAGGTTTTACTCACCAACATGAAGAAAAAAAAAAAAAAATGTAAATTTCCCAGTAGGAAGCAACACAGTACAGAGTTTAAAAAATAAAATGCTTAATCCACTCAGGATGAAACACACTACTTAAAATAAACTGAATGACACCTAAAATGATCTGCTGAATGAAAAGAAAAGCTATTCCGAGACACAAAATAAACTATTATTAAGCCATGGAAGCTTACTCTGTATTCTCACTCTCCTTTTCAATGACATTTTTATGAAACACATGTGGTAGGCAGTTCATGCTTTTCAGCAGAGAAACTCAAATAATGCTTCCCTAGCTAGACAGAATCTGGGGGCTTCTGGGACTGGCCCTTCCTTCAGTTCCTTCCTGCTGGTCAAAGTGGCAATTTAGGCAGGCTCTTTGCAGCGAGGGGCTCAACCCTGAAGCACAGTGCTGGCAAGGATTTGGGGGCGTACTTCTCTGCATCTGGGGTGCAGATGTGACAAGAACACAGTCCCTGTTCTGCCGGGTGGAAGTCTCCCTGCGCTCTGTGCCCCCTCCCCACGGCCGTCCTACTCACTGGCCGACAACAACGTGATCAAAGGAGGGCGGGAGGGAGAGCCAAGTTTAATAACCTTACCAGGAGATCAGATTGTCTGCGGCTGAGCAGGAGTCCTGAGATAGCAGCTGAATCCTGGCCATTTACAGAGCAGCACAAAACTAGTCCTGTTCCTTTTCCTGCCGAGGTTGCCATGGCCGACCCAAACAATATACCCCAGCCTCCAGCCTCCTTCGGCTTCCTAACCACCACCCACAGACCTCCAAACGTGGGCAGGGAGGAGGTGAAAACTGCCCACTGATGGGAATTCAGGAGCTGGGCGGAGGACAGAAAGGGGACCTATGCTGCAGATCAGCCCAGAGGGTGTCAAGTGGTAAGCAGACGTGCTGTTTTTAGCTGCCAGGCTCTGTTTCTGTGAGTTTTCACCTCATTTCTAAGTGGAAAACAGATCTTAAGAAGGAAAAGAAACTGGCTAAAAGCCCAACTTGAGAAAATTACTATCACCTTTAAACTTTGGTTTTACTACAATGAGCAAAACAAATGGAAAAACAAAAAAGCAGCAACATCCTGGACATAGTAATATCTGAACAGAGGCATGACTAGAGAAGGATGTCAGGGTATTGAGTGATAAGCACAAGCCTGGCACACACGCCGTAATGTTCTGGTATAAGACAAATTCCTGTTTGAATACGCCATTAAAAAAAAAAAAAAAAAAATCCAGACACAGAAACCACACAACGAAAGAGAGAGAGAAAAAGAAAGATTACCCTAAAAATAAACCACCCGATGAATTTTTTATAACACATTTTGAAACTAACAACAGACTAGCCCAGGGAATGGGGCTCAGGGGATGGAGTGCCTGGACGCTGGGCCAGCTGGGCCACTGTCCAGCTCAGCAAGCCGTTGTCCCTTTCGGCCATTCATTTCTTCATCTGTAAGGGTGTGCGGGGGGAGTATGGAGTGAACCATCCTCAAATTCCCTTATGACTCTAAAATTCTCTACTGCTAAGCAGGTCTAAACAAAATCAGATAAATAGGAGAAAAGACTTGGAGACTAACATCTTAATTCTAACCGTGGCTATCCTAGGCTACGAGGGGGTAGGGATGATGCTTCCTTTCTTCATTTGCTCAGTTTAGGAAACTGCTCCTGTAATAAAAAGTACCTCTATAGGGTGGTATGATGGTTGCACACAACATGGTGAAATGTACTTAATGCCACCGAACTGCACACTTAAAAACGGTTTAAAGTGGAAACTTTTGTATTAAGTATCTTTTACCACCATAAAAAAAAGTAAATCTATATAAAAGAGGGGGAAAAAAAAAACCGGCATAGAGCCCACACTGTATGAATGTTTTGGAGGTGGGTACTGAGTTAAAAATAAAAAACATGGAATTTAGTTTTCATTTCCTATCTACTTTAATTTGGTCTCCAGGGTCTGCTGAGTACAGTTTCCATTTCTACTCGGGTATGAGAGAAATGGCTTATTTGCTGTTTCACAGAGCAGTTCCTTACCTGTCTTTGCCTCTTTCTCCCCTTCCCCACAAAAATCAACTGTCATTCTACCCAATCAGTCAAGTGCTACAAATCACTGCTAAAAGCTCCTGGGAGGCACTCCCTCTGAGGATCTGTACAGATCAAAATCTCAAGTGCTTACTTGCCTAGGGACTGCCATAATTTGAGGTGTTGCTTCTTTTTAAAGAATAAAAAACAGATGCTCTAAGCTGATGAAAGTATACGTCCTTTCAACACATCTCTTCTCTCTCACACTTGAAACTCTTACCAACAAGTACTTTCCCACACGTTTGGTAATTTCTGCACTTTTTACATTTTCTTTGAAGTCACAGTGCAACGTGATTCTACACCTGGGGTAAAAATGATTCCTTACACGGAGCCTTTGCAGGGCACCCCAAGTAGGGGGCGGCTGGCTGAATTCAAGTGTGATACCCAAGGATGTGCTCTCCCTACGTCAGAGCTAAAGTAATCAAATGCTGCTTGACAACTTTCACGAGAAGTCTCAAAGTTACATACACGGTCTTAGTCATTTCCAAACTTCTGCACAGATGTATACCTAGGAACGCTCCTGCCCTGCTCTCTAAGCACTACGGTGAACTCTGTGAGCGGCAGAAAGGCACAGCACAAGAGACCCGTGAATCAGGAGATCTCACCTTGGCCCTGTCAGTGCTCTGGAGGCCTCCCACCCTCCTGAGGCCTCATGTTCCTCTCACCTGTAAATGCAGAGATGGGACCCAATGAACCTAAAAACCCTTTTAGCTGGAGCACTCTGGGAGTTGTAAGGTAGGAACGTGACCTGTTCCTACAGGTAGGACCTGCCCGCAGCAATTCACACAGCAAGCCAAAGTCTAGCTAGTGGGCTCACCCTGCAACTGGGGGGCCGAAGGGAAGGCAGGGGCCATGGGATGAGCACTGAAATCAATGACACTGGACTCCAGACCTATTGAGAACAATCAACAACCCTCCTGTTTCGCCTGGCCCCACACTAGGTTCCGAGGAGAAATCCATAAAGGAAGCCTGGTCCTCAGTAGAAGCAACTCAACAGGCAAAGGCCAAAACTGAATCACAGAACAGAATAAAATCAAGGAACTTAAACATCGGTGCAGTCCAGCTCTTTCGCAGGGCCTGTTTATGCGAGCGCACGCCAGGCACCTGTCCCTGGAGGTCCCCACGCAGCCGCCTTCCTCCGTTCCCCACCACAGTGAGTGGTGTCATTTGTCCTCCCAGTTCCCCAAACCAGAAACTCCTCTCTCTCACTCACCTGCCACATCTAATTAGTCATCGAGTCCTCCAGATCCTTCCTCGTTAACATCTCTCCAATCTGCCTGTTCTGTCCATTCCGTCACCGCCACTGCCACCACAAGCTCTGTGGGAAGAAGGTGGCCTGTCTGCGGCCTGGTGGCTGCAGCAGCCCCAGCACACAGACCGGTGATTAGCCCAGAGCAGGTGCTCTGTGGTTGTTGAATAAACATTCCTCTGTCACCTGGATTTCTACAACTGTTTCCTCTCTGGTCTCCCCGCCCACCACCTGGTCTCTTATCATGCCAAATGCATAGCACTAGTTCAACAAGATTTCTGAAACACACGCCTGACTCTTCCCATTCCTGCTTAAAGTCCTTCAAAGGATCTGCCTCGCATCCTACATAAAATCCACGTCCCTCGGCCTGGCACACAAGGGCCCTGCAGACTGAGTCCTTGAGCCCCCCCAGCACTGCCAGGCCTGCCTCACTACCACCATGCCAAACTGCCTGTTGCTCCACCAGCCCATCCATATACCATTTTGCATTTCTTTTGTCTTTCTTTGCATATGCTTGTCTAAACAACTCCTCATTTTGAAAAGCTTAGACTGAAGGACATCTGTTCTGAAAACCTTCTCGACACCCCTTTCCCCCAGACAACCTGGCTTAGGTGAATAACTCGCCCCTAACATAACACTTAACAGAGAGAAACGTCTCATCTGTGGCCTGCTCCCAGGACTAGAGGTCAAAGATCATATTCTATCTGATGTTTTAGCCTCAATTTGGCATATAATAGGTATTCAAACAATATTTGTTGAATTAATGAAGAATGGAAAGACAGAATGAGAGAAAGAAAAAAAGAAAGGGAGAGGGAGAGAGAGATCTCAGAAGAAAGAGAGGACACTAAAAGGGTTCGGTGCTTTCCTCCAGGCTAAACAAACCAGTTAGTGTCAATACAGGGACAAGAATTCAGGCCTCCTAACTTTCCCTGATGGATCTTCCTCCGTCAAATTCATCCTATAAATGTTTTTTCAGGTTTCTCTTCTCATCCTCATTTTATCACCCCCTGCTAGAAGGGCTTCTATAGTTTTACTAACAACTCTGAAATTTATATCTCCTTTCAGCCCTAGACTTATATATCCAATTATCTGTCATGTAGATGGTTCTATTGGCAACTCTAAATCAGAAGTACCACAAATGAAGTAATTCCATTTCTACCCATTCTACCATATGCGCACACACACAAAGTTCTCCCTCCTGGGTCACCTGTAGCCTCCCTACCCATACAATCAGGCACCTGAGACAGAAATGTGGAAGGTAGCATCCAATTTTTTAAAATTACCATTTCTATCCTAGGACACACACCATGTGTTTTACATGTTTTACTTCATTTACGCTTGCCAACAAAACCCTGATGAGAAATCATGTAACTAGAATTTGGAAGGGAAGAGAATAGAGTAAAAAAAAAAAAAAAATAGAGAAATCATATATATTTGCCACTTGTGCTTAGCACCATCAACTTCAAACACCAAATCCTGCTGATTTTTCCACCAGTCCTTCCACTCTGACTGCCACTATTCTTACTTGAACTCTCTGAAGTGCCCTGGACTACTGCAAGAGAGCCCCGTATGGTCTCTCTGTCTCAATATCACACCAATCAATTCTATCCTCCACTTTGCCGGATGAATGAACTTTCTAAAAGTATAAGTCACTTGTGGTTCCAAACAAGGTGGGGAAGGGATGGAGGCTGATGCATCTCAGAGTTATGTCAATTAATTAGCATAAGTATTGTAGGAAACTCTTGGAGGAAAGATAGTAGGGAAGTCTCAGTTGAGGGCAATCTAAGGAAAACAGTAGACTCAGACAGGATACGTCCAATAGCTGTGAGGCAGGGAATGATTCGGGGAACGTTAAAGTTATTGGTAAGTCTTAGACATGAAGAGAGGAAACTGTTTATATTTAAGTTTATGTTAAGATAAAAGTAAACACTATAAGAATAAAATAATATGTGTTCTTTTAAGACTAGCCAAAAAAAAAAAAAAATTCAATCTATCTAAAGGAAGGAAGGAGAGAGGTTAAAAAAAAAAAAAAGAAATGCCAAATAGAAAAATTAAATAAGGCCTAATAAAAATAATTATAATAAGTATAACCAGATATAAAGTCACTAATCAAACAGTGGAGACTAGTACTGAATGAAAACTATGTGCAATATGTAGGGGGAAAAACAGTGACCCATTTAAAAGAAAATACACAATGAAGTTGAAAATAAGGTATTAAAAAAAGAAAAAAATAAGCAACAATAAAAACAAAAGCCAGGACAGCACTTTGAATATCAGACAAAATGGAATATAAGGTAAAAAGCATTATAAATGATCATGAGGGACATTCTGCACTGGCAAAAAGAATAATCAATAAAGACGATTTTATAACTGTGAACACATATGCATCTAACAAAATGGCCTAGAAACATTTAAAGCAACAACTATGAAAAAGATCAGATAAATCATAAATATAGTTAGCAATCAAGAAAAAAAGGAAAGCTTAAAAATTCCCCATATGTCTTGGAATTAAAATACTTACTACAAAACAACTCCTGGAGTAAATAAGATGGAAATTTATAAAATATTCAGTTAAGTAACAATAAAAATATTATATATCAAAATTTGTGCAATGCAACTAAAAGCTGAGGGTTCACTGCAGGTCCTTGGCTGAAGTCTGAACAACCTAGAGCTCTTGTGGCCATAACCGTATCAGTGGTCCAGATAAGGAGAATTACCTGAGTTAAAGGGCCATTTCATAATAGTTAAAGAACATAATCATTATGAAGATACATCAACCATAAAAGTGTATGTACCTAATAACAGAAAAGACGAGAATTTTCAAATCAATGATCTAAGAAAAGGAGAGCAAATTAAACCCAAAGTAAGGAAAAAGAAAGAAAGAATAAAGAGCAGAAATTGATGAAGCAAAAAACAAATAACAGTTCTGTGAAGAGCTTATTAAAATTGATTAACATCTAGCAAGACTAATCACAAAAACAAGAAAATGAAATCACCAATATTATAAATGGAAAAGGGGATATCACTATAGATCCTACACACACTAAACAGATAAGGAAACATTATAAACAAATTTACATCAATAAATTTGACAACTTGAATTAAGTGAACAATTTCTTGAAAAATAGAAAACATAACTTACTGATACATAAGCAAGAATAAATAGAAAATGTGAATAGTCTGCTATCTGTTAAGAAGTTGAATTCATTATCAAAATCCCTGGCACAGCAATGATACAACTGTTCTGTATCCTGATTGTGGCGGTAGTTATGCAACTCTACACGTGTTAAAACTCATAGAACTGTACATCAAAAAAAAGGAACATTTTACTGTATAATTTTTTTAATTAAACTTTAGAAACTTTCAGAATCTTCACACAAAGAAAACTCCAGGCCCGAAGATTTCACTGTTGAATTTCATCAATTATTTTAAAAAAAGAAATAAAATCTTACACAAATTCTTTCAGAAAACAGTGAAAACAGGAGCACTCCACCAATACATTTTATAGAACCAGCATAATACCAACACTAAACCCTGATAAATATTACACAAGGAAAGAAATTACAGATAAATATTCTTAATAGATATAGTTACAAAAACACTTAACAAAATACTAGCAAAAAATAAAAAATCCTGCAGTAGGTGAAAAGACTAATACATAATTATAACTTGTTTTCATCCCAGGAACTCAAGGTTGGTTTAACATTTAAAATCAATGTAATTCACCACATAAAGAAGGAAAACTATATGACATCTTAATAAAGGCAGAAAAATAACTATACAAAATTCAACACCCATTCCTGATAAAAACAAACAAACACTCCCAGAAAGGAGGAATAGAAGGAAACATCCTTGATCCAATAAAAGGCAGCTATGAAAAACCTACAGCTTCATCCTGATGAAATAGTGAAACATTGAATATTTTCCCTATAAGATCAGAAACAAAGCATGATTATCCAACTTCACAAATAAGTGAATTTAGCAGCCCACAAGATATAGGTCAATAAACAAAAATCAATCATATTTCCTCATATAAGCATTTAACAATTAAAAAATGAGGCTCTAAAAATTGTATTTATCACAGTAGCAAAAACATAAAACACAGTTAAATTTTACAAAGACATACAATGCCTCTGCATCAAAAACAAGGAAACACTACTGAGAGAAATTAATAAATAGAAAGATATACCATGTTTTTGAATTAGAAGGTTCCATACTGTTAATATATGAGTTTTTTTTAAATTGATTTCTTTCAATTCAGTACAATCCCAAAAAACTTCCAAGAGGCTTTTATTTTTTTGAAATTACAAGTCAATTCTAAAATTCATATGGAACTCTGAAGTAGCTAGAACACAACCCAAAACAATCTTGAAAAACAAAAACAAAGTTAGAGGACTCACACTACCTGATTTCAAGACTTATATCATAAAGCAATTTTAATCAAGGCAATATAGTATTGACATAAATATAGTTGGCATAGAATAGAAAGTCTTAAAACATAACAACACATATAGCACCAACTGATTTTTGACAAAGGGGCTAAAGCAACTTCATGGGGAAAGAAAATTTTTTCAATAATTGTTGTTTCATACATTTCAATAAATGTATGAAAAAAACTGAATCTTGACCACTACATTAAAATTAATCTAAAATGGACCACAGACTTAAACGGTAAGGCTAAATTAGAAAGCTTCTAGGGGATAACATAGGAGAGATCTTAGTAACCATAGAGTAAACAAAAATTTGATAAAGACACAAAAAAATTAGCTTAAAAATGATAAATTAGACTTCATTAAAACTAAAAAGGACTCATAAAAAAACACAGTTTAAAAAATGAAAAAGGTAAGCCAAACACTAGGAAAAAATGTTGTAGTACAAATATCTGACAAAGGACTTATACCCATTCAGCCTACATAAAAAACTTCTACATATAAAAAAAACGCAACAACTCAATTTAAAAAATACTATAATCAAAGGACTTGGACAACATTATACAAAAAAAGCTATACAAATGGCCAATAAACACATAAAAAAATGCTCAACATCGTTAGTCATCAGGGAGTTCAACTAAAACCATGTGATGCTACTTCATTTAACCACTAGAATGGCTAAAATTAAAAAGAATGACAACACCAAATGTTGGTGAGGATGAGGAGTGACTAAAACTTCCACACACTTGTGGAGAGCACATAAAATGCTACAACCACTTTAGAAATCAGGCAGTTGCTTATAAAGTTACACACTTACTCTACGTCCCAGGAATTCCACTCCAATGAGAAATGAAAACACATGTTCACCAAAAGACATGTACAAGAGTACCTATATAGCTGCTTTCTTCATAATCATCAAAATGTAGACAACCCAAAAGTGTCCATGAACAAGAGAATGGGCAAACTGTAGTGTATACATACAGTGGATGTTGGCCAACATTTAAAAAAAAAATTATAATGCAACAATGTAGATGAATCTCAAAATTGATATGCTGAACAAAAGAAAGCAGATACAAAAAAGTACATACTGAATGATTCCATTTGTATGAAAGTTCAAGAACAGACACAACTCAATTATGGTGAAAAAAAATCAAAGCAGTAGCTGACTATGGGGAGGTAGGAACTGTCAGGAGGGGACGGACACAGGCACTCTCTTTGGGATGATAAAAATGTCCTGTCTTGATTAGGATGCTGGTTATTCAGATGTATGCATTAATCAAAACTCATTGAACCATACAAGTAAGATGTGTACATTTCACTCAATGTAAGTTCTCCTTAAATAAAAATGAATTTATTACTGAAGAGAAAGATGTGCTTTCCATCTGGAGGGTCTGCTGGAGACAGCCCCTATTCTGTGCAAAGGAACAGAGAACATGCTTGAGCGAAAAGGCCACGCAAGGGAGACAGTAGGTGAGAAAAGCCCGAGGCAGAGGAAGAACAGTGGTCTGGTACAGTGAGAAGAGAAATAGAGAAGACTGAGTCAGAAGGGGAAGGTATAAGCCAAACAGGAAGATACCAGCGAACCAAACATAAGAAGCAGAAAATAAGACATCTGAAATTATGTATCCAAATAACCTAGCGACCACATTATACCCCAAAAAAGAATCAAAGGCAGTTTTATTTGGAAACTGTCCTATTCCTCCCTCAACACCTCTGTTAAACAAATTGGAAGCTAGGAGAGGGGAATTCGGTGAAGGTAAGAACTTGAACATAACCCTTTTTTTTTCCCCCCTTAATCAACCACTTTCAATACAGTGCCCTTCTAGGGCTAATGTCCTGCTTGTGGCATCTGATCACTGGTAAACATCAGGAAGTAATTGCAATTTGTCATGTATATATTTAGATGTGCATGCTAGGATAATGAGATTCACAATCTATTCATTCCCTTAGTGAGTGAATGAAACTCTCATTGCAAGTCACTATGAAGGAGTATCCTAGTTCACTGAAGCCCAAGCTGGCCTCAGGAACCAGAGCTAACATTTCTCCTCCTTCCAGTCGAATTACTAAGACAGGAGAGAGATGACTCACGCACACAGTTGATGAAGCAATTAATGCCAACTCTCCCTCTGAATCATCCCCTCCGGTGAAAGAATCACTAGAAGTATTAACCCTGGCTGAAAAAGTAGATACCACGTGAACAAATGAAACTTTACCAGACAATGAAGTGGTAAGGGAAGAGTAGGAGGGCTCCTGCCCAAACTCGAGTGAAAAGGCCACGCGAGGGAGACAGTAGGTGACTCTAGAGGGACCATGTGAATCCAGAGGGACCTCTCCATGAGTCAGTTTCGATACAATTGTACTCATCAGCAGTGCTTCCTCTATTTCAATTTACAAACGCTGGGTTTACAGGAATAGCTTTCCGAGACATTCCTATAAAATTAGCTTACTCACTGAATTTTTAAAAAGAAGAACAAAGCCAAAGGACGCCACTGGCCTCTGGTGCACACACATGTGTGAATAAGCTGATGCTATGTAAAAATGATGTGTTGATGTCATTTAGGCTACTTGGGTGACAACTGCTCAAAGCAAGAGTCACTTGTTGTTTCTACTGGCTGAGGCATGGAGAGAGAATCAAATATTTAGTACAAGGAAAGAATCTCAGAAAACATCCAGTTCCATGATTTTGGGGTGTGTGCGTTGGGGGGTGGTGAATATAAAATTCAACTGGATGCTTTTCATCTTACATATAGGTTTCCACCTGCCTGCTACTCACCCTTAAAGTGTGATCCCAGCCAGCAGCATCAGTACCATGGAGGAATTTCTTAGAAATATATATTCTCAGGCCCAAACCCAGACCTATTAAATCAGAAACCCTGGACCGGGGCCCAGGAATCTGTGATTTAACAGACCCTCCAGGTGCTTTCAGTGCACACTCAGGTTTAAGAACCAAGGCCCTAGAGAACACTCCTCTGACCCAGTTTCTAACCACCGTTCTCTCTCAGGTGTACCGGGTGGATAAAAAGTTAAGATTCAATTGCCTCAGCTATACAATACTGGGGTCCAGAGAGCTTTTGTCACTTCTCCACAACTACAATGTGGAAAAGCAGCAGAGCCAGCACATTAAAAATAACTCTCCTATGTATAGCATTTTATAATCCATTGAAAATGGATTTCCAAAGTAACCCTGTGAGGTAGTCAGAACTGTTACCCCTAATTCACAGATGAAGAGACTGGGGTCGGGGAGGTTAACCACTTAGTCAAGTCAATGACAAAACTAAGCAACAGAACTGACACCAGACCCACCACTTCCTGATTTCTGTGTCGGTGTCCTTGCAGCCTCAACGGGAGGGCCTGGTGCCTCTGCAGGGTATGCCCGTGTGTGTGCAAGCACCCATGTGTGTGAGAATCTGCAGACTGAGCAATGATGGCATCTAATAGGAATCGCATGTTATAGTCTTAGCCTAGACTTTCAACATTTAAAAATTTAATAACATGCAATGGTCAAATCTTAACTGGTCCCATCGGCATGTACTACTGTCACTTGAATTCCTCGCACCCACCGACTTTTCTGAGTTAGCCGCCCCCCACTAGATTTAGAAGAGCAACAGCTAACTACGATGAGACACCGTTGGGAGGGCACCCACCACCACCACCACCATTTGTAGAACATCTACCCAAAAAGATAAGGATGGCAAATTCCCTTCAGCTTGTCTGATGTATTCCTTTTTGTGATTGTTCTCCTTTTTAAATACTACACTTAATATATATATATATATATATTCCCTTTGAAAGATACAGAACTGACAAGAAAGGAAATAAAAACCTCCCAACTGGCGCTTTACCATTTATCCAGCTGACTTTTTCTAAGCATAGATATATAAATATTTAATAATATGTACATGTTACTTAATTTTTTTATATTTGGAAGATACCACATATTGTCTCGTATATATTCCTTCGAAAGCTCTGTGATGGGTGCAGGTTACACTGCGGAGCTATCCTGTATCATAGAGAAAGAAGATACTCAGGTTGTGATTCCCAGTTTCGCATGTTTCAGAGAAGGGTTATTAATTCATTACATTAATTTTTTTTTTTTTTTTTTTTTTTTTTTTTTGAGACAGAGTCTCACTCTGTTGCCCGGGCTAGAGTGAGTGCCGTGGCGTCAGTCTAGCTCACAGCAACCTCAAACTCCTGGGCTTAAGCAATCCTACTGTCTCAGCCTCCCGAGTAGCTGGGACTACAGGCATGCGCCACCATGCCCGGCTAATTTTTTGTATATATATATTTTAGTTGTCCATATAATTTCTTTCTATTTTTAGTAGAGACAGGGTCTCACTCTTGCTCAGGCTGGTCTCGAACTCCTGATCTCGAGCGATCCACCCGCCTCGGCCTCCCAGAGTGCTAGGATTACAGGCGTGAGCCACCGCGCCCGGCCTACATTAATTTTTTTTTAAAGTTATCCTACGGGAATTCTTGTCTAGATCAATTCCAGGAATTATGGGGTGTGGAATTTGCCAGATAATTCACGCCATTCCGGGCCATAAAGTCACAGAGCCACAGGTTTCCCTAGACTCTAAGCCCTGCCTTGTCTACCGCTTTAGGCAAGAACAGAATATGGCTTCTTTCATTTCCCACTTCATTACCTGAAGTGGACATACACCTTCCCGTACTCCCTTCTGCCCTACCCTAAGGCCCCGTTATTTCTCACTTGGATACTGAAAAGGTTGTACAATGCTCCCTTTGGAACTCACCTTCCACACTGGGTTAGATCTAAGATACATCTGCATAAGCCACTCCCACTAAAAATCATAAAAATAGTTTCTATCAATGAACAAATCCCATGCACCTGGCCACCTGGCCTCATGCTACATGCTTTTCAGACACGACTTTATTATATCATTATAACAATGAGACAAATATAACAAACAGGCAAATGCTACTATTTTACTGTTAGAGATGGACTCTTCCGGCTGAGAGACATTAAAATACTTGCTCAAAGTCACACGGCTCATTAAATTTGGAGCAGCTTGACTCTGGAACCTGTACCATGTGTTACCTGAAAAAATTTCATGACTACTGCCATCACCAGCAGTAGTTTCCAACATTCTTATTTAATCAAAAATGTTGCAGACTTTGGGCAATAGATGTTTTATTTTTAATATATCAAGAAGATGTACAATGATGAAAAAGATAGTATTAATTTAGTAACACACTAAATGAATTTTTGGTTAATGAATTACAGTATCAGCCACCTACATATATTTGAGAGAAAGCTCCTATTTCTGTTAGTGATGTTGATTACTAAATCTACAGACAATGCTTCGTGTGGGCATGGGTGTGTAGGTCCTCTTTTGTAAGAACTGTGGTCTCTCATGTGTTATGGAATCTACAGGTTAGAAACTCCCAGAATGTAAGTGAAAGTCCATAGTCCTTAGCAGGAAATGCCATGTGCCCCATAATTTGGCTCCAACCTACTTTTCCAACTGTACTTCCTGTCACCTCCTCACCACACACTCTACGCACCACCTCTAGTAGGGACAGACCAGTATTCCCAAATCACTGAACACCACGCACACTCATGCCTAGATGGCAGCAGCCACTTCTGCTGAGATTCTCTGCCCAAAGAACCCTCTCTCCATTGAGACACAACACAAACTCCTCCAAGTCTGTGGAGCCATTCCTGACCATACTTCCACCCCCTCAAGGCTGAATGAACACATCCTTCCTTCCTACTAATCACAGCCTTTTGTGCTCAGCCCTCTGATGACATTTAACACACTGCAAATAAAAGGATGTGCAGATTCGTATCTGACCTTTCTCTCATCTAAACTTCCTGAGGGCAAGGCGGGGGTGCCTGTTCATCAATGTCCCTAGCCCTTTTCCCCATTCTTGACATATGGCAGGTGCTGTTGGTCAGGTTCATAAATGAGTGTCACTGCCAAGCTGGCTAGTGATTTTACCTGGGGAAGTCAGTACAGAAAATACCTCTGGCCACTAAAGAAACTTTCTTTTCAGTATGTTGTAATGGCTGGTCATCTGTGAACCATAAAGCTCACAATGTCCCTCACAGTGGCCTCCAAAAGTAGGAGACAAATACACTAGGGATTGGAAGTACTGAGCTCAGGTCCCGGCTTTCCCTCTATCCAGCTCGGTGACCTTGGGCAAGTCCCAGTCCTTCTCTGATCCTCACTGTATTGGGGGCTGGGGGGATTTCTAGTTCTTCCTTGCTGCACTATGACTTGCAAAGGTACAGACCAGGGCTGGCAAACATTTTATGACAAGGACCAGACAGTAAACATTTTAGGCTTTGTTGGCCTATGGTCACTTCTGCCATGACTCAAGTCAACTCTGCCACTGCCATGTGAAAGCAGCTACATTTATTAGACAAATGAATGGCCGTGCTGTGTTCAATAAAACTTTATTTACTACAACAGGCTGGATTTGGCCCTCAGGCCATAGTGCACCTACTCCTGATCTGAATGAATGCCTCCATGTTGCTGAGCAGTTCACAGAGCCTGGTGTGAAGGTATAATTCATGTGATGTCTACCCCAAAGCCTTTGTCTATCCCACAGGGACTTATAAACAGTACAGTCCTTATAAGGAGGATTACCACTCCCCCGCCAGGAACTTGGAAATGGGGCACAGAGATTGCCTAGTCAGAGGTTATGGTATGCGAAACATTTTGTGGGTTAGAACATGGACACACAAAGTCAACTGAAAAAAGATAATGACCACACCAGTACCAACACAACCACCACTGCCCCTGCCCCAACGAGCACCTGATGAAATACATTCATATGTTTAAGAAAAGACAAAAGTGTCCTCAAAAGAGGGTATAGGCTGGTTCAGCCAGGGTAGCACAGAGTCACTGAAGCCAATGCAGGCAGTGCCAAGGCTGTTGGGGAAAAGAGAGGAGTGGCTTTGTGGGCAAGGCCACCCTAGTGAGATGATTTAGGGAGTTGTGGCCAATGACTGAAGTGTCCCTAGTCCCACTAAAAAATCCTCCTGTTCCTGAGATGAATAGAGAGCAGCAGGCTATGTTAGCTCGGTGCCACTCAACAGTCAGTTCATCTCACTCCCTTGTTCTGGTTCCTTGCTCACAAAGCAACCACCTGACTCCATATGGATCTATCTTAGGGAACATGTGCACTGTGACTATTATTGATACCTGTAGCCAGAGAGCAGCAATTTCTCAAAGCAGATCGATAAAGTAGCTTCCAATAATGATTGACCTTCCCATGTCGCTTGACCCAGTGAGAGAATGTGCTGATCATCGTGTGGGCCTGAGACTGTGTTAGTGATGTCTTCCACTGTGAATGAACACGCTAGCATCCAGGTCTCAGCTCAGGCTCGCCTGTCACATAGCTCTCTGAGTCAGCGCGGTGAGCCCTGAATACAGACCTGAAGCCATCTCTGGCCTCCAAAGCAGGGGTGGAGGGTGGCAGGCGTGCGCAAAGCCAGCCAGCCCGCTCTGACAGCAGGGCTTACACACCACGTCTGGCTCTACTCACTTGCAACTGATTTTCACAGTGCCGACTGAGACAATGAAGCCAAATAACTTGATTCTTCAGGACAAAGTTTATGTTTGCCTCCCTGTGCGTGTATAGAAGGGAAACTGTCACATGACTTAATTAATCTGAAAACCAGAGCAAAGTAAATAACAGCAACAGCCAAAATACCCACAGTGCCGGTTAGTGGCTGGCACAGGTGCCACGACAAGGTGCAATGAACACTTTATGCACTTTTTTTTGAAAAACCTAAATCATGGTGAAGAAGCAATGATGTCCGGAAATGACAGCTCTTTTGCCCTAGGCTCAGTACAGAAATCAGAAAACTTTTAGCCACAAAAATATGAATTATGCCCATCAATAATATGCTTGGGGTAAACAAAAGAGCACACCAGAAGGTCAGAGCCTACTTCCCTAAATCATGCCAGGATGTGCAAGGCCAAATACTCCCAGACCAAGGAAGGAAAACAAAACTAGCTACAAAGGAGCAGGGATGCGAAGCACCTCCTTTCCTGTTAACTGTGACCTGATCTGTTTTTCTCCTTCTGTTCCACAACTTCTAACCTACAGGTCACGGTCATAGCCACAGAAGAACTGGTGGAGTAAGTGAGCTGCTAGTTCCCAAGGAAAATGCTTACTTTCACATTTGCAGTGCCTTTTGCTGGAAATGCTGTGTTCAGTTACACAATCCAACTAGGAATTAAATATTATATGCTCTTTGGTAAATTATCAAAATGTAAACCAACAGCTACAGCGGAGACCATGTGAACTGCCAAGAATTTTAACACTGTGATTTTAGTGAGAAGGAACGTTTCCCCCCACTGTTTTGTCTTCAGCTAGGTTCATCCGCGACTGTAATATGCTCACAGATGTGTGAATATAATGTGTACATAAAGACAATCATATACTTCGGTGCATAGCTCTTCACTTGGAATTTCTATGGCGTGATTATCATTAAGTGTAGATACGGAGCAAAATAAAATGATCATTTTCTAAGTTTTTCTACCCACCATAATTTTGGGAATGGCTGTGTTTCTCCACGGTCTCATTTTACCCCTTAACTACCCAATCTCCCAGAGCCGGCTCCTTCACCTCACTGAAGTTTCTGCACAGAAGTCCAAGCCATGGGAGGCAATCCCTGACTCCACCAAATAAAATAATCCTCCGCGCCTCTGCCATCACTCTCTTTCCCCTACAATGTTTAGCCTGTCTACATTTTTGTGTGGAAATAGAGTCTACTTATGCATTTACCTGTGGTCTGTCTCCACTACCAGAAGGCAAGCTCTCTGGGGACAGGGACTCCGACTCAGACTGCCTTGTTCCCTGTCACATCCTCAGTGCACAGAACTGTCTGGCACACAGCACCCATTCAATAAATACTCAGTTGTCTAAGAATGAATAAATGATTTTTCTGCTCTACTAAATTATAAACACCTGACTTGATCAACATTAGCAAGAGGCATTAGCTTAAGATTTTCCCTCTGTTGCAAGTCAAGCATGCTATTGTTACTTTTGAGAATATCTGAGAGTTATGACCTCTATCCAACACTCCTCCATTAAAACTCAGTTGGTGAAAATGTGGCTTTTCTACTTTGGTTATTTAGGTTGAGTTGAAGCTTGGAAGAGGCCTAAGTCCTTTACCTGCCAGCCGTGTGACCTTAGGTAAGTAATCACCCTCTTTGATTCTGTAAAAATAATAAAACTTGCTGTCTATATCCACAGGGCTGCTATGAGAACCCACTAAGGTAACTTACCCAACAAAATATTTCTTTAGATATTGTGGAGGATAGATATCATGCCAGCACAGTGACACAGCTAGAATCCAGACAAGAAATGTCTGTCCTTATCAAGCATAACTCTAAGCTCATTTTGCAAACTGTCAAATGTTGTACAGATACATAGGAATATGAGATTTGTGCTTGACACACCCAGAATGTAGCCAGCTCCCCACTTCCAAACCATTCCTGCTCTGCATACCTCTTAATACAAACGCAAACCAGAACACAGTTCTCTCAAGACAGTTATTAGTCCTCACTCAATCACTCACACATTTTCCCAAATGCCCCTACTACAGGTGATAATCAGGAGCTACCAGAAACAAGGTTACAGCAACCAGCCATCCCACAATGTAGATGTTACAAACCCCAAAACATTAATTTTTCATTATTTCAAAATAAACAAACTGTGTTTTAAGTAAGTGATGGACATATTCGCAATGTAGACTTAATGTAATTATTTATAGCATGGCCATGTTGTAGTGGTTGTTTTTAATTGAATTAAAAATGTAACTGCTGGCTTGTTTTCTATAACTCACCCTTAACATCCCTTTTCATTAGTTTTCCTCAGAAGATGTCCGTGTCTCTCAATTCTAAATTAGTGGTTCTTACGGACCTTCTGAGGGACAGAGAATTCTTTGAGGATCTGATGAAAGCTACAATCTTCTCTCCAGAAAAACATGTGTATGTAGAATGTCACGCCTGCCATGATACAGTTCCTGAGGAGCCTCGGGACATTCTGAAGAATCCCAAAGGCACACTTTGCACAGCCTCCTCATCTGATCAGCACACGGATTCCTTCTGCGCAGCCCACACAACTGGGCACCAGCTCACGGTTTTGTCATCCCACAAACTGTGCAGCATTAACTGCGATTGAGGAATGAAGGGAGATCACAAGTCCAAGCACATGTTACGCAGTTCTCCCAAGTGTCCTGGGTAGCTGGAAACCAGCTACGAGAGACGCACTCATCAGCCATGGCCTCCCAGTGCCAAAAGAGGGCCCAAAGTTCAGCAAATGGGAACAATTAGAAATTTCACAAGAAAATAAAATATTGAGCTTTTAAATTTTACTAAGATGTCCTGTTCTGCTTTAAATTCAAAATGCATTTACTTACTTGGCATGTGTGAAGTTACAAAGAAAAAATATATTCATGTGGATACAAGGCAAAGGAAGGGCTAACTGCTAATAGTCTAATTACAAAAGAAGAGGTTCCCCCCTTTTGCATTCCATAAAACTGATTCCATGCATTGAGTCATCTAACTAAGCAATCTAACTATTGCTTTTCTTGGTTATGTGCATGTGAACCCATGGTAAATAATTTTAAAAATCCAAAATAACAGGAAAAATCTAAAGTCATACAGAGAAAATACATCACATTATAAAGCCCGTGAGTCATGAGAGTAACCACACCTAGTTCGACATCAGCTTTACCAAACCCTGTTAATATTTCCAACACTAAAAAGTAAAGTTTTTTTACTCAGGTTCTCTAGTGAGTAAGTCAATACATCTAACTTGCTAAAGCTGAAACATGTTGTTGCTTCCCTCACTCTGGGCATGTGAGTAACAATACATTTCCCATTCTGCTATAAAAGATCTGCTGTGTTTAAGAGTTTAAAACACACACACACACACACACACACATAACTATATAAGAATTTTCTTCCCAAAAAGGTACAAGGCATTTTCACCTACCAAATGTGTGTTATCCTGCACAAAGTTGTCTTTAAGTACTGTTGGTATGCTACACTTAAAATACTTAAGGCTATGTTTCTATAAACATTTATGCAGACTTCTCAGAAATAAAGTAGAAGTCTACTAAGGATTAAAGTCATTGCCATGATTTATAAATTATTTCAACTAAAAATTATAAACTGTGAATTCTTTAAAGTTACTTTTCAATGGGAGAGGTCATTCCTTCCAGAGATAGAGGGCATTCTGTATTATCTCTTGGCTTACTTTAAGATCTCAGGTGTGCCTTCTCTGGGGACATTTTTGCTTTACTAAAAATAAAATATATTTGTAAGCCTTTAAAAAATAATCTATCCTGGTACAGTTGAAATGAGTTCAATTACCCACTGTCAACTCACAACATAACTTATTACTATAAATCAACTACAAAAAGTAAGGTCCAATTATTATTTCATCCTAAAAGGAGAACGAAGGGACAGAACTCAAATATAATCTTGTATAGATAAAATCATGCTATGTATCACTTTCAGAAACCTTTTATTTAGGAATCTAGCATATTTCTCTGCATAGGCTAAATTTCCTTAAAGCTTTTCTGGACAAATTCCCTGCATTCAACAGAATAAGTTCCAATGTTTAGTCAGAAAAGAGGCTCTAGAGCATTAAGATAATTATACAATTTCAACTTCTAAGTATATGTATTTTTAAAATTAATAACATAGTGTACTTCTTTACTTAGAAGGAAATTTAAATTACAAAGAATCTGACTTCCCCAAATTCCTGAACCCAAAAGCCATTAAAAAATAGCCCATGAGCCAAGCAGCTTCACTAAATATTTACCACAGTGTAACATTTCTACAATAGGAAAGTTTCTGGCTATCGTGCAATTTCAAAATTCATGTCCATTTTTACTCTACTGTGTTTTTTTTTAGCATAAAAGTAAAGCATGTTTTTTCTAGTACAAATTATAAAAGAGACTATGAGGAAAGTTCAAAGAAACCTCAAGCATGGTGACTTCATGTTCAAAAGATCTTTCTCATGTTAATAACATTTAAATCTTTACTTCTTTCTGACTCACACACCTCAGACTGGAAGTTCAGCCCTACCAGCTCTTCCAGCTGATCAGCGAGGAACCTGTGTACTCCATTGTCTTAAGCACAAAGTGAATGGCATTCCCTTTAAGCTGGGCAGTTTGTCTAAATATGGACAAACTTCATGAGAAACTGAAACAGGCGAAGGGGAAAAAATAAAATTAGCCCGAATTCCTCAGTGTGAATCGAGAGAAAAATCATGCAATCTCCAAAAGAGTTCTTTAGGTGTCTATTTGATTAGTAGAAATTCCAAAGCCTGAGGTTTTCAGATTCCGTGGGCATCGTTTTCCTCCAAGCATGGATAGTAAGGAAGGAGCTATAACATCTTTCACGACAGTGGCCTCTAATCAAACCCAGCATTCATGCCTGGGAGATGGCCTTTACAGTTTACTCCATCCACTTCAGGCAACTAAATACACAACCAGAGCAAGCAACGCTGTGAATAGGGTGAAAAATAGCCATTGGAGCTGTCTATTTATAACCTGGCTCTGATCTAAAAGTTCCAATGGCACAACCATTCAGACCCGGGCTGTGCAGGGACGGGCAGTACCCAGGCAGCACCTAGCTGCAGGGCTGTGTGGATCCACTGTGGCCTCGGCCTGGTCACTATTCCATGTCACTAGATAGAGGCAGAAAGTGGAGAAGTCCAGACCCACTTGAGTTTCCCAGAAAAATACAACTTATTTTAATATCAAACCCGTTAAACTACATTATGGTCCATTTGAAGGAAGGCAGGTCAAATGACTAAAAATACCTGTTTATTACATTTTAAAGAACGAAAGTGGCTATATCGTTTTACAACATGATCCCATAGAAAATTAAAATAAAAACATATTCATTTCTTTTTGCTTTAAATAGCGTATCCTGCTTGCGTATGTTGGACCCTGGACTCCTCTAGCATCTTCTGAAGTACGAGAGTTGAGTTTTCTCTGTTTATTCAGGTTTCCAGAACTGCTATTTATTACTCCGCTACTGCGTGTTTTCATTCCAGAGGAGTGTGATTGTTAATTTGTTACTGCGAGTTTCTTAAGGAGTCAAAACATCCAGAGAAAAGCATGAACTACACACAGCAATAAAGGCTAGAAAATGTCTCAACAACATAGAAATGACTCACTGCTGAAGATATGAAGGATTAAGAAACATTCTCCCATTCAATTCAGGGTAAATTTCTTCCGATGAAACAAACAAAACAAACAAAAAGCTCAATCCAGTTTTTGACTCAGAAACCAAATTCAGAAAAACGTCTTGGTTGAAATACCCTGTGAAATAGTTTTAAACTCTCTCTCCCTTTCTCTAATCAGTAATGTCAATAATCACTTGCGCTCAGCATGCATGTTTGCCCGGTAGCAACTCCCCTCCCACACTCTTGCCTCCAACAATATTTATGCCCAGATAAGGGAGAGAATCATCTTCATACAAGTTTGACTACATTTATTCTAACATTTGCTTGCACCATTTTAAAAGAAGAGGAAAAAAAAATCCATCAAAGTAAAGCCTAATCATTTCTTAGAGAAAAGACTCAATAAATACAGACCTTCTTAATCAATTCAGACCCAAATACACAATGAACAAAATGCACATGGGCAGGAATGATTGGTAAATATTTGCTTAACTAAAGGCAGCTGATATTTCTCTGTCCTCTTTCCCCCCTAGCCCTCCAAGTCCCTCTTTCCCACGATACCCACAAACATTTTCTTTTTGGTTACAATATGGAACATGATCACCATAGGAAGATGAAACTCAAGGAGGGAGTTTCTTACACTCTGTGAACTAGAAAAAGTTAGAGGAGATTCCCAGTTCTTCCACTAATATTGAGAGATTTTAATACATATATCTTAGTGTCACTGCTAAACTAAAACACTAAAATAGAACTCTTCTTTAAGGATGATGCCAATCATCATTTTTAAGCACAAATTACTAAGACCTTTTGCACCCAATCATACATGACATAAGATAATTTCCTAAGAGGGACCGGTCCTACTTCAGGTGGATCTGTCAAGAGTTCAAGCCATATGAAACGTAATTAGACACTGAACATATTCCCTTCTTGGTCTGAACCAGTGTGACAAATACTATAAAAACTATTTTTTCCAGAAAATAGTTACAGTTTGAAAAACATAGTGGTATTACCAAAAAGCCTTCTCAATTAGTAAGTCATTGCTCTGATGTTATATGTATAAAGATGGTTACAAACATAAATAGTAGCCAAGTCTGTTCTTCTTTCTCTCTCCCACTTCCTCAAGTAAATTATGTTAATTAAGTAAATCAAGACGAGTAAATTCAAAATCTTTCAAAATTGCTTACAATTTTCAAAAATCAGTAAAACCATAAAGGAAACAGGTGCTTTAAATATGATAAAAGAGCAATTCATTTGGGGTCCAGATAGAGTTATTAGAGAAGAGAAATAAATGAAATACACAAATAATTCGAAAGTGAAATTTCATGCCAAAAATTTCAACCATCTCTATCGATTCTTTTAACATGCAAAAGAATAATAACATGTACTCAGTAAACAGGAGTCAGATAAGACATTTAATATAAATAAGAAAACAAGTCCAAATTACAAAGTTTTAAGAAGAAATATAGTTTTAAATTTCTTAAGTACTTACAGAAAAACTTCAAAATGATCAATAAATTACTTAATGAACAGAGTAGAAGAGCTTATATCATTATGTAACACATAATTATGTACTATATATGATATTGCAAACAAGGACTTCCAAAGTGCTTAAAAACACATTTCCTTTCTTATTTACTCTTAACATTTATGAGTCTGTGACGTTATTTATATTACTTTTTAGCAAAGAAAATCTTTTTTTCAGACAAATTACTAATATAAATATTAACTCAATGTGAACACAAATTCAGACTATAAAAGGATAAAAACTAACAAAATTTCTGTGCACTGAAAGTGAAAATTTGTCACAGAGATCATGTCCTCTATTCACCAAGCAGACATGCTACTGGGCACAAAAATAATTTAAGCCATAACTGAGCAAATTGAGACTGCACATTTGTTCATTCATTCAACACATACTTATTCACTATCTACTATTCTACCAAGATGAAGCTGCAAGAGCAAACATAGAGGTTGCTTGGTCTAGAGCAGACCTTCATTTTGCGGGAGCAGGCTCTAAGGATTACAAAGAGCAAATGCCTTGAGCATGCTGAGTTCATCAGAGACAGAAGAGAACTGGAGAAGAGAGCAGGTCCCTTCCCTCCCTGCTCCTTGTTCTTTCTGCCACATCACCCTGGATGCTGAGAAGAGGCAAAGGCCTCCAGTCACATGGAGTCTGACAGGGACACAAGATACCTAAGCGACAAAATGAAGCAATGAATGACATGACACATGAATGACACCAATAAATTAGAAAACTCCAAAGTAAAAAGGTAACACAGTAATAGTAGGTAAAGCATGAATTGCATTTACTAGGTGCCCAGTGCTGTTTGTTCTGGGAGTCTTACACATACTGATTTACTCAGTCCTTGCATTGAGTATAATCCCTACTCTTCAGATGAAGAAACTGAGGCATAGAGAGGTTCAGTGACTTGGCCAAGGTGGTAAGTGGTAGAGCTGGTATTCAAAACACAGGAGGTATCAAAATTCTGGTATACCCAACTACAACTACACACACAGGCACAACCTCCAACAAGTCTAGATCACAGCTGCAGAAGAGCTTGGCACCTCCTTCCCCATCACCCAGCTTTTATTCCTTCAATTTCTCCTCCTGACAATTTAGTCCCAATTGCTAAGGATTCTTAAGGTGCTATCACACTTCCAGGGCTACTTCCAAAAGCCTACTAGAGCTGATCCAAATGGAAGGTTCTTTAGGCACCTCAGCAGAACAAACACCACCAACATCTGAGAAACCCTGAGAGGAGCCCTTGTACAGAATGGTGACCGCCTGGCAACTGAGAACCTTATTTTAAAACCATCCTCCCTTGCTACACAAAGTATCTGGTCCCATCGTTGGTTATCGGCAGAAGCAGGATTAAAAATTGTGACCTCTGTCTTTTCTCTCTCTCACCCTGTTCTCCCAAGGTGTATATTTATATGTTTTGCAAAGCAGCCAAAGGCAAACTTCAAAAGGAGCTTTCCTGTGAGGTTACCAGTAAATGAATAACGGCTGGGCTGGGAGAGCAAAGAGAAAGTGAGTCATGGATATTGTGTTAAATATATAAGCTTTCGCTGGCTTTCTTTGAAATGTTTTCTCATCTAAACTTGGAGCTATTGACTTTGTATTTACTCACCCTGAAAGTGCATCTGGGACTCCGGAGTCAAGCTCTGACATTAAGAATACATTAAAACCTATATTCTTGCGTTCAAATTTTAGGCATTGCCACTTGTAGTACCTATGTCCTTTTTACAACAATGCAACTTAAGTGAGGCAATAACTGAAATGGTTTAACCAGGGAGATGTGGTTTAGCACCGTGATGCAATCTAGCTGCTTCACCCTGGTGGAGTCTCTGACTTGGTGGGACCTATTAACCATTCGTTTACCGAGATCTTTGGGTGTTGCTAACTAAAAGGCCCCTTCTTTAATTATCAATCACAATGGTTATATTTCATTTTCTCCTGTGGATTCCAGCTCTCCCAACTGAGCCCTGACACACTAGGAAGGGGACAAGGTCCTTTGAACATCAATCACCTAGGGTACCTAAGGACCAAGCACTTAGCAATGTGTTTGGCACACAGTAAGCGCCCAATAAATGTTGATTACCTTTCTTCCTTTCTCCCCAAATGAATGAAAACCCTCTTAGATAACCTCAGACGTGGCAACAGACTAAACAGAAGAAAATATTTAAATAAATAACAACTTGGAGTTTCCTTCACAAAATGAAATTACATATTTCTGCATATTAAATAAAATTTGTTACTGCTGGATTGCAATTTAAATTCTAAGACTATAAATAAAAATCCCTTTAGAGGCAGAATTTTAGAAAAAGAACACAAAGCTTTCTGGAATTAATGGGTAAAACAATATATATGGTAAATGTAATATAAATATAAAATATTTATATATGTTTTAATTCTACAAAACGCAGAAGAAGTATTATAAGAAAATTCCCTACCTTCCTCAGGAACCACATATACCAAGACTTTTTATGAATAGCACCCCACGTTAGGATTGTATTCATGCACACTGCTCTTACCTGCAAAAATTTTCCTTCAAGTTCTCCTTTTGTTGTGAACTTCAGTTACTGCCTTCCCACTGGTTACACACAACTACACATATTTTCCAAAAGCTAATTGAAGCATAGAGAAGTTAAATATGATTTATTCAGGGTCAAATCTCAAATCAGTGGAAAAGCGATAAATACAGCCTTTCCTCTACTGAGTGTTCTGGGTGCTGAGTCATATTGCAGGGTGAAGTTTTGACTTTTGATTGTTGTTTTCAAAATTCCCCTGGGCATTAAAAAAGCAGCTCATGTTGACAAGATAGAAAGAAGATGCTTTTAACAAATTTCATTAACATTGCACCATTTTAACATTCCTGGACCTATCACACGTGCCAATTAGTTTTTACCATACACATTTAAAGGCACTGTATAATTGACTCAGATACCTACGAATGGAAGAACGTTCAGTAGCCTAAAATACACGCTATTTTTCCCACTAAGCACAAGTGAATCGCAATGCACGGTAAGCAGTTTGTGCCAAAAGAAATGCTCTGAGTTTAAGGCCTACACTAAACTGCACTAGACCCCATTCTAAGATAAGGCCCGTTATTAACAGAGCCAGGGAAGGGTGAAAAGAAGATTCTGGGAGCACACGATGCATCCAGAAGAAAAAACATCACAAGTGCTGAGCTGCACTGAGAAATGAGGGCACCAGAGTTGTCATAAAAAAAAAAAAAAAAAGGTTAACAAGCATGTGCAGATTAAACAGATAACGAGGGATTTTTTTTTTTTTTTCTTTTTTATAAAAAGGGAGGTCATTCCTCTTGCTTTCAGGACCTTGAAAAATAAACCAGAGCTGCCAAGGGCTGCGTGGCTTTGACTGCCTGGTGAAGACAGCCTTTAGCAGGAGAACCCCAATCCCAGGGAGCTGTTTGTATTTTGCTTTCTGCTGCCACACTCGGAGACTACTTGATCAAACAAATGGGCAGTTTCCTTTTGGTGTCTCTACATCATGAGAAAGCTCATCTGCCATTTAATTTTTATCTAATCATGTGGCTGTTTTTTTCTCTGCCTCTTTCTCCCATCTACCCCCACCCCTCCTACACTGGCATTCTCTGTGGTCAAAGAATCTGTTTCAGTATTAGTGTTCAATATAGCAAATGTCAAGTAAACACTCTACACATTTCCTGTGCTATTTAAAGCATCCTAAGCAATTATTTGTTCTAAAGTATTAAACTGTAAATTTTCTTAGCTGGTGCCAATTCCTATAGTAATAGCTGTCACGGAACAGTACTTAGAATACTCAAATGCAGCTTTTAAATCAGTGACACTCTTATGCTACATTTGCCAAGATTCTTCTAGTTTCCATATTTTGCACATTTCTGAGACAATGGACAAATTGCAACAAAGTGCCATAGGTAGCTCTTTTCTCATATGTGAATCTTAGTAGGCACATTATCTTTCAACATAAATTTTTCTCTAAACAAAAAGAGAAGAGATAAAAGATAAAGACAGACACACATACTCACACTTCAACCTCACTGTCGTACTACTTGTAACAGGCCAAAATCATAACCACTGAAAATATTACTCCATTTCATAAAGCTCTAGGTCATAATAGTTGGTTCATAAAAAGGTCCCCCAACACTAGCTCTATAAAGAGTATATACTATATTTACACATACAAATGCATGCAGCACTAGAAAAATATTAAGCAACAGAAGCATACCTATTTAAATATGTACATGCAAATGACTATATATATTTATACACATATGCCCTGATAAGCACTTTTTTAATATTTCAGAATATTAGGGTGGTACACTCAAATGGCTATAGCAGCACAATTCACAATCACAAAGATGTGGAAACAACCCCAGTGCCTATAAGCACTTTTATGGTTAGCTAGATACGGTTCTTTTTAATCTTATCACTTGTTTTTGTAATTTCATAGCAGTAACTCAAAGTGACATAGTTCTAAATGCTCCATAGCTAAGACTGCATTAAGTTGCCATTTCCTCCTACAGAATTGAACGGCCCTTGGAAAAACTTCCAAGCCACAGAGTATAATCTGTGCCCTAAAAACCAAAAACCTCTTTGTTAATTAAAAAATACATATTTTCCATCTGATGAAAGAATTCTATTATCCCCACCAGGCCAGAACCCATCCTACTTTTTACACACACCATACTGGGTATTACTACTTGCTGAAAGATCACATTAAAGCATTAAGGGACAACAAGGTTATGTTATCTTAACGTGTTCCACTCAATGGTTTTGATTATGTGATGAAGTGCCTTCACACTGGTTACCAAAAATGTATCTCTATTTTAAGAGTCACACTATTTAAGAACCACGTGTCTACAGAGTTAATATTTGTGACTTCTCCTGGACAAGCTTGTGAGAGATGTGTCCACAGGGTCATATGAAATCACCCCTCTTGGAGGTATCTGTTACAATCCACTACAGCATGACTTACTTGGAAGGAGATACATCATTTGAGTGATGCAAAAACCTGCCACCTCACCAAGAATCCCCTATGCTAGTGACTGCACTCCCTGGGCATCACAGCAAGGAACACCCTCTTTAATCTTTGAGGGTGTCCGTATGTCTGATTCAGTCCTCCCTCGTGCTCCAAGAGATGGTGAGAGAAAAGGAAGGAAAGGAAAGGCAAGGCAAGGCAAGGCAAGGAAAAGGAGGGAGGAAGAGATGATAGAACAGGGAGAAAAGAGTGGAAAAAAGGAGGGAAAACAAAATAATGGTCTGGCTAGGGTGCATCTCTGTGTACTTAATTATTAAAAATAATTTAAAACCTCATTTTCCTATAGCGGTTACTCCTGAGTGGGAAGAAAGGTGACAAGATCCGGGAGGGCCACCCAGAGGGCATCCAGTTTGCGGTGATTTTTAAAATCCCGGTGGAGAGTTAAATGAGTATTCACTGAACCCTTATTCTTTATAATTTACATTTGTTTTGTGACTATGCTTTCGTATATACTCAATATTTAGTAAAAACAATTTTTGAAAACAATTTTGCAAGTCCCACAATGACATGGGTGGACAGCAACAAAGTACTGCGCTGAGAGCACAGGGTCTGCAGTTACAATGGCACACGCTGCATCCCAGTCCCCCTTGCCAGTGCTGTGACCTTGGGCAAGCTACTAACCCAGTTACCTTCTCTGCAGAGTGCAGATAATAACGACCTATGTAGGCTGACTGTGAGGATTAAGTGATTAGTACAGTGACTGACACATCCTAAATCCTCACTATGCCGGCCAGCCATTATTATTGTTAAAAGAATAGACTCTCTGCACTGTGAGATTTTTAGAGTGTGTATACACCATTCCTTGTGTTTTTGTTCACAAATCTGGCAAATAAATATTTACCAATAATAATTCATTGAATAAAAATACCAGCAATCGAATTCCACTTTTTTAAATGAAACTCTGTATGACAATATCTAGAGGACGCCCAAACGATGAGAGAAACAAATCTAATGGTTCCATAAGAAAAGTGTGAAGCACTTGAGCACCCTTTCAGAGGAATCTCATTTATATTAAAGCAATTTAGCTGTACCATATATGAGAAGACCAGAGTTTTGCCTTGAGATGCAACTATAAGCAAAATTCAGTGTTAAAGCATAAAGACATTTAATGTTATGTGTATTCAGAGTTCACAAAATAAATTAAGTCAAAGTGTCTTACGGTGACAAACAATAATCATTAGCAAAATCCACTTATCTCTTTGTAAAAACTGTCCCTCAAATAATACAGAAAAGGAAATCAAAGAGTAATCAAAGATTAATTGGTTTGAAACCATGGGCCACAATTCATTCAACTTTACTGTTCTCTCCTAGCGTAATGCCTTGCACATAGTAGGTTTATAAGAAATCAATAGAATTAAGTTGAATGTAAAATGAGGAGGTTGGACAAAAAGATATGTAAGGATCCTCCCAATTTTAAATTTCATGATTACGTGAGTAATCAAACTATCAGTGATTATATCTGATATTCATAGCTAAACTCAAGAATTCACTACTGCATTAATAATGAAGCTAATCCTCTTTCCTTAATTTCAATTAATGTGAGCATAGTCAATCTACCGCTCTTGACTTCAGTGTTTAATTCTATTATCATAGTGTTATAAATATGCCTACCCACTAAGTTTCTAGAAACATAAGCAAACTGACAACTCTGAGGAAATATGTGTTTCAGACCCAGAGCAATGAAATTAAGACATTTCCTCTTTTTTTCCTTTTAATAATTCCTAACCTCCCTTCGGTGTATTTATTAGGCATTAGTTGTTATTTAATACAACAGCTCTCCTGGGAGAAAGAAAGCAACCTTAAAGAGTTTTTCAGGGATAAAAAGAGATCCTTACAACAGAAAAATATCAGAGGTGAATAACCTTTATACTTCATAGCAATTGATATCCTAATAAATGGAAATACATTTTTAAACTCATATCATAACTGTAGCACCAGCCAAAACTGCATATATTTTATGAGATACTGATTACTCATAAGAACAAAGGAAAATCCAAGTTGAAGGAATAAATTCCTCTCAAAACCACTCACCCATGTGTCTGTACTTATGTCACAAAGTGTTCATGGATTTGACGTATATTCTAGGTATAAATCCTCTTTCCAGAGAGGAAAAAAACTCCTAACCTGCCACATTCCAAACTGAAACAGACTCATCAACATTTCATGTATATTAGAACAGCTCCTAAAAGCCATTAGCAAAGTGGAAAATCAAAAGACATAAAGATTGCAAAGTCAAAATACAATGTTCTTTAATTTTCAGAGGCACGTGCTAAGAGACAAACTTTCAGTTAGAAAAGCAAAGGCAAGACCATTGCTCCTTCATATAAACTGGCAAATAAAGTATGTACGCACAAAACACCTGGATTTGCTTTCCGGTTTCCTTGCCAGTGACTTTTTTTTTTTTAAGATTAGCTAACAGTCAAACAAACCTTTAGAGCAATGAATTACACATAGACACACAGACACACTCTCACACAAAAGAGAGCAAAGCTGATGCTATTTAAATATCATGAAATATTTTCCTAACCATGCACAGATGGAAGTACAGACGTTTCTGCCAACCGCCTGGTTCAGAAACTTTGCTCTATTTTTAATTATTTGGTTCAGAGGACTCATTTGTGATTAACTTCTGTGTTGGATGGCAAAGTAAGTAAAGTTCCTGACCCACAGCAAAGAACACAGAGAGAAGCTTAATTATTTTTAAACAGCGAATGTAATATTGTAAACCATGTGTACGGACAACTAATTTGTCAAAGACCAGTTGATGATTGTTGCAGTTTGAGGCTGTAGCGTGTATCAGCACAACAGAAAATTCCAAAAGATCTTTAGTAAGTGACACCAACATGAATTTCTTACTCACAAATAGATTTTCATCTTTGAGAAATAACAATGGAACAAGAAATAGAAAGGAAGAAATTAATAATGTTGTAAAGATTAATCTTATTAGTGCAAGAAGTTTCAGTTTTGACTAGGAGCAGTGCATGGAATGCCAACAGCTTTAAGCACAGGAAATGGACTCGGACGCAAGGAGAAGTTGGTCAGGAAACTCAAACCATAGTGTTCAAAATCACACACTAGAATTTTAGCTGAGCAAAATGAAATCCCAGAAGAGACGCAGAAAGAGAAACGATGGTTCAGCAATAAGACAGAAAAGATGGTCAAGGTATGAAATGAACAGGTTGGAACTGTTTTATAATTTTAAGGGCTGTGTATTTAAAAAAAAAAAGTGGTTCCCAAGTAAGAAAACAATAAACCCAAGTGGAAAATTAGTATAAACACAGAAAACAAAGAAAATATAAGGCATCCAGTTAAGAATCTTGAAGGTACAACGGGGCTAAAACCTAACAGAGACCTGTATTCCTAGAGAAGCTTTCTCTTGATCTATAATCCTAAAATTTTAAGACATTCTGTATTTAAGTCCTTAATGTATCTGGAAAACCTCAGAGTCTACTGAACCACAGGCCACAGAGAGCCAAAATATTTCAGGAGTAATAGTTACTGCTAAAAATTACATTTGCAGTGAGTCCAGGATCAATGCCAGAATGACCTGGGAATTTAAAAACAAAACAAAACATTAAGCACCTACTCTCTCCTTGAGGAGTGTAGAAATGGAGACTAAAACAGAACACCCTTTGCAGGGAGCCCTTGATGTTGAAGTTCAGCTCCTTCGACCAGTACTACTGGCCATTAGCTTTCAGCTACATCAGTTGACATGCCTGACCCCTAGAAGGACACATTCATATTTGTGGACAATTACGGAATTTCAATAATTGGAAGCAATTCAGGGAGCCATCATGCGGAGAAGAAAAAAGGTAATCTGCTCCAGAAAGTCCAAAAGAAAGCTGACTTCTATTATATACATACATATGTATATATATGTATATATATTCATAGTCCTCCTCTATTATGCAAATAGGTGAAGTATGTGTATGGGTATGTATATTGGCAAGAGACTAGAATTATAAAAAAAACAGATTTTTTTTTTTTAAAAAAAGCACATCTACGACTGAATTATTTATAGTTGCAAATGGCTTCGTAATACCAACCTAGTATGATTACTGCAGGCACCGGCCATGGCTTGGAATGGTTATTTCATCTAGAAATGTTTCCATTTGCTGTAACACTAGCCACTGTGATGGGATTTGACCTGGTCTTTGTCCATAAAACAATCCTATAAGATATGTAAACATGAATTCAACTTTCTTTAAGTCAAAGAAAGCACAAATATGGTTGTCAGAACAAGAACTGCTTTCTGTGGGATACTCTAGTTAAATGAAAGCTATTCAACTTGAATCAATTGCTGTATCCATTCTCCAATACACAGCAGATTTATATTTCAGAAGGTTTTTGACAGAGAACAAAATGTTACTGAAATATCTCTTCCATTCCTTTTGTCCTACATAACATTCCATGGGCTGAACTCCCAACAAGGGGCATATATTTGTCAGCTTCTGTTTGCACTCGTTCTATTCTAGTTTGTCTTTGTTGCAAATTTTCCATTTTGACCCTTTCCTGACAAAACATTAATACATACTGTTGGGTTGTGTTACAACTTGTAATAAAGAAAAAAAAAAAAAACAGACATTTTTATTCCGTACCACCTTTAAGCACCCATAACTTTTTAAAATAAGCCCTGCTATTTAAATCAGTGATAGAACATTTTTTTATGTCTGCTTATGTAAACACTAGAAATCCGGAGAGAAAATTCTTCCAATCCAACAATCCACACATTCCTACACAAAACCAATCACTTGAGTATTTAAAAGCTAGATCTGTGGTGAGAGACAGGCTAGAACTAGCACAAACAAGTCTGTGCAAGATGAATTTATCCTCCACTGCCTCTGCTCCAGGTCATCCCAGGACTATGCCTGTGGGCAAATGCCAAGCTGGAAAGAATGGATTGGTGCCTTTTTTCTAGCGCATTTGTGTAAAGGACTCCCCAAGAGCTCGAGAGGGAGTCGCTGCTCTGTAAGTGGCAAAAGGTGTACAGCAGCAAGCTGATGAAGCAGAACATTCAGCATCATGCTGGCCATTAACGACTAAGCCTGCGCCAGCTCAAAGCCAGTTGGAAAGAGACTTCAGACAATGGGAGAGCTAAGACATTGGTTCTCAGGGATGACGTCCAAGAGGAGGTCTCTGAAGCTGGGTGTCATCCTTTAGGGTGGCCCAGAATAAAATGGTGACACATTAGGCCTCCTGGCGAGTTCAGAAATACTTTGAACGGCAAAGACACCAAGTCCCGAGGACTTCCAACGAAGATCTTGGGGCAAGAAGAGATGTCCACCAACACTTTCTGTTCTGGGACCTGTCAGAGAGAAACATTCTTAGCTATTCCATCACCAAGCAAAACTCCCCGCCAGGCTGTAGCTCCTTGACTCCTGGGGGAAAAGCTGTAAAGAGATTGAGGGACGCCTAAGAGAGAGATGGCCTTTGTGTAGTTTGCAGAATCACTAATGAGGCTACCAGATATAAAATCTGGCTTCAGTCAAGTCCAAAAGGGAATCAGATTCTAAGTATTTCTGCACCTAACAGCATGGTCACCACCAAATTACTTCTGCAAAGACAGAAAAGGCTTTGTAACAGTTAGTATATACATCCTTCTAGTATCAGGAGATGGACAGTGTTTTTTACTAAAAGATTAACCCATAGATATTGCAGTGCAGTAGATTCTTAATTATCATGGAAGCAACTCCTGTTTCTGGGCTCCCTCTTGCCCAGCAGGCATACAGCTGATTCACACGTGGCTGGATGAGCTTCCTCTAATCTCTTCTGCAACATCCAGCAGAAAGATAGTAGGGACCTACAGACAGGGAAATGATCTGACAGCACTATCTTCCCATCTACACAGGAAAGGGCTTCTCAGAGAAGGCATCATATTTCAAGATTCCATATGTGAGATCAATTTGATTTCCTGATGTTTTTAACCTTGCTGACACGGGTGCATTAAAGGAAATACAACTCAAAAAGCTCAACTTTAAAGGTGCAGTGGCTGCAAAAGGGAAACCACTCTCCACCCATCCATCAAGTTTAGGCCTAGGCACTACAAAAACACGCAACACCTAAATTTATGATGAAGCTGTTTTAAGGGGTAACTAGGAATTGGATATATTCAAGAGACCGAACTCTTGCATTTCTTTGCCTTCCCAGTTCCAACTCAAAATTGCTCTGGTGGGCCAGAGTCGTATCTTTTCATTCTACAACTTCAGAGACACAACTGCCTAATTCCTAGTGTATCTTAGCTGTACAAGGTGATGGAGAAGACAGCGAACTACAAGTCAGAAAACCAGGGTAACGGCACAGGATACATGCATTTCTAGCCATTGAAACCTAATAAATCAGTCCACCTCTTAGGTTCTGTTTTCTCCCCTAGAAAATGAGGATACTTTCTACCCAAGAAGTCATTACGACTATCCACGGAAACAATTTGTTCAAGGCACTCTGAATTCTGTGATGTGCTATTATCAGTTGAGGCAGACCCGTGACACACTAACCACTGCACAAGGTCTGGATGACTGTGGTTCTTAAGCCTGTAGTGACTGCATCAGAGGCTTAGACTGCAAAACACCATCAAGAGACGAGGGTAGTTTTGACTAGTCCTACAAGAGAAACAGGAAATAGGTCTTTCATCCCAGTAAAGTCTTTGAAGACCCTGGACACTTAAAATTAGAGAGTTAAAAAAAAAAATTTTTTTTTTTTAAGACAATCATTTTCTGAAACTTCAGGGCAAGAGGTTAAATTAAGTGCACCATTTAGAGACAGAAACTTTGAGATGAGCCAGGTCACCAAATGTTCTCTGCACAGCAGGACAGCAAACAGCTAGTGTTTGTTCATTTCCATAGATTAATAACTCTCCTTCCAGGTCTTAAAAACGACATGAACTGTGACTTCCAGAGTTGAGTCTGGAGGAGGCTCATATACTACCGGTAAGACCCATATTTCAAGGTTACACTCAGAAATACTTTCCTTCATTTTACTGCTGCTTACTGCTCACATCCTCCTCTTCTAATCTCTAGGATGATTGAAATAGATCTGCAGCTCGCTGGGAGGAAAAATAAAGTAAGTAGTCTTCATCCTTTTATATCTGTTTACACAGATTGTTAAAATAGTACTGTTCATTTGGATGACGCTGAGATGGGGGGAAAAAACACAACCTGTTCCTTCTGAAGAGTAGACAAAGGTACAAAGGGTTACCGAGGCTTAAATAGAACAGGGAAGCCAAAATAAAATACCAAAATTTGGGCTTAGATGCTATCATCATATTTCCTTCAAATTCAATAGAAAGCAAAGTTTTATGGAAGGAAATTTTTCAAGTAAATAACTAGATCATTTTTTTTTCTTCTAGCATTATAATAATGGATAAACTTGTCTTATGGGTCTATGACCACTTATCAAAGAAAAAACCCAAACCAAATCAAACAAAACTGCTATCTTATGGAAAGTATCAGATCAGTCACCAGAGAGGCAGCAGCCGGGGGAAAACATTCTTTCCTAGATCCTTATATAAAGGCTGTCTCCCAATAAAAGCCACAACTCAAGGTCATACCTCTCCCTAGTCTGGGTTGCAGTGACCCAGGCAGCTCCAGAGGTGAACTGGAAACGGGGAAGACAAACCAAAATTCATCCAGACTCCTTTCTGCTCTCACTTGGAACCTGCCAGAGCAGAGCAAGGTAGAAAGTGCTCCGGGGGCCTCCTGTACGGCGGTGCTGCCCTGGACGAAGGGCCCAAGGCCTCAGTTGCTAATGGCAGGCCTTTCCACCCCTGCCAGAACCTCTAACAGGGTCTGACATATTGTCTAGCATATGTTCCTCACTCCAACGACCACAAATGGACACCCTCTACCTGGAAAAGGTGTCCTCACCTACCACCACCAAGGCAACTTCTAGACGAACCCATATGCAAGATGGAGGAGTTGGATGACCACCTGGCTGGCCAACTCAAAGAGGCACAGACATCACCTTCGGAGAGACCTCCTGCCCCATTGGGCTCATTCCTCATAACCAGGGTTATGCAGGGGGGTTTCAGGGTTCCTCTAACCCCTTCAAATGGTTCCCCTTTCCCTGTGGTACTTTACCTGAACCTGACCAACCTCACTTAGAACTCCAGAGCTACTCTCTTCCAGATCAAATCCTCCTTGGGATAATTATCTCACCGGGAACTCTCGCCTGAATTGGAGAGTGGGATCCCAAAAGCTCTTAAGGGAGACTGATCAAGGCCAGAGAAGACATGAGAAATGTGAACCGCAAATTCATTCATTCATTCAACACAATAGCTGCGTTTCTAAGAATCTTTATGCAATCCAAATTCAATACGAATTTTTTCAATGTGAAGAAAGACGGTTTTAGACATTCAAAAACAAAGCCATTTTACCTGTATTAATTTCAATAGTGTTTTGTGTGGTTGTCAATGCAGTACTATCAAACTTAAATATCACTGAGCAAATCCAGCATTCTATTACATATAGCTTTCCTTCCAGAAAATTCATCATTGGGCCTTTCTTTATCCTTTCTCCTTAGCAGAGGCTGCTTACACATTTTTATCACCTTTGTCACCCATTGCATGATGCACAAAGCACAAAGTCAATTAAACAAACAGGAGGCCAAAGATTTTTCTGCCACTGTGCTCCACTGGACCCCATGCTGGTTCCAGAACACACTTATATAAGTCACGGTCCATATTAATAGATGGAATCACATCCAATTTGTAACATAAAAATAAACATCATAGGGGAAATATCTGTATTTATTGCAGGTTTATTATATGTTATAAGTTGAAAATGGTGTGTGTTTAGGGGGGCAGGTTCCTCCTATCACTGAGCTGGGAAAAGGGTTGACAAATGTTATGAAGGGGGAAGAATAGGGTACTATGGGAGGCCAGAATCTAGTCCAAGGGCTCCCTGAGGAAAGGACTATAAGCTGAGATTTTAAGAATGAGAGAAAGTTAACCAAACATGGGGGAGGGAGGTGCTGGGTTCTAAGGAGGGGGAACAGCACGTCTCAAAGCTGGGACATACCAGAGAGCATGGCGCTTTAAGGAGGAAGTGCTATTCCACCGAAGTAGAGCAAATCTGGGGCAACATGAGAGTGATAAGGATGGAGACATAAACAAGGTCCACAAAACCTACAGAGCCAGTTTAAGGATCCTGGATTCATACTGAGGGCCATGAAAAACCAGGGGAGGGGTTAAGGAAAACAGAGATGTGAGCAGGTTCTAATATTAAGAAATGTTCATTTTGGCTTCAGACAGAAAAATGGGTTGGACCAGAACAACCGCACCTCTAGAGAGGCCATTGAGGAGGCACATCACGTGCCAAACCTCCCAGCCCAGCTGAGCCACTCACCCAGGTTCAGACTTTGACATCACACTTCCCCAAAACTCAGTACCTAGGAAGCTGTTCCCAGCCTCCCACCTAAAGTGCTATCTCCAGGGAAGAAGTACAACAGGAAGGGAACCAGAGTAGCATCGTGCCACTGTAGTTCCAACATGGATGAAAACCAAAGCCAAGGAGCCCAACCCTCAGCAGGGCAGCGTGCTGGGTAGGATAGCAGGATTATATGGCAGAAGGTGTAAAGACCCCAACCCAGGATGCTTGGAAAATGGTTAGACTTTGGCCAGGCCTGAAACTCCTGACTGATCTCTCCATATCCAAGTGAGGGAGGTGGCCAGGCATGTTTCCACCCACCGCTCCTGGGGTAAGGCTTCCTGAGAAACATACGGTCCAGCGATGGAGGACAGAGAACTCCAGCACTGGGCAGAAGGATGCCACAGCCAGGAAACTGGCACAGGTGGGCCAGGGTCAAGGACTGAGGAACAGGTGGGAGGAAAAGGGGAAAGGCGACCCATGGAAATGGAAAGCACTGGGATTTCAACAGGGAACGGTTTCCGAGGTGAGCAACGAGCAGAAGAAAGTGAGAGCTATTCCCAGCAAAGCCTGTGGGCCAGCCCATTGCAGAATCTAAACTACGGTTATCTCACTTCTCTTCTTTCCAGATTGGCCCTGGGTACTCAAACTTTCGTACAACAAAAAGTATTATCATTGAAATAAAAGAAAATTGGGCTGGGGAAATAGCTGCAAGAAAAATGACTTTAATAAAAGATTAAAATCTAGAACACATAAAGAGCTTTATACACATAGATTACAAAACATCAAGACTCCCATTTGCTAATTGTAAAAAGGACAATTAGTAAATAAACATAGGTGGAAATGTTATATCTCTGAGACAGATCAAAAGAACGCAAATTTCAAAACCAGAGTCTATTAAATTAGCCAAAAAAGAGTAAGTCCCACAATTAATCAGGCTGAAGCAAGACACATTCCAATATCATTAGTAACAATGTAAATTGGTACAGGTCTTTTACAAAGCAATTTCGAACAAGCCTCCTCTACCTTAGTAATAAGCCTTCCGATGCAAGCCTGTCCTAAGTAAATAAGACTTAAATGTGCAAAGATACTGAAGTTTTACAATAGTAAACAATTAGAAACAGCTTGAATGTCTAAAAATGAGAAGAAACTTAAAATAAGATAAAACAGCTTGACAGAACGTTATATAATCCTTGCAAATTATAATTGTATAGTCTAGGTTGCAAATGAGAATGTTTATGCTAAATGAGAAAAGCAAAACTGAAAAAAGGATATATGGTACATTGTTAAGAACTAGAAAACAACACATGAAAGTGAACTTGATTTATGGACTGGGATGGTGGAATCAAAGGGAAATTTTGCTTTTATTGGCTTCCCTTTACTGTCGTAAGGTTTGGGCAATAAATGCTTAAAAACATTGTATTTCTATCCGTCATGTGTGGTGAACAGACGCCCTTTTCCGTGGAGGAGATTAACCAGAGGAGAAGGTCATGGTCCTGGTCAGTGGAGGGAATCTAGTCCTTCCCACATCTCAGAGGTCCATCTGGGATTCACGCCCTGCCCCTGAGGACTGGCTGCTTTGAGGGGCTTCTCCTACCCTGATTATCCCCACAACATAACACTTTCCTTTGTTCTTATTTTCTTTCTCCAGCCGTGTGTGTGTGTGTGTGTGTGTGTGTGTGTGTGTCTGTCTGTCTGTTCTGTCTGTCTGTATGTGTGGGGAGGGGCGCAGGTGCCTTTGTTTTATTAGTTACTGAGATATCTACGATACACTGTGTATATAAATAGTAAGTATGCATTTAATCCTTCCAACAATCCTGGAGGTGTTGTTATCATCCCCATTTAACAGATGAGGAAATTGAGGACCACAGATTTAAGACATGTGACCCAGGCCACACAGCTTAAGGAGCCAGAGCCAGAATTTAAACCTCAATCTGACTTCAAAGCCTTCGCTTTTACCCACCCTTAAGTACTGCCTCTTCCCTTACTCTCTGCCTATGAAACAAACAAAATAAAGCAACAGAACATAACAGAAACCTCTCAAATGCCACCTCTTCTATTTGCACGAGCTGCCTAAAGAAACTATTAATTGCAATGAATCAAGAGGCATCAGTATGAACTGCTTATAAATTAACCCAAAAGACAAGGTAATGCTGCACATACTAATTGGGAAAGTTGATGCAGAAGAGAAAAGGAATTACCTAGAGACTAAGACCTGCACCTGCAGGTAAAACCAAATGACACCAAAAGGATTTCTACTTGCAAATTAAAAGCGGAATATGGCCCTTGATACTACTGCTTAGAAAAACAGAGCTTCTGCACTTATCTTGCAAAATATAATTCCACAATTAGCTAAAAGATTCTTTCCAGTTATAACGCATTCCACCTCCAGAAATGGTTATTGTTTGGGGAATAGTAGCAAGAACAGTAAAAAGGAGCAGAGGAAGTATTCAGGTATGAAACTAATATAGATGGGGTGATAAATGATTTTAGGCGCCACTTATGACTTACTCTATAAATAATGACACAATAATAGCTAAAATATAAATTCTAATTAAATATAAAACCTAACAAAGTCAAACAACAGCAAATGATGTTTGACAGAAGCAAAGGTCTTGGGGGAGCTGAGAGGAAGAATTACAATAAAATCTATTCATGGAACTGTACAATGTCAGAGACAGAAGTGGCCCAAGGGATCAGTTCTTTCAAACTCCTTGTTTTTTTTGTGGACAGGGAAACTGAGGACCTGCAAGGAGATAGAGTGAGTGGCCCAAGTCACCCCACAGCAGGGCAGGAAACAGAAACTCAGCCTCCAAACTACAAGCCCAAATGCTTTCCACCATACCACACTCACGCTGCAGTGCACTAGAAAGCTACTCCATTTCAAATCATATTTGTTAAAAGAGCATTAAACATTCTATAAATATTAAATTCCTCTTTTTAATAATTTTCTAATGCACGGGGGCATATTTTAAAAAGAAGCCTGGTCTTGATTTCTTTTGGAAAATTGCACACAGCTCAGTTTTTAACCTGGTATTGAGTGAAATATTAACAGGCCATATAATGGTTTCAGTGTTCCTTCAGTAGAGCTAAACAGAATTCGAAAAACATATCCCCCAGGCCTGCAGTGGAGTTTTTGGAGCACGCATTAAACTCCACGCTCTGCTCAACAAGCCCATCGCTGTTAAGTAACTCATCAGAAAATAAAGAGGGAATTACCAAAGGGGAATTGCCAAGCAATTAGTTCTCTGAAGCAGATGACATACAACTGTTGTAGGGAGGAGCTTCCCAGTTAGTCATATGTCAGAGTCAGAGCCTACTAATCTGTAAATAAAAATGCATCACATATGATTACAGCTGTGATGTAGGCTGGAGCTGCCAGGCTAGGGCACAGATAGTAAATCTTGAGTCCTCTTCTCAATTTCCATGTGTCTGTAAAACAAGAGACGTTGCCTCTGAGGACCAAAAAAAAGAAAAAATATCCTCAGTAATTTTCACTCAATGTAAAAAAGACAATCTGGCCTTCTCTAAGCGGGCTAAGAGAAAAGTGATCTTTCTTCTCTATCATTTGGACATGAATGAGCTAAGGTTCATTCACGGTTGCAACGAAGGAGAGAAAATGAGACACGGTTGCAATGAAGGAGAGAAAATGAGACCGGGCATGAGGGGATGGGAGTTCTGAGCCTCCAATGGCCACCCCAACTACAGCGTGGCCTCCTTTCGCTGCAGGTTTTGTGCTCAGAGCTTGCATTCGGTGCCACACCACCACCTATCACACTGGAGAGATAAATGGTTCGTATCTGCCAAACCTTGCAAGCTGAGCAATGACCCACTGAAGTTCTTTTAAGAGTCAAAAGTTCATCGTCTCGCTGGGACTCCTGATGCCAAGCAATATTTAGAGCCAAGTTAAGCCAATCCCCTGAAACAGATAAGCATACTGCCACTGTCATCATTTTCTTCCATTAATAATTATTGAAAGTGCGTAGGAATCCCTGGCCGGCATGAGGAAGGCTGAAAGAAAGGGAGGAAATACCACAAAGACTGCCTGCATGGGACAGCCTGCATCAGAAAGCTCATGTGTGACTCTGAACAGACAGTCAGGCATCAGAAAGGAAAGTTCAGCTGGGCAAGGTGGCTCATGCCTGTAATTCTAGCACTTTCAGAGGAGGATCACCTTCAGAGGAGGATCACCAGCCTGGGCAACATAGCGAGATCCCATCTCTACGAAAATAGAGAGAAATGGAAAGCTCATCACCCTCAAGGATCCTGCCCTGATCTTGACCTCTGAGAGTATGTTATACCTGTGTTATGGCTCTCTAAACATTATTCTTGAGCATGTCCTGCCTTCTGTATCAACTGTAAACTTCTTAAAAATAGGACTCAGGGCTTGAGAGAAAATCCACAGCCACAGCTAAAAGTATAGGCTGAGATCCAAGCATGACTCTAGCATTTAACAGCTGGGCAGCCTTGGGCAGGTTACCTACCCGCTCTGTGCCAGTTTCCTCATCTGTGAAATGGAGATAATAACGGTGCCTACCTCAAAGGACTTCAATGAGGATTAAATGAGTTAATACTCAGAACCATAAATGTGAATTGTTGATCATCTCCATATCACCTACCGGCCCTTGCTGGCATAATGCCTCACGTACACGCTCATTAAACAACTACAGAGAATGACCTGGCCCTGCGGTTGTTTTCTCCATCCCTCCTGACCTTCTGTCTTTGACGAAAGTTAGGTTAAGTCACCACCTTCATTCTGAGCCATTTTGGGATCTACAGACAGCCCATCTAAATAACTCAGGTCCAAAAAAAAAAAAAATCTTAAATAATCCTCAAATTTTCTCTAATTATACTAAAACAGACTGCTTATTAAAATCAACACAATCAGGTAATTTCCAGCCTTCCCCTGTACACTTTGAGCCATGAAGTCTTAGGCTAACTTTCCCTCCAGAGTCAAGATTCATCAATTCTATATACTTTCTTTTCTATAAAGTATAAAAGAGGGAAGCCAAATTGTTCAAAAGAACTGTGCCTAGTAGCTAGGTAGATACAGTATATATGTGTGTGTGTGTGTATATATCTACCACTATGTAGCTCACATTTAAGAGAGTCCACAGAAAGCCTCGGGGAATCCTCTAAAGTTACAAAACACACCCATATTAATGTGATTTATCAAAGTACAGTCAATGAAGTGCCACAAATGAACAATTGCTACAGAGTCAAGTAGATGGCACAATGTGATTTATGCATATCACATGAGATGAATAAATCAACGGTAGGGAAGATCAAAGGAAATGCAGGAATTGTTGTTAATATGTACAGGACTTCACTGAATATCTTCTTAATAAAACAGTTTAGAGGAAAATAGAGGGATCATTTGTTTAAATGAAAAGATACTGCATGTGCTGAATTTCAAAAGCAGCATTCATTTTCATACACACACATATTAGAGTTAGCTAAAATTAGCTCAAGTTCCTATTTTTTTAAAGGTCTTAAAGGAATAAAGGCTTCAGCAAGATTTCATTGAGCTGCAGTTCAGCACTGAGTTTCTGGGAAGACCCCCAGCGGCAACCCATGCATCATCCCAACTCCTCCACCCACCAGGTCTTACAAAGACGAGGCACACGCAGGCAGAGCCACAGCAACGTTCAAGCTACTCTGAGCTCTCACCATCTCTTTGCGTATTCTACACCAGCTGATGTCATCCCTGAATTTAGTTATCCCCTCCTGTGGGTCAGACTTTTTTGCCAAGGCACAAGAATCCAAAGCCTAATTTCAAAGGTCACGTTTATGCCCATGACTCCTCCAAATTTATCTCCAGACCTGACCTCTCAGTAGTTTTCCTCCCACACTCTCTACTATCTGTCCTTCTCCAGAAACTCAGATTTCCACCAGCACCTATGTTTCAGCCAAAAGGGCCTGGTCGGTTACATACCATACACTTGCTTGTTAAGTTCCAGCCACTTAAATGGGCTTCCTCCTGCTCTATCCAGCCCTTCCCACAGAAATGCAATTCAGCCGGCAGAGCTCAACGCAAGCGATCCCTCCTCCTCAAAGTCTTTCCTGATCACTCCTACTCAGCATCACTTTTCTGAATCCCTTCACTGTTAGGACACTCATAGAACCCCATTCTGCTGTGTACTTGTTATTTCGGAGCATTTCTTCTTCCCCCTGCCTGACCATGAAGAATATAACCTCCTTCCGGCAGCTCTTACTCACTTTCATTCCCACAGCACCATGCAGTCGTTTAAAAAAAATTCACAATGAAAAAATGAATGAATCATTTCTTTACATAAATAGGGACTGTGAATAAGTTAGGTCATCACTTGCTACAGCTATATCATATTTATAAAATAACTAGAACCAGAAATAATTGTAATCTAGGTTTTTTAAAAAACTGAATGAATAGAACGAGTACAACATGAATGATACTGTTTCCCTGCCCACAGTTTAGCCATCAATCGTGAGGACTGTAATGAGGTCCTTATTGATGCAAAATGTTTAGATAATGCTTATAAGCTTCCTTTAAATGCAATCACAGAAAATGTCATCTGCTTAAAATTCAAGGTGACTTTGCACTACTTTGTCAGTAATACAATGAGTATTCATAAGGCACTTAGACGTGCCTAAGACACTATAAAAACCTGGGTCTCTTCTCAGTAAGCTGCACATATTGACCAAAGAGATTCAACGTTTTGCTGCCTGTTTTTTTCACAATGAAATTCTTGAGATACTCTGTTATCACAAATGATGCTCTTTAAACACCACAGGGTAAAAAAATAATTGCATGTATACTCACCCCATATGCAATTAAACTATTTCCCAAAAAATCTAAATGTGAGGATTTTCTGCCTAGCAAATAACTGTTAAAATGGGCAACACCATGAAGAGATAAAGTAGCAGTTACACACCCCACCCTTTCCAGTCAACTGACACTTACAGATCTTAAGAGGTTTACCTTTGCATGTCACTCCAAGTTATTCTATTTCCACTTAAAGAATACCTCTCTAATCCACAGCCAAAAAAATGTAAGGAACCCAGTTTCATATATATATAATGTTTTTGAGAATGCCTCCCTCCGCCACCTTGTCCCCCACTGGCATGTTTTTGTCTATTTTTTTCTGAGGCATAATACTTGAGTCACTCAGGTTTTTGTTTATTTTCACTCAGACCACAAGTAACTCCATTTATGCATGCAATTCTTCAGTTCATCCTACAACAATATAAAAAAATACATACACATCCTATCACAATAACAGAGTAGTGATAAATTCAGAACTTAAAATTCAAAAAAATAAATAAAAGGCCCATTGGCTTTGCAGAGCTGCAGATGTCTACAGGGTTGGTCCAAAGACCAAGGTCCAGGGATATTGACTTGCTCCTAGTCACGTATGGTCCAGGAGCAACCATCACAAAACGCAACCATTAACATACAATCACGCTGTCAGGAGATAAGTTGCACGGTAACAAGCATGGTATGTATTAATAGATCACAAGCCACACACCAGGCACTCTTCTAGTTACATATATTATTTCATTCCATCCTCACAGCAGCTCTATTAAAAAGGTCTAATATTATCTCTATTTTACACTTGAACAAACTGAGGCACAGAAAGGATATGGGACTGCTCGAGGTCAGAGAGGCAGCTCCAGGTTTTAAATCCAGACTGGCTAGGTACAGAGCTCCTTGCCCTTGTGTCAGATGCCAGGGAATTTATGTGTCAGTCAAGTGTAAAGAGAGAGCTCTTCCTTTAAAGAAATCTGGTCAAGCATTTTGGTAAAGCAAATATCCGCTTCTTGACAAATGAGTTCTGAAAATCCAAATTTTTAGATGTGAGGTTTAGTAAAAATAGACTGTGCTTTTCACCAAGTAAGGATATAGCACGTTACTTGGGAAGAGCTACCCGTAGGCCACTCAACCCAGCAGTTCCCAAACCTGTGGAGCAACAATCCCTAGGCGATCAATGATTCCAGGAGACCACACAGGACATTTTGATTCAGGAGGTCTAGGGTGGAGCCCCAAATTCCACTTTTTTAAGCTCTCCAGGTGATTCTGTTGCCCAGCCAGGCTTGGGAACCTCTTACCTATTCTATCTTCATAGCCACAAGCAGGACTGCTTCCAAGGCAAACAGAAGTTAATCCCCTATTTCCTATTTCATAATCTCCCTTGATTGCGTATACCCCTGTTCCCAAACCCTTACTGCCCCAAGTTCTAGCAAGCTTCCATCTCTCTCCTGATTTCATCTGAGGCAGCATCCTCTTGCCCTGTCTTCAATAGAGAACGATGAGTCATCCTCCTTGCATACACCCTGTGTATGCATGACTCCCCAAGCCAGAAAAATTTACTGTACATGAGGAAATCAGGAAGTTGTAAAATCCAAACAGACACAAAGAAATTCAAGAAACAAATACTGGTTGCCACTAAACAAACAGGTCTCTGTTTCACTACGCATGTACTATACTACAACAAAAACCTAAAATGTAAAAACTATGACTTAAAATAACTGGTAGCATAACATTCTTAATCGCATTAAGGAAAGGTGACAATTAAAACGGTCAGACTCAAGCCCCAAACAGCAATAATCGATCACCATGAAGTCAAATAAATTTCTTCATGAACCAAATAAATTAAACCAAAAAGATAGCTACTTTAATCCAAGTTTTAAAAAAAAAAAACTACCTTGGCAATTTCTCTATTTCCTACACAATACGGTTTGCAAAGAAAATTGCCTTCAATAGTCAATAAAATGCTAAAGCATGACTAGCAGGCAATTTTCCAGGTTAAAGACTTTATCCTCAGATAGAAAACAGGGAACGTCGCAAAACTCTCACCTGACATGTGATGCACTTCCCTGTAGTGGCAGTGGAGGAGGAGACTGTTGCACAAGGATGACAAACAAATCTGCAGCTTGAATGGACCACCCTGGCGATTTGTTGCACGATGCTCCTGCAGTGGTTCAGGGAGTGCGGGAGAAGAAATCCAAAATGAAAAACAAAATAAACTGCTTTAAAAAATAAGTCCACCTTAAGCATCTATGCATTGAAATACGAACTTTAAGAACGTCAACTTATGCATTTTGTGATATAAGAATTACACAGATCCCAGCCAGTTCAAAAGGCAGGTCTGGTTTTACTCAACAGAACTCAGAGGGAGGCCAACACACCAAAAGGTCATCCCTTCAGTCAAATTAAGAGGTTGGTCTCCCCATTTGAGCCAGCCACTGTCATTCTTTTCTGCATTGATGCTAGCCAATCGTCTGATAAACACATGCTGGTAATCACAAGAAATATCAGGTGAAAATGGGCATGGATTGAATAGTAATTGAGCCAAAGCCTAATTTTAATGTGGCATATATTATCTATCAACATGCAACCTGAAAGACAATCATGAAAGAACACAGCTATTAGCATACCAGTCCAATGGCATAGAAAAAAGTATAAAATGCAGAAAAAAATTTTAAAGTGTGCACATGTTCACTAGACTTTCCACTGAACTTTTAAATTATTTAGGTATTAAATGTATATCTATTTCATTTTCATTTTGCCACAATGCCTTACACATGGTTAAGTAAAAATTATCCATTGTATGATGAATGAGTGAACGTGTGAATGGATGAATGAAAGAAACAATGAATGAATCTTCCATATACCTTTCCATCAGGGAGCTTGGTGCTTGTAGTAGTTTTTGTGAGGTAAAGACCTATGCACAGAAATGGAAGAAGTTGAGGACTTGATCTGCTAATATGCTTTTCAGCCTTATCCATTAAAATTATATTTTTAAATACTAGTAATTCCCAATTATCCACACTAAACAGAAAAAGTCAGCAGCACAGTTACTATAAAATAATCCCCAGGCTAGCAAATGCTGGACTGATTTTCAGTCTTTGATTACTGGCGCTGATCTGCATATTTGTTTAGGCTGATTTTAAATTTAGTTTGGGTTTCCAAAGCTCACACCAGGTAACAGTAGGAAGGAGAAGGCCTAGGGTTATATTGGGTGTCAGAAAGAAACTATTCTGGAGCTATGAATATGATCTCCAATGTGAATAATCTGTAAACAGGTAAGTGAGCCAATTATCCTTGGGTACATGGCAATACATCTCGGTAGTCATGATTATTTTCATCCATACACACTCACTATTTTTAAGAGCACAGCCCAGCTGGAAAGGAAAATAACTTCCATTTCTTTCCAGCACTTTTCAAAGTAATGAACAGTAGCCAAAATATTCTTACTTCTAACTAATCCATTCACCAAGCATTTATTTAAGCATCGATTGCATGCCTGGTACTGATATGCAAAAGAAGTAATTTGGTAGTCCTCGGTTTCCCCATGTGTAAGCTATGTGTATACAGAGGGGAGATAAGCTGCTGTAGACTATAATATCTTTTAAATCCTTAGATGACACTCTCCCTCCACCAAAGAGCTTGTCGAGTTACAAATATAAATAGTGGCCAAGTTAAATACAAATTCACAAAATCCTATTTAATCTTATACTGTATTTCTCTTACAGAGAAAGGGGTCTTCATTTTATCTAGTAACATCTCAAAAGAAGCATCAAAATACTTGATTTTCAAATGAGGTGCAGGGACTGTGGATTTGATGGCATTTTATGAGCTCACGGTTGGGAGAGTGTTTGCTTGTATATCGATGTGTGTGCACACAATCCTATTTACATATCACCCGGCAGATAAGGTTTTATAGAGTCCAAATTACAGCCTCCTCCTATTTCTGCTGAAGTGCAGAGGACAGTCAAACATGATGCAAATGCTGTAAAAGATTAATTTACTCTCGCATGGGTATGCCTTATTTCAAAAGTATTTGTGTTGCTACACTAGTTAGGGTAACAGAGAGAGAGAGAGTCAACAGAACTCATATTCCATCGGAGGGAAGAAACACAAGAATAAAAGCAAGGCAGTGTGGATTCACTGCAAAAACATACAAACAATAAACAAAAAAATAACCAACAGAATGTTTTATACAATGATATACACCAAAAATGGAATATTCATTTTAAAAAAGCACAACAGAACGACATAATACAATACTATTAACAGTGGAAGATTATCAAAAAAGATGGCCTAAATAAAACTGATGTGAGGGTTGGTAAAAACCAGGAGATAATGTGGGAGAGGGGGTCAAACCTAAGGGCATAATAAAATAAAATTTGCCATATAGAGTGAGAGAAAAATACATTTTCTTTGAACATTAGAAGCATAAATGCTTATACTTAGCAATTAAGATAATTATCACTAAAAACTTCTCCTAAATAACTCCCTCAAAACTTCTCATGTTAAAAGACATCTGGGTGGGGGAAAAAAAGAAAGAGTTCCTCTTTGCCCAAATCCATACACGATAATCAGAGGAACCTCTGCCCTCTTAAGTTTCAAATTCTGATTACACTATTACAAATTTTCTGAAAAGTAATTTTCAGGTAGGATACAATTTTTGCTTACATTATGGCAATTATCATTGTGTTTTCCTTATTCCACAAATGGGATGCATTAAAAATTAGAGAAAAATCAATGAAACATTTCTGCTAACATGAAATATGTCAAACAAAATATAACGCTTGTTGCTTTTTTTTGCCTGTTAGCGTTATAAACATGTTTTAGTACATTTGGGATGGTATTAATACGTAGTACAAATATTTACAGTACATTAGCCTGAAAGATTCAGATCTATAAGGATTATAAAACATTTTACTACACTGATAATGATAAAAATATATAAACAATTATGAAAGAAGAAAAAAGTAAAAAACTTTGTACAGATAAAGATTTATATAAAAACATTATTTTTATTACTTCTGTAAATTTAAGCATTTATATTTTTTAAAATCACAATCCAATTACAGCTCTTTCAGCCAACATTTCAAAAATTCTATAAAACAAGCACTCTATATACTTATTATCACTTCTTAAAGAAATTTTGAATGAGTAAATTTACTTTATTAAATTAAATGAAACTAAAATGTTAACAGTGTAATTAATTACCAAAAAATTCCTATCTTTAAAAAAAAAGTCCCATGTAATGTCCTAGAACATAAATTATTATCTCTATTGGGATTTCTACAATTTCTTATTTTCAAGGCTTTTAACAAAACAAAGACGAGCCTGCTTTTGATAACCTTGGAAGTATGACCGGAACTAAATCTATTCTTTGAAGCAATTAAGCTGCACAGATCTAAATCTCTTGCAGAAACCAATCATTCAAACTACTGAAGTACTCTGAAAATATAAAGCAAGAGAAATCAAATAATCTCTCTCTCCCCTAAAAATGATAGCCTGTCTTGCTGTACTGTTACTTCACCTATGCAAGTATTTAAGCTTTTCAGATTCTAAACTATGTGTTACTTTCAGATAACCATAGTTTAAAACAATTAACATTCACTCCCACATTTACCTACTTAATTGAGTTTCAGAGTTGTAGTAAAATATGTTTATTGACTAACTTCTAATAGAAACAAAATAAACCGGGTTGTTACAGTATGTTAGTCATCAGAAATTGTCGTTCAAGGTATGTGCAAAAGCAAAATCCACTTGACATTTCAGAATGGGAAAAAAAAATAAAGGAACAACATTATACAAAAGGAATCCGAGTCCTTGAATTCTATCATGACAACAAAAACAGGAGTCATAGAAACGTTTACTAATATTTTAATAATCTCTTAACACTGGCCTTTCCAAGGACTCCCAGACGACTGAGTTAGGTGTATTGAAACCTAAGGCCCATCGACAGGCATTTGACACATAATCTGATGGCTAGGAAGTTTTTCTTTAATTTTTCTCTAAAAGACAATTCAGAGACCGTAAAGCCTAGTTATAACATTTCTGACAATGTATCACTTGTGTTTACCAAACCCTCTTAAAACGAAATCTAGAAGAGAAAATATTGTATTTCACGGTTCCCAAGCAAGTACATTTTTCATACTTATTTTAGCATGAATTTATTTGTGCACTGAAAAATATATGTTCACATTTTACTACAAGTAAAGGGTTTTTCTGTATGTTGCAAAACAGAATCCAGGACCTCCAAGGTATTGTGTAAAACTTAAACTTCTATGCCTTATTTTATAATCCTGGTTTCCCATCTATTTACCTCCCAGAAATAATAGCTTGTTTTAACCACAGCAGTGCCTCCTCTGACCAGGCCACAGTGAATTTACCAACCACATAAACTCACTAAACAGTAGAAACTCATAAACCCCCTGTGAAGAGAGTTGAGTAGCTCTCTCAATCCTAGCCCTGGGGGGAGAAAAAATTTACCAATTTAGCTATGCAGCCATAAAACTACAAAACTGACTGGCAGGGTCACAACTAAATAAAGACATTATTATTTTCAATTATCTTTTCTTGCAAATATCGGGGTTATTAAAATTCTCTTCCTGAGCTGGATTGCCTGAGCAGCACAGAGCTACAGCAACTAAAGCTGTTTCTTTTTTCCTTTTTGCCATATTATTTCTCTTTGCTTAGCAGGCTTAATAAGTAGTGCCCTAATGTAAAGACTAGAACACTGCTTTCTAAGTGCTCATTAAATTATATCCTAAAATAGAGTATAAGTTTACTGTGCAAAATCACCACACAATATCAGTCCTCTAGCTATAGGCTTCTTATCATCTCTCCCTTAGCTGAGAAAAAACAAAACAAACCTTTTAACTTACTACCAAAGGTCATTAAAGATCATGGTCAACAGGTCTAAATTAAGAATGAACATACTCAGAACGTGTCCCTACTGTCAGTACCAGTTTTTGTTACAATGGCTGCAAAGTTTTAAAATGTGACAATGGGAATATACTTCCCAAATAAGTTATTTCCTCTGAATAAACCCTTTTGAAAGCCAGCCATCACTATGGGCCACGTAGGTTCCAAAGGATGAGCGCTCGTCACACTTGAAAGGGTTAAGTGCCTGCAAGGCCAAAGGCACCAGACTGCAAAAGAAATGTTGCTTTAGTCAGCTCTGAAAGGTTTCTAACAAGTACCAAATACTTGTTGATCTGTTCACAATAAACACCAGCAGGATTGTCAGGCTCCTTTCACTGTCTGGGGAGATGCATTTACATGCTGCACCCAGTAAGAACAGCTTGTTGGTCTACTTTATAAAAGTTGAGTAGCTAGAAGCCTCATTCAGTATCTCCCGTTCAAATGACTGAAAGAAGATGCAGTTGAAACAGTGAAGTCTCCTGGCTGGCTTGGGCAGCACAAATACTGTGCACAGAACACTTGGAGTACTTCATGCACAAGACAAACCCACCTGAATGGACTAGGAACACTGTCTGTTGCCATGGCAGCCTGATCTAATTACATGAGTGATCAAGGCTGGAGTAAGTGCAGGGAAAACCTACACCACTGACACCTATCTACATGATGTGAAAGACAGGAGGCCAGGAGGTTCAGGGGAGCCCTTCAACCTCTGCTTTACTAGAAGGTGGCATGCCAGCCCATTTATTTGCGGAGCTGCTAAAATATTGACGGATGCATGCACAGTTAGAGGGCAATCAGAGGAGATTAAATGCCACAGCATTAGCTGTTATGGTGCAATCCCTTTCCAAGAGTTCATGTGCAGGATTTTCTCGTTCTTGTCTCTGGTGGTTTCCTCAGGCATAATCTTCATTCAAAAAAAAAAAAAAAAATCTTCAAGTATCAAACTACCTTTACCCATTAAATAAACCACAAGGTGGGCTTAACAGGGGCTTCTAGGAACTGCAGGGCTCCTCAGAAACCCAAATAAGAATGGCTCAGCTAACACTGTTGAAAAAGTAACTAGCTATGCCTAAAAATAACCATCAAGTAGCTACCCACTGCTGTGTGCGATATAGAACGATGATGTTTAAATATTAAGAACAGCCTGCATTATAAAACACAAATGTCATTGAGATGTGACTACTAGATTGCCAAAGGAGAACTTATTTGCATACACACATTCCTGTGCCTGCACGACAGGATATGCAGGGAGAATGCCACTCTAAGGCATTGGTTTTTATTCTGTGGGTGTAATAGGGTCTTCTAATTTTGCTAATTGTATCCTGTGGCTCTCACAAGGAAGCTAAGAATCTCTTCGGGGATAGAACCAGTTTGGAGGAGTCCCTACTGCACAGCATACGGTAAACAAAATAAAAATAGCTTGCCGTTCTTGTTAGCCACATCGCGCATTATATAACCAGCTTCTTCCGACTGGCTTTTTTTTTTTTTTTTTGCCCTTACTACACTTCAGCAATTTCCCAACCTTCCCAAGTATTTATATTACCGTCTTATCTGTAGGATTATATACCAAGAAAGCAAAACAAAACAGCAACCACGGGATCGAACCGAACACCATCGTCCTTAGAAACTGATTTTTTTCTTTTTTTGGTTTTGTTTTGTTTTCTAGCAGAGTCTCGATCACCACCCTACTTCCACCCCCCACTAAGGTTCTTGCTCAATCTCCCTAGAAAACCTGAATTGTTTCATCGCTTCCAGTCAGCCCCCTACGTGGTCTGAAATAAAATGAAAGCACAGGCCACAGAGTTTAAGAAGGCAGCCTGGGGGTGGGGGGCTGAAGAAGGGTCGGGGCGCTGCAGAGTCAGCCAAGTGGCCGTGAAGGGTCCCCTCCCTTTCGCGACGGCCCTCGCCCCCCGCCCGGCGCGCGCGAAGAAATACACACACACACACACACACACACACACACTCACCCACACTCACACTCACGCCGCGCTCCGGCAGCGCCTCACCTCTCGCTCCGCCCGTCCGGCCCCCTTCCCTGCCCCCTGCGGGACCGGCCTGCGCGCAGCGCTGGAACCACGTAGGAGGCGGCGGCGGCGGCGGCCGCGGGAGTGGCAGAGTCTCCGGTCCGGCCCAGAGTGAACGAGCAGCGGGGCTCCAGGGCGCATCCCAATCCCCCAGCGCCTCCTCCTCCGCCGCCGCCACCTCCTCCTCCTTCCCCTCCTCCTGGCTTCATTCACCCTCCCGGCAGCCTCGCAGCCGTTCACTCCCGGCGCAGGGCAGCGCCTGTCGCGGCTCTTCTGCTCCTGCTGCGGGCGCTGGCGGGGGCACCGGCCCGGGATGGGGCGCTCGCGGGCTCCCGGCTCCGGGCGGCGGCGGCGGCTGCACATGATCAGGAAGCGGCTGCACCAACAGGGCGGCGGTGGCGGCTGCAGCCAGGGCCGCCACCGCCACTCCAGCCGCGCTCCCGGCAGCCGCACACCGGCTCCCCCCTGCGCGGTTCCCGAGGCCACCCCTCTGCGTCCCCTGCCAGGCGCCTGGCCGCGCGCAAAGTACCGGCCCGGCTGCCGGCGCAGTCCCCTCCCGGCCTGCAGCCGAACACCCGGCGAGGCCGGCCTCTGAAGGGAGACCCCCGCCCCGGGGCGCCGAGGCCAGCCGACCACTCGCAGGGAAGTCCAGCCCTCCCTGAGACCCCCTCGCTCTTCGGGGGGGAGGAATGGAAACGGGCGGCGGGGAAAGGGAGACCCGGGGCCGCCGCCGCCGCCTCCCCCTGCGCCACCCAGAGGGAGGAGGACATGGCTCTGCACTCGCAGCCGGACCGGCAGCCGCTGGAGCCGGGGGCCGCCGCCGCTCTCCCCGCCTGCGCCCCCGGTCCGGGCGCGCCCCCTAGCCCGGCGGGAGCCCACCCGCCCCCGGCAGCCCCCCTGCCGGCCGCCCTTGCGCCCAGAGTGGGGGTGTCGGCCCGGTAGGCTGGAGCCGGGACGGTTGTATGTATACACACACACACACACACACACACACGCACACACACACCACGACGCGTCGCTTTCCTTCGCTCCTCTTCCAGCTGTTTTTCGTGCAGCCGATTGGGGTTTGGGGTTTGTTTGCTGGTTGTTGTTTTTGCCCCTCTCGGGAGAGTGGGGGAAAAGGGATTTTAATCTAAATAAGGGGAGAGGGGATGGGGGAGGGGGAGAGAAAGAATCAGAGGAGGAAAAAAATAGCCACTTACTGTAAAGTGTAAATGGATCTGGGGTTGCGTGGGGAAGGGGGGGGCAGAGGGAGAGAAACAATGTCTTGCGGCTGCTGTTGCTCTGGCTGCTGCTCCACGGGGCTTGTTTTGGATCCCCCTGCAGTGAAACAGGTCCTGTACGGCTCCGCCACTGTAGTAGAAATGATGTCTGCGGTATACTCTGCTCTCTCCTCCTCCTCCTCCTCCTCCTCCTCCTCCTCCTCCTCCCCCTCCTCCCGCTCCCCTCCCTCCCTTCCCCTCCCTCCGCCTGCCCGCCCTCCCTCGCGCTCTCTCGCGCTCGCTCGCTCGCTCCAGTATGTAAATGTGTAATAGAAGCCAAATATGGAGCAGTTGGCTGCCGCCGCCGCAGCTCAAGGATCCGACTTCACTGGGGCGGGGGGGCGGGGGGGCACCCTCTGGCAGGCGGCCCGGCGAGCCGCACAGAGCACCGCTAGCGCACAGCGCGCCGCCCGGCCCGCGCCCTTAACCCTTCGGTGCGCGCCGCGGGGAGACGGCCCCGGGGAGGAGGGCGCCTCTCCCGAAGAGTGGCCCGGGATGGGGGTGGGGGCAGGGGAGACACGGGCTGGAGGGCACAGTTCCTTCCAGGTTTGGGAAAGGGGCGGGGAGCTGAAGCGATGAGGTAATTTGAGCGGTGACCGGTCGGTCCTCGCGCGCCTCCCTTGGTCCCTGCACCTAGTTGAAGGGGACAGAGCGACAGCGGGGTGCAACTCAGGCAACCAGGGGGACTCCCCCAAGGGGTGTCAGGCTTCAGCTCCGAGCCAATGAAATCCCCAAAGCGGAGGGGAGGTCGGCCAGTTCTAATCCCGACGTGCCCTTGGTGCCCGGCGCTCGGAGAAGCATCTAAGAGGGCTCACTCTGATCATCAGCTGCACGTTAACCCTCAAACCGGTGTCGCTCCGGCGTTCCGGAGCCCAGGAGCAAGGGCCGCGGGGATTGCAGTTGCCTGCAACTCGGGAAAGTTTCAAGGGTCCCCACGACTGCACGCGCACCCTCACCTTTCCTCCCTGCGAAAGCCGGCGATCCTCCCTCCTTTCTCTTTCCGCAGGTCCGGAAATCTGCTTTGGGTATTGAACTACTCAGCTCTATCCTTGATAGAAGACCCGCGCGCTCCTCTCGCAGCTAATTTGGGATCATTAATTTAATCGGAAATGAGGTAACCAGTGTAGGAGACAGAGAAAGCAAGCCGAGCATCAGATGGCAGTTCCCGAGAATCCACGCCGGAGAACTTCCCTGGACTCGATTTTTAAGTGCGGTCCTCGACTCCCCCCATCCCGTCCCCTCCGCCTGTGCCACCGCCAGGTGTGAGCTCCATGCGAAGGAATCTTCTTCGGCGGGGTGCACCTTGCCAACAGGTGTGGCACCTGAAGGAAGAGAAGGCACATCTATCCAGAGGGAGCTCGGTGCAACGTTCTCCTTGTTGCAGATAATTCTGGAAGACCAGGAGGCGTCGGGCGGCATTTGACCTCCTTCAGGTGCTTAGAACTGAGCGCCTGGCAACATGGTCCCTCCGCGTAAATTTCTCTGTGGAAGCCACCACTATTGACTGTAAGCTATATTTGAGAGACCTTTTGGCTGGGTTTACTTATGACCTAACAGTTAGTCACCAACTGAAGCAGGACACAGAATCACCAAGAGAATTGTGTCAGTTTTTAAACAAACTCTGTATTATAGAGCTAACGTGCTGCGGAAATAAAAATAAGCATACAAATGAGGAAAGTGTGGAGCCCCGGAAATATTTTTCCTCACATTTTGAAATACCATGCACATATACATGGCTATTTAAATAGAACTACTACTGTTCACTTTTACTCGTTTCTACCACTTTTTTTTTTTTTTTTCATTTAAAAATCAATGATTGTTACGGCTTAAACCTCGGGTTGTTCTAAAGTGACATTGTTGGTCTCATTACAGCCTCTAGTGGACAGCTAACATTAGTTTCCTGAAAAGGCTCTGCCTGATTTTGTTTTGTTGACAAGATTTGTCAAGGTGAAGGTTAATATTTCAGAGCATAATCGGGTAATATCTCTTCCCGCCCCCCACTTGGCAAAGCCGACTTCTGAAAGAAGCAGAAGCTTGTTGACTCTGCGTGGAAAAGACGTATGCTTTGTGCTGCAGGTATTATTATTACTGGCCTGTGAATAAACAGAGAGCTTCTGCTATTCATTTCAGTTTTAGACAGCTTTCATAAAAACTAAATTCATCTAAAATATTTTTATAACAGAAAATATTGGTTGCCATGTTTTTGGCTTAACTGAGATGTTTTTATTCCAACTCATAATCTGCAAACTGTCCAATCCACCTCCACTCTATTTTTAGACGTCTTACATTTAGAGAGAATTTTCAGTAAAAAAAAAGAGCTAATATTGTAATTATTACATTGGCACGAGCAGTTAATTTACGTTATTTTAACAACCTTAAACAAATTAAAATACATAATTCAGATTAGAGTTTGTCAATTAATTTAAATGTTCCCTCAAGGAAGCTAAATATGTATATTACCCAAACAGTAAAAACAAGTAATAAGAAATGTGTCATTTACTTTCGTAGCCATTAAGATTAAAGCCATAAACCGTCCCTAAAATCTGTAACTATTTCTTCCTGCAAGGTCCAACATAAACACCATACTCATGAAACAGTTTCATTACGTTTAGTACTAAAATGTTTTGTTTTCAGATGGCAAAATATTAACTGTACATTCACAAATAACAGACACTGATTCTTTAAAAACAAGACTTTCTCATGCAAATAAAAACTCGGTGAAAAAAGGGCAGAGCTTTCAAGAAGCCAGTAGGCAAATATGTAGTACTATAGTCCTCACACACTTCATATTATATTTGTACAAGCATTAGTCAATCTTTGAAATTAAAGAAATTGAGAAATAAGGCCTGACGAGCCTTACTGTTAACCTGTGTTCTAGATTGCTTAAACACCATGAAAAATACTTTTAATCCCTTGCATCTATTTTACTGTTTTCATGGTATCGACTCTTAAGGTTTAAAATGAGTCAGCAAGTATATGTTATATCATATAATTATATATTACACCCTTATTTCTTAAAGTGTAGTGCTCAGAGTAGCAGCAGCAGTGGCATCTAGGAGCTTTTTTATACATTCAGAATCTGCCTTTGAACCAGCCCCTGGGTGATTCTCAAGCACATTATAGTGTGAAGAACACTGGTCTATACTACAGGGCTCAGCCTAGATGAATTTGGGCACAGGTGCAGAACTTAATTATTCTATTTATTTTTTCTTCCTTATTATTAATACATTTTATTAATTTGGGCTTTTCAATGAAAAATTATTACATCTCATGCTTTGGATAAATCGTACTTCATTTCAGAGGAGCCCTGATCTATGCACAAATTTGCATCATCGTTGCCAAAAGAGAACACTCTACCGAGGAATGTGGGGTCTTGAAAGTTAATGTTTTCTTCATGGCAGCAGAGGGAGCACAAGAGTGCTTAATAAGACCAGTGCACAAGGCCCTCCAAATTGTGACAGATTTTAAATTGTAGTGTATGTTTTTTTTGGAAGTGGCCTGTTATGTAGTTCAAAACAAAGCAAAACGACCAAAACAAACAAGAAAACACAAACAGCTTACCAGGTTATAACAACTAAATAATTGAACAGATTGGAAGCTAAATCAAATAAAGATATACTTCTTTAGAGTTTTAGGCTTGAATTCTTAAAAAAGAAAAAACGGACCTCAAAAGTCAAAAAGATGTCTGAGCTTTGCTGTAGTCAAAAGTAAAGATAACACAATACAGAATAAGACAACCCTAAAAGTAACTCATGTTTATCTAAAAATGGAATCAATGCACCCAACCCGACATCAGGTACATTAATTTCATCTGAGGTCAAACATATTGCTTAAAGTATATGCACTTTTTACCACGTTTCCTTTCACAATAATTTTAGGGGCCTCTCAATGCTTGCAGGGGTGAGAATTTAGGTTTCAATTTATGTAGCATTTCATAGTTTTCACATCTCTTTTGTATTAAACCCGCAAAAACTCCCTTGATGTAGATAAGATTCGTAGTAAAAGTTAAGCCTCAAAAATATTACGGAACCTGTTCATGCTTTCATAACATTGAGTCATTTAATTGTTTCAATAATCCTTTGAGGTGTTCGTAATGGAGGAAATCATAGAGGTTAAAGATCCAGTAGCATGTTTTTCACAGTTTTAAAGGTTGTTCAAATTTACTATCAGTGAATATTTGATAACTGAGTATTTAAATAAGAGATTAAGAATAAGAGTATGTCTTAATTCTGAAATTGCTTTTTATGTATTTATTACTTATTTACCAACAGCCATTTATTGTACATTTACAATCAGTAGGCCCTGAGAGTATAAAATTGAGTCCGACATCTCAATCTGCAAGGAGTTCAGAGCAAAACAAATCTTATCTTTGGGAAAATGTTAATTTTTATCATGGTGAAACACAAAGATTTATAGCTGATTGATCCAGCACCCCTCAGAATCCCACCAGACTTCCAAATATGAGAATCAAATACTAGAATCATTGAAAATTTGGGAGGTAGGCAGGCAATTGTTTAAGTCTTGAGCAAAATTTGACTTATAAGCTAATATTAATATTTCAAATGTGTAAAATGAACAAAATGCAAAGATATGTGTATTTTATCTGAACGTCTTCCCCATCAAAAAATCGTAAGAGTAAGTTAAAATGGTAAACATTTATTTATTTTTATCTTTTTTAAAGTGTTAAAAAGACTTTCCTCCCACACTAAAGAGGGTTTGCCAAGATTGTGCCTGGAGCAATTTGTTATGACTGTGTAATAAATCCCGGAAAGTTTGAATTTTTAATGGAAATGCTGACAGAATAAAGAGGGTGTGATCCTACATATGTCATTTAAAAATCTAAGCGAACCATAGTGTGCTTGCAAAACAAATATATTTTCCTTAGATTGCATCCCAAATAAAGCTGGCAAGACCAGAAAAGGAAAATAAACTAAAAACAAAAGTGAAAACCACTCACACAATAGACTGTGAGGTCAGCTTACCACACCCAGACCAAAGTCTTTGGGCTCTGCACAGAGTCTCTTAAAGAACATGCTTATGACTCATCTTTCTTGACCCTCTACCAAAGTGAAGCAGGACACACTTCCTGGTAATAAAAATGACATCACCAATATTCAAGAGTGGAATTAAAATCATTGTATTTAAACATCTGCCAACAATGTATGATTTAACAGTACCCACCTTTGGCTATTTCAAATAAGACTCTGCCTACAATTAAAAACAAAAAAAAAGTACTTTCTTATAGGTCTGCACTATCAAATATGGCTATTGAACACTTTAAATGTAGTTAGGACAAAATGAGATGTGCTGTGTGAAATATACCTCAGATTTTAAAGACTTGGCTAATATATGTACATGCACACACAATATCTCAATAATTTTTGTATTGATTAAATGTTGAAATGAAAATATTCAGAGTATATTGGGTTAAATAAAACAGGTTGTTAAGTTTCATTTTACCTGTTTCTTTTTACTTTTTTCTTATCGTGGCGACCATAAAATTTAATGTTATATTTAATAATTAATATATTTAATAACATGTGTGGAACAGTTGCAATATTATATTTCTAATGGACAGCACTGAGATAGATAATGGGGCTTGGGAGACACAGGAATTAGTTTTAAGAACTCACAATTGGAGACCTTAGAATCCCAGCATGGCTCTCTGCAGTAGGTAGTAGATAACTTATTTTTCTACCTTCCTCAGGTTTCCCCCTTGCAATGTGTGGCATGGACCTCTCCTCTGTTACAATGATCACTGAGAGTAAACTGTCAGCAAATGCATAATCTCACTGGTAGATCTCATATGGACCTGCAAAACAAAAATTTGTGAGGCTCATCTGTGACTTAGTCTTTTGGAGGACACTCTGGTACTTCGCCACCCTAGGAAGCTGGTGGAAAACCTATGCTCTGTTTTAGAAAGCACAAGTAATCTAGAGTTACAGCTGGTTTTGCTGCTCATGGCTAAACAGTTTTGGGCTGATACCTTCTAGTGACAGATGGCTTAGGACATTGATAATAAAAATGATATAATTTGCTGCTAGCCAGGTGCAGTGGCTCCCACTTATAATCCCGACATTTTGGGAGGCTGTGGGGGGGAGGATCATTTGAAGCCAGGAGTTTGAGATCAGCCTGGACAACATAGCAAGACCCCATCTGCACAAAAAATTTTAAAAATTATCCAATTGTGGTGGCACACATCTGTAGTCCCAGCTACTCAGGAGGCTAAGGCAGGCGGAGGGAGGCTGAGGCAGGAGGATAGCTTGAGCCTAGGAGTTTGAGTCTGTAGTAAGCTGTGATCACGCCACTGCACTCCAGTCTGGCCCACAGAGCAAGACCCTGTCTCTAAAATAATAATAATGATACTAATTTGCTATTTAACCAGAAAATACATCAAGACCACCAAAAGGAAATGTGTTTTTTGAAAAACCTTTCTAATATATTTAGTACAATAGAATGTTTTGAAAGAAAATGAGATGGTTTTTAACTGTATTTAATTATTTTGCAGGCAAGACCTAGATATATTTTCATCAATGTAATTCTGACCAAGATTGAATGTAAGGCAAAAACATCATAATTTATGGGCTTAATCATCTAAAGAACATAGCTCTTCTTACATGAAATGAAAACAGCCAACATTTTAAGGCTTAGAATGAGTGAGTTGAACTTAGCTTGGTATTGGCCGGGAGCATTTGGAAATCTATTAAAAGCATTTCATTAACAACTTGGCGTTTTGTTTCCTCAAAAGAAATACATTTTCCAAATTAAAATCAAAGCCAGATGTCACCACTATTTGAATTTAAGGTAGTGGCAGTTGATGAGTTGCATTCATTAAGCTGAGGGTGTCTTTAAAATAAGGACACAGGCAACAACAGGCTACAAAAATAAACATCAGATTTTTATGGAAGGAGTGAAGCAAAGTTCTTTGTTGTTCTAACTTCATGACATTAAAATCCATGGCTATAAGCTCTCTTAGTTACTTTATTTTTCTTGAGTCAATATTGGCCAGGAGAAGCTGATTCGAATGAGGGTCAGAGTTTAAGAAAATTATTTTATGAGGAATTTACCAAGTTTACCCCAAAGAGGCAGAGTTAGAGAAAAATGCATTGGCAAACTTTGCTTTTTGACATAAATAACTAGAGTTCACCAAGGAAACGACCCATGTCAGGATTTCAGCGAGGGTTGTCAGGCAGTTTGATATTTGCAGAACCCCCTTCTGTCAGGCCTCTACAAAGTTTAACTGCTGGGAGACCTAGGCAGCTCTCAAGACTGGTGACTGAAGATACTGATTTGCTTTGTGTCGTGGCACAGACATGAAACGATCGCTACTGCCACAGATGCTTTCTGACAGGACAGAATAATAGCACTCAGGCTTAAACTGTAAATTACAAACAATCCCTTTTTAAGTACAAAATGAATGCACAGAATGGAAGACCCTGTCAGCTAGAATACAAGTAAATCAAGTAGAAGAAGACAAATTATTCAGTCTTCCCACTACAGCCAAATTTTTATTCTGCTAACTGTACTATCACGGGAGAGCTTTTCTTTTTTTGTCGGGTGTTAAGAGAAATTAATACATCATAATTATAATAAATGTATGAGGCATCCTCCTCTAAAAGCCAATCAAATTACATGATCTGTTCCCCACCCCCACCCCTACTCCAGTTTAAAAGTTGTAGCTTCAATACCAGTAGTAAGAACACGGGACGCCCAGCAGGCCCAGGGCTAGCTTTTCCTGCAGTCAATTTCATGATTACGTCGCTCCGCCCCTCATCTCAGTACTTCCTTCCCCTCACTACCGAATCTCCCCTCTGCCCAGCAATGACTCATCATGCCTTTAAAGAGATTTAGATGACCCGGTGTGAACTTTGCTGGCATCTTGGACATTCTTATGCCAAAAAAGGGGAGTTGCTCTATGACAGAAATCTAGCCAGACCCTGATGCAGATCTCAGAGGCAATAAGCTTGGGTGCTTATCTGGGAAGATCAACGAGGAGTTAATTTTCCTAGATCATGGTGGGGATTCAGAATTGCATATCTCAGTTCACGATCAGGTTTTTAAGAACCCACTTCGGCCCTTTGTGCAGAAAGGAATATATCAGAGAAAAAATGTTGGCAGATCTCCTTATGCAATCAGGGCAAAGGAATTTATACCACATTCAGCCCTTTGATTTCTCCAGATCTGGCAGAGGGTGGGGTTTCCATATTTGTGCTTTGGCAAATGTGTCCAATAATTAACTCCTCCTGATATTTGCTCCTAGTGTTCTTCCAGGTTATCATGCGCTTATTTGTGCATTGATTAAAACCAGAAACATTTTTGCCCCTACATTTTTTTTAATACTCTGAGTAATGCAGGTTAAGTAGACGACATGGGCCTTGCCTTTAAAGTCTTTACACTCAAGGACGTGAAGGGTGTATCACTGAAATAGCATTGCGCTGTAGTATTAATATATACTTTCTATATGGAAAGCCCTTTCTTTCTTCGCCCCCTCCCCTTTTTTGCATGGAGATTTTATCCTCATACTTTTGAGATCCGGCTTAAGCATCAACAGTTCTGTGAAGTCTTTCTTGATTATCACAAGAATCTGTGGCTCTGACCAATGTGTGAGTCAGAGAAGTGCTATTTTCTTATTCTTTTTATTTATACAATATTTTTTTAAACCTCTAACCGAAAAAATCAGGGCCATAAGCACAGATGGAGAGAGTCTCCTAAGTGAGAGCCTCTCTTATCGGAATACTTCCTGCTACTCCCAAACTCATTTGACCTCCACTTACAATTTTAGCATGCAACTGTTCTTCCTTTGTTTATGGCTGCAATTGTGTGATTCTTCTCCACTGATCAGTTCTTCATGTGACTTCCCATTGCCCTCTGTTGTGAGTTGAATTGTGGCTCCCAAAAGATCTACTGAAGTCCTAACCCTGGTATCTATGAATGTGGCTTTATTTAGAAGTAGGATTTTTGCAGATGTAATTAGTTAGGATGAGGTCTTTCTGGATTAGGGTGGACCCTAAATCCAATACAACTGTTGTCCTTATAAGATGAGAAAACACAGACGAGACACAGGAAAGATGGTCACGTGAAGACAAAGGCAGAGACTGGGGTTATGCTGCTACAAGCCAAGGAATGCCAAGAATTGCCAGCAACCACCAGCAGCTAGAAGGGGTAAGGAAGGCCTCTCCTCTAGAGCTTTTCAGAGAAAGCATGGCCCTGGGGACACCTTGATTTCAGGCTTCTAACCTCCAGAACTGGGAGAGAATAAATACCTGTTGTTTTAAGCAACCCAGTCTGTGGTTCTTTGTTATAGCAGCTCTAGGAAACTAATACACCCTCCTTATGAGACCCGCAATTACAGGTCTGTTGCATTCTACTTTCTTCCCTGTATTTATATATCTATGGCCCTATCTCTTTCCTCATAAGAAACTCACAGATAATCTATTCTGGATGTATGTTTGGTCTGGCATTCATGACAATACCAATAAACAAAAGGACCACTGGAATTGGAAAATTATAGAGTTCTAGAACCACCTCCCCATCATCCTGGGAACAACATTTGGCTCCTGGCCCCAGGCCTCAGAGCTGTCCGAGGGAGCACAGGTACAGTAAGTACAGTCCCCCCGCTGGGCCACAGCCTGGCCTCAGCTCAAAGGCCCTCCCTAGCTCCCTCTGCTGGGGCCAGGATGCACCAGCAACTTTCCTCTCCAGAAGTGGCATTTCAGTGTGTGGGACTGGAGTGAAGAAGAGAAAAAAAAACTAAATCGTTTGGCATTGAGGAAATACGTTGGCAATTGTTTGACCTTTTTTTTTTTTTTTTTGACTATTCATCTGAGTGTTATAAAGGTGCTTATGCAAACCTTTCTGATTCTCATTTAAAGAACTACTAGAAGCCCGTTTCAGGAAGTTTCCCTTAGCAGGTAGAAGGAGGCCTTATGCTCAAGCCCAGAATCCCGAGACATCTGTCCTAGCAGAGTCACCACGAGAGGTATAACAATACATTTTTACATACAAATCTCAGGAAATGGCAACTGTTCCATCCTTCCAACTGTTCAGCCAATAAATCACTGGCGCCATCTTGACTCCTTTCTTTCTTTCGTACCCCATATGCAGTCCGCCCAAAAATCCAGTTGGCCGTGCCTTCAGAATATAGCCAGAATCTGACCATTTCTCACCACTGGGACTGCTACCATTGGAGCTAAACCGCCACCGTCCTTCATTAGGATTACTGCAGTAGCCTCCTACGTTGTCTCTCTGCCCCGACTAATACCAGGCTACACCACAGTTTCGTCTGCATCAGGTGATGCCACGATTCTGCTCAGAACCTTCTGATGGCTCCTCCATTCCACTCAGAGTCAAGTCAAAGCCCTTCCACGCCCTACGAAGCCTCCTGCAATCAGGTCACCCCCAGCCTTTCTGATCTCATCTGTCACTGTCCTTGCTTCCACACCTCCAGCCTCACTGCTGGTCTTCTTTGCTGGTCTTCAAGCAAGCCAGGTGCCCTCTTGCCTCAGGTCTTCCTACTGGCTGTTCCCTCGGCTTGCAATGCTTTTCCCTCTGGTGTTTACTTGGCTCACTCCTTTACCTTCAGTCTTTTTTTTAAGAAACAACCTCCCACTGAGGCCTGCTGTGACCTCCCTACCTAAATAGCATTCCCTGACTTTCCTGACCCACCTTGCCCCGCTCATTTATTCTGTAAATGTATTGCCTTATAACATTCTATATATATGGCAAATACATCTACATGTCATTTACTTTTCTTGTTTATTATCAGGAGGGCAGGGACTTTTGTCTGTGTCATTTATCTAGAACAGTCCTTGGCACATGACAGATACCCCACTAAATATTCATTGACTATTAAATGAATTAACAAATTAATCAGTAATATATTCTAGAATGTACTATGTGCAAATCCTTATCAGCTCCAACACATGATTATCTCACTAGAAACTAATCCAAAACAAATCCATCTTGTTCAAGCTATAGTACATGTTCCATTGGCTTGATTTTCGCCTTAATTATGTTTGGTATGACCACTAAAGCTGAGCTGAAATGAACTGAGTCTCATTCAGGTTTTGCAGATGTCATTTCATTTATTCTCCACAATGATACAGTCGGGTAGAGATCATGATCCCCACTTCTTGTGTAATTAAACTGAGGCTTAGAGCTTAAAGGAACTGCCTAAGGTTCAAGATCACCCAGCATCGGTTTCAAGGTAAAGTTATCCACCTGTGCAGCCTAAGGATTTTTAACAAGTCATTACTTGAATGAAATAGGACAATTAGCATGATAACACTGCATTCCAATATTTTGGTTAATAAACCATTTTTAACACCAATCTCTATTTTTTAGATTATATTTTTGAGCGAATAAAACATGTATCTCAGAAGTTACAGCTAGTGATTCTCCTTGAGAATTGAGTATTTCTCCATAAGCAAAATGGTTTCAGATCAACCTAAGTGGTTTCCCAACTAACAAAACTATATTCCAGCTTGTGATTTTTTACCCATGCTACTACATGGGCTGGAAAAGATTCTCATTCGAAGTCCATGTTTGCATTCCCAAACACTTTCCTATTAAAAATCTTGCCTTATGTCTACAGCATCCCATTGTGATAAGGACTAAGTAGATGGTAAAGGGCCAGTGTGAATTCTGAAGTGGAATTTAAGGACTTAATTCCTTTCAGTTAGCCTATGCTCAGCTTCTCTTGTTCTAATCCCAAGTCTCCCAGAGTCCTCTGTGACCAGAACTCAAGCACAGGGTCTGAAAGTAGCCTGACTACACAATAACTGCAAAACACTACAAGCTCTTCGCAGCCTCACTCCACTTTACATTTAAGGGAAATGATCCTAGAAGCTGAAATAGACCAGAGTTCAACAGTCCGGGAAATTTGAAGGAGAAAAAAAAAATAAAAGAAGAAGCCATGCATTTGCAGAGACGTGAAGAGAACCCGGCTCTCTGAAGTTGGAAGGAAGTGAGAAGACCCTATTTGTGTCTGCAGGAGAGGAAAAGAAAAGAGCCCCGCAAGGAAACTACCAACAGATGGTAAATACATTTTTAATTCTTCTGTCATACTGTGTGGACTTGTGCACATTTGTCCTGCTGTGTTAGGCTCCCGAAATAGCTAGCCATGGAATTGCAGAACAGTTCTGCTGCAATTTGAGATTTAGGAAACCATGCTAGCTGACAAAACAGGAAGGGCTCATAGTAGGATGGAGTGGATTTGCTCTCAGTTTGCAGCTCCTCAGTGTGGCATCTGCTGTCATTCTTAGTGCAGGAAAATTCTCTCACATGTCAGGTCTCATTGGGGATGTTTTGAAACATACTATCTCAAATTGCCCTCGGAGCTCTAGTCATAATTATTAAATGTTGACACTTTCCATATGATAACTCTCAAAGGTTAAAGAGAGTGAGATCCATTTATTAATGACTCCTAAGTCCCCCGGGGGAGCATCACAAACACATGTGACAGCCCAGAGTTCCTTACCTAGTCTTCCTCATGCTAAAAAGTTTCGGCATAATGTTCCCATAGGACACCGTGGGAATTCTGATGCTAGAAAAAGGACGAGATATGATCACAGGTTGCTCTACAAGGAACCTAAAGAGGTGGGATGCTACAGTACATCCAGTAGACTTTGCATCTGAGAGTGACAGGAGACTGGTAAGAGGAAAGAAGGAGTTAGATTCCCAATCCCAATCCCAGTGCATCCATGAAAAGGAAAAAAGCGTTGATGAATACAACTTGAGGCAGAATAATGAGGAGAGATTATTACTTAATCATAGTCTAAAAAATGTAACTATACTATACCATTTTATTAGAACTGGTAGAATCCTTAGAGAATCTAGTGCAATTTTTTTTTTTAATTTTATAGACAAGAATCTGGGCCAAAGAGTTCTAGGAAATTGGCAAAGATCACACAACTAGTTAGTGGCAAATTCAATACTGGAACCCAAGAATCTCTCTCAGTCCTGTGTTCTCCTCTGGCACTCACAGAAGGAGGGCACTGCTGTGATGAGCAAAATCCAATTCTAGAAGACTTTGATCGTGGCAGCGCTCACACTCGGATTCTTATAAAGCAAGAGGATGGAGTTTCTGCCTGGTCTGTGGGTGTTTGGGAAACTGATTGATATTCTTTATAGGTAAGGTTTTGAGCTAAAATAGATTTGTTAATTTCTGTCCTAAACCCCTGTGGACTGTGTCTAGATTATATAGCTACCACACTATTTGGCACAGCTGGGACCCTCTTTTCATGAACTAGCAGGGAAGACCGGTAAATGAGGATTAAAAAGCTTTGGCAGAAGAGAACAGGGAGCCTTTCACAATTCCTTCCCACCCAGTGCCTTCCTGGTCTAAGAATTTCTCCCAGCCTCTTCTGGAGAGAGAGGTAGGTGGGAAGAAAGGGGATTTTTATCTTCTTAGTAAAAGAAAGGATAACAAAAACACTTTTAGTACTGCTCACTTTGATGAAATCTCGATTTCACATAGTTTAAGTTTCTACAAGACTTAATATATTCTTCTTCAAAATGACTTCTATATTCATAGATAACTTTTCCAATGGGTACATATTTAGTTGATTAATAAAAACTCTTCTCAGTCAGCTATTTTAAAAAATATTCTTCTTTTCTGTTTTCTAGAGAGTTTATCAGTAAGCTCCTCAATAGCTAGTTTAGCAATAAGTTCTCCTAAATTTTGCAGTTCTAGTCAGCATTTTGATTTGTAGTTTTGCATATGATCTCAGCAGTATTTTTTCCTATTTTTGTGGTGAAAAAAATTTCACTTGTCGTGTTCACACATGGCATTCTTTGTTTTAGAGTTAATTTGACCATTTTGAATATTCTTGTAAGTTTACTGTCTATCTCCATGGTCTAATAACAGATTTGGGGGTAGGGAAGCATAAGAATTATCTTAAGTGAATTATTTTCAGTAGAGCAGTAATGAAGGCACACTTTAGGTTATTTCATTCCTGTGATCCAAATTTGATTATCTAGCTAATATCACCGGGGACATTTGAAGCTTTAATAATTACAGCTCAAGGCCTTGGGAAAAAAAAAAAAAGAAAAGAAAAAAAATTACCTTTACTACGCATTCACACAGCCTTTCGGAGATTTACCGTCTAAGAGCCTGTTTGGCTGCTTTAAAAAAATAGATCCCTATCAAGATTCCATTTTAAGAGTTCAAGCTCAGTTGACTCTCTGTTTAAAACAAAAACAAAAGCTAGATTTAAACAATTGTTTTGTGTAGAAGGGTTTAGCATTGCTTATTTGAAGGAGTAAAAAACATGAGCTATTGATTTTACTTTTCCTTTTGGAGAACAGTTTCAGGATTTTTTCCCCTGGAAAGTTTTAAGGCCATCATTCTTGCTAAAAGTGCCCTCTCCCGTTATGTGCCAACACAGCTTTGAAGCTGTGCCTGCTTCTAGGTCAAGGGCTCTTTCCCTGTGGCCAGATGCCAGTTTTATCCTTAGGTTCCTGTGATGCTCAGAAATAAATCAACTTTCCAGTAAAATCCTGTGTCAGCTCCATTTTACATAAAAGTGGGTGGCCAGAGGATGTGGTAGTCTTTTGCATTTTAGGTGGACAAGATTGGAAAGAAAGCATCCATTACCACTGAGAGACAAGTGGAGCCTCCACTGTGGAAGTCAGAGGCTGGCTTGGGGACATGGCACTCACTCTTCCTAAAGCCTCTCCAACCCCAGCACATAATATTCGCACAGAAGAAACACCACAGTTACAAATGGCTGTGTAGTGCACTAATCCACGTGTAGCCGGTCAATACCATCCATGAGTTGAAGAAGTGTGGAGCAGGTCAGCCCTCTGAGGTCAATATTTCCTCCTTGTAGCAAGAAAAGGAACAAATGAACAAATCGCACGCAGCAGCATGGATGAATCCCATAATGTTGGAAAATATAAACAAGGCTAGATATAAAAATAATGCTTGCTGTATTCTTCCATTTATATAAAATTCAAAAAAATATACAAAGCCAATCTATTACATATCACAGTTTACCTTTGATGAGGAGAGAGAGGATTGGGATTAAAAGGGGGCATGGACGATGGCTTCTAGGGTGATATAAAGTCCTGTCTTGACCTGGGTCCTATCTTGACTTTGTGATCATCCGTTAAGCCTGTGAACTATATGCTTTAAGAATGATTTACTTCAATTAAAAAGTTTAAAAATAATATATTCATTGGGCAAGATAATTTTTTCAAGTATTAGAATAGCATTTTGCCTGATTAAACTAATAGATATTTATTATAGACAAAAATAGAAAATTCATGTAAGTTCAAGAAAAAATTACATAAAACCCCATTGTAGGATGATGGAAACTCTCATTCACTGCTACAGGGAGTGTTAATCACAATAGTTCTTGGTTAACTATTTGGCATTATCTACTAAAGTTAAAGATATGCATATCCAATGACCCAGATTTCCACCCCTGGGTATATATCCAACAGAAATATGTACATGTGAGCACAAAAAGAATAGCAATTGTATAACAATCCTAAACTGAAAATGAGCCAAAATATCAACAGTGGAGTGGGTAAGTAAAGTTCCTATATCCAACCTTGGAATACCACACAGCACTGAAAATGAATGAACCATGATACCCTCAGCAACACGGATGAAACTTAGAAACCTAATGGTGAGAGACAAAAAAAAATCATACACTGCCATACATAGAACTTATAGAGGTCATAAATCAGGAAAAATATAGTATTTAGAAATACATACTTAGGGGGTGGGGGTGGGGCTATCTAAAAAATAAAAAGGAAATACATACTTAGTGAAACAATAAAGCAAAGCAAAAAAAAAAAAAAAAAAAAGATTAGCACAACAGTAAAGGCAGTGGTGACCTCTTGGGAAGAGGGGATGTGACTGGGAAGAAGTAGAGGGAGAGCTTCTGTCATGTTCTATGTCTTGACCCGAGTCAATCATGCATTTTTCCGATAAACAGTATTAAAAAATCACATGAAACCCAATTATTTGGAGATAGTTATCAGTTGAACACCTTGATCTATATACTTCCAGACCTTCTTTAATGCAATATAGATATTCTGTCCACCCTGGTTTGTAGCCTTTAATTTTTTTGGTTGTTTTTATTAATGATATGTCCTCCTGGAAGAATTCCTCTTCGGGTTTTTTTTCCTTCCATTTCCATTTCAGTTTAACTAAGAGTAAATATTATATAAGCTTTATACCCCTCTGGAAGCCTAAAGCCGAAATATTATATAAGCTTTATACCCCTCTGAAAGCCATGGAGTGGCTTTCAGGAAATTAGGTTGCTTTAGCCTAAGCTACATTGATTCATAAACCAATCTACAGGATTTTGCTATAGCTCATGGGAGACTTTTCCTTCTCTGTTAATAATGCCGCTGCTTCAAAAGAGAAAAGCCTCTTTCTACTTCTTCAGAACGTTATCTTTTCAAAATGAAAGGCAGGGCGATGAGGAGGGAAGGCCGGTGGAGAGAGGCCAGGGGGCTTGAGGCAGGGGAGGAAATCATCTTAAAACTGGTCACAATACGTGCCATGCTGAGCTCATGCTGACCCTGTCCCAGGCAACAACGTGAAGCAAATTTTTGAAGTGATCTAGGGATAAAAAAAAAAAAAAAAAAAAAAAAAAAAAAAAAAAAAAACAGCTCCACAGTAGTTCTATTGCTTTTTGTTGTCTCTGAGATCAGGCCAGTGTGCTTTCCTGTTCCTAGAACACCCTTCCCTCCCCTTTGCCCAGTCTCGAAGCAGTCTCCCTGTTCTTCACCGTTTTCATCAACTTAGCCATCACATGGTGGAAGAACCCTTCCATGAGCATCCAAGCCTGGTGGTGATGCCACAAGAGCTCCGTGGCACCCTGTCCTTACCCCACCACAAAATTCAGCAGCCAATTCTGAAATCGCTTATTTTCTTATCTGCTAATACTTGGCTAATCTGTAAGCTCCATACACGCAGGTCAGTGTTTGTTTCACCATTGTAATTCTAGGCCCTAGAGCATTTGGCACTTAATCAATTCGTTCATTGGATAAATGAAAGACAGTGTGACCATGCTTCTCCAGCTCTTTCCACCTGCAGAGCTCAGGTGCTCTCAGGTGATTCAACCTGAAGGAATATATTCCAATACGAGATGGTACACCATTCTAAAATCCACAACTGTTCAGTTCCAAATACATACTGGTAATAGAGTTTGCATTTGTATACTGTACTGTAGGGGTGAGGGGAAATTTGCCCTTTTCCCAGAAAGTTCACTGAAAGATCAACTCACAATTAAGGCAGATTAATAAGAGAAAGCCTTATTTAACACGTGCATGGGGAGAATCACAGAGTGATTACTCACTATCCCAATGAAGTCCAGATGTTTTTTTGGAGGGGAGGGAAAATGAGAAGAACAGGTAATTCTGTTTAGGGGTGACAAGTGGTGCTAGGGAGGACAAATGGATGGGGAGACAGATTGACTATAAATGATCCTCTTTGCAAATTGAATTAACCTGACAGACAGATATTATATTTAAATGATTTGGGCCAGGTCTGGTTGCATTCTTGATTGTTTTTTTGTTTTGTTTGTTTGTTTGTTTTTCCTGCAATACACTGAGATAACAGGGAGAGGAAGGGAAGTCCGTTTTGTTTTTTTGTTTTTTTTCCAAGGGCCTATTAATCTCTAAGGGCCTTCATTCAACATATCAAGGAGTCATATTTTGGGGTGAAACTTCCTGAGCTCCTTCATTCCCCCTGTTTGGAACTTCCCTGGAAGTTTCACATATTAAAAGCTGAGTCAGTGGCTGTGGAGAGAGAGCTCTGGTTAGTAGTCAAGGAACAAGAGATCTGAACAAGAAGACAAGAACATAGATTAGAATGAGAATAAATAAGTAGAAAAGAACAGATCCCCCCCCCCCCATTAAACCAGTCTCCCATTCTTGGGAAAAGGTCTTCATCAATTTGATGGAGGATATTTATCTTGTCTTTTAAGAGGTATAGATCACAGTCTCTGCTTGCCCTGTGTGGTTTTATGTAGAAATAGCATTTTTGTTTTTTACCAATAATCACACAAGCTCCTCCCTGTTGGGCTGTCAGAGCATCCAGGAGGTGGCAGTTTTCAAATACAACAGAGACTAGGCTGTTGACTTCTAACTGAAGTGCTCCCAATGCTTGCATGGGGATATTGAACTCTCGTTCTATTACCATGGAGCGATTCAAAACTGCCTTTTCAGTCTTATGAGTTCCAAATGCTGGGCAAAGAGTCCTGAGCACCACAAAGAACTTAGAATTGTGATATACAAGTGGTTTTTTTTTTAAAATATCATGTCTTGATGGTTTGCTTGGTACCACTTTATGAACGAAAGAGCCCAAGTTTATCATTTGGCTGGCATTTAAAGTGGAGTACCTGGCAACAGAGGGTGTTGGATAACCAAGTCCACAGCATCCTGACCATCTAGGTGGGAACCACTTGTATACTTGATGGCCACACACAATAAAAAAAAAAACCAGTGTTATTTACGGTCAGGTTGGAACCTGTGACCTCCCAGTCTGGGGTTTGCTGTGCCTCTTCTTCCTCATTGGCCCTTCCACACCTCCAGCTTCTATGTGTTCCTGCCAGTCTGTGGAAACAGAACAGGTTGCAAAATATTTGATATAAAACGCCTTTGGTCTGGTTCTGGGTGTTATAGGGCTTGGTTTTGTCACCCAACCAAGTCAGTCCAGACTTGACCTGTCCATAGATAGTGTCTGGCAACTTAACAAGGGGGAGTGAGTGAAGTACCCCAAGTTGCACAGGCCTGACTGGTGAGCCGTTCATAACATCTGGTGGTTTGACAATCTTTGCCATCATGAGGGTTAGTGTCAGCACCATCCATGAGGTGCAAGAATGTCACCTGTGGAATCAAACTGTAGAGTCTGATCACAATATTGCCCTAGTATGTCACCCAGAAAAGATCTAGCATCGTGCCTGTTTTCAATGCAGAGGGAAAAATTCCTTGCTAGTGACTTTACCTGAGCAAAAGATAGTTCTTGAGCTTCCAGAGGTTTTTCTGTATCCAGTTGACTCGTCAGCAGGAGAAGCAGCGTGACATATTTTCTCTGGTTGTGGATGCCACATGTTGGTATACATCCGGCTTCCAGGCTGCTTCCACCAGGCACTTACATTGGCAGAAATAAAAATGAGTTCAGGTTCCTTTGCACTGTCTAGATATTGGCATGACCAGCAACTAGACTGATTAGTGTGGCCAGGGTTTGAAGACTGGTATAAAGGGATGATGCGTCTGTGCCTGACCTGCTGGAAAAACAGTAAGGGTTAGTAAGAGTAAGGCATCGTTTGAAAGAAGGGTCATAGTGGAACAGAAAAGGGAGCACGGGATAGGTTGAGGTGATCTCCTCTCAGTTTCCAACGCGCAATCCTCGAAGAGGGAGGCTAAAAGGAAGAAGTGTTTAAAAAGGACCATTTTGGGGGGGAAAGATAAAAAAGGAGTTTTTAGGTGAAAAATAGAGTTTCTTGATCCGTGATTTTGGGGAAAAGCCATCTACTTCATGAAGACATCTGCTTCAGGGGCCTGGGATCTAGCCCTGCAAATCCTTACTTTCAGGTCACCTGGAGGGATTGTCCCCCAATTGTCTCGGTGTGGGTTGGCGTGGCTCTCGTGAATCCAGGAGGATTTTTCTTTTATTTTTATGGCAGCATAGGTAGTTAACAGTACTTAGAAGGGTTTTCCCAACAAAGTGACAGCATGTGTCTTCTTCTAAAAACTTTGATGTACACACAATCTCTTGGTCAAACAAGATGACAAGGCCTGTTAGTTGGCGGAGGCCACGCTTCTTTCACCTGTCTATGATATTATGCTCCAAGCATAGTTAGCACCTATGTGCAGCTAGTCATGGTATTGAATTGTTCCCTTAAAGCCCCATAGTGTTCAGTCAGCCCAGGAATAGGTTTATAGGTGTCGGTAGGCTTGGGGTGACAGAACACTATTTCAAAAGGGGGTTAAACTATGTCCCCTAACTGGAGCAGTCCAGATTTTTGTAAGGGCCAAAGGTAATGTGTCTGGCCATTTAAGTTCAATGTCTTGATAGACTTATCTCAAAGTCCTTTTTATTTCTAGATTTTTACATTCCACTTGCCCTGAGGATTGGGGATGATATGGGCTATGAAATTTTAATAAGTATCCCAGAAGCTTCCCAAGCAAGTGGTCTATTTCTGCCATAAAATGAGTCCCTTGATCTGACTCAAACCATAAAGGAATAACAAAATGAGGAATAACCTTAGTTACTAATGTCTTTACCACTGTTGTAGCCTCAGCACACCTAGTTGGGTAGCATTCAATCTCTCCAGCAATCACGTAAGCAATAACCAAACAGTGAGAAAAGCCTCAAGCTGGAGATAAATTTATAAAATCAATTCGGAGTGCCAAAAAGGAATAGTCTGGGCCACTGGGGGCCAGCTTCCTCCAGAGATTGGGTGAGATTTATAAACAGTGCACTGGCTGGGAAATAATTTCGTCAGAGACAGTAGAGATCCCAGGACAATATCGACTATATATATACATTTTTTTCTTAATTATCCCCCATTTGCACATATGTCCCATGTGATGGGAGATAAGTACAAGTAAAAAAAGTTAAAAGAAAATGGGATACAGGGACTCTGTTTGGCTTAATATACAATCCATCTGATATTATAGGTCCATTGGCAATAAGAGTATCAGCAGAAATCAAGAAATGAGATTTTCCAATTGTGCCAGCAGTTGCAATGAGAGAGAAATGGACAACAGCTCCAGCAGATACCTCATTTGGACTCTCAGTGCTCCTCGGGGTGGGGGAGGGGGGGTCTCTGGGAGCTCTATCTTGGAAGTCGCTTTTGATAAAAATTAAATATAACAGAGTTAGAATTAAGCAAAGAATAATGCACAAATCAGGCAGCTGAACTAGAACAGGTTCAGGTAGACTCTAATGCTATAGTGTGGTTGAAAGTTCACGGACAAAAAGAGAAAGTGATGGACAGAAAATGGAAGTTAGGTGTAGAAACAGCTGGACTGGTTACAGCTCAGCACTTGCCTTGCTTATAGACAGTTTGAACAGCTGGCTGCCTTTGACCCCAGCTCCGTGACTGACAAAGACGAAGGAGTAGAAAGTGGAGTGGAGATGAACGGAGCCAACTTTCGCCAGGACAAACAGCTGACATTTTTACTTTTGAACTTTTAAACTAAAATATCCTTTTACATGAAACCACAAGCTTTAACTAAGGTCCTAACTTAATCAAAGAAGCGAGAGGTGTTTTTAAAGAGGTGGAGAACAGTTTTTACAAGATTCAGAAAAGCCACAATGCAACTCAAAGAAAGTAAAGCCTCAATAGCCATAAACAAGGTAGAACTCACAATTTTTGTCCAGTTATATTTTCTAGGGTCTCAGTTTTGCAGCTATTTGTATATAAATATCTAAAAAAAACCCCGTATGCCTCCACAGAAAAAGCTGTGCACAGAAGGGAAGAGAATCAATGAATGGAGAAAGTTACACAAATATCAACCCAGAACAGGCTCATTCCCTGCCCAGGAATCAAACCCAGGTTGCCGAGGTACAAGCACAGGGCTTTAACCATTAGGCTGCAAGGTAAATTGGCCTGGGCCATTATTGCCACAGGGGGAGTGTTCAAAGGACTTTTATCTTTGTTTTAGATCAGATATTTGCTCTTTAATTTTTCCAAGAGAATTTTTAAGGCTAGCCACAATATTATGTGTCTTCCTTTTAATCTAGTTTCTCTGTTAATACAAAACAAAGCAATTGTTTTGAATAAGAAATCTCTAAAATTTATTTTTAAAAATTTAGAAGTCTCTTCATTTGAAGGATCCATCTTTTGGTCATTGATCTCGATGGCATATTTATTCCAAAAGCAACTCAAGCCAATGCCTCATCACAGAAAGCCCAGGGGGTAATTTTTCAGGGTTAGCCTAGAGAGGGCACTGAGAAGGCAGTTTCCAAGATTCCCAAAAATTCACTCTCAGAAATAGACAAGGTAACAAAGGGGGTAGACTTCCCCTAGAGCTTGATGCATTCAGTACAAAGGGTGTGCTGCTTAGACTCTTCCGTGTCTCAGACCCCCGATCTTTTCAGATTGGCCACCTGACACGTTCCCCAAAACACACGGCCCCCAGATGGCAGAGACTGAGGAGAAACTTCCCACCCAGTCACAAGACAAGCTCAGGGACAAAGGACAGGACGAGAGGGAAGCCTCAATTTTTTTTTTTTTTTCCCCAGGGACCTACAGCAGAGTTTGTCTTAGTAGACGCCGGCCTAGTAAAAACGGTGTTCTACCCTATGGTAACCCTCTTTATGACAGAACAACATGGAAGGACAACAACAACAGCGACAAAAAGGCTATTTCTGAGAGGAGAGGTTATCAGACGATATGAATATTCATACCACAAAGTACCAAAAAAGCTACCCATACCAGAGTTGCTTTACAAAGAATAGTCACTCACAAAAACCTTGTCGCTCATTAATCTTAAATTTGGAAAGGACGGTGATCTTTTAGGGTCTCTGCTTAACCGCAGCCCACAGAGAGAGGAAAACTGGGAGTCTGACTGGTAAGTCAGGTAGAATATCTTACTGTGTTGTTGGCTGGGCAGAGTTTGATTTTCCTCACTGTGGCTTTCAGGAGAGCAGAGTGGCTTTGAGATCCTGCCAGCTGTGACAAACTGTGGGGGTGAGGGGAGACTTGCCCTTTCCCCCAAAAGTTTGCTGAAAGATCAGCTCACAATTAAGGCAGATTAATAGGAGAAAGGTTTATTTACCAATCCCATGTGCATGGGGAGAATCCCAGCGGGATTACTCAGCAACCCAGTGAAGTTCAGATGTTTTTATACGTATCTTTTTTGAGGGGAGGGGCAATGAGGAGTGCAGGTGATTCTGTTTAGGGGTGACAAGTGGTGCTAAGGAGGACAAATGGATGGGGAGGCAGATTGACTTGTAAATGATCCTCTTTGCAAATTAAATTAACCTGAGAGATAGGTATTATATTGAAATGATTTGGGCCAGGTCTGATTGCATACTTGATCATTTTTTTTCCCCTGCAATATACTGAGATATAACAGAGAGAAGGAGGGAAGTCCATCGTTCTTTTCCAAGGGTCTGTTAATCTTGAAAGGCCTTAATAAGGCATCATATTTTGGGATGACATTTCCTGAGCACCTTCAACTGTTTGACATTTTATTAAGCAAGTGTCACATATTATCTCGTACAATTCCAATGACAAATCCTCGGAGGTAAACTGGGAAGATGTTAATATCACCATTTTGCAGATTGGGAAATTGTCCGAGAAAGGTCAAGTAACTAGTCTCACATCCTACGATTAGTTTTTAGTGCAAGCCAAGGCCTAGTGACCCCTTAGGTGCCGGAAAGGGAAGCACATAGACTGCTTACTGCAGACAGATTTATTTTCAGGTACCAGAGACGTTGAATAAATATGTGATACCGTTCTGATTTCTTCATCTTCAGAGATATGTCTTAACTGTTGGAGTATACCAAGAGGGAAAGGGAAGAAGTCACGTGTTCCTTGCCTCCCTTATGAGACAGAAGTTGAAAGACATTAACCTGCACTAACACAAAAGCATTTCTCTGTGTGCTGGCAATGTGGAAAATGGTTTTGGCCCTGATCTTGCCCTTCTATTCTCTGAACATAAGCTCTTTTTCTTGTGGGGGTCTTGGCAGAAGAAATGCAGTAGGACAAAGGGGGTGGAGGAGGAGAAAGAGAAAGGGAAGACAGGACAGTGGCGAGGGTCAGACAGGCAAGAGGGGTGGAGACCATGGGGTGGGGCCAAGGGAAGGACAGCAAGTGTGGACTCTCTGAGTTCTGCTACTCTGGAAATCAGCAGCAGCAGCAGCAGCAGCAGCAGCAGCAGCAGCACCTGGGATCTTATTAGAAATTCAGAATCTCAGCTCCCAACTCAGACCCATCCAATCAGATTCTGCATTTTAACAAGATCCCCAGGTAATTTCTATGCACATAAAGCTTGAGAAGCCCATAGTCGCCCCCAATCAGTCTGAGCCAGTCCTGAGCAGTGTCATCAGCCTCAGACCTATTAATAGATGAAACTGGTTTGGTTGCCTAGAGACCCGGAAATCTGGTCGCTCCGTGTAGACTCTGAGTGTCAGTATTCTCTCACCATTTTGGCCAAAGATTTGTGACTCCTGATCTGCCTCAGTTTCTCTGCTAAGCATTTCAGTTCTCTGTAGGGGTTGGATCCTTGCCCTGGACGCCAGCTCTTTGGCTTGGGTCTGATTCTCTGCCAAATTCTGGTTCTCTCCCCTTCCCTTGGGTAGCAGGATGTGATTTCCTGTTCCCCTGGCAGCTTCTTGCCAGGGGGCTGCTGTGACTGGACTGACCACCTGGAACCGTGCCTGATGTGGAGGATCGTCTCCTGGACTTCTTCCAGAACTGTGCTCTGCTGGTGAACAGGACTCACTCAGATGTCCACATAGCCTGGCCCTCTGAACTAGTCACACCCTTTGCCAGCTACACACTGGCCTGCTTGGCTGGCCCCTGGAGATGGGTCAACTTCTGAGGACAAGCTCCGTCCCCTCTGTCCTACTGGGTCTTGGTTTTTCCTCCTCACTGGCCTGTGTTGATGTGGTCCTCTCCTGCCTTGTCTCCTGCCAAAGATGAGGAGGCCACAGTCCCTCCTCTCTCTTAACATCTATGACTCCAGGACTCCATGGGCCTGTTTCTCTGTGGGCCTTGAAATTCCGAAGACTGCCCTTGTGGCTCTTTAGGTAAAAGATCTTCTAAAAATCCCAGATGACTATTGGTATAAACAGGCTCAATGGATTTGCATAACTTGTACTTTTGGCCCTTTTTCCAAGATGGAGAAAAACTCTGTTGCTTGTTTTATAGGAACAAAGCCAATCCATATAGGAGCTCAATAACTTCTCTAGTTATCATATAACCATTTCCCTTTGACTGTTGGGATCAGACCTCCTGCCATGTGTATCACACCTGCTGTATTTTAAGCCAGCACAAAATGGCATGAAGTTCAAAATGATCAGGTTGGCTCTCAGTTATGGAGGCCAGTTTTTAAATGAATTTTGCTTTCCACTGGTGAATAACAGAGAACTGACTATTTCTTTAAGACTGTTGCATCATTTCTGTTCTTAAGAACTGTTCTTGCAGTGATTAAAAAAAAAAAAAAAAAGGTAGAAGAAGAAAGAGAACGGAAAGAAAGAAGTGTGGCAGCACCCACAGTAGCTAAGTAATGGTGTGGGTGTTGTTTCCATTATTTACATACATACACTTTTCACAAGAATCCAAATGTCTTACAAAGGAAAATACAACACACATTGCAATAAAGATTTGGTAACACAGTAAGACATAAAGAAAACAATTACCCGAAGGAAGATTTAAAGCTAGCATAAATCGTTTGCACAGAAACAATGGATAAGTATCCATTGAGTCAATTTGCACATAGAAAGGTATGCACAGGGCGGTATTTGCCACCTTCAGAAAAGAAGCAATATGCAAAATAAAGGTAAAAGATGGTAATAGAAAGATGTCTAGAATCATTTGAATGAGAAATACATGCTATTTAATGAAGTCATTGAGTTAGCAGGAATGGATATATACAAATTTTCCAAAAGATCAGAGGTCCTAGCAAGAAGTTACTGAAGGCTAGAAAGAGCAAATGGATAGAAAATATATATTATCATTAACTATTTATGGCTCATTCTCATTGCATCTTTCTTAAGGTCCAAATTTTTTTAGGATAGACTTTAACTGATAAATTATGAAGAAACTGCATTTGAAGTTTGTGTGAAAAAAAAAAAAACAGTTTTGAGGGCTATCCTGAAAGTTCTCCTTTAGTTGCTTTCAGTTTTATGTCTGCTTTTTAGTCATTATTTGAACAAGCTTCCAACCAACCACTCACACTTTTGGAAAAAGGAAAACACAATACGGGGGGCTGCGGGGGGCGGGGGGATACTCTAGGAAAAATGGCAAAAAATGTTGCAAAAGCTTAAAACATGATGATGATTATTATATATGGAAGATCACATCACTACTAGTGCTATTACAACATTAGTATGTGTAGTTATAGTCAAACCAGGCAAGCCACTCAAAATTACCATGTCATTTGTCTTCTTTGTGTCTCTTTTGTTTTCACAAGTCACATAGTGAAATCAACAAATACTACATCAGCCCTCCGAGGATTCAGCTGCCGAAAAAGCTTCCACTTACTCATCTCTAGGGTAGCTATTATTAGCTTGCTTTGACTCTTTCGTACGATACATACCGACGCTTATGAAGCTGTTTATATGCTGCTTTTGTCATATCCCTCCATGGTGTGACTGTCGCCATGCAGTGCAAGCTAAGATGATGTCATATTGAATTTGGGTGAGCCCTAAATGCAATAACTGATGTCCTTACAAGAAGGCCATGTGGAGGCACAGGGACACACAGGGAGAAGATGGCCGGGTGAAGGCAGAGGCAGAAATTGGAGTGAGGCAGCTGCAAACCAAGGAAGCCACCAGAAGCTAAGAGAGAGGTTTATGCTATGGACTAAATGTTTACGTCCCCCCTAAAATTATATCTTGAAATACTAACCCTCAACCTCCAATGTGATGATATTAGGAGGTAGGGCCTTTGGGAGTTATTTAGATCACAAGAATCTTCATAAACATGATCAGTGCCTTCCTAAGAAGGAACACAAGAGAGATTGTTTTTTTCTTGGCTATGTGAGAATACAAGAATGGCCATCTGCAAACCAGGAAGAGAGCCCTCACCAGACACCAGATATGCTAGTGCTCTAATATTGGACTTCACAGCCTCTAGAACTGTGAGAATGAAATATTTGTTGTTTAAGCCACCCAGTCTATGGATTCTGTTATAGCAGCCCTACCTGACTAAGGCAGCTTGGAACAGATTCTACCTCGGAGCCTTTGAAGCTGGTGTGTCCCTGCCGAAACCTTGATTTTGAACTTCTAGCTTCCAGAACTTGAGAAGATAAATTTCTGTTGTCTTAAGTTTGTGGTATTTTGTTATGGTGGCCCTAGGAAACTAATACAATGCTCAATCTCCAGATTGTGAAAATAAGTGAGTACTTTAAATTACACAGAGACTTAATATTAGCTTTCCCTTAAGTGATGAAATTAAGGAAAGAAAAGGTCACTTGTCACAATAATGTGGCAAGTATGTGCCAAAGATGTGATTAAAAATTGGTCATTCTAGCATCACAACGCAGGTATAACTGTAAAAGAATGAAAGTTTTAGGTAAAACGCACAAAGGCGTAGATACCACATTTTAAAGTGAGGCATGAGACTCTCACTTTGCAAAATCTGCAAAGGAGGTTGTCAAAAACTGATTACATGGTTTTATCTTACACGGCTGATTTAAGCCCCTTACATAAATCAAAAGTATATTTAAAAATGAAAACTAGAGATGAGAAGGTTTTTTGTGGTTTTTTTTGTTTTGTTTTTTTTTTTTTTGAGACAGGATCTCACTCTGTCACTGAGGATAGAGTGCCGTGGCGTCAGCCTAGCTCACAGCAACCTCAAACTCCTGGGCTCAAGTGATCCTTCTGCCTCAGCCTCCCAAGTAGCTGGGACTATAGGTGCACACCACCATGCCTGGCTAATTTTTAAAATTTTTGTAGAGATGAGGTCTTGCTATGTTGCTCAAGCTAGTCTTGAATTCCTGGCCTCAAGTTAGCCTTGGCCTCCCACAGTGCTGAGAATATAGGCATGAGCTGAGAGCGTTGTTTTGTGCAGAGTAGTCTGTGTGCTGGGTATGTTTCCCCACCTCATCTTCTCGAGTCTGTTAGGGGCAAAGAGAGGGTGAGAGGTTCCCTTGGATCAGACATGGGCCATCTTAACATAGTAAACAGAACTCAACAGAGAAAAGCTGGAGGTGGTACCAGATTCCTGGAGGCTGAGGGAAGAGTAAGTGCTTAGCCATATTCAGATGTATTCATCCCTTCACAGGCAAATGCAAGTGAAAGATGCTCTATGCTGAGGTATTGCCAAAGAACTTACACAACACTGGGACAGGTAACTTTGAATGCTTCTCAAGGCCAGAGAACTCTGGCCTAGAGTTCTGCTAGATCTTCACAAGAGTACCAAGCAGGTGAGAACTGTCCTGCTTCCCTTTGCTCATCTGCCTTCTGGTACTCCAACCCCAGAGAAGTGTGAAATCACCTTTAGAAAGCTGAGGGTGGTTGGATGAGAAAAAGAGAAACCCCTATTCCAGGATATTCTTACCCAGCTGCGAGGCCCAGCTGGGGAGTGGAGGAGCCTAACTTCAAAACAAAATTGACTTTAATTCACAATAATATTTTATATATTTTCAAATGGCTAGAAGAGAGGGTATTGAATGTTCCCAACACAAAGAAATGATAAATGTTTGAGATAATAGATACGCTAATTACCCTGATCTGATCACTAAACATTGTATGCACTGAAACATCACTGTGCACTCCATAAATATGTACAATTATTATGTGTCAATTAAAAAATAAATAAAAATTTTTAAAACATAATTTGACCTTAAAACAAAAACTAAAAACAAAATGGATGCTCTTACCATTACGCAAATTTAGACATTGTAATTATTGACATTTTACTTAGGAAATCTTATTACCTAGAAGTGATCAGCAGAATGAAATTTGCTCTAAATGTCATTTAAGAGCAGAGCAAGAGTTAACTACATGGAATAAATTTAAAGTGTTGCTTTATGATTGATTAAATCCTATGAGTCATGCTTGTTCAGTGTAATAGTTATATAACTATTCCTAAGTGAAATAGAACAATTCTTAGTGCCTCCTATATGTTTTTCCTCTATAAAGTCACTGCATTTCTGTCTGAACTTTAGAAAATTGTATGTCAAATTGTCCTTACAGAGAATTTTGTCCTTTTTACTTATTATCAGTAATTATGAAATGTCTAAAATGAAAAGCATTATATGCTTGGTACATACTATGTGCTCAATAAATGTTGAATTAACAAATGAATGAACAGTAAAGAGAAACACCTACTGCCTAGGCTCTTTATAAACCTGGGTTATACTCAAATCCTTTTCTGTTAGAGTAAAAAATACCCCAAGTTTGTGATTTCTGAGAAATTCCAACCAGACAGTTACGCTCTCCTTATATGGAATTATAAAACCTAAGCATCAGAATGAAACTTAGGAGGTGATTTAGTCTAACTCCTTAATTTTATAGATGAAGGCCCAAAGAAGTTTATTAATAATTTGATTAAGGTCACCTTTTTCAGTAGTGTCAGTGCTAGCCCTGGAGACTGATGCCTGCCTCATTGGTAGTGACATTCTCCGGTTTCTGGGCTTCTTACTAGCTTGGCCTTGTTTGAGTGACAGTGTAAGCTCTCTTTGTTAGTTGTCTCCTCAATAAGTGAAGAAGTTGCACCAAATCACCTTCACCTAATACACAAACATGAAGCATCTACTTGTGCTCAGGACTGCACCATACACTTGGATAGACCGAGGACTTAGGACCAGCTACTGCCCTCGGGGAGCTTATATTAATAGCCAAGTGGGGAAAACAGATGAGAAATAACAACTACAATGAAGTGTGCTAGGTTATATGATAGGAGTAAACACAGGAAGCTGTGGAGATATTTAGAAAAGGCACCTGATCTAGACTTAAAACGTCACAGAGATCTTGTTATGGGAGGTGACATCTAAGTTGAGTCCTGAGAATGAGCAAAGTTTAGTGAGCGTGGTGTGTTCAGCAAACCCTAAGTACTGGACTATGGAAGTATCACTGAGTGCAAAGCAGAGGAAAGAGACTGGGCCGGCTAGATAAGCAGAAGCCCAAACATGAAGAGATTTCAATGCTATATTAAGGTATGTAGACTGAATATAGTTAATCACAATACATAATATTCAATTGACTTAAAGTCAATCAGAAACTACTGGAGTATCTTTTGCAAAGGAATGATGAGGCCTAATTTCTACGCCAGAAGTATCAGTCTCACTGTAGGATGGAGAATGGTTTGGGGAGGATAATGTAGGCAGAGACCAGTCGGGAAAATACTGAAATAATCCAGGAAAGAAAAAAAAAATAATGGCAGTAGAGATGGAAAAGACATTAGAATTTCAGAGCAATGTATTATGGTCGGAATTGTGTTCCCCCAAAATTTATGTGTTGAAGCCCTAAGCCCTAATGTATTTGAAATGGAGCCTTTGGAGATAAGTAAATTTATATGAGGTCATGAGGGTGGGGCCCTCATGATGGGATTAGTGCCCTTATAAGACACCAGAGCACTCACGCCCCCACGCTCACTCTCTCTCTCTCTGGCCCCCCTCCTTAACCCCCTCCTGCCATGTGAGGACACAGCAAGAAGGCAGCTACCTGCAAGTCAGAATGAGAGCCCTCACTGTTACTGAAAGCTCAGCCACTTGTCCTCGAGGCCACATCAGAAGAACAAGAACAAGTGTTTTGAGGAGAAGCAAAGAGAAATTTTATTACTTTCCCAGCAAAGGAGAAGGATGGAGACTCCTGTCTGAAATGGCATAGTCCTAATGATAAACAGAAGTACAGAGCTTTTAAAGGATGGGTTCTCAGCTTCAGGCAATTACTGTTCAACTACACTTGAAGACAGTCTCCTGACCTCCCCCCAGGACCTCCCTTTACCAGGTCCAGGCTGGGCCATCTCTTCTTGCACAAATAACAAAAGACTCACCCTGCCCCTCCCAACCACTGGCCTGAGGCAGGGATGCAGGCTTTAGTTCTCAAAAAGGAGTGCAGGATGTGTTAGAGAGACAGAAAATATTTTTGCCGTTTTTTTTCAGGCCATTCCCTCTGTTACATCATCAGGAACCAAATTGACTGACACCTTGATCTTGGACTTCCAGCCTCCAGAACTGTGAAAAAATATATGTCTGTTGTTTAAACCACCCAGTGTGTGGTATTTTGTTGTGGCAGCCCAAGTTGATTGAGACACAATGGAAGTGAAATGAAGGGTATGGTAATTTATCAGACAAAGGAAATAAGAGGAGTCACGGGTTGGATGAATGTCCAGGCTTCGTGTGTAAAGAGGAAAGAGGGCCTAACGTAGATAACATTGGCAGAGAAGGGGCAAACTTGATAGAGACCAAAGAGAGTAGCCAGAGAGGCTAAGGGAAAGCAGAAGGGGCTACCGGATGGGCATGTTTCCAAAAAGAAGATCGTGTTCAATTGTGCAAATCCTCGCAGAGATGTCACGTGAGATAAGGTTAAAGGGTGTCTTCTGGCTTCAGCGATAAATGTCTTTGGAGATCTTGTCAAGAATTTAAATGTTGTGAGGGCAGAAAGGAGACTGCAGTTGCTGAGAAGGGAACAGGACGTCATGCAGTACAGACAGCAAATATAGAAAGTACCATGGAGAATGCTGGCTGTGGAGTGGGGAAAGAGGTGGAGAGGAAATGAGAAGCAAGAGGGATTTTTTTTTTTTGCTAGGATGGAGGACGAGATTCTTAGGAGGGATGGTGTTCAGGAAGAGCTAGAAGAGAGGCACTAATTGATGAGTAAGTTTTCTGAGTGTGCAGGCTGTGATGAGCTACATAGCTCAGGTACAGGTATGGCTTTAGAAGGAGGGACTTCATCCTTCACCACGACAGGGACTTAAGGGTGAGTGCAGACGTACACGAGACTGTAGGTGTAGAGAAAATTCTACCTGATGGCTTCTGTTTTCTCCGTGAAGTAGCAGGTGAGAGTGAGCTAGGTAGAGAGATGTTAGCAAAGGGGATTGAAGGTGGTCTGAGTAACTTCTGGGAGGAATGGGAGAGAGACAGGGAGCTGACCATAAAACAGGAGAAATGGCCACCAGTGTGGGGGCAGGTTGAAGTTGTATACCACAGAATTTTGGTGTACCAGTTCCCTCCAGTGTACCATTTTCTCCTTCATACTCAGGTGAAGGTAGAAGAAGACAGAATTAGATTGTTACAAAGTTTGGATTTTCCCAGTGGATGAAAAAGAAGGACAATGGGAAGGAAGTTGACAATTGTGGCAAATAGAGTGGTCAAGGTGATAGCCCACGGGGTCTGTTTAGAAAGGGATGGAAGTGCATACGTGAGCAGGCTCACAGCTGAAGAGAAAGCAGTAAAGTCAAGACACTGGACATCTGCATGAGGCAGAAAAACAGGGGTATTGAGCATAAGACAGTCGAGAGCTAGAAGCAACAAGAGGAGTTCAAGAATTGAGTGACGTTAGAATTTAATAAGAGTTGTGGGTGCTGTAGTTCTGGGTAGGCTTTAGGCATGGGTGGCTGAAATGGAGTGAAAGTCAAGTTGAAAGTCAAGTTGAAGAGGTCAAGGAATTAAAGAGTTAGGTGCTTCAAGGATTCCCACTTCTGGTTAGATGAAGTAGACACATTTTCCCCTATTCTCCTGCTAAGGACAATGGAAAACCCTGGATGTTTTTTATATATGACCACCATAAGACTGAAAGTTGAAGAGAAGAAAGCAGACCAGCTAGGGATCTTGAGACTGGAGAGATGACATAGTAGTGAATTCTCTGGATTTTACTTTTGTCTAATATATTGCAGACTCAGAGTGGAAGAAGCTGGCAAACCAGAAACACAAATGGGCACAGACAAAAAAAAAAGTAAAAAAAAAAAAATCCCCAGCAAAAGTCTGCTCTCAGTAGCCGAAGGATTAGGAAAGAGGCAGTTTGACAAGACAGAAAACTTTTAGACAATCACTAGTCTACTAGAATCAAACACTGCAGGAAAAATTATGGCCTGTCCCCACCAGCAAAGGCAGAGTGGGAAGCCTGGACTTCCACACTCACCAGACTATAACCCCTGCTGGGGTCAGGTACTGAGACTTTCATCCTTATTGAGTGGCAACTAGTCCTCTTCCCCTTCCAGCCCTCCATGGTATGGGTTCAGACTGCACAGGGAGCATGGACGAATTCTCTCTCCATGGAGTAGCAAGGCATCCCTTCCTCTCCCCACTGAGGTGGTGTGAGAGGAGGCCCAGGAGTATGAAAAGCATCTCTCCGTGATTGTCAAAGGAGACTGAATGGGAAACTTGGACTTCTACCCTCACCTGGAAGGAATGAGGCAGTACCCCAAACCCCATGTTCTGTAGAAGCAGTGTCAGAGGCAGCCAGCTAAAACAGAAGCTTGAGTATATAATACATGGTCATTAACTATAGTCAACCTTCTGTTTAAGTATATGTATAGCAAAACATCACATTGTGTACTTTAAATACTGTTGTGCATTGCTTAACAACAGGGATATGTTTTGAGAAATTGTTAGGTGATTTCATCATTGTGCAAACATCATAGGATGCACTTATAAAAACCTAGATAGTGTGGCCTACTACATATCTGGGCCACATGGTATGGCCTATTGCTCCTAGGCTACAAATCTGTACAGCATGTTACTGTACTGAATACTGAATACTGTAGGCAACTGGAACACAATGGTCAGTATTTGTGCATCTAAACATAGAACAGGTACAGTAAAAATACAGTATTAAAAAAAATGGTACACCTATAAAGGGTACTTCCCAGAAACGGAGCTTGCAGGACTGGAAGTTGCTCTGGGTGAGTCAGTGAGTGAGTGGTGAGAGAATGTGAAGGCCTAGCACATTACTGTGCACTGCTGGAGACTTTATAAACACTGTACTACATGAACTTTATAAAATTATTTCTTTCTTTAATAATAAATTAACCTTAGCTTACTGTAACACTTTTACTTTATAAACTTTTTTTTTTTTACTTTTTGACTCTTTTATAATACCATTTAGCTTAAAACACAAACACATTGTATAGCTGTACAAAAATAGCTTCTTTCTGTATATCCTTATTCTATAAGCTTTTTGCTATTTTTCAAATCTTTTCTATTTTTTTTACTTTTTAAACTTTTTAAAAAACTAAGACACTCTCATAATACTCTGAAATAAAATAAATAAATAAAAAATTAAAAAAAACCACTAAGACACAAGCACAAACAGTAGCCTAGTCCTACACAGGGTCAGGATCACCAATATTATTGTCTTCCACCTCCAAATCTTGTCCCACTGGAAGATCTTCAGAGGCAATAACATGCATGGCACTGTCAGCTCCTGTGATAACAAGGCCTTCTTCTGGAATAGCACCTGAAGGATCTGCCTGAGGTAATTTTACAGTAAATGTTTTTTTATGTGTAGAAGGAGTATACTCTAAAATAATAAAAAGTATAGTATAGTAAATACATAAATAGTAACAGAGTTGTTTATTATCATTATCAAATACTGTGTACCTATGTATTGTACATAATTCTATGTGCTATACTTTTTTTTCCACTCTGTTTCTTGGGCTAGACTGCAGTGGCATCATCATAGCTCACTACAACATCAAACTCCTGGGCTCAAGTGATCCTGCTATCTCAACGTCCTGAGTAGCTGGGACTACAGGTGCACACCATCACATCTGGCTAATTTTTAAATTTTTTGTAGAGACAGGGTCTCGCTATGGTGCTCAGGCCAGTCTTGAGCCCCTGACCTCAAGGGATCCTCCTGACTTGGCCTCCCAAAGTTCTAGGATTACAGATGTGAGCCACCGCAGCCAACCTGTGCTACACTTTTATATGACGATGGCTATGACATTGCTGGTGATAGGAATTTTTCAGCTCCATTATAATATCATAAGACCATCATTGGATATGTGGTCTGTCATTGGCTGAAACATTGTTATGCCATGCATTGACTCTATATACAATTTCTATTTATCAATTATACCTCAATAAAGCTGGGAAAAATTAAAAAAAATTAAAAAAAAGCTGAGGCTTCAAAATCTTATAATACATACCCCAAATGTCTAGGTTTCAATCAAAAATCACTTCTCATATAATCTTAATTAATTTCCTAGAACTGCATTAACAAAGTATCACAAATTTGGTGGCTTAACTAACAGAAATTTATTCTCTCACAGTTCTAAAGTCTAGAAGTCTTTAGACTTAAAGAAATAAAGGTGTCAGCAGGGCCATGCTACCTGTGAAATCTTCAGGAAGAATCCTTCCTTGTCTCTTCCTAGCTTCTGGGGGCACATGGCAATCCTTGGCACTCCTTAGCACGTAGCTGCATCACTGCAATCTCTGCTTCAATAATCACTTGGCTTTCTTCCCTATTGTGTCTGTGTGTCCTCTTCTCATAAGGACACTAGTCTTTCAATATAGAGCTCACCCTAATACAGATTTGGCTACTTGTATCTACAAAGACTTTATTTCCAAGTGAGGTCACATTTTGAGGTTCTAGGTGAACACAAATTGGTAGGAAACACTATTTAAACCCACTGCACCATAATATCAAGCACTAGGAGGCTCTCAAACTGAATGAAAGGAAACAATCAAGAGATGACAACAGGTAGACGACAGATATGTTAGAATTATTTGACGAAGATTTTAAAGCATGATAAAAATGCTTCAATGAGCAATTATAAAAACACTTGAAAAAAATTTAAAAAACAGAAAATTTCATCAAAGAAAAAGAAGACACAGGAAGAATTAAATGAAAATTTCAGAACAGAAAGATATGATAATCAAAGTATAAAGCTCAGTGGATGAACTGAGCAGTAGAGTAGGGATTACAGAGGAAAGAATCTATAAATCAAAATATAGAATAGAAATTACCAATCTAAACAACAGAGAGAAAATACACTGAAAAAAAAAATGAACAGAGCCTTAGAGATCTGTGGGATTATAACAAAAGATCTAACATTCATATTATCAGAATGTCTTTGGAGGGAGAGGAGAGTAGAAAGGGGACAGGGATAAAAATAATTACTCAAAGAAATAATGGCCAAAACTTCCCAAATTTGGCAAAATACACAAACCTGCAGATTCAGAATGCTGAGAAAATTCCAAACACAGGATAAAGCCCCCAAAACTCACTCCAAGGCATATGATGATTAAATTTCTGAAAACTAAAGATAAAGAAAAAATTCTTGAAAGCAGCAAAAGAGAAATAATACCTTATGTATAGGGGAAAAACCAATTTGAATTACAATGGCTTTCTTATCAGAGAACATGTAGCATAGCATTATTGTTAAGTGCTGAAAGAAAAGAATTATCAACCTAGAATTTTATGTCTACAGGAAGTAACCTTCAGATATGAAGGTACAAAATCAAGACATTCTCAAGGCCGGGCGTGGTGGCTCACGCCTGTAATCCTAGCTCTCTGGGAGGCCGAGGTGGGCGGATCGTTTGAGCTCAGGAGTTGGAGACCAGCCTGAGCAAGAGCGAGACCCCATCTCTACTAAAAAAAATAGAAAGAATTATATGGACAGCTAAAAATATATATAGAAAAAATTAGCCGGGCATGGTGGTGCATGCCTGTAGTCCCAGCTACTCGGGAGGCTGAGACAGGAGGATTGCTTGAGCCCAGGAGTTTGAGGTTGCTGTGAGCTAGGCTGACGCCACGGCACTCACTCTAGCCCGGGCAACAGAGTGAGACTCTGTCTCAAAAAAAAAAAAAAAAAAAAGACATTCTCAGGTGAAAGAAAACTAGAAGAATTTGTCACCAGCAGACCTACCCTAAAAGAATGGCTAAAGAAAGCTTTTTAAACATCAGGAAGAAGAAAGAGAATGGTAAGCAAAAGTATGGATAAATATATTATAAAAGACTTTCCTTCTCCCCTTAGGTTTTCTAATTATGTTTGACCATGGAAGCAAAAATTAAAACATTGTCTGATATGGTTCTAATTATATGTAGAGGAAATAACTAACAATTAAATTTTTAAAGGGGAAGGATAATGAAATGTAAAGGGATGTTTATGGTTCACTTTACTTGAACTGAACAAATAGACTGTGATAAGTTATGTAAATATAATGTAATACTTAGAGAAACCAATAAAAAAGCTATCCAAAGAGATATTCTCAAAAATACTATAAACAAATAAAAATATAATTCTAAAAGAATGTTAAGTAACCAAAAGAAAGGTATAAAAAAGAAATCAGGAAATAAAGCAGAGAGAATAGACACAAAACAAAACAAGACAAAAAAGGTAGACTTAAGTCTTAACATATTAATAGTTACATTAAATGTAAATGGTCTAAATAGACATTGGCAGAGTGGATTATAAAACATGATCCAACTTTATGTTGTCTACAAGAAACTTACTTCAACTGTAAATATATAGGCAGGTTGAAAGTAAAAGGATGGAAAAAGATGTATCATGGGAATAATGATCAAAAGAAATCTGAAATGGTTACAATAATATCAGATAACATAGACTTCAGAACAGAGAAAATTACTCTGAGACAGTAGGGATATTGTATAGCAATTTTAAATACCTATGTACCAAACAACAGAGCTGCAAAATATACGAATCAAAATTGATATAAATGAAAGGAAAAATAAACATACATGATTATATTTGGAGACTTCAAACTCTTCTCTTAACAATTAATAGAATAATTAGGCAGAAAATCAGCAATGATATAGAATAACTCAACAACCCCATCAATCAAAAAGATCAAATTGGCATTTATAGAACAACAGCAGAATACACATTTCAAGTGTCCATGGAATATATACCAAATTCTAGGCCACGAAACAACTTAAAATAACCGAAATCATGCAGAGTACATTCTCTGACCATAATGGAATCAAACTAAAAACAAACAACACAAAGATAATAGAAAAATCTCCAAACACTCAGAAACTAAACAACACAGTTCTGAATAATTCAAGGGTCAAAAAGAAAATCTCAAGAGAAATGAATACTTTGAACTGAATCAAAATAAAAATACAACATAGCAAAATTGCGGGATGAAGCTTGTCAACCAAAGAAAAGATGAGGCTTTTAAAAAGATTGTTAGTTTTATTCAGGGTCTTACTGAGAATTGCAACCTGGAGAGTCTTTTGGAGGCTTTCTGTTAGACTGATCCAAAGAGTTGTTTCAGTCCACAGTTTATATACAGGTAGCGGTAGTTCTGCATGTGCTCTGAAATTATATCATATGTGTTTGGAAGTTACATTAGAGCAAAATCTCATCAAAATTTGGGTGCAAGGTTACATCTTGTCATAGATTACAGAGGCATAATCACTAATTCTGTCAGATGTTACGTACAGGAAAAGGCGAGGGCTAGGATCATTGAACTTATCCTTTTTATAAAAATGCAGTGATTCAGGCAAGAGATGCTGGAACCTGTCTCTTATTGTCTTCAAGGCATTCTTCTGGAGGGCTGCACTTGGCCACTGAGCCAGGGGTTTGTGAAGTTATGCTGAGAAGCAGAATGAGCAAACATGGCTTCCTCACAGCATGGGCCAACTATGTGGCTGGCCAAAGGCAGACATTTGTTACCTTGTCTCACAAGCTAAAGCAGTGCTGACGAGGACATTTATGGCACTAAATTCACACATTAGAAAAGGAGAGAAGAATTAAATCAATAATCTAAGATCCTACCTCAATACTATAGAAAAGGAAGAGCAAAATAAACTCAAAGCAAGCAGAAGAAAGAAAATAATGAAAATAAGAACAGAAATCAATAAAACTGAAAATAGAAAAACAATAGAGAAAATCAATGATACAAAGAGCTGGTTCTTCAAAAAGATCAATAAAATTAACAAACTTCTAGCAATACTGACAAAGAAAAAGGTAGAGAGGACTCGAATGACCAATATCAGGAGAGAAATAGAAAATTTTCACTACAGTCCTTGCAGACAACAAAAGATATTAAGGGAAGACTGTAAAAAACTTTACACACGTAAATTTGACAATGCAAGTGAAATGGGCCAATTATTAAAAAAACAGAAAATATCACAACTGACCCAATATGAATTAGATAATTTGAGTAGCTCTATCACCTTTAAGGAAATTGAATTTGTAATTTAAAAATTCCCCACAAAAGAAATCTCCTGGCTCAGATGGTTTCACTGGCAAATTCCACAAAACGTTTAAAGAAGAATTAGTACCAACTGTACACAATCTCTTACAGAGAATAGAATAGGAGAAATCACATCCTAATTCATTTCATGAAACTAGTAGTATTCTCATACCAATCCAGACAAAGGCAGTAAGTATCAAATAAGAAAATTGCAGACCAATATTGCTTTTAAGTATAGATGCAAAAATCTTTAACAAAATATTACAAACAGAATTCAGCAAATATACAAGGAATTATATGCCATGATTAAATGGGGTGTAGTCCTAGGATGCAAGGCTGGTTCAATATTTGAAAATCAAACAATGTAACCCGCCAGAGAACCCAGAAGTAGACCCACACAAATATGTCTCATTGATTTTTGACAATGGTGAAAAAATGATTCAATGAAGGAAAGATAGCTTTTTCAACAAATAGTACTGGAGAATTGGACATTTACCAACAAAAAATTGAAACTCAACCTTGTACAATAATGAAATTAAAATGGATCACAGACTTATATATAAAACATAAAATTATATACCTTTTAGGAAAAAAAAATAGGAGAATATCCTGGAATCTAGGGGTAGGCAAACAACTCTTACACTTGATACTAAAAGCACAATCTACAAAAGGAAAAATTGATAAATTGGACTTCATCAAAATTAAAAATTTTTGCTCTGGGAAAGACACAGGATGAAAAGGATGAAAAGGCAAGCTACAGACTGTAAGAAAATATTTGCCAACCACATATACAATAAATGACTACATAAAGAACTCTGAAAACTCAAAAGTAAAAACCAAACAATCCAATTAGAAAATGGACAAAAAGCATGAAAAGACATGTCATCAAAGATAATATACAGATAGCAAATAAGCACATGAAAAGATGCTCAACATCATTAGGCATTAGGGAAATGCAAATTAAAATCACAAGACATCTCTATACACCTACCAGAATTACTAAAATAAAAAAGTAACAACACCAAATGCTGGTGAGGATGTAGAGAAATTGGATCGCTTATATATTGCTGGTGAGAATGTAATCTCAAATAGTACAGTCCCTCTAGACAATAGTTTGCAGTTACTTAAAATAGTAAATATGCAACTACTATAGGACCCAGATATTGCATTCTTTTTTTTTCTTTTTTCTTTTTTTTTTTTTTCTGAGACACAGTCTTGCTCTGTTGCCTAGGCTAGAGTGCTGTGGTGTCAGCCTAGCTCACAGCAACCTCAGGCTCCTGGGCTCCAGTGATCCTCTTGCTTCAGCCTCCCAAGCAGCTGGGACTACAGGTGCATACCACCATGCCTGGCTAACTTTTTCTATTTTTAGTAGAGACGGGGTATCATTCTTGCTCAAGCTGCTCTCAAACTCCTGATCTCCAGCACAGATATTCCATTCTTGAGCATTCATCCCAGAGAAATGAAAACTTATGTTCATACAAAAATTTGCACACAAATGTTTATAGTAACTTTATTTGCAATAGCCCCAAACTGGAAACAACCTGGATGTCCTCCAAGTGGTGAATGGTTAACCTCACCATTGAACCTCAACCTTATACAATAATGTGGTACATCCTTATACAAACTGTGGTACATTCATACCATGGAATACTATTCAGCAATGAAAACAACAAACTATTAACTTAGGCAACACCCTGGATGAATATCCAGTGAATTGTGCTGAATCTAAAAAGCCAATGCCAAAGGATTATATACTATGAGATTCCATTTATAAAACAAAATTATAGAAATGAGAACAGATTAGCAGTTTAGGATCAAGGAAGGGGTGGGGACAGGAGAGAAGCTGGTATGGCTATGAAAAGGCCAACATGAGGGATCTTTGTGATGATGGAAATATTCTGTACCACGACTGTGTCAGTGTTAATGTCCTGGTTGTGATAGTTAATGTACTATTGTTTTACAAGATGTTACCTTTGAGGGAACTGGGTAAAGGGCACGTGGGATCTCCGTATGGTGCTGGATAGATCCTCCCAGCAGATACTGAATCATCTGGAAGATGGCAGGACGTGGGGTGGAGCCAGCAGTGCTGCCTAGGATTCAACTTATTACTCCCTTCTGCCACCACTTCCAAGCTATCACTGCTTTCCAAAGTGGAGAGGCTACTGACCCCAAGGCTGGAGTTCTCTTAAAGATCTGCAGTCACCTTGATGCTCCGCTCCAAGCAAATGTGCTCCTGGTCCTTAGATCCTTTGTATTCTCAATGTTATCTGGATCTCTCTGAGGCCCCAGTGGCCTAGGTTTGGAAAAGGGGCATTATGACTAGAGATTTCAAGACTGAGGACCAGTGGCCAGGGTCATGTACTCCAAGGGTAAGTAACAGAATATCACCCCCAAAAGCTGGACTGGACCAGCTTCATCTACAGGAGCGGCCAAGTTTACCATGCTCATTAACAGTCCAAATGGCCCTACTCTCTTCTGCCATAAAAATCTGGTATGATTTCCAAATGACTGAGTGTTTACGTAGAGACTGAGTCAGTTCACACTGATGGGGAGCTAAAATATGAATTGACAGTATTTAAGCCGGAAGGCAACTTAACTGGAAGAGACTGAGCTATCAATCATTATCTGAAAAGTCTAGGTTTTCAGATAATGCCCAGTGGGGTGGAATAGGTGGCTTATGAGCTTACTTATAAGGAAATAAAGAAGCTACCTTTACTTTGCACACCTTAGCGAAGAGTGAATACCTTTGTCCCAGTATGCTACTCCTAACGACATCTGCTATGATCAATGTCTTGTTTTCTAATCTCATTACCTTCATCACGACATTCCCATCATCAGGAAAGAAAGCACTCCACTGGCAGTTCTTCTGCCATCTCTATTTCATATGCTTGAGCAGGTCTGAGCCTCAATTTTCTTATTTGTAAGATGAGAGATGAGAATTTGAAAAATCTCTAACATTTCTTCTAGGTCTTAAAATTTATGGCCCTAGGGAATGTCCTTATCTTCTGACACTGCCTTGCAATATTGTCACTGTAGCAAGTTAAAAATAAAAGTATATCAACCAGAACTCATCCTAGGGGGAGCAAAAAGATCTTTATTTAATAAACATTATTAATGACATCAATGAGCCATTTGGTTGAGAATAGTAGGCCCTGATATCCACAGTCTAAAGGAAGAATACAGAATAGAATGTATGATGAATTTTTGTGTTTAAACAAATGAAGGGAATTGGATTTCTACTCTTTTTCTTTTTGTCCCCTCACCCTCCCACCAAGAAGAGAAGAGGAAGAGAGGCAGCATTAGAAAGGGAGAATGAGTGAGCAACAAGGTAGGCACTCACAGGATTTTTAAAAGCAGTGATGGCTAATGTTCAATTTTAAGATGTGCACATCACTAGGCTGTAAATTTATCTCCCCAACACCTGCAGTAATAATTGCATCTCAGAAAGGCTTTTTGAAGGGGTTTTTAGTAAAGAGAATAAATGAGTGGGGAAAAAAGCAAGGTGGAGCATGGGGAGGAAGGCCTTGGAATTTCCAGAGGGCCTGGAGTCTTCAGGCCGATCTTACCAAGGTCTTAATGGCAGGGAGAGCCCAGCTGACCTCTGGCTTACACACCCTTTCCCATTTGCCATCTTCTCTACAAAACCTTTTCAAATGGCCATCCACCCTTTGCACCACATTTTAATCAACTTTACCAGTTTAGTAAGACTCTTACCCTGCTCTGACTCGCTTAATAGTTATTTGTGTATCTGCTGGAGTTGCATGCTCTTCAAGGATTCTAGCCATATAGTGCCAAACATAGTAAGTGCTCAGTGGTAATTTGTTGAATGGAATTTGCTTCCCAGCCTTCCTCCTCTATTCTCCTGGAGGCTTTTAGTTGGGATGAGTCACACCATTGACACATAGCAAATAATAACAATGACAATGAATGTGAACATCAGGGGTATTTCTTATTTTCAAAGAAATTTCTGGAGTGCGTGCAAGTAGAAAAGCACATATGTATGACCGGGGTGGGCTGGGGGAGGGAGACTTAACCACTAGTTCTTTCACTGCATTTTCAATCGACAAAGATCCACATGGAATATACTTTCATCCCCCATATAAAATTGTACAGCTGTTCCAGAGAAAACCGTATGAACAAACTTTAACCTCATGACTTCTATTATTTTGTAATAAAAGGCTTAAGGCATAATGTGAGCTTTTTTTAGATGCAGAGTTCTATGTGAGTAGTGTGTTGTTAATTTCATATTAATGCAGGGTGCCCACAGAACTCAGCACAGAATCTAAAGAAGAAAATCACTTTCCTGCAGCTCGGATACCTGGTGACCAGGCTTTGGCTTATTTTTTCCTCTCTCTTAAATGAAACGGACATCCTTCCAACAGCGATGCGGTATAGATCTTTGCAACACATAGATCAGTTCTCTCCACCGACAATCATGAAACAAAAAAGAGATAAATCTTTGCTAAATCATAGCTATGTTACCAGCAAATATGAAGTCCTTTCTGAGCATTAGTTGATATTTTTACTCCATTACCTGCTTTTCTTTGTGAATGAGACTTCACAACGTCGGCATGTTTTTCCTATTTGTATGCATTGGGTATAGCTTCCAACCTTAGCTTATGCATATTCCTGGGAGCCAGATATCATGAGATATTTTGTCTGTATACCTCAGAGAAAATCTGACAACACTATATTGTCTTCCTACTAATAAGCTTCCTTGTGTGGAAGACCACAAAGCAAAATCTAATTACAACCTTTCCCCCAAACATGCTTCAGGTGTGTTCTCTTATTGCTTTGGAAGGCTTCATGAAATCTGTATCCCAGATATTAAGTTAGAACCATTTCTTCCTGATCACACTGTTTTATCTGAGTTGAAGCCTTCCCTTAGAGTCGGTGCCATGTTCCTGAGTCCTGCTCTTTCCTTATCACTATGATCTCTGATGACATTTTTTTTCTCTTCCATGTCTGTCTGATAATATTTCCTTTTGTTACCACATAATTTAATGGGGTTCTTTAAATAGGTTGTGTGTCGGACAGGGAGGGACAGGGGGAGCGGGAGGTAGAGTCCCAGAGCAGGCTACCCTACACGGACACCAGCGGGGGCTCCAGAGGCCATTTGCGAAACTCTAGCCCCGATGTCTTTCCTCAAAACTTTGAAAAACTTCAGGACAGGGAAAACAGAAGCTGAGCAATTTTCAGCTGCAGGTGGATGGTCTTTTCATCAGGGAGGGAATAGGTTCACTACGTGGCATGTGTCAGCATCCCATGGCATCCCAACCTTCTCCCCTTCCTCTTTGTATCCATTATCCTGTGGCTAGTACAGTGAAAGCTAAAATAGCTGTTCTAAATAGAAACATTTAGAAAACTTCACTAGGGAAAGAGGAAGATGTGGCATTACCATGAACTGTGAAAAGAGGCTTCCTCCTCTTTGTTTGCTTTTACATATTCCCTTAGGGCTGCTAGTTTGTATTTTTTTTTTTTTTTTTTTCCTTTCTTTTTAGAGACAGGGCCTGACTCTGTTGTCCAGGCTGGAGTGCAGTGGCATGATCACAGCTCACTGTAACCTCCAACTTCAGGGCTCAAGCAATCCTCCAGCCTCAGCCTCCCAAGTAGCTGGGACTACAGGTGCACACCACCATGCTTAGCTCATTTTTTTAATTTTTATTTTTGTAGGGATAGAGTCTTGCTATATCGCCCAGGCTGGTCTTGAACTCCTGGCCTCAAGTGATCCTCCTGCCTCAGCCTCCCAAAGTGCTGAGATTATAAGTGTGAGCCACCAGGACTGGCCTGCCTAACTCTTGAGAAACACATCACACAGCATCATATGCACCCAGGTGTTTAATAAGTTAATAAATATTAGATAACAATGAAAGACAACTTCACAAAGCTGGCCACATTTTACTTGGCTTGTAAAATTAAAACAGAAGCCACTTTAAACAACTTTGGGGAAAAAATATGGACACTTCTATTCAATCACATGAGTCTTCTCCATCCCATCTTGCTAAGCTACCTACAGAGCCCTCTCTCGATCACTCTGATGGCTCTCCAGGTTAGGACACTAACAGACATGTGGCCTCTTAACTGTCTTCCATAGAAGGTTCTTCTCTCTTTAATAAACTGCTCGTTTTCCCAGCACTTGGCTCTACCTCTGGATCTATAAGGCCATTCTCAGCCCAGGGCTTGGGCCTCCCCTCACCTGTTGTCACATCAGAGGAGTCTGGGTCTCTTTTTTGTCTTGCAGCCCTCAAGTCTTGGGCACAAAAACCTTCATTCAGCTTTTTAAATGAAAACCTACTGCCAGGGTGAGACATGTGTGAGTGATCCTGCTAATACAAAATTGTTGGCTGTACCGTGGCCTCTATTTTTACATCTGTCCGCCAGAAAGCCACAAGGAGCTGGATTGAAGAAAGGGATGCTGGTTTGCCAAAGATGATGTAAGGATCCAAACTGGCCTATGTCATGAGTAGAGCCAGCAACTGTTGTGTGTTGAGCTGATGCCTAATTCTACCATCTTCCGGCTCTTTCTTCTCATTTCTCCCATGCGATCTGTCCATCAAACAACTGGGAGAAGGTCAGTAGCCAATAACACTGAGTCTATATTGCATGGAAGGGATTCCATACACTGCAGGATGGGTTAAAAAAAAATGTGCTCCTCTTTTTCTATTTTAAAACCCTTATTGCACATTTTTGCCAACATTTACCAATGTGCTACCAACTGTGAATTTCTGTGAAGAATCACACAGAGCAGTTCGGGGTGATAATTCCATATGTAACATTTTGCTAGGGTCTTTCTTTCAGGGATGTTTCTGTAGCTCTCAATGGATTGTATTCCACAAACTGAGGTCTGAAGAAGACCAGCATGTTGTGTAAAATTGAAAGAGGTGGGTTTTCCCAGGAATCGTTGGCAATTGAGAGGACTGCAGGGTAGAAAATCATGGGAGAAAAAATGTCTTTACAGCCTCAAAAATCCAAATAAACAAGAAGAGAAAGCATTCTAACCAGCAGGTCAGATGTTATATGTATATGATTTAAGTGGAGTTTTCAGATAAATACTGAATATTCAATTTTAGATTCAAATATAGGAGTTAAAACAAAATTTCTCTCTTCAGTCATATCTGATAATGGCCCAAGCTGATTCAACAGAGACAAATTATCCTGCTGGTAGTACCCTGAAGGAAAAGTTGGTAAGTCAGCTGGGTTCTCTTCATTTTAGGAAGAGTCTTATCAGACGGTAAATACTGTGCATTTATCTATTCTGAATTTAGAGTCACTACTTTGCAAAGAAGTCCTTTTTAAGCTGATTTACAAGTTCAGATAATTTCACTAAATTCAAAGCTGGCTTGTTTGTGTGTGTGTGGAGCGGGGGGTGGGGGGGGCAGTCTTGAAGGTAGGAAAAAAGGATTATTTTTCCAGAGTCATCATGTAAAGTGGTCGAGGTAATGTAATTCCCCACATGGGGGCCCCTCTTCCCTCGTGTTCCTCCCTTCCCCCGGCCCCATAGACAACCATGTTGGTTTTAAAAGCCAGATACTCAGAGAAAAATGACCTGGGTGGAAACGAGGCTTAGCCAAGACTCCACGTGGAGCCCAGGATACCGGTCCCTGGAGGCCGCTGATCTGTCATTCAGCTCTAAGTCCCCCTGCTCACCCCCACTTTGCCCTGGAAAGAGCACTCCGGGGCTGCAGCTGAGAGCTCAGCCCGAAACCTCCGGTTCAGGTTCATTACTACTTCAGGGGCTTGCAGCAGGGAGACAGGGCAGAGTCCTGCTCTGATTGGCTGCCTTTCGCTGACTTAACAGCAGCCCAGCAAATCTCCGAGCCTGCGCTCCGAGAGCAGAAAGATGAATTGTCACAGCCAAGGCCCTGGGGGGGAAAAAAAAGAGCAACCACCACCAAAACAAAACCATACACACAGCTTCCGGAGGGACCCCCCAGAGCTCGCTCTCTGCTGCCGGAAGCCCTCTGGGCAGACGTGTTTGCACCCCAACTTCTTGGCACTCGGCCGAGTTCATACCATTTTCAAAGTAGGTCATTCGATGTCATGTCAGCAGAGGAGGGAACCGCTGTCAGCAACAGTCAACAGAGCCTGCGAGGAGGCCCAGACCTCGCAGCAGAGAGCTGGGGCTGGGGCGGGGCGGCTCCTGCGAGGAGGTGCTCGCTCGTCTTCCTCAATCAGCCACAGACAGGCTTAAGCACATCCACTCCCTTTGCTGTGTACAATTGGTCAGGGACTAACTGTTCTAGACAAACCTCCAGCAGGACTTAAATGATAACCTGAATGAAAATTCACTCGAAGGAGGATGATGTCATCTTTATTCAGTTCTTTGTTCTACGTGTTCAGAAAATTCATGGGCATGTGGGGTTTTTCTAAGAAGGCATGTTGGTACCCCCAGGCCTCCCCACCCCCGTTTCTCCACCCCCCAGGAGAATGCAAGTAAAAATACATACAGGCATGCAAAATTTTCCTGACTAAAACAGTGAGGAATATACATATAAAACAAATGCATGTATCATTAGACATATATACCTCATTCATGTTCTTAAACATATAAAACTCACACAGTATTATTCATGCAACACAGATGAAGGGTAAACTCCACTTTCTTGATCAATAATATGCATAGACACATGTCCAATAAATGCTTGCAAAGTATACATTGTCTTTCAACAGGACCTATCTTCAGGTATCACTTAGAAGTTACTTTTGCTATGCTGTTTCCTACATCCTGTAATACCTCCCCACCCCCTCTTCTCCTGGCAAAACCTACTCACCTTTCAAGTCTCCTCTTAAATTCTTCCTCTTTAGGAAACCTTCTCTGGCTCCTGATTCTCAGTGATTATTTCTCTCCAGTCAGAACCCCTGCAGCAATAAATGTGGCCGATACCACACACCTAGGAATAGCTTATGTACAACGTGGTTGCTCTCTAATTGTTTGTTACACTATAACTCCTGGAAAACAGGGGCAGTGCCTCATACTTCAATTGCACACCCCACGTGCTTAGCACAACCCGTTACTTTCAGGACAACAGGAGAAATGAAGGGGAGAGGGAAGGAAGAAAACCAGCATTTATCTAATGCCCAGTAGGGTCTAGCTACTGCACCAAGATTTCTATCGATTTTTTTTTTTCCATTTAAAACTCATAACCTCTAGGGTGAAAGATTTGCTTTCCACCATATGAAAGATAAGGAAATAGAAGCTTAGATCAGTTACATAACTCACCCCAAACCAAACAACCCATAAGCAGAGGAACCAAGATTCAAACATGGCTATCTAACTCTCTGCTCTTTCTACTACCTTCCGATTCTTAACCTTGGTTGATCAGCTTTAAAAACAATCAGTTTCAGGTACCTAGGTCCCACCTCTGAAAATTCTGATTCTGATTTCTAAGCCCAGGAGAGCGGAAGGTGTTTATTACATTAACTGCTACTTTGCCAGCGATGCCCTGCATACAGGAGCAGTCAGTAAATATTTGTTAAATGAGTAAGTGAATCCAATCTCTCTAGAGCAGTGGTTCTCAGGCCTGGCTATATGTTAGAAGCACCTGGACAGCTGATTAAGCAATCGCTCTCTCCAGGCCCCACCCCCAGAGATTCTGATGCAATTGGTGTCAGGTGGGGCTGCCTGGCAGGCATCCTGGTTTTCAAAAACTCCCCTGGCAATTCACATGTGCAGCCCAGGCTGAAAACCACTGATCTGGAGTGAGGTCAGGGCATCTGCAGATTTTAAAAGCTCCACAGGTAATTTTGATCTGCAGCCAGGGCTGAGAACTACCGCCTACACATCATGCTGCCTCTCTCTGGATCTTATAAATGCGAAAGCATTACTTTCTAAAAATAATTCTGTCAACAAGTATGGGAGTGCTCACCCATGCACAGCAGTGTACCCGTTTGGGGGATACATGATGGAAGAAACAATGGGCCCTGCTGTCACCTGATTTCTAATCTGTAACCGGTTCAGTGCTAACTTGTTCTTTGATTTTTGTCTGTCTTGGGCTAGTTGGAGAATGATTTATGAAACTGACAGATCAGGAATCTCGTTTTGCAGCTGGGGGAAAGAGAATGAATGTTTTGTGTTCTGAGCTAAGGAATGCCATTTAAACTTCATGAGTTTAGGAAATAAATATATGTGGATGTTCATGCCCTAATATGCATATTTTCGCTTATGAATACACGAGGAAGAGCAGGGAGGAAAAAATATTAAAATACACAACTTTCTGTAAGTTATGAGAGATAGGCAATAGGAGGAACAAAAAAGACCATGCCCAGATATGAACCCCACACATTTAGTAATGCCTCTCATGATCTGGAAATAAAGGAAAATTACATACCACGGGTTTATGTGTTTTAGCTTTAAACATTCCCTAAAAAGCATTATCCAGAATGTATCAGAAAACAACTTAATATTTGGGAGACATGTTCTTATTACTTTGTGTAATAAGCTTAACCAAAAACGGATGCATTAAACATTACCGTAAAAGTCACTTTGCCGTTCCGTAATTATTATGAGTGCATAAACAGCAGCTACTGTTAAGAATTAAGAAATAGGAACACTTGAAAGAGCAAATTATTTTAAAGTTGAGAAACAAACTTTTATGTGCCCCATGAAATTTGTAAGCAATTAAATACTAGGTGCCACTGACTGAGCGTTTAATTGTGCCAGGCAGTCTGCGACATGCTTCTCATGTAGTCTCATTTGATCTTCACAACAAAGAAATACAATAGGTACTATTATTATTGTACTCTTCTTTTATCAGTAAGAAAACTGAGGCACAGAGGGGCTAAACAACTTGCCCAAGGGCACACAGGTAGTAAGTAGTAATCCGAGATTCAAATTCAAGCAGTTTGATTTCATAGCTAATGGTGTGAACCAGTATACTTAAGAAGTAACTTTTTCTCCATGCTGATGTTAGGTTGTTTTATGCAATTGCATCTTTTTTTATTTTATGTGACCCTGACATATGGTAATTAGAGAAAGCAGATTTCCTGAGGGAAGGTAACCATTGTTTTGTCCCAGATTTAAGTCCACACTCCCTCCTTTAGTTTCTACTCTTAAACACAATTTCTAAAATACCTTTCTCACAGAATTGACATCCAGAATAACAAATATGTTAAGCCCAAATTTTGTGTAAAGTACCACGTAGGATTAGAAAATGAGCAAAACACAGCCCATGCCTTTAAGAATCTTTTTAAAAATGCAGACAGATCCTGGCATCCCCAGTTAAGGTATTTCTGTGACTTTTCTCTCTTGGTAGGAGTTCTAAATCCTCAAGTCTGATGGCAAGACCCGGCATGATTTGGCCCTTCCCCATTTTCCAGCTCCAGGTCCCTCCTCTTTCCCTTGAACTTTAGCCAAACTGGGCTTCTCTCGGATCCTTGAATGCTCCCTGTCCTTTCCAAGGTCAGCGTTTCCACGTGCGATCTCACACGAGTCCCTCCCCGCCAACTCTTGCTGCAGCTGGAAATTCCTCTTCTTCCAGTGGCCTCTCAGCCCAAACATCACTTCCCTGGTGTTTGGGGACCAGGACCTGCCCCTCTGCTAGAATTTCTCATAGCCTCCTCTACTTTCCACTCACGGAACTTAACCCTTGTATGTGATAGTTATTTGTATAGTCATTTGTTGAGTGTCTCTGTCTCCCACCTGCTTGCAAAGTCCCATGAGGAGAATGTGCATATTTCCTGCATCTAGCACCCTGTGTTCTACCACATGGTAGAATCCAAATATTTGTTTTAAGATATAGTCTTTCATTTAAATGTCATCTGTCCCTTTGGTCCCAGGAGTGGTAATGGCTTTGCTATAACTGGTCCCAGGATTCTGCACTATCCTCCAAGCCCCCTCAAATTACGGTAATTTTCACATGTCATTTGTTTCCTGCTTGGATCCTGACTGACATAGGTAAGAATTAGATGGGCCTGGCCGGGTGTGGTTGTTCACACCTGTAATCCTAGCACTCTGGGAGGCTGAGGTGGGAGGATTGCTTGAGGTCAAGAGTTTGAGACCAGCCTGAGCAACAGCAAGACCCCGAGACCCCGTCTCTATTAAAAAATAGAAAAATTAGCTGGGCATCATGGCGTGCGCCTGTAGTCCCAGCTACTTGGGAGGCTGAGGCAAGAGGATTGCTTGAGCCCAGGAATTTGAGGTTGCTGGGAGCTAGGCTGACACCATGGCACTCTACTCAGGACAACGGAGTGAGACTCAGTCTTAAAAAAAAAAAAAAAAAAAAAAGAATTAGATGGGCCAAAAAGAGAAAAGAAAAAAATATTAGTGGTTCAGAAAAAAGTGTAGAGATGACTGAATATACTTAATTCTTTTAACATTGTCATCTAAATGTCGAAACATTACAGTGCCACACATTTACCTGACAATTAAATGCATATTTGAAGAGTGTACTGATCCCAAGTCAGATTATACTGTGTTAGGGGATGAAAAACACAATGCAGTTCTTGTGAAACAGGAGCCAAGTCAAGCCAGACCAGGGGAAGGGATCCTGATGCCCAGGTGCATCCCAATCCTACCGCGAGGCCAGATGGGGATTGAGAGGTAGGTGTGCCCACTCACCTGAACCACCACTCACCAAGCTGAGACATTGTGGAAGGAGAGGGAAGAAATGGCAAACTGTGGACAAAGTCTCCTGTATTCTAGCAGCGTCTTCTGCCTCACTATGGACAGAACCGAGCCTCTCATTCCCCCACAAAGACCATGCCTGCTACTCCACCTCAGAGAGCAGCTGGGAAGGAGCTTCTGGATTCCTTGCAAGCTTTTTAGCAGGTGTATGTTGAACATTCCCGTTTCATGGTTAGGACAAAATCAGGCCATGGATACTGACAACTGACTTGTCTTTTTCCATGGCTTTATCTACTGCCTTGTCTTGATTTATAAGCAAAACCTGGAAAAGCTACAAAAATAAGTGTTTTGTGGTTTATCTAGAAATAATATGGAAAATATTGCTGTTATTTTTGGTGAAGAAAATAAATTTTGTATAGTTTATTTCAATCTAAATAAAAAGTGAATTTTGTTTAAAAAAAACAAAGTCACTTTTCTCTCACCTTCTCCATAAGTAATTTTTTAAAAAAATTATAAAACAGGCCGGGCGCAGTGGCTCACGCCTGTAATCCTAGCACTCTGGGAGGCCGAGGCGGGTGGATTGCTCAAGGTCAGGAGTTCGAGACCAGCCTGAGCGAGACCCCGTCTCTACTAAAAATGGAAAGACATTATATGGACAACTAAAAATCTATATAGAAAAAATTAGCCGGGCATAGTGGCGCATGCCTGTAGTCCCAGCTACTCGGGAGGCTGAGGCAGTAGGATCGCTTAAGCCGAGGAGTCTGAGGTTGCTGTGAGCTAAGCTGACGCCACGGCACTCACTCTAGCCTGGGCAACAAAGTGAGACTCTGTCTCAACAAAAAAAAAAAAAAAAAAAAAAAAAAAAAAATTATAAAACAAATAAAATTTTGGGGGTGTTTAAAAAAACAGAAATTTATTCTTTCACAGTTCCAGAGGCTAGAAATCAGAAATCAAGGTGTTGGTAGGGCCATATTCCCTCCGAAGCCTCTAGGGAAGAATCTTTCCTTGTCTCTCTCAGCTTCTGGTGGTTGGTGGCAATCACTGTCACTCCTTGTCGTGTGGCTGCATCACTCCAGTCTCTGCCTTTGTTGACACATGGGCTTCTTCCCTCTATGTGTGTCTGTGTGTCTCTAAATCTCTTTCTTCTTCAAAGGACACCAGTCATTGGATCGAGGGTCTGCCCTAATCCAGTAGGACCTCATCTTAACTTGATTACATCTGCAAATACCCTATTACCAAATAAAGTCACATTCACAGGTACTGGGGGGTGTGTCAAGATTTGAACATATATTTTGGGGGCTGCAATTCAACCCACGACACTTGTTACATATATAAAACCATTTTTACCTTCTCCTATTTTATATAAGGAATGTTATTGGTGGTTTGAGTCTTCTCTGTCTTTTTTCTTAGTTTAGCTACAGGTCTGTCAATTTTGTTGGTGGCTATTACCTTTATAATTTAGTCTTCAGGTTATAGAATATCTCAATGGGATTGTGGCTGAACTAGAAGCAGAATTAATATCTCCTAGGTGTAGATATGGTAATGGATAGGATTTTGTGCCTTCTGTTTTGGGGAGGAGGGTGAGGGTATCTTCATCTTAATTGAAACAGTTGTATGCTTTGTTGCTATGCATGATGTTGTTATCCTTGCTATAAGGAAGTTTAAGTGTGGTAGAATGGTTCTGAGTAGCAAAAAGGATAGGCTGTTCTAATTATTTGAGGGAGACTGATGGGTGATTGATTGAAGAGAGGAGAAGCCATTTTTTTGTTTGTTTGTTTGTTTCCTGCTTCTGATGAAGCTTCCAGAAGCATCTGTGTTCCTACTCAGGCAGGGAAGTTCCAGAAACTGCAGCAGCAGAACTCTTCATGGAGCTCTGATTTTGGCAATAGTAGTGACAACGGTAGGTGACTTTGGGCTTCTGTCTTACTTCATTTATTCCTTCTCTAACACTTTTCTTTTCTTTATGTAGATCTGAGTTTCTGACCTATATCATTTTCTTTCTTTCTGAAAATATCTTTAAACATATCTTGCAAGACACATCTATTTGTGACAAATTTCCTCAATATTTGTTTGTCTGAGAAAGTCTTTGTTTCTCCTTCACGTTTGAAGGATTGTTTCACTGGATACAGAATTCTAAGTTGATAGACTTATCTTTAAACACTTTTAATATTTCAATCTACTTCTTGCTTGTGTGGTTTCTGAAGAGAAATCCAATGTAATTCTTGTTCTTGTTCCTCTGCAGATAAGGTGTTTTTTCCCTCTGGCTTCTTTCAAGATTTTCTTTGTCTTTGCTTCTTCTGCATTTTGAATGTGATATGCATAGGTATAGTTTTTCTGAGCTTCCTGGATCTGTGGTTTGGTGTCTGTTATTAATTTTGGAAAATTCTCTGCCTTTATTACTTCAAATATTTCTTTTGTTCCTTTCTCATCTTCTTCTGCTTCTGGTATTCTCGTTACATATATGCTACACCTTTTGGTAATTGTTCCACAGTTCTTGGATAGTCTCTTCTGTCTTTTTCATCCTTGCTCTTTCTCTTTGCATTCCAGGTTTGGAAGTTTTTATTGACATATCTTTAAACTGACTTATTCTTTCCTCAGCTATATCCATTTACTGATGAGATCATCAAAGGCGTTCTTTATTTCTGTTATGATGTTTTTGATTTCTAGCACTTCTTCTCAATTTTTTCCTGGAGTTTCTATCTCTCTGCTTACATTACCCATATGTTCTTTCATGTTGTCTACTTTTTCCATTACAGCTTTTAGTATATAAATCAGAATTATTTTTAAATTCCTGGTTTGATAATTCTCAAGTCTCTGTCATCTCTGAGTCTGGTTCTGATGCTTGCTCTGTCTCTTCAGACCACGTTTCTTGCCTTTTATCATGGCTTGTCAGTTTTTGTTGAAAGCTGGACATGATATAGTGGGTAAAAAGAACTGAGGTAGTTAGGCCGAGAGTATGGGTCTTTATGTTTATCTGGCAGGAATTAGGCTGTGTTTGCTATTTGCTGTAGTTATGGAGTCAGAGACTAAAGTTTCTTCAGGTGTCCTTGTTTTTGTCTCTCCTATTGTCTTTTGGTTTTCTTAGAGACTCTTTAAATAGGGTCTGAGGCTGCATTCTCAGTATGTTAAGCTTTTTCTTCTTATTATTAGGACAAGAGTGATGACCTTCCAATTCTTTACTTTCCAGGTCGGCCTGGAAACTAGGAGTTCAAAAGTGACTTTTAAAGTTTATTTTGGAAAATCTCAAAATACAGAAAATAAAAATTGCCAGTAATTTTACTACCCAGAGATAGTGGGCATATATTCTTTCTACACCTATTAAATGTATGTTTATATAGCATATATAAAATCATTTTTAATAAAATTATGCTATATTATATGTAGTTTTATAACCTTATTTACCCACAAAACAATATTACATATTTCCCCATGTCAGCAAAAGTTCTTACACTTAATCGCAAAATATTACATAATATTTGGTCATATGAGCATATCATTATTTATTTTGGTTATTTAATTGAGGAAAACATAACAGAGAGGTTAAGATCATAAACTCTGGGATTAGATTATCTGGCTCAAACCCTAGTTTTTCCACTTACTAGCTATGTGAACCTGGGCAAGTCATTTAATCGCTCTCTGCCTCAGTTTCCTCACCTGTTAAATAAGAACAGTAACAGCACCTATCACTTCATTGTCTTGGGGATTAAGCAGCATAATAAAAATTAAGAAGACACATAGAGCAAGCACATATCCAAGCATTTATTACATTTCATTGGCAAAATTAATTTTAAAATAATGCTATTTTGCATCTTGTTTGGGAATAAAAATGTAAAATAGTTTAATGCACATTACAATGCACTTAGTATTCCTAGTGGGGTAGGAGGACAGGGCTTGCCAGCTTTGTTTGTTTCTCTTCATTTTATGATACAAGGATGCTAGCAATACTATATGCCCTGTCTTCTTTTTATAGAAATATTCCGTCCTGAAGATTTGCTAAAGAGTATCAGAGGCCTGAAGGTTCATGGCTTCCACCTGGAAACATGAATCAAGAAACATAGTGGAGAAAGGGTGGTGCTTTTATCATTGGAATGCTAATCCAGAGATCAAGCTCGAACTCTCTTGTGTTATGCTCCATCATTTTCCATTCTAAGGTTAATAGCAGTGTCATAAGCAAACAGACAGAAATTTAAAAAAAAAACACCAAAAACTAAACTAAAAAAATTAAAAACCTAAGCAAAAAGACACAAAAAAAAACAAATAAAACCCTAAACAAACAATAACTTCAAACTCTCCAAGCTACTTTTTTTTTTTTTCCCAGAAACTCAGAGTTGCTTTGGGTCATTTTAATTTTCTTAGGTCATTAATTTTCTCACTGCCATGTAAAAGCCGTAGATTCTAAGAATCTTTGCATTTGTGGGTTTTATTTATTTGGCCTTTGTGAGTATCCCAGGGGGCCAGGCAGAAGTTCACTCATGTTTTATAAGTACTGTTTTTCTATATAGTGCAGGTTATCAGTGTCTATAAGCACAAAGGAGACCACTGTTTACTGGGTCCCACCAGTTATAACCAAAAATCTCTGAGTCTTTTCTTCATGTCTCTCTCCCTGTCACCTCCCACATCTAATCAATCAGTTGCCAAGTTCCTGTAGGTTCTTGTGCCTCTGGAATGTCTTCCAAATCCATCTTGCCTGGTACCATCCTAGCACAGGCCTCGATCACTTGCCCTTTGGCCTCTTGCAATAGTTTCCAAGCTGTTCTTCTGGCCTTCAGGTTTTCCTTATTCTAAACCTCTCCCTGCAACATTTTGGTCTCCCCAAAATACTACTCTGATCATGGAACTCTCTTGGTTAAAGAGGAAGCCCAAATGCTTTTGAGTATCGTTCAAGGCCCACTCACATTTCTGTTTACATTTTCCAGCCAAATATTGAGGCAATTCTCCCCTTTCCAACTCACCCTTCTCTCCATCCTGTCACATACTCCAGCCCCACTGTCTCTCTCTACTTCATCCTTCAAGGCCTGGATTAGATGTCACGTCCTTTGGGAAGCCTTCTTCCCTTTTTCCTTTCTAGGCAGAATGAATTTGCTCTATCCCTTGTGCTTTCTTAGTGGGTCTCATGCAGGATAACCCACTTAGCACCACGTGACATAGCAGTTGTGCTTGTGTGTGTATCGCCTGCTGGCTCTGAGCTCTGAATGCAGGGACTACACTGCTTTCATCTTTGTAAGCCCCCTTCCCCCAAACCCAAGCAAATAGAATGTTCCCAGTAAGTGCTTTTTGAATAATTGACGTTCATTCAAGCCCAGTTTGAGACGCTGCATATTCTCGAAGGTAATCACAGAACTAATTTTGGAACTTAATGTTTGTTGTTGTCATGTTATACTCCTGGGAGTTTCAGTGATTGAAAATTGCATTTCACTGGGGCAGGGCCATCTAGCTACTGCAAGGTACCCTTCCTTGCCTGCAAATGTCAGTTCTTTTGCTGAGGGCTATAGATACACACATTAAAGAAAGTAAATACTGAGCTGGAAGGATCCCTAGAGGCAGCTTGGGCCAACACTTTCATTTTATAGATGAGGAAACTGAGAGCTAGAGAGGTTAATGGCCTTGGTCAAAGTGAATGGTGGAGGGAAATGGAATAGAAATCTCATTCCAATTAAGAGCACGTTTCATTAAATCAGAGCTTTAAAAAACAAAAGCTGTGATTAAGACTTTTGTTAATTTAAATTAGCCTTTTCCCCAGTTACGCTGAATTAAGGAGCTCTAGCTTTAGCTGAATTTTTTTTTTTGTTAACTTCTGCAATTTTTATTAGAATATACTGACCCACAAATGTTAAGGTGAAAATGGATCTCATTACTTGTTCTCACCACCTATTCAGAGGGTTCTAGTAATACATAAAGGTGACGTAAGGTGCCCCCTGAACTTGAAAATATCAGCTTGACAACACTGGGAATCCATACATAATTGATGAGGTCAACTGAGGGAGTCACCTGTGCAAGAGAATCTGGAACACTATCAAGACCACTTGAAGTTACTTGGCTGTAATTTTATGGACATGTGACTCGAATGTGATTTTACTAAGTTGATCAATTGTATTGTACTTTAAGAGATGGCTTATTTAGTGTCATTAAATATGGAAATTAGAGAGGAAAAATTTGTGCTTATCCAGTGTTATCCAAGGGCTAGAACACTAGATCTGGGATTCATGAGCTTCATGATCCCTGGAAAGATCTACTCTATGACAAGGCAAGGGTAGTTTATTCATGGGGTTTTCCCATGGCCTATAGATTAAATGTCTCTAAAGGCAATCCAGCCACCCTTTTTTGTTCTGATTCTGTGCTCCCTAAATAACCTTTTGGTTCCAAATTGTCTTTTCTGATATTGGGAAGGGGTTGATCTAGATGATAAGCTTTACATTTTCAGCCACTAGAAAGAAATAACTTCTATTACAAACTGTTAACTTGATATTATGGTTTATGCATCAGTCTATTATGAGGTTGGTCAATGTGAACCAGACCTTTTGAATCTGGGTCCACTGGAAAAACAACAAAACAAAACTCAAGTGTCCAGATCTGTAAAGTTGAAGACCAGTCTTTGGAATGTCTTGATTACTGTAGGATACTGCCGCCAGTTGGGTAGTCCGTGGTCAGTTTTGTGTCTCCTTTCTCTAATTCCAATCCTACATTAGTACTGCATTTTAAGTTAAAAGGAATTATTAAAAATGACAGTATAGGAAGTTTGTTCCCAATACTACCTTGCATTTTAATTAGAAATGTACATAGTCTGCTGCTCTCTCTTCCTCCCTGGGACCTAATTTTGAAGTTGCTTCTCATGTACTGAGAATGGGGAGCAGGAGTCCCACGAAAACTGGTCTCCTCAGCTGTTGTGAATGGAAGCCGGTGGCCCAAGCTCTTGGAATTCATCACGTAAGGACTGCATCCATACTCCCCACTGTCCTTATACAATTTAGCTTGTAATGTGTTAGTACAGGGAAAAAAAGCACCGGTCACAAATTTTAACAAGAGAAAAGGAAGCACCAACATCCCAAACTTAGTCACCTGGACACAGCAATCATGGCCGCAGCTCGGCAGGTGGAAGCATTTTTCTCTGGAATTCCTGTTGGCCTAAGGCTGGAAAACCTACGTTTAGTCTTTATGTTGCCACTTTCTATTGCAATAGTATCTGTGTTTGGCTTAGTTTCCCAGCATCATTAATTAAACCACTACTCCCAGGGGAGGAAAAGCTGTGGGAGCCAAATCATATTTTTCCCACCAGGAAACACAGATCTCTGAGTCTCTCAACTTTGCAAAAGAGCCTGCGGTGTGTCACACGCCAAGAAACACTGAGCAGGTCTGTTTCTTGGCACACGTACTAAAGACCACTAGACAAAATGATTTCAACGTATGCGTCTCTGGTGCCGTCTTCTGTTTTTTATAATGTTTTTAAAAAATAGATTGAATGAAGGGATGAATGAGTGAATAAATAAATAAATGAAAGCCTCCTGGGTATTGAAATATGTTATGCAAATTCCGCAATGTTTTTATTAGACAGAATAAATATCTGTGGCTGAAGCATCCAGGTTTGTTCCAGTAGCTAAACTGGACTGGAAAAAAGCCATCTTTTGGACAAAAATTAGACTATGATCAACCACATAGAAAATTCCCCCTTAAAAAGGGTTCACTTTTTGATTTTTTTCAGCTCTACACAATAGAGCTTTATGAGAATTTCCAGAAGCCTTTAGTGAAATTATAAGTGCAAATTAGAACCATATGAGCTAACCTTGGGTAATCATATACCATGAAAAGGATGTCTTTCTTCTTCAGGGAATTTTCTCTGAAATTTTCTCTGATTATTTTATAATTTGGATTATATGTCTCTGTTATCTATCTATGCTAAATGCTATATTTTATTTTCATGCAATTTACCAAATTTATAGTATACTAAATTTTACACGTAGCATAGAATTACAGCAATGATTCTATATTTGAATAATATCAGGGTTAAGGGCTTCCTGCTCCCTTCACTATTTTAGCCCAGAGTAGAAACATTCCATTCCCATACAGATAGCCCTATCTCCAAATAATCAAAAGAGTTTACTCAATATAATATCTGTATCTATTGAAAACAACCGGAAATGAGGCACCCTTGAAAGAAGACTGTGAAGACTTAGTAGGCATTTTTGCCACCTTTCTAGGCACACAGATGCACAACTATAGTAAATTCAAGGAAAAAAGGAAAAGCACTGAAGTAGTAAAAAGAATGATGCAGTTGACACAGTGGTAAGACTACTTAACGGTAGAACCCAATCTTGTCATTTTCAAATCCAAGATCCCCATTTATTGAACATGTGACTCTGGACAATTCATTAAAACTCGCCAAGTACCATTTTCATCATGAGCAATACAGTATTGAGATGTGGTTTCCTCCTATCTCACAAAGTTACTGTGGCATCAGACACATGCATCTTATAAAGCTGCTTTGTACACCATAACAGGAAGGCATTATGTAACTTAAAAAAAAAACAAACCAAACCAAGCCTACAGATAATTGAGCATCTACTAAGTGCCAGGCATTGCATCAGGTGCTTTGCATATTGTTTTGCTCCTTACACACATGTAAGTTATATTTCCCAAGTCTTTCTTTGCCTTCCTGATGCCTGGAAATCCTGTCTCAGTTCTTAAACCTCAGCTCTGGAGCTGCTGAGGTTACTCAGCATGAAACCTGGGCACCTTTGCACTTGGCTTTCTCTCCTCTAGCTCTGTAGTATCGAGCACATAGCAGGTTGGCGCAGCCACAGAGTGAAAAAATTGAGCTAATCTTTAACTTTTTTTCTTCCACTCTTCTCAAATGTGCCAGACAATGAAAATAGACTGTGACCTTTTTGTTAAAACAAAATGAACCTGAAATGATGACACAGTTCATCATTTCCAGGGCAGTAACCTGTAGTGTTGTAAGCCCTTTGGGTGCCCTCGAATTCTGTGCTAGTCCACCTGGCCCTTCTCTGCAGGTTTTTCTCTTTCTCCTGATTTGCCCTTTTTTTATCGAAGAGCCTGCTTTTAACCTATTCGTGCAATGTTTGGTTTGGGCCCGTGTTCTGAAACATCCACGTTCTAGCAGCCAACTTGGAATATCGGGTAGAGTTTATTCTTGGTGTTCCCTGTCCATATCGATTGGATCAAAGGGAGATCAATCTGGAACCCACTTAAAGTCTTTCCAGATGGTAATCTTGCTTCCAGATGGTACGTCTAATAGGAGAAAAATAAATCACTGAACACAAGCCTCGGAGCGCTGGGGAAGGCCCTGTGACCTTATTTCTTTCAGGTCTCTTCAGGGCGCAGAATTATTTTTCCTGTGTTAGATTTTCACAGGAGAATTTTCCAATTCCTGAATCTCAGACTGAAATTAGGGGCGTTTGGAGAGTAATGGTGATATTTATAGCCAATTACTGACCATCCATAATCACACGCCTTCCTGTGGTGGTTTGGTTTTTCTTATTTTAAAAGTTTAGATGAATTTAAAAGCCACCATCAAGCTGCCCAAGGAGTTCAGAAGCCTCTGTCGTCAAAGTGCCACCTACTGGATGCAAGCTCATAGTTGGCTGATCCTATAAAGCAGACAGCTTTCAGCAAATCTGAGCTTGTCCCCAGTTTTATCATCAACTTAAAAAATGATCATTTTCACTCTAAAGTTGAGTGAGCCTGATAAACATGATAGAGTTTTGGCCCCTAAGAGGCGACGTAGTGGGCTCTCCTTTGAGCAAAGGGTGGGCACTGGGTGTTTGGAACCTGTGCTCTCAAGCACACAATTTCAGATATGACATACACTTTCTAGTTCCTTTGCTGTTATCCTTGTAAATATGCCCTTTGCCCCAGACTTTTCAACACACACCCTTGTCTGGCCTAGAAACTTTTGTTCACTCAACAAAGAAACAAATATTTGTTCATTGGTTCACTCATCTTATCAAGTGTCTACTACGTGACAGGCCCTGGGCATGGAGCAAGGGACACAGCACAATGACGTTGAGCAGATCGTTGGTGGAGTCTGGATTATTCAGCACATACTTGGGACAGTGGGTGGTGCTTGGTGGAATTTGCTCCTCTGCCCTGAACTTGCCTTTGCTCCCCACAAACTCCAGTCCAGTCAACACAGGGGTCATCTGGGGACAACCGAATCCACCCTACAAGCTATATGTGCTTTCTCTCAGCCCACTGGCTGCCAACTCAAGAACGAAAGGTCTAGACCTCGACTAAAGTTCTCGTGGGCCTGGATCCATAGACAGGCCAGTAGGTCATTCAACTTTGTTTTCTCCCCTGGCTGGAGATTGCAGGTGTTTATACGTAGCTGCAATGCGGTCGGGGTGAAGGCATGGTACGTGAGAGGTCTGTGTGTGCTCACCAGTCCTGACTTCTCACGGGCCTCAAGCCCAGTGCCCTGGCCTTCCTGTGGACTTTGCAACTTCGGTCCCTGCAGCCCTTAGGAATACAGATTTCACAAATTGAAATGGAGATTGTGGCAATTTAGATAGGACTGATATTTACATATGCAATATCCATGAAGATAGAGTTTGCTAAGCAAATTTTTAAAAACTTTATCTTCTTTGTATACTTTGCTAAAATCAAAAAAAACAACAACGACCCCAAGACGGGGGGGGGGGGGGGGGGGGGGGGGAGGAGCGGCGGTAAAGACTGCTGATAAAGAGATTACAAAGTTCCCTTCATACACAGCAATACAGAGCACACAGTAAGTAATCTTACATTAATTAAGAGAATACATAATTTTCAAGTACCCTGGAACTCTCTAGAAGCACCTACTCAGGTACATGCAGCTATAAATCATTTTTATCTGTTTCTAAGCAAACATTTCATAGGAACATTTGGTTATTTTAGGTCTATTTATCTTTTTATTTTATTTTTGAGACAGAGTCTCACTCTGTTGCCCAGGCTAGAGTGCCGTGGCATCAGCCTAGCTCACAGCAACCTCAAACTCCTGGGCTCAAGTGATCCTTCTGCCTCAGCCTCCCAAGTAACTGGGACTACAGGCAACTGCCACCATGCCCGGCTAATTTTTTCTATATATTTTTAGCTGTCCATATGATTTCTTTCTATTTTTAGTAGAGACGGGGGTCTTGCTCTTGCTCAGGCTGGTCTCAAACTCCTGAGCTCAAACGATCTGCCCGCCTCAGCCTCCCAAGTGCTAGGATTACAGGCGTGATCCACCGCGCCCGGCCCATTTACTCTTTTTATTTAAAAGGGCTGAATTTGATGGACTGATCGCAATGAAGTCCAGCTCTTGCTAATTCAGATGTGTTCTCCCCCTGACTCCTGCCCCATTATACTGAAATTGATGAGACTGTACTGTAGTCCCAGAAAATCAGAGAGTGAGGAGGTGCTGTGAGGTCATTTAGCCTCCAGACAGAGCTGTTCCTAAAACTATTTTAGACCTGTGGTGGCTTATACCATTATCCTGCTCTCTGTGTAATCATTCCTGTTAAATGATGCCACCCTACACAGATCATGTTTTATTTTTGTCAAGTGCTTTAACCTTTATTTGAATTATACCCTCCACAGCCCTAGAATGATTATTTCCTGCTCTCCAACGAGGAGACTGAGGCACGGTGAGGAACTCTGATTGGCTTGACGCCTCAGAAGCTGCTTGTTGTAAGCTAGGAATAGAACTCTCATAGTCCAGCTCATTGTGAAAAGCGACGGCTTCTCCCAGGCTTAATTGCCTGCTCAAGTATGAATGCTTCAGAGAGTGCCTCTTCTGATTGAAGACTCGGGGTTCTTTTCTCTAGCTTCCAGGGATGCCCTGGTCCCCAAAGTATTCAGAACACTGCCACCTCCTGCAGACATGGAAACCACTGGGTAGGACAGGGGAAGGGGAAGGAAGGAAGAGAAATAAAGGAGGGGGGAAGCAGAGGGTACTGCTGTCTTTCAGGCTCCTTCTTCCCTACAATGTGCTGGCGGTCACTGTTCCTCAGATATCCCACTCAGCTGTCCATTCAGAGACAGGGCCGGGCTGCCCTTAGCAGCTACTTCAATGGGAGCTACGTACTAGCCCAGAAATAATAAAACCCATTTTTGTCAAGTGCTTGTTAAATAAGCAACATGCTGAGCACTATCCCATTCCATCCTCGTGTGGACCACAGAGGTCAGGAACATTGCTCTTTCTATTCCGTAGATTAGGAACCCAACGCATAAAGAGTGGAAGTGACTTGCTTCAGCCCACATGGCCCCATGTGCTTGTCACTTAATCAGTTTACTGAATTTCCTCTCCCAATGGATTGGGAGCAATGCTGCAAAAGTTTCAGGTATTTCCTGGTCCTCAGACAGGTATAGGAGGTGCCCTACTATTTTGACATAGTCCATTAGTGCATAATGGACAATCCGATAAAACTGTAGAAATGTTAGATCTGTGGATTGTTGAAGTCCCTGTTACTGTGTTTAGTCTTTTTGCTTTTTGGATATAACACTTATTTGCCCAGAGAGCCTGAAGCCCTTGGATGGACATGGTGTATCAGTTCCAGAAACTCTTTTGTCATGTCTGTTGGCAGAACTTAGCATTGCGCATTTCACAGTCTGAATAGGAGTGCCAAAGACCGACATTTAAAAGAATGAAAAACCCGTCCCTCTCAGAAATAATTATAATGTGAGCACCAATTTTGTGCCGGGCACAATGCTGAGCAGTAGCATATAGAAGTGAACATAATGAGTTTGGTGCTTCTCTTGTGCAATTTATAGTCTAGAACAGGGATTGGCAAACAATAGCTGTGGGCCAAATCTGGCCCGCTGCCTGTTTTTGTAAATAAAGTTTTATTGGAACACAGCCACACTCATCAATTTACGTATTGTCTAGGGCAGCAGAATTGAGTAGTTGTGACAGAGATCATATGGCTTGCAAAATCTACTATTTACTATCTGGCCCTATACAGAAAAAGTTTGCCAACCCTTGGCCTAGGATAAGATTTGTTTTTCAAGCCAGGACATTTTTCTTTTGGCTAGAACACATATTTATTCCCAAACCATCCAACCATCAGGGCTCATTAATTATAATAATAATGTAGTCATCAACGTTTGCCAAGTGTTCGCTACTTTGCTAGGCAGCGTTCTAAGCACTGCACATGTCCTAACTCAATTAGTTCTCGTACTAATTCTATGCAGTAAGCATTATTATTTTGCCCGTTTTATAGATGCAGACTGGTTAAACAACCTAGCCAAAGCGCACAGCTCAAAGTGGCAGTACGGGGATTTAAACACAGCCACCTGGCACGTGTTCTCCACTACTCTAAATTAGAAGAGGTATCAGGGTGCGGGACGTGCCCAAGCAGGTGGGAGAAGAGGAGTAAAATCTACCCTGGAAGTGGCCGAGCAGTGCTGGTGTGGTGACTGTGGGACCTATTTTTAGGCCTAAGAAAATCCTGGAGGGTGAGTCTCTCTTGATTTCTATCAGACACGCTCCCTGATTAGAGGGGAATGGAAAGTGCCGCGCCTCTCTCTGAGCGTCCCTGTAATTAAAGTGTTTCTCAGATGTGGATGTGTCTGACGTCTCCGCTAATGCTGATCAGTGGAAGATGCTTTGAAAATCAGTGGGGAAAAAGAGAAGCATTGATACATTTCATCAGAAACAAGCAATAGCAAGGAGCAAGGACCCTCTTCATAGTTGATTCCTGTATCACTGTCTTGGGAATTCCCAAGACCCCAGCTGGTACAATCTTTCTTTTCTTTGAACACCCCCTGAATTCCTCCTCCCCACTTCAGAATATTCTCACCTCTCCCCCAACAAAGTTCTTCCTAAGACCATGGAGACCTCTCTTGGGGTTCTTGATACATAATACCCGAACCACAAAACTCATACCAGGGTAACGCCCATGTCTTATTAGGGGAGGGTAGTACACTGAGTTCAGGAAGCAATCATAACAGAGTATAGAAGGCTGTGCTCCTTATGTATTTTCCCAATCATCACGAAGGCATGCCCCCTGGTTACCAAACTTTCTTATCAACATGTCGTTAATCGCCAACAGTCTGGGAAGTTTTGCTCATGCTGTGGTTGCCCATATAGAAACATCAGTTCTATTCGTGGGAATCTGTAGAAATGTAACTTGCCATGAGAACGTGTAGAGGATCTTTTCTGGATCTCTCATGCACTGGGGCAATTGGAAAATGAGATATGGTGCTGATTAATATGGGAAATCAGAACCACCCGTATAGACTTTCCCCTGGCGTTGCCAAAGCTCCACAGTGCCTTCTGCGAACATGGACTTGGTACCCACTACCCCTTGCAACCAAAGGCCCTGTACTGCAGGCACATACAGTGGGACATGCACCAAATGAGTTTTATAATAGTTATTCCTTGTTTCAGACATCAGCCTAAGTTCTTGATATAACCTTGATAAAATCGTAAGTATAACAAGCAAATGTACGTGGTCTCTAAAATAGGCATGAGATTACAAAAAAGCAAAAAGCACCTGCTTTTAGGTCTGACAAGCTATTCACTCCATAAAATTTTGCACCGCAGTTCCTGCTGCTCTGTAAAATCTTTGGGAGGCCTTGCATCTCATATGCAAGCGCTACCAGCACGGCATTCGTGGAACATTTAAATAGTCTGTCTCTATAGAATTAGCTAGACAGCCAGCATTGGAGAAGTTAGGAGATAATTATGTCTCCCATAAAATGAAGATCTGTTCTAAGGAGGGAACGTGGCCAAGATGCCAGGTATATTTTTTCTTTTTCTTCGCATCTTGGCCATCTCATGCCAAGACACATTCCCAGCCACCCTTTTGCTCATATTTCTTTCTTTCATGAAATGACTTTATTCTCTCAGAGCTCATTAGTAACTTTCACATTATAAAATGTAGGTTTCATTTTCCCCCAAGATTTTCTTTGGGACACATTGTGGGGCTCATGCGTAACCTCTTTGGAAAGAAGTTTACAAAATAGAATGATCTTGTCGTTTGCTTTTCTTTTTATTTAGCTCAAAATAATCAAATTAACAGGTAGGAAAGATTCAAGCTTTCTGGTTTAAATTTGTGCCAGATTGATTCAAATTTAAGATATTTTTGAAAGGGTTATCTAATTAAATCTCAAACGGCTCTCGCTGACGTTTAGCCCGATTTCTGATCTCAGCTATCCTGTTGGTCTTTGAGAAGTGAAAGCACCAGTGAATAGAAGGTCAGAGAAAAGAAGGAGGAAAAGAGAATTAGAAGATAGATTAAATTCATGCCCTCTGTGTGGTATCTTTAATACAGCAGACATTTTATATCAGTCCCTGAAAAGAAAGGCATTATTTCTTTTTGGCGGGGGGGAGCTACCCTCAATTATATCCCTTGATATCATAGCTGTCAAACAGGGCTGCCATGCAGTTGTTAATGGTGAGCACTGCACAACTCCAAGGGGCACTCTTCTTGCCATAATCTCTATGTATGGACCTGATGACTGACATTTCTTCTCTGGCACCGACCCCTGGCTCCCTGTTTTCCTTCCCTCGCTGTGATCTGTACTCAGCCCGCCAACTGGGCCCTCTTGGAGACACTGTAGATCCAAGTCTGTTGTAGTTCGTTGCCTGAGGGTCTGGCCACACAGGCCCCTCCTTTAGTAGGTTTGGCCCATACTGAAGACAGAAACCTGGATATCCATTCTGCTCCTGGCGATGCCGCCCAGCCAGGACTCTGCTTCTTGTGTCGCCACTGTTGGTGCTTATGTTTTTATTTCCACTTCTGCCCCTACCCTTAGACCCCAGGTTCCTCTGTCTGCCTAGTCTCATTTTGTCCCATGCATGCCTGGAAACAGGCATGGAGCTTCTAGAACTCTCCCTCATCTAGAAGTTAGAGGAGCAGGGACGAGGAAAGAAAATGGGAATACTAAAGTTATCCCCGAGAGACCCACACTTGTCCCATTCTGGTCCACCTTGTCAAGTACTGGTTTTGACACTTATCGTATTTTTTTTTTTTTAACATGGAACCTACGTACCGCTATAGAATCTTTATTTTGAAATAAAAAATGAAAGTGTTTTGAAATGATCCTTTCATTAAAATTCCTTTACATCTTCTGCTGAGAAGATCTCAAGAAAGCATGTTTCAGTTACCAAGGAAGAGATACCATGTGCTGCTTGACCATATATAGGCAAACCTCAGAGAAATTGCGGGTTCTGTTCTAGACCACCGCAATAAAGCAAATGTCACAATAATGCAAGTCGCACCAATTCTTTGGTTTCCTGGAGCATATAAAAGTCATGTTTACGCTATACTACAGTCTGCTAAGTGTGCAATAGCAGTATGTCTCAAAAACAATGTACACACCTTAATTTAAAAATACTTTATTGCTAAAAAATGCTAACCATCATGTGGGCCTTCAGCAAGTCATAATTTTTTTTTTTGCTGATAGAGGGTCTTGCTTGGTGTTGATGGCTGCCGACTGATCAGGGTGGTGGTTGCTGGGGGCTGGAGTGGCTATGGCAGTTTCTTAAAATAAGACAGCAATAAAGTTTGCCACATCTATCAACTCTTCCTTTCACGAAAGATTTCTCTATAGCATGCAATGCTATTGCTAGCATTTTACCCACAGTAGAACTTCTTTCAAAATTACAGTCAATTCTTTTAAACCCTGTGACTGCTTTATCAACTAAGTTTATGTAATATTTGAAATCCTTTGTCATCATTTCAACAATGTTCATGGCATCTTCATCAAGAATATTCCATCTCAAGAAACCACTTTCTTTGTTTATCCATAAGAAGCAAATCCTCATCCATTAAAGTTTGATCATGAGATTGCAGCGATTCAGTCGTATCTTCAGGCTCCACTTCTAATTCTAGTTCTCTTGCTATTTATGCCCCGTCTGCAATTACTTCCTCCACTGAAGCCTTGACCCCCTCAAAGTCATCCATGAGAGTTGGAATGAACTTCTTCCAAACTCTTGTTCGTGTTGATATTTTGACCTCTTCCTGTAAATCACATTCTTACTGGCATGTAGAATGGTAAATTCTTTCCAGAAGGTTTTTAATTCTCTTTGCCCAGATCCATCAGAGGAACTACTATTTATGGCAGCTGTAGCCTGACAAAATGTATCTCTTAAGTCATAAGACTTGAAAGTCAAAATTACTCCTTGATCCATGGATCCAGAAGAGATGTTGTGTTAGCAGGCATGAAAACAACCTGACTCTCCGTGCACACCATCCCCATCAGAGCTGGAGGGTGACCAGGTACATTGTCAATGAGCAGTAATATCTTGAAATGAATCTTTTCTGTTTTGAACAGATCTCAACAGTGGGATTAAAATACTCAGTAAACTATGCTGTAAACAGCTGTGCCATCATCCAGGCTTTGTTGTTCCGTTTACGGAGCACAGGCAGAGTAGATTTAACATAATGTTTAAGGGCCCTTGGATTTTCAGAATGGTAGATGAGCACTGGATTCAAATTGAAGTCACTGCTGCATTAACCCCTAACAAGGGAGTCAGCCTGTCTTTTGAAGCTTTGAAGTCAGGCATTGACTTCTCCTCTCTAGCTATGAAAATCCTAGATGGTAGGATCTTCTTTCAGTAGAAGGCTGTTTTGTCTACATTGAAAATCTATGTTTAGAGTAGTCATCTGCATCAATAGTCTTAGGTAGATCTGGATAATTTGTAACAGTTTCTACATCAGCACTTGCTGCTTTAACTTGTGCTTTTATGTTACAGATGGCTTCTTTCCTTAAACCTCATGAACCACCCTCTGCTAGCTTCAAACTTTTCTTCTGCAGCTTTCTCACCTCTCTCAGCCTTCACAGAATTAGAAAGAGTTAGGGCCTTGCTCTGGATTAGGCTTTGGCTTAAGGGAATGTTGTGGCTGGTTTGATCTATCCAGATCACTCGAATTTTCTTCATACCAGAAGTAAGGCTGTTTTGCTTTCTTATCATTCGTGTGTTCACTGGAGTTGCACTTTTAATTTCCTTCAAACACTTTTCCTATGCATTCACAACTTGGCAAACTGTTGCAGGAGGCCTAGTTTGCAGCCTGTCTCGGCTTTTGACATGCCTTCCTCACTAAGTTTAATCATTTTTAGCTTTTGATTGCAAGCGAGACATGTGTGACTCTTCTTTTCACTTAAACACTTAGAGGCCACTGTAGTGTTATCAGTTGGTCTAATTTCAATATTACTGTGGTTCAAGAGAAGAGGGAGAGAGACTGGGAACAGCTGGTGGAGAGAACATATACATTTTTTAAGTTTGTTGTGTTATATGGGCATGGTTCAAGGTGCCCCAAAACAATTACAATACTCAGATCAAAGATCACTGATCACTATAGAGGATATAGTAATAATAATAAAAAACTTTGAAATATTGGGAGAATTACCAAAATGTGGCACAGAGACATGAGGTGAGTACATGCCGCTGGAAAAATAGTGCTGATAAAACACAGAGCTGCTACAAACCTTCAATTTGTAAAAAATACAATATCTGTGAAGCACAATAAAGTGAAAGCAATAAAACGAGGTATGTCTGTATTTGATTCTGCTAAAAATACTCCACGGCCACCTCTGAAGGCACACTTAGTCCTATGGAGCGTTAGCTGGTGGCCTTTTGTCACACCACCTTTCCTGTTCTTTCCTCTTGTTTTCTTTTCTTTATCTCCCCCACCTTTTCTTTTTTAAGCAATTGGGATCATTTTCTCCAGAGTTTAAAGGGACCTCTAAAAATCAGCAAATTCAATACTTTGCTTTGAGGTCAATAAGTTTCATCCCCATTTTTAGAGAAGAGGTAACAAGTCCAGGCAGATGAAGACACTTGTTTCAAGTCACACAAACTAGTAGAAACCATAAACCAGTGTCCTCAACACTTGTTGTGAATTAGAGTCACCTGGGGACCAGCTTCCAGCGCAGTGACATCCGAATCTATGAAGATGGCGTTTCTGAAGTCTAACATGCATCAGAAGCACCTGGAAGGATTGTTGAAAACAGATTGCTGGGTCTCCTCGGAGTTTGTGATTCAGCAGGCCTGGGTGAGGCCAGAGATCCTGCATGTACAAGAAGTCCCCGCGTGAGGCTGATGCTGTGGGTCACCGCACTGTGAGAACCAGAGGCGCGGGAACCCCTTTACGGAGGGGTGGGCCAAAAAAGGAGAGGCTGGCTTGGCGGCGAGTCGGTGATTCCCTGGCCCACTTCAAAGTGCTCCAACCAGTCCCCAGTCAGTGCCCCAGGAGCCCTGCCAGTGTGAAGAACCTTGTATTTGCCCACCGTTCTGCGAGACAGGAGGTGTGCTAGACTTGGTGGATACTCTGTCCCTCTTAGCATCTTCTTCCTGGTCTTTGGTCTTAGCATCCCCATTCATCTTACCTCCTCACCCCCAGCTCTGCCACACTCCTGACCTCTGGGTCACTGGGTATTCAAGGCCCTCCCTCTGTCCCAAAAGAATCTTTCCCCGGGCCATGTGCTGTCCTGCCAAACCTAGCCAATGCCTGCCCTCCTGGAGGTCCCCATGGCTTGGTACCCACGGTGCAGAGGGCACGTCAATCTCTCTGCCCTGTACTGTTTGTTGAAAATATTCACTGGCCAGGCTGCTAAGCCTTTGAGTCTCCTGCACACTTGCCTGTTGGGACCAGCCCAAGAAACTGATCATTTCTGCTTCAAATAGTCACATTCCTAATGGTTCACTAACTAGACTTCTGATTTGGGTCTGAGAGAGAGCTCTTTTTCCAATCCAGTTACTGAGCAGAGCTGATTAACATACTTCATTCACCATCTACTGAGTACCTATAATATATAACTATCACTACTCTAGGTTTAAAGAGAGGGAGATAAATAAAAGACATTTCCTTCCCTCAAGGAGTAGTAGGGGAGACAGGCTTATAATACAAATCTCAGCTCAGTGTGACAGATGCAAAAATAGAATCATTTGCCAGGTTCGGTGATGGTATCAGGGCAGGAGAGTGTGATTAAACTCTCAGCCCCGGGCAGAGCTTGTCTGTTTCCCTGGGACTTGGGCTTGCAGAGCCCTAATCATTCCTGTTTGGCAACACAACATTGATTTATGTACGCAGGGCTGTTAGCCAACGCAAGAGGGCAGGAAATCACTCCCTCCCGGCAGCGGCAGCGTGCTGTGCAGCAACAGGAGGTCCGCGTGCTGGGAGGGGTTTCAAGTGGGATATAAGGTGTTAAGCAAGAATGGGGATTTAAAAGCTGAGTGTGAAATGAGCGAAGGGACCCTCAAGGTGGAGTGGCACCACACCCAAGGGCGCACTCACTGTTGAGTAGGCGAAGAGCTTGGAAACGGTAGGCTGGCGTCACCATAACTCTCCTGCCATGTGGTTTCATCCCAGGCACCGCTCAGCTGCAGCCCATTTCCCTAAGTCACTGGGATCGAGCATCAGAGGGATTGCCTAGGGACCCTGGGGTTGGCCCCAAGCTGGGAAGACGACCCTCAAGGTGGCTGCCAGCACGCAGAAGAGGACATCGGCATTTAAAACACCTTGGTCAGTTGGAGAAGGATGTCAGAAACAGACGAAATCCAGCCCTTAAAGGGTCACCCTGGGAAGAAATGCCAAGAGCCCGGGACCGAGGGAAGGACTGGCCTCTCAAACTCTCTGGAGACGTGGATGGCAAGACCACCGAGGGTTCGGTGCTCTCCGAGGGGTTGAAAGATGAAGGGGAATCCCGAGCTGCACACAGAATGATGCAGCGGGGTGCGAATGACTCGCAGAGCAGTTCTCTCTTTACTCCCAGTGATGGGCTGACCCTTTCTGGGACACGGGCGCTTCATTCAGTGCTGTGGATGGGATTAAGTAGAATTTTTGTACACAGAATCCTTTTAAAAATACACCCAGGGGAATTGCTATTTAAAGGCAAAACATGGCTAACCTTTACGAGGACTAATTATTTTTCAAGATTTTTTTTTTTTTTAGAAATGGGCTCCATAGTTCAGCAAGATTGTTCAGTGGACAAAATCTTTTTGTAAATAAGTCTCAGCTTTCTCTAGCTTTCTGAGAGGACTCTAGACCATTATGAGTTTCCTGGCTGCTCAGAGCACCTATTTATGAGCGTCCCAACCAGTTTTATCCCTTCCCTCCAACCTCTTCTCACCCCAGATGGCCCTTTCCTGATCTATGTAGTTTTTATGGAAAAAAAAAAAAGTTCTCTGTTTGTATCCCACTCTGTCAGCACGCTACTCTTAGCAAACATGCCAAGAGTATTAGTGGGTTAAGCATTTCCAAGAACATTTGGCAAAGGCCTTTAGGGGACTAGTACCTTAACCCAAAGGAATATTTATAACGGCCCTGCAGAAGGTAGTTGGAGGAGGTATTTTCAGCTTAGGAGGTTTTCTAATACTCCCCAACACCCTACCCAGTTAACTCCCCACACTGGACAGGAGTTGAGCAAATTGCAAGTTCCAATGTGTTGTGTCTACTCTAAGCTCCATCATAAAAGAGGTTCAGAGAAGAGCAACAATATCCCTCAGTACTGGAAGAGTAATTTAGGAGAAAAAGTTAAAAGAAATGGGACTCCCCAGGGTGGAGAAGAGAATGCTAAAGAAGAAAGGTTAATAGTACCTTAAAGCATGTCAAGCACAACCCAGTCTAATAGAATGTGAACTGCATGTGTAATGTTAAATTTTCTGGTAGCCACACTAAACAAAATAGAAGGAAACAGTTAAAATCAATTTTAATAATAGATTTTCTTTACCCCAATATCTCTGAAAGGTTCTTTCAGTCTATAATCAATTCAAATTATTTTAACGAGATAGTTTACATTCTTTTGTTTCAAACTAAATCTTAGAAACCCAGTCTGTGTTTTATACTTAATCTGAAAAAGCCCCATGTCCAGGGCTCAGTAGTCACATGTGGCTGGTGGCAAGTGCGCTGGGCGGTACAGGCCTAGCCCTGGAATGAGGCTGCAGGTCAGCTGGCCTGAGTCGCTGTTCTGAGTGTCCCTGAGGAAGACACAAGAAGGGATTTCAGTTAGGCTGGTGAAGGCATCCAGGAAGAATATGGAGGATCCCACCCCCTTAGAGAGTCTGACTTTATCAGTCTGGACTTGGGCCTGGGCCTGAGGTTTTATTTATTTATTTATTTATTTATTTTAAAGCCAAAGTCTTGCTCTGTCACCCAGGCTAATGTGCAGTGGCACCATCATAGCTCGCTGAAATCACGAACACCTGGCCCAGGCAATCCTTCCCACCTCAGCCACCCGAGTAGCTGGGACTACAGGTGTGTGCCACGAAGCCCTGCTAATTTTTTAATTTTTTGTAGGTAGGGGGTCTCACTATGTTGCCCAGGCTGGTCTTGAGCTCCTGGCCTCAAGCCATCCTCCCTCCTTGGCCCCCTAAAGTAGTGGGATTATAGGAGTGAGCTGTGGCATCTGGCCTCTGAGCATTTTTTTAAAAGCTCCCCAGGTGATTTGAGGGTGCAGCCAGGGCTGAGAAACACTGGGGCTAGAGGAAGAATTTCCGTATAGTGAAAGTGCTCAAATACTGAAATGAAAGCTTTGGGGAGGTTTTATTATCTCTTGTGTCCAACTTTCAGAACTGAAAGTAAACTGAAATAGCACAGGGTCTAACTCCTCCTACAGATGATAGGAGGCCGGCATTGGGTTTTAGTGTTTGCTACATATTGATGGTTTTGTTGGTGTTTGTTTACTTCCTCAATTCCTCCTTCCTGCCTTTTGTTTTTTTTAACCAGAAGAGATTTTCAAACTCCTGTTGAATTTGGGGGTGGGGGTGGTGTGCTGAGGATTCTTAAAGCCTGTCCCAGGTCCCTTTCCACTGTAAGGTGTCACTGTGTGCACAGGTTGGGGAAGCACAGTCTGTGTTCGGCCCTGTCCCTATAGCTGCTCAGGGATGGGAGGTGGCGGGGGTGGGAGGAGTGGGGTGGTCTCTGGGGATTCCCTGTTGGCCATCTTCCTCCCCGTTTTCAGAGGCAGAGAAGGGTTTGCACCTGTGGGTGTGATCTATGACCACATTTGCAGGGCTATTGCACCTTCATGAGTTCTTGCTAACATAATGGGCAATTTCTGCCAGAAAATGAAATATTTAGGAACAAGAAGACATGCTCTACTGCCAGCTCAGAGCAGTTTTAATGAAGGTCATATCTGGGGTTCACCGTGTTTGACAAAATCCGCATATAGTTGACGCATAAACGAGACAGTGTTGTGAGATTTGAGTACACAGAGTGCGGTACCCGCCCCCCGCCCCACCCCCACTGGGGAATGACAGTATCTGGCCTAAAGCTTTGTCAGGAGCTGGAATAACGGCCTCCTTGCTCACCACACCTATCCTTCAATGCCTCTTTTCTACAGCAGTAAATCACTCTCTTTTGCTAGCTCTTGTTTCTAAAAGTGGGTCACTCTCCAGTTGCCTTTCAGTTTCTGGGGAATGTCTACTGTCTTCTATACTCTTGCTTAGCAGTTCAGGTGCAAGAGAATAAAAGAGACTAGCCACTTAGGTCTTAGGAAGAGTAAGCTGGAATTTTGTCTGTTGCTCCTTAAGGCTTTGAAACCTGATTTGTATGGGATCAGGTTTGTACCAGAAAGGTGCAGGCATAGCTTAATATTTAGCTTATTATGGCCTGATTCTAATAGTTCTATTAACTAAGATTTTTAAAGAATCTTCTCCAAGCCTCTTAAAAAGCAAACAAACCCAAAGCCACAGCGATTGCTGTTTGGGGCCCCTTTCTGAGGATCCCAGAGGAGGTTTGCTGATGATGAATACTGGAACCCCGGAACGGAACAAGTTGGTCTCACAAGCAGCGAGTGACAGCCTTTCTGAATACAGCTGCTTTCTTCATTAGAAAACTAAAAATAGCCCTGATCAGCGCAGGCTGGTTTCACTTTAAGCCTTCTGCCACATCCATTTGTCTGCTTCATTCAGGGTTTCTGCATGTCTATGACACCGCGATACTATTTCAGACTAAAAGCGCGTTGCAGAAATGTTTCCCTTCCCACCCCTACATTCAGTCCAGATGTCCACAGCTGTCCAACACTGTCTCGTGTTAGGGGAACTCACGGACAGCTTCCGGCATCCTTGCCATGCCCATCTGCTTCACTCATTTTTGGAAAAATAGACACCATCCACGTTGCTAGCAAGAATACAATTATTAGGGGACTTTTTTTTCCCCCAGGGAAGTGTCTGTTACACGTGTGATTTTCTATAGATAGCTCAAGAAATATTGAGTACAACTGCTCTTTCCGTCTGATGCAGGACTTTGCTAGGTCCTCCATGCAGACTTAGTTTGAGGAGATACATTTTTTTTCTCCTGGAGCTGGCTATGGCTGCAGCCACTGGCAAAACCAGTTCTCTTTCCACTCCAAAAGTGATACGGAAACCCGTTGTTGGGGGGCAGCCTAGCTGGGTATGCCAGGCTACAGGAATCTGGGAGAATGTGTCTAGTTTCCCCCATTCCCTAGCTTGCCTCCCTAATAAGATTGTTCCGGAGATGGCACCGTGATTATAGCAGGGTAGATTCCTTGTGTAGTTTATAGCACTCTGCCATCCTTATCCTTCCCCCCTCCAGCATTCCTGGTATTGAGGAAATGGAACATGAAAGAGGAAAAAATTGGGGGAAGAAAAAAAGAAATCAACCTGCTGCTTAATACTACCCATTTACAAAAGATACACTCACAAAACACACATACAAGCCTGTAATGGGAAGCATTTATAATTAAAATACGGAAAATAAGCCTCAACCTTAAATTCAATTCACATTGTATATACACTTGTATTTACAAAAGTATAATTTTAATGGCTTTACCAGAACCGAAAATCCTAAAGATGAGAGCTAATGTTGCTATGGAAACTTTGCGTGTCTTGACTGCAGAACTCTTAGTTTAAATTTGCAAACTTAGTATCACATTAGCTTTGTTCACATTTGATTTCTGGTTGGTCTTTTAAAAAGATAAAAGGAGAAAAACGACATATCATCCTAGTGCTTCTTGTTACACTCATAGCCAAAAGGAGAGGGTGGTTTGTGATCATTTGACGCTTTTTTTTTTTTTTTTTTTTTTTTTGGCTGAATAAGGAAACCTCCAAGAAGGAGCTTACATAAGGGCTATACAGGGTGAAGATTTTTGTAGCCAAGCATGATTAATTCCGTTTCAAAATTTTAAAAATTCAAATGACTTTTTTTCTCATAGAATTAGATGTCCAAGCGTGAATAGATAACCAGGAGGTTCAAACTCCAGATTTTACAGAGCACAAAGCCCTTTAGAGAGGAGCAAAAGCTATGGGGCCCGGCAGTCAAAGGCGTGGTGACGCCTGCAGCTCTGTGCTCATTTGCTGCCACCACGCACTGCACTGGGAAGTGGGGCCCATGCAGAAGCAATGTGGAAAGAATGCCATTTGCAAAATTGCTGCAATCACAATTCGGGAGGCTGAGTATCTCTGGCTCCAGCCGTGGGAGCTCATCAGCAGAAAGTTTGGCAAATTGAAAGCTTCGTAGGCTTTGGAGTCAGGTGGGCTTGGGTATAATGGTGGCTCCACCGTGGGGCATATTATTTAACTTCTCTGGGCTTCAGAGTTCTCACTACGCAGGGACAATAATGCTCATGCCACATGGATGTTGTAAGAAATGATTAAGACAACATATGCAAACTACTGAGTACTCTACCTGAAACACAGCAGGCTTTCGATACATTACATTTCCCTCCAGTTGAAAAATATGCATCACCAGAGCCTTTGGGGGCATGAAGAGGCACACTAGATTCAGGTGGGATCTACCGAGTCCTTGCAAAGGGAACGTAAATTCCTCCTCTTCTTCCCCCCTCACGATTACATATTTGGATTGGTTTTGCCTGAATTATACACACAATCTATTTGGGCTGATAGTTATTTACTTGTGCTATGATGGTCTGGCCTTGTCCCTTGCTATATTCTAAGTGCCTAGCATAAGGCCTGGCCCAATAAATACTTGTCGAATGCAGGACAAGATGGGGGGTATGAAGCACATGGAATTTGGGGTGGGCGGGCTCTATTTTAAAATCCTTAAAAAATTGAATATGAAATTAGGTACAGGGCTTAGGAAGGGGCCCATGTAAGTGTGGCACCCTGGAACTTAAGCTTCAGAATAAATCTGCCTCTGTCTGAGGACATGAACTTGGTCCTGCGTCATTACTAATGAATGACGATCTGCCTTTTTTGTGACTTTATACTGTGCTGTCACTCAGTTTTGGTCCCATATAATTCAGTGTAGATCAACTAGTTGGGATGCAAGCTAATGACCAGAAACCATTATACCCGTAAGGCATGTCTAGGTGGTACAGGAGGGACAGTCCTGAGACCATAGGGTGTGACAGGGAAAATTCAGAATCTGGCTTTTATCTATAACTAACTTAACTAACAATCTATAACTAATATGTGTCAGTCTGCTAGGGCTGCCGTGACAAAATACCACAGACTGGGTGGCTTAAAGAACAAGCATTTATTTCTCATAGTTCTTGAGGCTGAGAAGTCCAAGATCAAGGTGCTGGCCCCTCTGGTTTCTGGTGAGGGCTCTTTTCCCGGCTCGTAAACGGTTCCCTTCTCACTGTGTCCTCACATGACTTTTCTTCTGTGCGTGCAGAGAGAGAGAGAAAGATCTTTCTTTCTTCTATTTTTTATAAGGCCTTTTATAAGGCCACCAGTCCTATTGGATTAGGCCCTATCTTTATGACATTATTTAACTGTAATTTCCTCCCAAAGACCCTATCCCCAAACGCAGTCATATTGGGGGTTAGGGTTTCGCCATATGAAGTTGAGGGAGACACAATTCAGTCCATTGAACCTACAAGGCCTACTCTGCCTTTGCCTCTGGCTCTCATTTGAGGACTCATTTACCTCCCTGGGCATCCAACTACGATCTGGGAATAACATTAGAATGAGCTGGGGTAGAATACTTACCTCTAGGAAGCAGAACCAAAATGGTGCCGTGCACAGGGCAGGTTCCCCCGGGGATGTTGAGTCGCTGCCATGTTGAAAGGAGGTAGCGAGTACATCAGTGGGAAATGATTTCCTTGGCCTCTGATAAAGCTTTGCTTCATTTCCTTTTTTACTCTTTCTCTTTCACGTTTTACTCCTCTGTTTTCTTCCTTCCTTCCTTCCTTCCTATTTTCCCCCTTTTCTTCCTTTCTCCTTTTCTAACAGTACAGTCAGACACAGTGATTCTTGGTCCTTTTTTTGATGGTTATCTGCTTGTGGTTTTTCCAAAATGAAAAGATTGGCTTAGGGATGGGCAGCAGGAGAGCAGAGAAGGCAGAATGGGTGGGCAGTGGTGATGGGGGGCAGGGGTGCTGTCAGTGCAGGACAAGAGAAACGGCTGTGTTATACCAGGGCAGGGCGGGAGGTGCTGACACAGCAAGAAATACCCCAAGTGATAACTCTGGGTCTCAAATTTCTCACCAGTTTAAAAAAAAAATGCTGGAACAGAATATCCTTAAGGTGCCCACAATCTCTAATGTTCTGTACCCTCTGTAACTCTTCTGCTTCACCTTATGGGGAAATGGCATTGAAAAAATAAAACTCTTTGTGTGCCTGGTAAGAAAATCATTATGTAGATTCAAAGTATTGCTCAAATTAATTCTAATGAGGTTCAGGGGGAAAAAACAAGTAACAACCAAACTCTTTAATAAAGTGTTCTAAAAAGAAAAAAAGAATTATCGCCCACTTCTGCACTTCCTGCTTTTGGCAGGGACTAGAAGTGGAATCTGAAAACACTGTGAGACAGTCTGTTCTCATGGTATTTCTAGCTGAGAACAGGAAGGAGGGGAAATCTCAGATGAGTGAGAGAGCCTGTTTTTCAGTGATTAGCAGGCCAAAGAAGTTTCACTGGGCAATCAAGCTTGACAGCACCTCTAAAAGTTTTACCTTTATTTGGTCAGCATAGCAGATTTCGCCAGAAGCATCACCACCGTCACCAGGGAAGCCCATCGTCACCACTAAGTGGCTGGGTGTCAGGTGCTGGAGACACCCACAGGACTGAAGTGGCCCCCTACCCTTCTGGAGTGTATAACAGAGTTGGAAGGATAAGGTATCTATAAATGCAAAATAATTACAATTCAAAACAGCATACGCCATGGGCTAATTTAGCCACGCAGACAATGCCGGGGAGGCGCCGTTCACACGCTGCACAAAATTCCTTATTAGTGTGCATTTGCTCTCTCCCTCGCCATGGTGCTCTCATCGCTCATCTCGGGAATACTCTGCACCTTTAGGCAAAACACGTTTCTTCACTCCTTTAACTCTTTCGCCCATCTCCAGTCACAACAGACTTCCCTGTGTGTAATGCCGATGAGTCATCGAGGCTGAATCACGTTAACAATAAGCATGTGGCGATGAATGCATATTGATTGGTTGGGCATGCTGGAACCAGAAAAATCCCAAAGTCTAGACTAGGTTACGCTGTCACTAATTACCTGCCAGAGGGTTACAGGTACTGGTGTCTAAGGTTACAGCAGGCATTCCAGGGAACGCCCTTGGTCACCATGACTCCAGTTAAATCGCCTACATCTCCTAAAGCGTGCGTCAATGACACCTTGACATCCAGGACCAATCAGGTGTTCAGGTAGAGCGGGGAGCATTCCCTCTCCCCCCAAGATCTCAGGGGAAGAACATGGGAATCCCCCTGTGAGAGTAGTCGTCTCACTTATTGAGTGGGAAACTTTCCTGGAAGAAGATGAAAAAGATCTGATGTTCCCTTTGAGACAATGTAATGATAAGGATTATGTTCTGAACAAGGGACTAATATTCAGTGCTGTATTGCAGTGATCACCATTACCATGTTTAATCAACTATTTATCTAAATCTGGGTGATGCTCCCATACAGTGAATAGCAAAATGCTTACTAAACAGCATGTAAATGAGGCAGATACAGTTGGAGCCCATCACATTGAATTTACTATGAGGTTTTAACCCAGGTGGCTACTTTGTGCACAGAATCAGATGAGAACATGGAGGAATGTGTTCATTGGTGGCATGGAATGCAGAAGGATTTCTCTGGGTTAATTTTTCCTGAGTCTTGAGAAAACCTAGAATTGCTTCATGACTTTTTATTTGTTTCACATTGGGGATATAAAAATGAATAAGACACAAGCTCAACCATCAAAGGAGGATAGAAGCTAGCGAGTACAACAGACAGATACCCAAATAATGCAAAGGGGGTACAAGCATGTTGGGTGAGGGGCTCAGCAGAATGGAGCTGAGTGTATCGCATGACAATCACCAATGCTACAAATCAGAACGCTGATACCAGATGATCAAGTTTTAGAATACCACGCTTTTTTTTTTATTACATGTTCATTGCTAGAAGTTCATAAAATAGAGAAGGACACAAAGATGAAAATAACATCACCCCTAATGTCACTGATACTGATAATTGCTATTAAAATTTTGCTACGCATCATTTTAGTCATTTTTCTATGCATTCCCAGGTATTTTAAAACAACAGCAGAATCACATTGTATACTGTTTTCCAAAGTGTTCTTTTCATTTAACTACATGCTATGAAATATACTGTGATTATTTTCCCACACGATTTGATGTCCTTCTACAGCATAATTTTTTAATGGTTTTATAATGTTATGTCCTATGGCTACATCACGCTTTATTTATCCAGTCTCCTAGAGTAGGACATTAAGACCATTTTCAGTGCTTCACTAATATAAACAATGCTGTGATGAGCATCTTTGTAAATAAATATTTGTGCATCTTACTGATTAGTTCCTTAGGATAAATTTCTAGCAATGAAATTGTCATATTATAGGTATGGAAATCCAATTCCAGCAGCATGACTATTATTGAGGTTACAGAACAGGCCAAATGAGAAACTGACCCATAGATTTCAGTGATGCTTATGTTTCCTTTATATTTTGTAAACATTGATCTCCAAGACAAAAGTGCTGATCATTCTGGGTCTGGCAGCAGAAAGTCTCCCTAGATCTTGGCTACCATATTGTCAATACTAGCAATTTACTCTGACTGTGGCTGACACAACTAGATATACCTGTCTCTAAAATATACAAACAGATGCTTACTTACCTTGAATTTTCTGTTTTTTGATGCCTTACTACGTTATGATTTCACAGGGTCAAAATTATAATTCCTGGCTGATAAATGATCAAACTCAAGAGCAAACAGCAACTTTGATAATACCTCCACATGGGGTCACTGCTTCCACTGTAGCCTTCCATGTTGGTGGGCATATTTAGGCTAAAAATATCATTTGACTATTAGCTAAGGACACTGATGGTTTCATAAATATATGACAGTCTGCATCTGAGCTGAGGTGGCCAAAGACAACTTCCTTGGAAAGTTGTAGAGGTCTGCTTTTAGAATTGTCAGTTTACGAAATTCATAAGTAATTCTATGTTTCCACTTTAGAGTCATGGGACTCTGTTTTGCTCATGTGTTTGTTCATTCACGCATTCAGTCCCTTCAACAGCTGTGTACTCAGTGCCTATTCTGTACCTGGGACAGGATTCAGCCAATGCCCTCAAACGCTCATGGTCTTAGTACAGGAAAAGCTGAGTAAAAAACACTTACGATGTACAGTAATAATTACTAGGACAGGCATGAAATATACTATTAGATCCTCTTTCCTCTTCTACTTCCTTTGAGTCTTTCACCCCCTGTTTTTCCCCTCCCCACATCCATATTTCCAGGAAGGTGGCAGGCGGTGAGGCCACGATGTAGGCTGAGGAGCTCTGTGGGTCCAGACAGAGGCCAGGGCCGAGGGAGCATCCACTGGAGCAGGCTCACTGGCGCTGCTCCGTCCCTGACATTTGTGGCGCCTGGGGCCAGAGTACAAATGGAGGCCACTTACCATCTGTCGAAATATACAAAAGTTGTAAATCAAGTTAATAAGCTGTTAACTAAAATATAGCTTCAGATGGACAAAATTGGAAAAAACACGTAAAGCTACAGTTTTTATATGATTGAAAGTTGGAAGCCTATCAAGCAGTTGGATTTAATTATTGTTCATATATGGGTGTTCTGTTGATGGGCTGGCAGAGTTTGGGTAAGTAAGAAAGGATCTGCATCTCCCGGGGAAAACAGTGATTGTCTTTGGGGACTGGAACCGGTGGCAGGAAGAGGGGTCTTTTACTTCTTGATTTAGGTAAGTTTTTCAAATGATGAGGTTATGGGTAATTTTATATTTTTCTCTGCTTTTCTGTATTTTTCAAATTGTCTAAAATAATCATGTGTTGCTTAGGTAATTTGAAAGAAAAAAACTAAAAAGAAAGAGAAGTCAAGACTAGAAAATCCTTCTAGGATTGGAAAATACCTTATTAAGTTGAATTTTAGAAAAAGGTAGTGTTTAACTTTTTAGCCCTATCTGATTATATCCCACAAAGTTAAAGAATTGAGTAAAGTTAACCCCAGAAACACTAAACATTTTCTTCAAGAGGTCATGGGGGAGCTGGAGAAAAATGGCAAACAGAGAATCTATATTTTAAAGGAGAACATGTACAATCGTGGAACTTATTGCCTGACCTTTTCAGGCATATTATCTTCACAAATAATCAAATATTTATTTTTCAATGACCTCAGACATTTCAGAATCTGGAGTATTTTCATAATAAGATATTGCATTTACTTAGTGATTTCAGATTTTCAAAACACTTCGTACCAATTCTCTCATTTTATCCTTCCAGGGATGTGGTGAGTGAAAGACAATGTTATCCCCATTTTCCAGGTAAGGAAAATGTGCCTTAAAAAATTGAGATTAGGTCCACTTGTCACAATTAGTTCCTGGTAGAACCAAGGACCAGAGCATAAGTCTCCTGGATCTCAGCCCAGTTCTCTTGCCACTGTGCTATTAATAAGCTTACACATGAATTTTCTGGAATGTGCACATATTTCTTACAAATTTTTATAAATGTCCCTACTGTTTTAAAATGTTTTTAATGAAATTTATCTTTAAAAGGCAGACAAAATATCTCTGTGAGCTACTAAAGAATAATCAGCATCCTTTTAGGAGATGCCTGACTCCCCTATAAGTAATTCCACACATGAAGATCTTTATAGAAAGTGTTAATTAGTGCTAAGTACCTTTCGAGATGCCTTCCAGGCTAATGTCCAAGGACGCACCAAGTGGGGGAAGAAATTATAATAACCTTTCCTTCAGGGACTCAGCTGATTTTCTGTGATGATGGGAGACTATAAGATTATTTTATTCAGTGCTTACAATATGCATAAGTGCTATGTTAGTATTACTATAAGATGAGCAGTGTCCCATGTAATCAATTTTTTTCAATTGGTACTGTCTTGTGATAGTCATTTTACCCATTCTCTAGAAAACGTACACTTTTTATAGGTGATTTTATTTTTGTAATGTATATTTTTATAAATTAATTTTTTATATTTTAGAGTATTGTATTTTAGAATGTTTCTGACTTAATTTATAGTCTGTCCACTATGATTTTAGTGAGCCATAGTGAAAGAAGTCAAACAACCTCCTACTCCCTCCAACCCAGGCCAGTAGCCATAACTAACTGAGGCTGGTGGCCATGGCAATTAAAAAAAAATAACTGGGAAAAAAAATGACAAAACAAAACCCAAAATCTCACGTGGATTAATTTTATTTTATTTAATGCCAAACTCTGAAAGAAAATATGGAACTTCATGTACAAGGCTGGTGATCAATTAAAAAAAAGCAAAACAAACAAACAAAAATAAGTCCTTTTTTTTTTCAGAAAATGCAAATAAATAATTAAGTCCCCTTGCAATGAAACCAAAGTGTTTCTGTTCTGCTGGGAAGAGGCTTGTGTTTCATCCATCACTAAACTATTTTGTTGTTAATAAATCAGAGCAATTTGGAGAATGAAGGATGATATTTGGTCATGCATCACTTAAGGATGGGATACGTTCTGGGAAATGCATCATTAGATGTTTTGTCGTTTTGCGAATATCACAGAGCGTCCTTGCACAAACCTAGGTGGTGTAGCCGAACTACACACCTAGGCCACGTGGTATGGCCTATTGCTCCTAAGCTACAAACCTGTACAGCATGGTACTGTACTGATACTGTGGGCAGTTGTCACACAAGGACAATGATTTGTGCATCTGAACATATCTAAACACAGAAAAGATAATGAGCTGCACTATGATGTTACAACAGCCTCTGCATCATTAGGCAGTAAGAATTTTTAGCTCCATTATAATCTTATGGGACCACCGTGGTATATGTGATCTGATCCATAGTTGCCAGAAATGCTGTTATGTGTGTTCGTGACTAAAGCTTCAGTCTTGTGAAGAAATCTCAGATGTCTTTAACGTTGTTTTTAAGATCCAAAGACTCTTCCAGTTACAGCAGGGTCATGGGTCACTGAGAACCAGTGTGTTCACTGGTGTGGCTGCTTCAGCAGGTGGCGCCGCTTGTGCCCCGGTGTAATGTAAAACCCAACTCCTGATGTCAAGTCACTGCCCAAGTGCCTCCCCTACCGTCGAGTTCAACTTGCTGTCTATTACGACCTCTCCTCATCTGCGGTCTCAAGACTGCTGTTGAGTCATAAGGAAGAACAGAATAAATAGCAAAAATGTCAGGAAGAGAAGTAATTAAACCAATATGAAACACCTCTTTCCAAAGGTGTGGAAGAAGGTCCAAGGCACGTGGTGCATCCTCCTGGGGCATCGCTGGAACTTTGGTGGCTCCATTTAGAGAGCCAGAGTCACCTGGCTCCAGTCACCAAGGTGACTGGTGGACTCTTCCAGCATGCAGATGTCTGCCTGCCTTTGTTAACAATGCTTAGCAAGAGAAAGGGCATCCTGTATTCCTACTTAGAAACAACCAACTTTCCAACCTATCCATGCTCTTTAAGTCCGGTGTGGTGGCTGCAGGATTGGGCATTGCTTGGGCACTTGGAGGAGGAATCAGATAATGGGGAAAATCTACAGAAGCGCGTGTCCTTGTAACCCGTAGGGTCATAATTGAACTAAAACTGTTAAGAAATAGGATGGGGTCAACTTTCCACTGTCCTTAGCATTTGTGTAACACTAGGGAAATATTAGTGCATCTGTTGTTTTAACTGGGCACCAGCCATTCAGAAAGCTAAAAGCAGCTATATCTAAGCCTTTTTAAGTTTTCTTAGCTATTGACTCATGTTGTATCCCTTCAGTTGATGGCAACCTGATTTTTAGCCAAGCAAACAATACACTCAGAGCATAAACAAAATTGCTCCCTCTCATTTTTATAGTTCAGGAATATACTTAACAAGATCTATAAATTTCCATGGACATTTCAGCTGTTTACAAATCTAATAACGTCAGGAGTTACTCTTCTGAATAGGCTGTAAACCTAAGCAGAGCTATTTTGGCATACCAGATGCAGTTTGCAGGGGGATTTAAACATGATTATGGCTCATAACTGTCAACAAATAGCACAAAGCCTTATTCCCTTCATCAGAAAGTCTGAATTTCAGGTGTTGAAGTTTATTGGGGAGCTGCTCCATCTGCCAGGACTGCCTTGCAAAATGTGTATTGTCTAGTAGTCCCTTTGTTCCTGCATTCTGAAATGTTTAGGAAGCCTCTTGCCATATTTAATTGGGAACTGAGAAGGGCCCTGGCAGCAACAACGCCTGGTGGGGGCGCCATGGTAGCTAGGCGGGAAGGGCTTCATTCTCCTCCCAAACCATCCCAAATGAGTAGGTCAGCAGGGTGCTTGCTACGGCAATGCAGCCCGAGAAGTTTCTACTTCCTTTTACCAGATTGCCTCTCACCAGCTTCCCCCACAAAGACATTTTGTGGTGAACAGTTAAGACTGGCTTGTATGAAGTTATTGGCCAAAGTCCCAAACCTTGACCTTCACCTCGAATTTCATAATCACATACAGTAATAGAATAAGCCAGACTGAGCAGTGTGCTGTGCTTTTGCATGAGGCTAAATCTCATTTTAAATTGTGAATCCACTTGAGCTATGCAGCTTGCAGGAGGGAGGATGGAGGATTGAGCATTGTATACGTAGAGACGCACTAAAATTTGTTACATAAATGAATTGCATGTGCATACAAGCACTATGCAACCACGGTGAATTCAATGTTCACAATTTCTGTCCTCAAGGAGCTCTCAGGCTAGTGTGGGAGAAGAAAACAGGCGATTCTAAACTATTCTTTGACAGAATGAAAAACCAACCCACAATGCCGTAGTATCAGACCAAAGGGACACCCAACTCAGGCGTGCAGAAACTGGGAAGATTTCCAAGGGGAAGTCGTATGGAAGTCAGATCCTGAAGGATGTGTAGGTGTTAGCAACGGGAGTGGCTGATGGGAGGGAGGAATATTCCAGGCAGAGGAAGGCCCATGCTTAGAGATCAGTGTTCAGGCATGAGTAGTTGGCAAGACATAGTCACAAAAGGCCTTGCAAAGTCATGTTGTGAGATTTGGGCTTTACCCTAAAGGTAATGGAGGCCATTGAAGGGTTTAAGCAGATCAGTGATATGATCAGATCTGGGTTAAAAAAAAATCATTCTCCATTTGGAACTTATTTTATGTCAATAAAATTTCTTTCTACCTAACATTTTGCAAACAATGATGACTGTAACTGGGTGCATTATTGCCTTTTTTACAATACGGAAGTACAATATTAGCATTATGTAAATGCACGTCATCACGTTTTAAATGACCATGATGCATATGAAATGATAATAATACATAACAACACACATGTATGGAGAGTTTCCTGAGTGGCAGGAACTGTGCTAAGCTTCGTATCATTTAACCCTTTGAAATAAGTCCTATTACTGTCCCCATTTTATGGATAAGGGAATAGAGGATTAGGTGGTGTACGTGACTTGCTTAGCTCACTGAGGAAGCAAAGGACAGGATGGACATTGCCGTGCTGGCTGTCGGACAGCAGAGCCTGACAGTCCCCACTTTCTAGACTGCCCTTCTGCTCCATCCTCTTCACCTCCTCCAACAGAAAAAAGTGAATGATTGTCTCGAAAACAATCTGCCAAAGGAGCTGGAAGTAATTTTCACCAGAATGATTGATTTATTTCTCTGAAACATTGTGCTCATCAATCAGGCCATTAGAGATCTGACATGCTGGGTGGACGCAGGGCCCAGTTTGTGTGTTTGTGGGAACTGGGTGTCAGTGTGGTCCCTCACCCAAAGCCTATGGGCTATATTCTGGTACAGTGGTTTAAGGAACTTCAAATTCAACTAAATTAGGAAGAAATAATGAAAATAAAAAGACATAGACTTAGTGACACTTGGATCTCTTCATTTTAATGAAAACAGTCTTGTGGAAAAGGCAAACTAAAACTATTAAGAGTGACAAGATTAGCTTTCTATCAGAGACTTATAAGATAAAATAAGGAGTTCCCCAATGTCATTGGATTGGAATAGGATCTGGGCAATTTGGCCAGTGGCTATCTGACCTATGTAACAATGCCACAAGCAGACATGAGATTTCAGCCTAGCTAAGCAACCCTAGTTGCTTCTCCAGTATATGACGTTTTACTAGTGCACAACTCTATTTGGGAAATTTGCATATCCACCTCTTCATCTCGTCTGCGATGGCTGCATTAGAGGAAATAGCACTGCACTCTCATTAATTGCCTGCTTATCTGGGCTGACATTTCTAAACCCACACAGAGATCCCATAACTTTCTGTTGAAGAATATTTTAGTCCAACTACATGAGCATATAACTGTTGACAAACTAAATAAAAGGGTTGACTCACTCCATTACCCTGGAACCAACGCTGTATTCTTAGAGAGTGTCACCTTACAAAGCTAGGGCGTCCTTAAAAAGAATCTACCGATTCCTAAACTCTGGTGAACTTCTATATTCTGTCCTTCTGAAATCCAGAAACTTGTGAGATGGTAACCACTGCAAATGAGAATACTGGACATGACAGGCCAAAGAAAGCACAGCCCTTCCTCGAGGGTCGTCGGATTTGACGTCTTATTCATGGATCAGTCTTGAGCTGGAGGGCGAGGTGAAGTTGGTTTTCACGTGACTGGCTGTGCCCACGGAAACCCAGGCCTCGTGCTGTGTTGGTGGCTCGGCTCCTCTTTGTGCAGCAGCCCTGTCTCTCCCCTCTTCGGCGCTGGTTGGAGCACAGGCCGCAAATAAACTGCTAACATTTCAGTGCATCTGTTGCAAAGAGAGAAGCACAGAGGACACTGGGGAAATTTCAAACCAAATTTTGGGACTGAGCTCATAAAAGCATGCACCATCTGTGGAATTTTGTTCATATGCATCACTATAATGGGAGGGGGGCAACAGAGAAGGGAAAAAAAAGAGAGAGAGAGAGAGAGAGAGAAAGGATTGTGCAATAACTGGATTTCAAACTAAAGCCTCTCTTCTCAGATCTGTTCACAGGTTGCGTTTGGGCCAGGCAGGATCCCAAATATCTTTCCTCCTTCCACACTGAAGTGTCTGGCAGCGGGGATCTAATTGCATGCATAGGTAACCGCCAATTCCTTGTGCCCTGGCTGGTGTCTAAACACAGTTCTCGCCCTCCTCCCTCCCCCCACACTTGGCTGGCCCCATGCAAAGATGGGACTTTTCATCTTCCTTCTTGCTGCTTTGCTGTTGCCTCGAGGCTGGGCTGAGGATCATGCTTTTCCTCCCATCATCCCTGTGGCAAAAAGAAAAAAAAAAAAAAACCATCAAAAAAAAAAAAAACCAAACAAAACAAAAACAAAAACAAAAACCTGATCATTTTCTGATAAGCACTTTACATTTCTATAGCGCAGGAAAAGGGAAGTTCCTTCAGAATCCCTTTATAGATGATCGCTCTCATTGTCTAACAAGCTTTTCATTGTTTGTGATTTTCATTTCCCTCCACAGTTCAGGGCACTTTGGAAAAAAAAAAAAATTTCTATTCAGCACTTTTCCACTCATAATTCAAGAAAAAAGAGTCATGCAGTATAATAAGGATAATTAGCTCCAACTGAAAATAACAAGCTTGGCACGAGAGAGCCCCCTCCATGCACACAGTATCCATTTATCGTTTTGTGTACTCTCTGTCAAGGCTAATTACTACTCCTGTAATTACTAACCTGTTGAAAGAACAAAGGAAGATGCAAATGCTGTGCTTAAATAAATAACACTGCTTCTTCCAATACCATCTCAATAAAACTCTTGTAGAACAGAAACTATCCTTACCAGCTTATAGTTAAAAACTGCTGTTTGTCCTCAAAAATATGATTAGCTAGTGTAAGAATGATTTTCAGTATGGATGCATGGAAGAGGGGTTGGATTTCCTTAATTCAGATTCTCGTAAAATAAAGATAGCTGGGAGTGATGATCTCATGTTTAATAAGGCTTCATGTTTGTGTCGCATGCTTCCTTTTCACTAATTTGTTAACCTTGGCATGGTGTGGGAATGACCATATGCTTCCCCTGTCAATGTGTCTTAATCCAATCCAGCAGACACTTGTCGTCTCCCTCTGAGGAGACATACTGCTGATGATGCCAAACCAAAGTGGAGAGAGACAGAGACACATATAGTTCTCTCTCCTTTCCAGGGGTGATGCACCCTGGGAAGTATTAAAACACAAGTTTCAGTTGTCATCCATTTCATTCCTCATTTATCTGTCTGTCCCTCCTAATTCTACCAATGCACATGCTCTGGACCTAGACTACTGGGAAACAATTCTTGTTCTTTTTGACTATGCATAAACAAAGAGTGTTATGGATTCTGGTTTTTCAAAATAGTAAAGGCTGTTGTCCCAACCCACCCTCCCTCTGAAGAGAATTCTGAGTCCTCAGAAATAAATAGCAAGTTTACGCAGAAAGAATTGCCCACACTACATACACAGAGTCAAGATGCATTTCTTTAATTCAAGTGATAAAATTCAGAAATGCTGTTAAAGAGATCACTGAGTCATTTTTATTAACTTGTAAAGAGTCACAGAGAACAAGGAAGGTTACAAAACTGAGAAATTATTCTGATTTCCAAAAGGGGAATGAAAGTGAATTCTGGCCAAGATACTAGGATGGATTATTTAAGAGAAGAAGCAGTGATTACCAGGAGCTAGCACTGGTTCACTAAGAACAAATCATCCTAAACACAATTGCTTTCTTTTACTGACAACATAACTAGGCTTATAGACAAGGAAATATGCTAGACTTCAGACCTTTGTTCTTAGTCTGCATTTGGACCTTCATTAAGAATCTCACAAAATCACTCATAATATTCTTGTAGGGGAGTTGGAATATTATTAGCTGCATATTAGTACTAGCCATTATTATTAGTTATTAATATTACCATGAAGCTAGAAAAACTGGAGGAGTTCAAAGAGAAGAAAACAAGGCAATAAAGAGACACTATATCTGAGAAACAGTATAAAAAAATAGATATTTTTTTTTGCCAGAAAAGAAAAAGTATCTTTCGGTATGTATATAGTTGCTATGTGGAAGGATGATTAGGTTTATGAATAAAACCAGTGAGTAGCACTTGGACCACACAAGGGAAAAGTGACAGGGACCTGGATTCTAGCTAAATCATCAGAGCCATCAAAAATGCAATGGTTGCCTTGGAAGGCTCAGTGAATACCCTATTACTGCACAAGTCATAAAGGGAATTTAAGGGCCAACGAGATAATTGACTAAAACCACCTTTGCAATAGCTACTTTGTAATAGAAGAGAATTTTGTAGTTTACAGAATCTTCACTTAACTCCTTGTCTTAAATTCCTTCCAGGCAAGTTGAAGCTTGATGCTCTGTCTGAGGCTCAGAGAGTTTTAGGAAAAGGAGCTGGGAACACATTGAACTGGTCTAGTCTAGGTCTCCTGGGTGTGGATCAAAAAAGGAACTGAATACTGCATTTTGGATGAAGGCTGTCTTGGGAAGTTCCAAAGTACTCTGGAAAAGATCTTGTTGGAAGGAGACATGGAGAATCAGCAAGGACCTCAGCAGAAACGATGTCCGTGACTGATGTGTGACACGCAGCTAGTGGAATGGAGGAATGGACAGAGTCTACCACAACCTCTGGAGAGAAGGAAGGAGACTTCTGGAAGTCTTCTCTAGACCTCTGTTGTTGATGGCAGGCAGAGAGCTCTTAAAGACACTAAACCAGTTCCAAAATTATCACATTTTAGCCTCATGACTACACTGTTAGGTAGAAAGGGAAAACATTTGTGTTCCCATGTTTCAGAAGAGGGAAACTGGAACCCAGAAAGTTGATGTAAAAATTTCTAAGCCACATAGCAAAGCCAGGGGTATAAAAACATAGGTCTTTGTCTCTTTGTGGACTTCATCAGGCTGAGCTAAAGAAGAGAAGACAGATAGTAGATAGATAGTTAACATAGACAAATGTGTCTTGCCATCCTGGCACACTCCGTATTCTCCTTCTCTTGCTCTGATTCCTATAATTTATGCAGCTGTAGATAACTATAAAATCTTATGAGTTTCCCCATTGATCCACTTGTATACTTACCTATCCCATGTATTTTTGTGATAGAGTTCATCATGCTACCAATTCTTTTTTGGGACGCTGTCTCAACATCATAGTAGATGGACATTGATTTACCCATGTTTATATTTACAGATGAGAGGATATTATCCAGGCCTCTAAGGAGTTGGATATTTACAACTACTTAGTAGATGACTTATAGCTTTCAGTCTAAAAGGGAAATAATGAGATCTTTATTAGTCTGAAGTCAGACCCCACAGTGGAGGGTGCACCCAAGTGATTAGAACTATTTCGGCTTACTAAATCACCTGGGCACTATCGTAATTATTGTGGAAGGAAAATACCCCCTCACTACATCTTTAAAAGTAAACAATTTGCTGAGTCATTTATTAGGTTGACTCAAATATTACCATTAAGAAACCACTGCTTATCCTTTTAAAAATGATTTTTTAAACTGGTGAAGACATAGCCATACATAATAGATTAGTATAAAGGTATGAATATGTAAAGAGGACAGACTAATGACTTCCTAGGCATAAACTATTTCAAAGAATCAAAATTACTGTTTGTGGTAATGAGAAGAGTGTCTTTGACTTTAAAACCATTTTAAGTAGGGCATCAGGCTCTTTGTAACATGAGTCTTAGTTTCCCAAAGACTGTACAGACACATGTTGAGTTAGGAGAACAAGGAAGGAAATTTATGTGGGAGCTTTCTTCCTTCCTCAGGTGGGCATTATTATTAAGAACTGTCAGAGGAGTAAAGAGTCTTACAAGGAGGGCCTCTAAATCTTAATTCTGGGACCTTTGGTGTGACTGTTTTGTGGTGGTACCAGGAATTCTTGGAAGAATCTTGTCTAACCTGTCACCTATGCAATGGTGTAGGTGATTATGTAATGAGGGAGGCCATTCTGAACTCCTTGCACAATAGAGGAAATAGTAGGGTTTAGTTTAAACCAGAATCTCAGAGCAGCAAGTTGAGCTTCTATTGTTCATTTTCTTCATTCTGCCTCTAAATCCCTCCTTCTCTCCCTCCCATCCATCCTCACTTGACAGTTCCATTCCATCTCAATTTCCAATTCACTCAAACAGATATCTCTGATGACCCCATCCTAGTTGATCAAATCTCTTAGACTATCTCCTTGTTACTTTGCACTACATGTTGTGGGAGGTATAAAAATTAATTAGACATAGTCCTCATCTAGTTAGGAAGACCATACCTGCATAAAAATAGAGCCAACAAGACAATCAGATAATGCAACGCCAGGTGATGGTAAATGTCTGGCACTTAGTGCAGACAATAGGAGTTACATAAATTCAGAAAAAAAGACTCTTCGGGTTCAGGTAGTCAGGGAAGGCTTCTCAAAGATGGGAATTGAGTTGAATGATCCCTGGTGACTAGAGTTAATATATTAATAGAAGGCAAGTCCAAGAAACTATACCTGAATGGCTTGCATACAAGTCTTACTCAAATTTGGCTGTTTAGTTGCAAAATGACACAACCCAATTGCCACATGCTTACTTTATTGTGGGTACTAAACATTCTTTGTTATTTCTCTGTGTCCAAGCACACATTTTTTTATTTTTGTTTATTTATTTTTTTCATTTTAAAACAATTTCAGTAGATTTAGGGAGTACAAGTAGTTTTTTTGGTACATAGATGAATTCTACAGTGGTGAAGTCAGGGCTGTTAGTATACTCAGTAGGTAATTTTTGATCCTTCAGCCCCCTCTGACCCCCCCCTTCTGAGTCTCCCAAGTCTATTATACCACTCTATATGACCATGTATACCGATCGTTTAGCTCCTACTTATATGTGAGTACATGCGATACTTGTTTTTCCATTCTTGAGATACTGCACTTAGGATGATGGCTTCCAGTTCCACCCAGTTGCTGCAAAAGACATTATTTCATTCTTTTTTATGGCTGAATAGTATTCCATAGTATACATATACACACCATGTTTTCCTTATCCATTCATCAGGTGATGGGCACTTAGGTTGATTCCTTATCTTTGCAATTGTGATTTGTGCTGTGGTAAAAATATGAGTCCATGTATCTTTTTGATAAAGTGACTTCTTTTACTTTGGGTAGATACCCAATAGCGGAATTGCTGGATTGAATAGTTGGTCTACTTTTAGTTCTTTGAGGAATCTCCATACTGCTTTCCATAGAGGTTGTACTAGTTTACATTCCTACCAACAGTGTATAAGAGTTCCCTTTCTACCACATCCATGCCAACATCTATTGTTTTTGACTTTTTAATTATGGCCATTCTGATGGGTAAGCTGGTATCTCATTGTGGTTTTTTAATTTGCATTTCCCTGATGATTAGTGACATTGAGCATTTTTCATATGTTTCTTGGCCGTTTGTATACCAAGCACACTGAAATGGACTTGCTGATACAGTGTTGCGCTATAATTGTAGTTGGATTCCAGATGAGAAGTCAGATATAGGCAAGATTGAAATATTATTGGAAAGGTGAACATAGAGGCAGTTTATCTGAAAATGAGCTGTGAGGAGCACAACAAAGTCAAAAATCACAACAAAGGTAAGAGTATAAGACTCAGCAAATAAACTGGAACTAGTTGGCTCAGGGTGTCAGCAATCACATAGACATGGGATGCTGGACATTTGGACACCTCAAAACTAAGTCTACTTTCCACTTCATGGACTTCATGCTGGAAGAGAGAACCAAGGCAAGAACTGGATAAGTAAGGCTCTGTAATAGCAAGTTAACCACCTAGTAGAAGCGATTAGATTGTGGTATAGTGAAGTATGTGCGGCAAAACACAGAGACTAATCTTTATACTCAATATGCTTTCTGGGGTTTGAATAGTGCAAAGTTTACCTAGCTCAAATTTCAGACAGTAGAGCAAGAAAATACATGATATATTATATTTAAAAATTGGTTGTAGGGAAAAGTGGTCCTATTGCTCCTGAAATATGCTAACTGGAGCTCTCCTAGAGTGCTGAGGTTTGATCTACTCAACACCTAGGACCATCAAAGGCCGGCTGGAACTTCTAGGTCAACTTTTCACAGGCCTCTAATTGTAGCGCTCATCTTCTCAATGTAGACGAACCTTGTGATTTTCAATGAAAGTGCTCAGGGAAGACCTTTAAAAACCAAGACCTGTGTGTTCTTCATGAAAATGTAAGAGTCCCTGACATTTAGGGTAACAGAAGGAGTTGCTCTGATATTCCTTGCTAAGTTTACAAGATTTGGCTGAAACTCCAAGCGTCTGTCCTATCATGGTGGAGTATTAGTCATTCTTTAAAAGCTTTAGCTTACTGTACTCTGGTGTGCTGAATGTGTTAAATGCCATGAACTATGTGACTGGTGGGCAGACAAATTGCTCAGATTCAAGAATTTTTTTAAAAAAACTATTGACTGTATAGAGTCATTTAGCTTAACTGAGCTGAGACCTAGGCATTCAAATCCTTTGTGAGAAGAAGAGCATAACAGGAGGGAACTACAGTGACCATTAGAGTTAGACAAGTCTTTTAAATATTGTTGAGTGTAACATTCTCAAAATGTTTTCCTGGCCGGGCACAATGGCTCATGCCTGTAATTCTAGCACTCTGGGAGGCTGAGGTGGGAGGATCACCTGGGGTCAGGAGTTCAAGACCAGCCGGAGCAAGAGCAAGACCCCATCTCTACCAAAAATAGAAAACATTAGCCAGGCGTGGTGGTGCACCCCTGTAGTCCCAGCTACGTGGGGGGCTGAGGCCGGTGGATCATCTGAGCCCAGGAGTTTGAGGTGGCAGTGTGTCATCATGATGCCACAGCACTCTAGCCAGGGTGACAGAGCAACACTCTGTCACAAAAAAAAAAAAAAAAAAAATTGTTTTCCTACTAGTTCTAAGGTATGGCAACATACTACCAGAAGACAGGTTCTCATACCAAATAGTTTGTGGGACACCATGTTAAACAAAGCCAAGCAAGTTTCTTTGCAGTAGGACTTCTTAGAAACTTTATTTTTTATTTATTTTTTTTTTTTGAGACAGAGTCTCACTCTGTTGCCCGGGCTAGAGTGAGTGCCGTGGCGTCAGTCTAGCTCACAGCAACCTCAAACTCCTGGGCTTAAGCGATCCTACTGTCTCAGCCTCCCGAGTAGCTGGGACTACAGGCATGCGCCACCATGCCCTGCTAATTTTTTGTATATATATATTTTAGTTGTCCATATAATTTCTTTCTATTTTTAGTAGAGACGGGGTCTCGCTCTTGCTCAGGCTGGTCTTGAACTCCTGACCTCGAGCGATCCACCCGCCTCGGTCTCCCAGAGTGCTAGGATTACAGGCGTGAGCCACCGCGCCCGGCCCTTAGAAACTTTAATATGCTAATATGCATCCAGAATCAAGTAGGTTACCAGCTTATTTCACTAAGACCTTTGTTCCATTTCATGGACGTAGTGTTCTGAGAAATGTTGATTTATTTTCTTTTCAGAAAAGAAAGCAAGAGCCAGAGGAGTTGTGGGCTTTGCCTAAAGTTACAAAACTAACAATGCACAAAAAGCTATAGAACAATTTATTTGAATGATGAATCACCATGGTGGTATACCACTGGATGAAAAAAAGAACAAAAAAGGAAAGAATGGTGGCCATTCCTGAAACAATTAATGCTGCAAATTTGAGGTTTTGAATTTGCATCGGACAAAGAAGCAAGGGGCAACAGGAAGGAGCCTTACACCAATCCGACTGGATCAGTCCCTGACTTATAGGGCCATACAAAGCACTTAGGCAAGGCCGTAGTCCCTAGCCACCAGAGAAACTTACCGTGCCATCTGTATAGTGACTGTCGTTCGCATGGAAAAGATGGATTTCCAGAGGGAGTGTGTGGACCATCAATTAAAAGAGGGCATTAATCTCTAATAATGAGCATTTACGCTGGCCTATATATCTTCTGGGAAATTCATAACACAGTGTATATTAGTAATACATTTTTTGTTTTTAAGTTTTCACTAGAATGTTATCCCAAGCATGCCTAGAAAAACACTATTAGAGAGGGGCTTCACTTTCCATTAATAATATTAAGAGGAAAAGTTTATAGTAGGATTTGTGACCCACAGATCCCTAAGTGTTACATAAATAACAGAGGCAACTGCAAAATGATCTTATGTAAAGTCACTCTACAAAATGCATGTTTAATTAGCACCTACTAATAAAACAGATGCATTTGAAATTATTTAGGGTGACATGTACTGTTCTGAACAATACAATATCAGCTCAAGATGCCAAGGGTACTCAACATAACCTGTTTTTAATTGAGCAATTTATCACCAAACAAAATAAGGACAGATTGTGTTTTATATGTTTCTGTAGTACATCATTATCCAACAATAAAGGCAAAAATAAATTGCAAAAAAACAAACTTTAAACAAGAAAAACATTTAAAGGCACAGATATTTTTGGAGTTAGCTGTCTAAGGATTTTATGTGAAAATTAAGAAGTAGATCGACACCATGCTGGTTATTTTAAAAGCAAAACTTTAGGGCTTTCCTTTTAACTTGACCACATGATTTTCAATATATTGTAAGAATTTCCTTTGAAGAATAGCTGAGAGAAGTTTTAAAGATATGACTCTCAAATTTAGAATTTATTTTGGCTTTGTAAAAATGCGAGATGAAAGCTTTCTTTTAGTTGAAATATTAATATGTTATTTTCCAAACACACACACACACACACACACACACACACTCGTAGAGTCAAAGAAATCACTGGCAAATTACATGGTAAAAAAACAGCAAAAAGAGAATATAAATCAGGGCTGCCCTTAGGAGGTTTAGTATCTAGAACTATCCTGGGAACTTCTCAGTGTGGGATTGATTAATCATTCTTTGGCAACAACTCTAACATTTATGATTAAATGAATGTCAAAGCCACTCTTGAAGGGAAAAAAATTCGCAGAGCATTGGTGCTAGAGAGAGAAATATGGAAAGGTCAAAGGACAGTCCTTTTGTTTGCCTTGAGATCTCCTGTGGCAGGGTGGTGACTAGAGTTTATTGTGCATCTCTGACTCTCCTATCTTTTTTATTTCAGGACCAGCTGTGTCACCTCTTTCTCACCCAGTAACTGTCTCTCCCTCTTGCCCCATCTCCCTGCCCTCTCAGCCTAACTCTTGTCCTTTGAAGTCACTGTTGCTGTCTGGGGCCTCAGTCCTGCAGCATCAGAGTGGGACCCTGAAGTGACTGTGTTGCTGGACTAAAATATGTGAAAGATGCTGAATATCACTGTGACTTGTAAGAACTAGGGATTCAGAAGTCCATAAGGAATTTGTTTATTCCTTTCTCCATGCAAAATTCAGGAAACATTTTGGGTGCCTACTGTATGCAAGGTGCTAAGCTAGGTGCTATGAGGTGAAATGGGCCGTTATCAAGGAGGTGGTAATCTAGTAAACATCCTAAGGAGAATTCTTTATAAGTTGAAGATAAAGGAGCTAGTGTAAGAACTTACAGATGTGTGATTCCCTTCCTAGGGGACCCCACCTATACCTGTGAAGTTAATCAGGTTCATGGAATCCTGGCCTGATGGGGGAGGAGCTGATCTCCAATAGGTTGTCATGCCCTCTCATTCGCAGTTTTGATTAAATATTTCTGACATAGTTGTGAGTGCTACACCCTGCAGTGATTATTGTGTATTCACATCGTATGCAATGGAAATTATTTATCTATGTCTGCCTTTTTTTTTTTTTTTTTGAGACAGAGTCTCACTCTGTTGCCCAGGCTAGAGTGCTGTGGCGTCAGCCTAGCTCACAGAAACCTCAAACTCCTGGGCTCAAGTGATCCTTCTGCCTCAGCCTCCTGGGTAGCTGGGACTACAGGCATGTGCCACCATGCCTGGCTAATTTTTTTCCATATATATTTTTAGCTTTCCAGATCATTTATTTCTATTTTTAGTAGAGATGGGGTCTCGCTCTTGCTCAGGCTGGTCTTGAACTTCTGACCCCAAGCAATCTTCCCGCCTCGGCCTCCCAGAGTGCTAGGATTACAGGCGTGAGCCACTGCGCCCGGCCTCTATGCCTATCTTATAGCAGAACAGATTTAAATTGCCATACATAGAGAATCTGAAGTTTTATCTATAACAACATGAATGCATTTTAAATGCAAAAACCTCTCCACTTAAAGGAATGTAGTGATGAATTATTTTGCAAACTGAAAACTATCTTTGAAATGTAAATATTAGTCTTATAAGGTCTTTGGCTTAAAAATTGGGATTTGTGCATGCTTCATTCTCCAAAAGCAAGACATACCTATTCATATTTCTTAGGGGAAAAATTCCAACACTGGCTTAATACTTTACATGTTGAATTCCATATAAACTTTATATACTGCCATCATTTTCCTTTGGCTTCACTTTCTCACTTATTTCACCTGTTTTATTTCTCTTGTTCTTACACTACAAGTCTCTATGTCAGCTTCCTTAAATCCTTTCTGTAACTAGATAAGGTATTCATTCATAAATAAAATATAAACTGTATATCTTCACTCTAGGACACAGCATATCCTTATGTTGATATGCCAGGCCTAGGTCAGAGGTGAAAGAATCCCATTCAATTCCATGGTACCATTAAGAACATTCACTCATTAGACACTACAAGGCTCTGTTTGGTTTTTAATTTATTAGCAGCCACTTTCTGTTAAAGACCAGTGCTTTTTGCAGCCCTAAAAAGCAGGGCATACAGTTTTACTCTTGAAGACATGATTAACATGTTCTCTTGGAAGGGTGTTTCAGATATAACTTTTGCATATGAATAAGAAAAAAAATATCCAGTTCTGCCAGCTCTTTAGCCTCTTTGAACATCAGAGGCCGAGAAAACAACATTTTCAAACCTTTTATGTATCAACAGAATAAAATATTTTGCAGACACACTAGTCACATATGGTTATCCCAGAATATCACAATCCATGAATATGGGTGTTATTGTTTTTTGTTCTGCAAGAAAGCTTCACACACTCTTTCACAGATATGCCAAGGATAGCTTGATTCATAATAGATTCATAATAGATGCTGCAAGATGAACACATGAACTGCCTACAAAGCAGTTACCCATGTTTTATCTGCTGTTGACAAAGATAGCAGCATTTTCTTTGCCTTGGAGTGGGAATCAAAAAATTTAACTATTGGTCTGAAAAGCAGACGAGAGGAGTATGAAACTGAGTGTAGCCATGTGATAAGGCGACTTCACTATTCTTTATTTCGGTAAGCCTTCAAAAAATAAAATACGTTTCTTTTTTCTTTAACAATTTCTCCCTCACTGGAATGTGAATGGCAAAGGAGATGTCATCTGCAAAATCCTTTAATATAGTTTGAGGGAACGTATTACCAATTACATATAACTATTTAATATATTAAAGCCGATTAGCGTGTGTCATGCTGAAGGCCACTGTGCTGGTAAAGTGAATATTCTCCCTACATACCTGCAGTGGCTTTTGAGATTGTCTCTAACATTCTCACCATCCCTCTGCCATCGTTCGGCATATTGATCCCCACCTGCGGGGATAAACCCTAATTGGTCTAAGATAATCATGGTAACGCCATGCCGTTGGCCAGTGATTGGCTCATAAACCCAGATGTAGGCCAGTCAACGCAGAGCATTCACCTGCACAGGGCCATTGGTCAGGAATGATTTTTATGGCCCGGTGCAGCCAACAAGAAACAAGGGAAATTTGTCGGGGGCTTCAGGTAAGTTTCCTTGCCCTTAAGAGAGACACAGGAAGGAATACACGTCCTTTCCTCTGGAACTGTAGAGCACTGAGGTGAGGCCTGGTAATATTTCCCTGCCAGCTTGAGAACGAAGAGGGAGAGGGCAGGGCCATGGGATCACAAGAAAACAGAGAAGATGTCGTATGTAATATCTGACCTACCTCTAGACTTTTATTGATGTGAGCCAATAGAAGTCTTTATTGTTCAAACCAGTTGACTTGGATTTGCTGTCATTTGCAAACAAAATCATCTTACCTAATATAGCACCGTAATAATTGCCAAGTTTAACATTTGGGACCATTTCATCATTAGCAAGGTAGTCTACAAATTACAGGCAATTCTAAGAGCAGAACCAAGTTAGTAAGTGTCAGTTTAATAATATTGAGGCTGGTTCAGTTTTAGAGCAATGGGTCAGACTTGATTTCCAACCCTGGCTCTGCCACTCACAACCTATCCTTGGAAATTTCACCTGGCTTTCTTGGGGGTTGAGTTACATGTTCTGTACACTCTCTCCAGCTCCACAATTTCATTAAACAGCTCAATCAGTTTCAACAGTGCTGGAGAAAGAACTTATGTACCAGGCATCAAGAATAGAACATGGAGACACGATTCCTGCTGCCATGGAGCTTAAAATCTGCAGTGGTTCTATTATGTCCAGTGCAACTAAACTGACTGATGGTTAAAGGAATGGGGACTGAGCAAGAGGGTGGTCTTGATGTTTCTGTACAAGGCCCAACTAAAGTGATCAGGATTTTTTGGTCTGAACAGATGAAGTCAGGGAGAAAAATGATTTTTACATGGACAAAATAAATACAGAACAATCGTTCATCTTTCTTTCCCTATGAGCCATTCTTAAAGCTCAAAATAGAAAAATTTAGAATAAAGAGAAAAGAGTTTCAACTTTTTCCTCTATCTGAGAATCTGAGGAAGGTACTTTGGGGAGGGGCCTTGTAATTTGCTCCAGTTTAAAATTAGGGCTTTTGGATCTTTTCCTATGGGTTTCTGGGGAGAAATTCTTAACCTCTCTGCTTTGCACCTGTTCTGCAAAAGATAGACAAAGTAGATTGTGGTTATGGATTTTCCCGTCCTCCTATCGCTAAAGGGTACAGAGTGTTGGGAGGTCTCTGAGCAACAAAGTATCCTAAGCCAATTCCTAGAGGGGCTTCCAGGGTCTGTGGAGGCCCTGCATCTTTGCCCATAGCAATGATCAACACTAAGGACTCTCCCCAGCTTGCTTCTTTGATTAGTGATGGTTCTTACCAGGGTGGCTATGCAGGAGCAGCTTCCAGTTGGAGAGCCCCTTGTGCCTTTTTCTGTTGAGTCCCTCCTAGTTCTTACCTCTGCTAGCTACATCAAAGGTTGCCATGGGACAAAGGCAAGTGTGGTAGAAAGAACACAGACTTTGGGATTAAACAGATTTGAGCCTGAATTCCTTACATATTATGTGACCCTGGGCACGTTATTTCCTCTCTGATCCTCGATTTCCCCACCTATAAATTGGGAATAATACCTCATACTATTGTGTTCAAGCTGTACTGAGTGCTAACTTGATAGCATTTGCAAAATATCCAGAAAGTGCATGGTATTAAGAAAATGCTCAAGAAATGCAGCCTCACTTCCTCCTTCACAGAATCCCTCATCACCTGGTCAGCTGGAAATCACTGACCACCATCTGAGTCATTGACCACCATCTTGCTCAGGTCTCAGCATGGTCCCTAACTGAATACTCTTTTAAGAAATAGATCTTCTGAAGAACCCATGAAAGCATCCTGAGAGCTGCATTTGGAAAGCAAACCTGGGCAACATCTCATGGTGTTCCATTCCTTCCTGCATCCTCTGTGCTTTTTTTCTTTTTTTCTTCTGATCCTAGTGTATTAAAGAACTCTTTTCAAAGTCTTCTTCATAGAGTCTTTCTCCCAAAGGGGACATGGGCATATATATAGATCACTTCCCAGGAAGAACTATAGTTTCCAAGAGAGATACATAACTCCAATTTAGTGGCGAGCCATCTTGACTTAGGTTCAATTGCATGGGAAATGCTAAGATGATGGCTGAACAGCTTTATTTCAGAGAAGATACAGAATAAAATATGATTTTTAAAGATTTAGTTGTATTCACTGAAGATAAAACTGTAATAGGTTACTAAGAGACTACAGAATGTTTTGAGGAACATCTCCAAACTTGGGGGTTGAAAGTATAGAGCAATCTTTTTCCCACAATTCCTTTCAATCAATCAGAGATAACCTTGACTATCACTTTGTGACAATATGAAAAAGCTAATGTTTTCTTGTACTGATTTTTATTCTTGCATTCATCAAAAATATATTACATGACTACAGTATGTTAGACTCTCCACCTTCTGTTGCAAAGACATAAAGATAAATCAGAAATGGATACTATTGTTAAAGAGTTTCACAGCAAATCCTTTTGAAAGAAAGCAGCCTTTCTTAGAACATTGAGGTTCTGTCAGGCATTTTGGAAAAAAATTTTCTAGTGGGTAAGATATTGGACTACTAATTGTGTTATTTGGCTCACTAAAAGTCTATAACCTATAGGAGCTTCTGTCCCTCCATATTTAAAGTGGGAACAAAATAGAGAGTTATTGAGTAATGGATCTTGGGATAATATTGATGTGATCCTACTGAGAAATAGAAAGCACTTTTGCTGTTATTTAATGACACAAAAGAACATATTTCTTGGGCAGAAGATATATCCCCAGTACTTGTGACCACATGGGGCATAGAAGAAGCCCTCCATGGTGTTTCCTAGAAAAGAAAAATCCTTGAGTGTGGGGCTGAGAGTTGACAGATTGGTGGATCTTAAGGTAAAAATAGTAGGAGGAAAATCATATCAAAAGAAATAATAAAATACTGTATTTTTCTGTGGAAAGACATTTTCCTAGTAGGTTAGAAATATTGTACATGAGAGCACCTCAATGACATGTAAAGGCCCCAAATAATGGGCAGGAAACATCCCAGCTATGAAGGTGTGAGACCTATGGCTTTACTGTTAGGAACAGAGATTAAGAGGAGATGAGAAAAGTCTTTAGAAGGTTGTGAGTTGATTTCACTTTTTCCAAATGGAGGAAAACTATTCTCACCCTCTCTTCTGTTAAATATTTAATTCCCAGTAGGGCATGGACGCCAACCAAATAGAACATTATACCCTCCAGTGTCTATGCGCCCTGACCACGGCTTTTCCCATCCCTTCTCTTTTGTGCCTTCTCTTCTTTGCTCTTTTCATCCTGTTTCTCTTTCTCCTCCTCTTTCTCCATGAGGGTCCCTCAATATGGCCAAGACAGAGGAAAAGAAATGTTCTGCTCCATTTTCCCTACCTCGAATTATTTTTTATAGTGTGCGGTCCTACTACTGTACCTTAAGGATTTTGTTTCCTTAATGCATTGACAAGACAACAAAAATACTCATTGAATAATTTTTTTCCCAGTGAAAATGACAATTTTCTAGAGCCTCAGAAAAATAAAATCATGTGTTAGTTGAAAAAAAAATGTATCCAAAGCTGTAATTATCTTGCGGTCTGTCACACCCAGAAATTTCAGGAGTGGTAAGAGTAACTAGTCATCGTTCAATCAGTGTGCTGAGGGCAAGAAGAACATAAATAAGGAAATAGGATAGAGGAAATGAAGAGGAGAGGTCCATAAGAAACGAGCTCAATCTCTTCAGGTCCTCTGCCATCATCTCTTACCTACCCATTGATCATAAGGAAATAAACCGTGACACCTCTGTAAATTTTTGCTTAACCACCAATGGCCATAAACAGTGGCATGATGTCAAATTCTGTCCTCTCCTGTCTCTGTGTCTTTTCTGATAGCCTTCTATATATGCACAATCAAGATTACATTGAAATATAGGTGATCGGGAATCTGTCTCCTGCTCTCTCATCCAAACTCATGGCAGGTAACCTCAACCCTTACACGTGACTGTCTGAAATTTGCAGGAATGGATGCCCTGGGAACAAGCCTCTAAAATAGGAGTACCCAGTATTTTGGAGGGGCAGTAATGATGGTTTTTGGGAGATGTTAGTACCCGAAGGCACAGGATAAACTAGATGATGCTTGTCTTGTCAATTTGACTACTCAATATTTGGTAGACAGAATATTTTTATTTTAATATAAACATGAAGTAGTGTGTGTGTGTGTGTGTGTGTGAGATTAAAAAATCGGCAGTAAGTTTAAAGACAAAACAAGAAACTTCAAAAAATTTCATGCTTGCTGCTGCCTGCTTCAAACTCTGACCTCGGGAGGTATTCCTTCATTCTCCTTTGACATTAGGAAATAATTCAGAAGGAATATTTAAAAATCACTTCCCTAAGAACATAGGGAAGTTCTTTTTCCCCACTATCCTGACATTCTGTTGCACCCTCCAGCACCCAACCCATCCCCAAATTAATGGGTGGAGAGGTATTGCTGAAACGTTTGAATTTTTGAGACCAGCAGACTTGGTGAGTTTTCCAAGATGAATGCGGGAGAGGGATGTGACATAAAGGAGGGAAATCTGCCTCTGAGAGCTGAGAACAAAAACTCACATCATTAGAGTGAATAAAATCACATCTCCACTTGTCTGGGAGGAACTTTCGAGGTAAGGGCTGGCATTTTCCAATTCTGGGGAATGAAATTAGCTCCTCAAGTTTAAGACTTCCCAGAAACCACTGCTGTGAGTAGAAGATGGGGGAGGGGGGTGGGGATATTTTATTCCCCTGATTTATCTATTCTTTGTTTTGGTTCCTAACTGGGTCATTGTATTGGCAGGGGGCCTACAGCTTCAAACTGTGTCTTTTCATAGTTTTCAGTCATTTTCATTGAAGGGGAAACCTTCCTCTTTAATGAAGGCTTCCAACAACCTGTTATCTGGAAGAAATCTTAGAAATGGGTCATCCTGAGAAAGAATCTGAAGGAGAGGTGGGTGGGAGGAGGGAGGAACTTCTTGAAAGGAGGTCAGATCACACTGGTAAAAATCAAAATCGCAGTGTTTATGGAGATGAGTTGTCTGTTAACATTCTCTTTGCCTCTGTCACAACTATCGTCATGCTAGGCCCAGCCATTGTCACGTGGAGACCCGCAATGCCACCATTTATTTCATCCATTTGTACCGGAAACATTTAGTGACCACCTATAAGTATTGGCTTGTGTGCTGCAGATTCAAAGATGAATGGATTTGTTTTTCAGAAAGCTCATCATACATAAAGAGGTAACTATGAGATGATGAAAGGGTAATAGATACAGACTCAGGTTATTATGAAAGCTCCAAAAATGGTCACTAGACTGAGCTGGTGGTGATTGTGAAGTTTGATTGAGGTGGTGGCCGAGAATGATCAGGCCCCTGTCCACTGCTTCAGCCTCACCTAATTCCTCTCTTCCCCTATTCACCACGCTCTGGCTGCACAGATTTCTTCTTTTGTTCTTCTAACATGCCACATTCTTTCCTGGAGGTGACTCTTGCTGTCCTCTCTGCCAGGAACACTCCTGTGCTTGGCTTGACTGTCTCCCTCTCATCTTTACTCACATCGTGGTGTCCTAAGTTCATCAGGGTAGGTTAGGCTATGGTGTATAATGTCTTAGGGATAATGAAGTTTATTTGTCACTCATGGAATAGTCCAGGGTGGGTGTTCCTGACTGACAAGTGGCTCTCTTGATACAAGGATTCAAGTACCCACTGTGTGGCCCTCCCATCCCTTTGGGCTTCCTTGTTGCCTACATTCAGGTAGTAGAATGCAGGGGACATACCCATGTCTTAAAAAGTTAGACCAGGGCTGGGTGCCTGTACCAGTGGCTCATGCTTTTAATCCCAGCACTTTGGGAGTAAAGGTGGGAGAATCACTTGAGGCCAGGAGTTTGAGACCAGCCTAGGCAACAGAGCAAGACTCCATCTCTACAAAAAATAAAAAATTTAGCCAGGCATTGTGGCACATGCCTGTAGTCCCAGCTACTCAGGAGACTGAGGTGGGAGGATTGTTTGAGCCCAGGAGATGGAGGATGCAGTGAGCTGTGATTGTGCCACCGCACTCCAGCTTGAGCAGAACAAGACCATGTCTCTTAAAAAAAAATTGACCAGAAATGGTACTGTGTCACTTGTGCTCTTACATTCCATTGGCTGGAATGGTCATACCTGGATGCAAAAAGAGGCTGGAAAATGTAGTCTAGCTATGTGCCTAGAAAAAGGGCAAGGAGACATTTGAGGACCTGCTGGTGCATTGTGTGAACACTCCCCCACACCCCTTCCCCGTTAATCTACATCACATCCTCCTACCAATTCCCTTTACAGCACTTACTACAGACCAGACGTCACCTTGTTTATGGATTTACTTTATTGTCACATTGGCTCCCTCCAGCAGACTGACAGTTCTGTGAAGACAGGGATTGTGACTGCTTAGTTCATGCTGTCTCCCCACGCTGAGCAGAGCATTTGATGCCTAGGAGTCAGTCAGTAAAAAATCGTTGACTGAAATAACAAATGGATGAATGAGCAGAGTCTTAACAGATAAGTAGGAAAGTGGGGAGATGTGTGTGTGTGTGTGTGTGTGTGTGTGTGTGTGTGATGGGTGTGAAGAAGGGCCTTCCAGGCAGGGGGAATAGTTTTAGCAAAGACACAGAGGTAGGAAATAGCACAATATGTGCAGAGAATTACCAGAACTGGGTAGTAATATAGAAGGTAAGGAATGGCTGTGGATCATGCTAGAGATGTAGGGAAGAGCCAACCTTTTGCTCCTGCTCTCCTTTAAAGACTTTCAATATTTAACTTTAATTTTATTAATATAATTGCCATGGTTCACGAGCCTCAAGAGGTTCCTCTTTTCTATAATATACTCCAAAGGCCTTCCATGCTTTGATCCAACTTTATTCCTCCAACCCTACTTCTCACTGTTCTCTCTTCCTCCATTCCCCATGTGAATTTCCATCACTTTTTCTCTGTTACTCCCCTGGTGCTATTCCTCCACCTGGTATATCACCCTTCTTTTCCCCCAGCTGGAACCTGTGTTCTAGTTAAATTTCATCTTTTCCTCAATCATTTCAGCCCACAGTCATCTCTCCCTTATCTGAATTTCTTTTATTTATTTTAGTATTTAATTAGCTATAAAGTATATAGTAGTACTCTCCTACGTTATTATTTCATTATTTGTGTGGTGGGCTTGTCTCCCTGACAATATTTTAATCTCCTGGAGTACAGGGACTATGTCTGATCTGATGTCAGTCATCTGACAGGCCTGGACCAGACGTATCATCTGCTCTGTCCCCCACCCTCAGCTCTGTTCCTGACAGTGACAAATACTCGAGGTGCAAAGTTGCATAAGACACCTTATTCTTGACACACACAGCCTTATGGTAGAGACAGGTAATTTCAGGGCCAGAAGTAGGGAGTTATTTCCTTCCAATCCAGATTTAGGAAGTATTAACATGTGCCCCAGTTGTAAGAAGGGTCCAGTGGGCCACGTAGCCAATTGTCACTCCTGACAGTCTCTAATCTAATCCTTTGGGGAGAAAGAGAACTGTTATAAATTCTAGCTAATATCTCCATTCATATTGCCAGACTGCTGTTTTAACGCTTTCAAAGGAAACTAAAATTTCAGTTAAGTTCAAGGAAAAGGGCATTACTACCAAATTTTACATCTGTTTGTTTATGATCAGGAAGATAAGCCCCACAGTTCGCTTGGGTTGTACTGAAGCTGCAGGAAACAAGCTGTTGGCTGTTAGGAAGCATTAACCACTGGCTGGGTGGAGATGATGACCCAAGGACCATTTTTGGTTTGACTGAATTATTAGAGGTAGCCTGTGCTCTGAAACGAGGTGGAATCAGCAGTAGTGGCACTTTCGTTTTTCCTCTTTCCCAGCCTGGCTTTCCAATGCTGTTATCATTGCCAGGTTTGACATATTGTGCTTTCTAAAGGCAAGAGAAGGAAGGTCAGGGAGTGAGAGTACCTCAGGGAGCTTGTGGCAGGATGAGAGGGTCTGGTTTCCTCAATAAAGTCCTCTTATATCCATTATTCAGTGTCACCATGGGCATCCAACACTTCTTTTATTCTAGGAGTCTATATAGATACCCCTCTCTTCCAACTTCATATTCTCTCCTTGAAGGAAAACAAAATTGGACAATCACAGTGAACTATGGAGCAAAAAATGTACACATATATCTGAATATAGTACATTTATTTATTCAGTTATTTGCAAGAATGAGAAATAGGAGGAGTATGGGTGAGTGAATTCCACCTTCATTTTTTAAGGAGTTTCTATCTCCTCTACTGGGCCTTTGCCAAACAGAAGAATGTCTCTACCTTTTCATACTTTTACCTCTTTACCTTCCCAAGCCCATTCTCTGGTAGGCTCCAATAGATGGCACGAGGGAGGAGGGAAAAATTCAATGGCCTAGGTAATTCCTAAGCTTGATATTTAGAGCCAGCTGTCTTGTCCTTTCTTGTTTCCCTTCTTCCTTTTATCACCTCCAATTCACCCATCTTGTCTATGCCCCACTATCCCAATGTTACTTGGCCAATCCAAATCCTCACGCCCTTCATTCCACACATGTAGCAAGGGCAGTAAATACTCGTAAATATTCCATGTGGTCCTATATATTCCCAGCCCCTTTTGGGTTAGATGGGGGCCACATGTCTAGTTCTGACCAATGGTGTCTTAGTCTATTCAGGATGCTGTAACAAAATACCCCAGACTGAGTAGTTTATAAACAACAGAAATGTGTTGCTCATATTATAGTTCTGGAGGCTGGGAAGTCCAAGATCAAGGCACCAGCAGATTCAGTGTCTGATGAGAGGCCATGTTCTTCATGAACGGCACCTTCTATGTGTCCTCACATGGTGGAAGGGGTGAACAAGCTCTCTTGGGCCTCTTTTATGAGGACACTAGTACCACTCATCAGGGTGCAGCCCTCATGACCTAATCACCTCCCAAAGGCCCCACCTCTTAATACTATCACATTGGGGATTAAGTTTCAACATATGAATTTTGGGGGGACACAAACATTCAGACCACAGCAAATGGCCTGGGAACAGAAGTGATAAAGTGAAACTTCTGGACTAAGGCTGCTAGGAGCTCGGTGTCTCTTCTATCCCTCCTTTTATGAGAGGACACATACTCAGATGTCAAAGCATCTAGGGGAAATTACACCAAGTTTTGTATCAACAAGAAATAGGCCTCTATTTTATTCAGTCTCTGAGATACGGGGATTTATCTGTTGCTGCAATTAGCTTTAATTGTTCTAATAAACCTCATAACTGAAAGCAGTATTCTCAGACCCCTATGTCTTATTTTCAAACACTGTTTTTTGGAAGCACATTTAAAGGACTTCAAAAACTTGAAACCAGTCATCAATAATTACTGCACAGCTATAGCAGCAGCATGATTATGTCATGTAACATCTACAAATGCATCCTCAGTTATCACACTCCTCTTTGAATGCCCTTCACCATAGTTCTTGTTTGAAAAAGACTGTTTTATGTCAGGCCAAATTCTCCTATAGGCTTATGGGGAAAGTTTTGCATGATCCAGTAAACATGCAATTTTTTTTTTTTAATTGCAGCCATTTCTATAAGGCTCTACGCTGTGTTTCATGACCTATTCAGTTCAATTTTTATCCTATAGGCATTGCTACAATAGCATATTTTTTGGTTAAAGCACTTGTTAAAGTTAAATAAAGATCAAACACATGGCAGTGTTTGTGGTATGCTGGCTGGCATGCTACTCACCTGTAGTGTGAAGTCCATGTGTAATTATTCCAGTCTTTTCCAAACTCTAGAGTCTCACTGTCATGCTTAGACTTATACCTTTCTCAGAAACCAAAGTCTATTGCTACTACTGTCGCCCACATCTTTGCTCATGTTGTCCTCTCTGGCATTAACACCCTCCTTCCTTTGTCCTTTTACATTTCCTATTCTCTCTCTTTCTCTTCAACAGGCCAATTTATACCTATATTTTAGGATCCAGCTCAAGCATCACCTCCTCCACAAAGCTTTTCCTAACCCCCTCATCAGCTCCCAGAGCATCCTGTGCTTATTTCTAGCACAGCAAGTGTCCAAGTACAATTCAATGGTTTTAGTATATTTATGAATATGTGCAACCATCACCATAGTCAATTTTAGACCACTTTCATCACCTCAGAAAGAAAGAAATCCCCTACTCTTTCACTATCACCCCCCTATACTCCCACTCCAGCCCTCCAGCCCTAAGGAATTACTAATCTACTTCCTATCTCTATGGATTTGCCTACTCTGGCTATTTCACATAAATTGAATCATATACTATTTTGGATGGCTTCTCTCCCTTAACATAATGTTTTCATGGTTCATTTCATACACATTTCATTCCTTTTTATGGCTGAATAATATTTCATGGTATGGATATACCATATTTTGTTTATCCATTCATAAGTTTTTAGTTTTTGGCTATTATGTATAATGCTGCCATGTATATTTCTGTACAAGTTTTTGTGTTGACATATGTTTTCAGTTCTCTTTGATTTATACCAAGGAGTGGCATTGCTGGCTCATATAGCAACTCTATGTTTGACCATTTGAGGAACTACCAGACTGATTTCCAAAGTGTCTGGACCAGTGTATTAGAGTTCAATTTCTTCACTATCTTTTTACTACTTGTTACTATCTGACTACTGGATTCTAGCCATCTTAATGAGTGTGAAATTGTATGTCACTGTGGTTTTAATTTGCCATTTCCTAATGATTAATGATGTTTAACAACTTTTCATGAGCGTATTGGCTATTTATATACCTTATTTGGAGAAATTTTTATCCAAATAATTTGAACATTTTTTAATTGGGTTGTCTTTTTATTATTAAGTTGTAAGAATGCATAAAAATATTCTTGTTAGAATTCCCTTATGAGATATATGATTTTTAAGTATTTTCTTTCATTTTGTGTGTGGTCTTTTTGCTTCTTGATAATGTCCTATGAATCACAAAATTTTCAATTTTAATTTTTATGAAAAAACATTTATCTGTTTTTTTTCTTTTATTGCTTGTGTTGTGTGTGTCATATACAGGAATCCCGGATTCCAACCTAAGAATCTAATGCTAAATCCAAGGTCATGATTTACTACTGTTTTCTTCTGAGAGTTTTATAGTTTTAGTTCTTACAGTTAGGTTTTGGATCCATTTTAAACTAATTTTTGTGTATGGTGTGAGGCAGGGATTTGATATCCAGTTATCCCAGCACCATTTGTCAAAAGACTATTATTTTCTCTTTGAAGTTTCTTGGTATCCTTGTTGAAAATCAATTGACCATAAGCATGAGAGTTTAATTCTGTACTCTCAATTTTATGTGCCATATGATAGACATATAATCCATATGTCTATTCTTTTGCCAATACCACACTGCCTTAATTACTTTTGCTTGGTAGTAAGTTTTAAAATCAGGGAGTGTGAGCCTTCCAATTTTGTTCTTCTTTTTCAAGATTGTTTTGACTATTCTGGGTCACTTGCAATTCCATATGAATTTTAGAATCAGCTTGTCATTTTTACAAAGAAGCCAGCTGGAATTCTGATAGAGATTGCATTGAATATATAGCTCCATTTTGAGAGAATTGCCATATTAAAAATATTATACCTCCCTATCCATGAACATGGGGTATTTTTTTCATTTATTTAGATTTTCTTTAATTTCTTTCAACAACATTTTGTAATTTTCATTGTATAAATTTTGCACTTTCGCTAAAATTTTTCCTAAGTAGTTTATTTTTATACCATTGTAAATGGAATTGTTTTCTTGTTTTAATTTTCAGATTGTTCATTACAAGTGTGTAGAAATACAATTGATTTTTGGATATTGATTTTTATATCCAGAAAGATTGCTGAACTAGTTTATTAGTTCTAATAGTTTTTTAATGGATTCTAGAGGATATTTTATATATAAGACCATGTCATCTGTGCATAGAGGTAGTTTTATTTTTCCTTTCCAATCTGGATGACTTTTCTTTCTTTTTCTTCCTAATTTCCCTAGCTAGAACCTCCAGTACAATGTTGAATGGAAATGGCAAGAATAGACATCTTTGATTTGTTCCTGATTTTAGAAAGAAAGCATCCAGTATTTCATCATTAGATATAATATCAGTGGGTTTTTCAAGGGTACCCTCTATCATATTGAGGAAATTTGCTTTTATTCCTATTTGTGGTTTTCCAGTTATTATTTCTACTTTAATTCCATTGTGGTCTGAGAGCATACATTAGATGATTTCTATTCTTATAAATGTGTTAAGATATGTTTTATGGACCAGAATGTGTTCTATCTTGGAGAGTATTCCATATGAGCATGAGAAGAATGTACGTATTCTGTCCCTGTTGGATGAAGTAGTCTATAAATGTCAATTATATTTAGTTAACTGATGGTGCTGATGTATTCAACTGCATCTCTACTGATTTGCTGCCTGATGTATCTGTCCATTTCTAATAGATAAGTGCTGAATTCTTCAACTCTATTAGTGGATTCACCTACTTCTCCTTACAATTCTATCAGTTTTTTCCCTATGCATTTTGACTTTCTGTTGTCAGGTACATACACATTGAAGATTTTTAATGTCTTTTTGAAAAATTAGCTCTTTTATTATTGCATAATGCTCCTCTTTATCCTGATAATTTTCCTTTCTTTGGTCTGCTCTGTCTGAAAGTAATATAGCTGCTCCAGCTTTCTTAGAATTAGTGTTAGCATAATATATCTTTGTCTATCCTTTTACTTTTAATCTATCTATGTCTGTATTTAAAGTGGATTTCTTGCAGGCAACATATAGTTGGGTCTGTTTCTTGATCCAATCTAACAACCTTTGTCTTTTAATTGGTGCATTTAGACCATTGATGTTTAAAGTGATTATAGATGTAGTTGGATTAATATCTGCCATATTTGTTATTATTTTCTATTTGTTGCCCTTTTCCTTTACCTATTTTTTGTCTTCCACTCTTTTTCTGCCATTTGTAATTGTAGTTGTGCATTTTGTATAATTCTATTTTCTTTCATATCTTGGAAAATCAGTTATACTGCTTTTTTAACTTCTTAAAGTGGTTATCCTAGGATTTGCAATATACATTTACAACTAATCCAATTCCACTTTTAAATAACATTATACAAATTCACAAGTAGAGAAAGTACCTAATAATAACAAAATTTTCCTAATTTCTCCCATTACTGTTTAATTCACTTATACATAAGCATACAAAATCAAATACATTTTTGCATAATACTTTAGGTATTTCTTTCTACTCTCTTCTTGCTTATATAGTTTCTGAGGCCTCATAAGATTTAATTCTCATCTTTGCTACACTATAAGCAAGGTGTTCCTCTACCCACTGGCTTCTTCCAAGATTCTTCCTTACTCTTTGATTTTCTGCAGTTTGAAAATAATATGCTTAGATATACTATTTTTGGCATTTATCCTAAGTATTTTGGGTCTGCAGTTTGATGTCTGACACTAATTTGTGGGAAATTCTCAGCTATGATTGCTTCAAACATGTCTTCCATTCCTTTTGCTCATTGTTTTCCTTCTGATATTTCCATTATGCATATGTTATGCCTTTTATAGTTGTCCCATATTTCTTGGATATTCTGTTCTGTTCTTTTATCAGTCTTGTTTCTTTTCAGTTTGGGAAGTTTCTATTGTATTCTCAATCTCAGAGATTCTTTCTTCAGCTGTTCTTAGTCTACTACTAAGTTCACCTTCATTTCTGTTATTGATCTCTGGCATGTCTTTTTGATTCTTTCTTAGAATTTCCATCTCTCTGCTTACATTATTCATCGGTTCTTACATGTCATCTACTTATTCCATTAGAGCCCTTAGCATATTAATAAGTGTTTTAAGTTTTCAGTCAGATAATCACAACATCCATGCCATATCTAAGTATAGTTCTGATGCTTACTCTGTCTCTTAAACTATGTTTTTTGTCTTTTAGTATGCCTTGTAATTTTTGGTTCAACACTGAATGTGATGTACTAGGTAAAAGGAACTCTGGTAAATAGGCCTTTAATGATGTGGTGGTAACTTGTAGGGGGCTAAGGGGATGTGAAGTGTTGTATAGTCCTATGATTAAGTCTCAGATTTTTGGTGAGACTGTGCCTCTGGGCTGTAAATTTCACAGTTGCCTCTACTCCTCCTCCTCTGAGATGAGACAGAATGGCTACAGTTGGGTATTTCTTTTACCCATATGGACAGCTTGAGGGGGTTGGAGTTCAGTTTTCCATTCCCCCAGGTCAGTTAGGTTCTGATAAAATCCAAGGAGATTAGGCTCTGGTAAAACAGTTTCTCTTAAGGGCAGGCCTTGTTAAGAAGAGTAGAATTCTGTGGTGTATTTCCAAATGATGATTTTTCTCCTCCCCCTGCTGGAAGTACAAGGAGATTTTTCTCCAGTATTCACTATGAGAGCCTGAAAGAGCTTCTGAAGGTAAAATTCACAAAAGTGTGGGGGCTTCCTTATGACTAGGCCTCCTAGAGGAGGTTTTTTATTTTTAACTCTCAGATTTGACTACACTGAGCCTCTAGCAATTACAGTTTAGTGTTTCCTACCCCATTACTGGTTTCTGTGGAGCTTTTTGAGTATGTGTTTCTGCTCTAGTAAGTTTTGATTCCCTGTATCCACTTGTCTGTCTCTCCAAATTTGAGGGCAGTAGTTTTCCCTGTGACCTCACTGCTCTGACAGATCTAAGAAGAGTTGTTGATTTTTCATTTTGTTCAGGTTTTACTTGTTTTAAGGACAGAGTGACAACTTAGAAGATCTTCACATGCTGGATCAGAAACTAGAAGTCTACTGAGTGTTTTTTATCTTGAAAAGATGTTGAACATTGGCAAATGCTTTTACTGACTCTAGAGATAATCATATGGTTTTGTGTTTTTTATTCTTTTGACATAATGCATTGCATTAATTAATTTTTGGATGTGAAACCAAATCTTGCATTCTTGGGATAAATCCTGTTTGGTTGTGGTGTATGATTCTTTTTATATGTTGCTGAATTCATTTCGCTAGTGTTTGGTTGAGTATTTTTTAGTCCATAGTCATAATAAATATTGTCTGCGGTGCTTATTTTTCCCTTGTGATGTCTTTATCTGGCTTTGGTGTCAGGGTACTATTTCCCATATAGAATGAGTTCAGATGTGTTCCCTTTTTTACTTTTTGGAAGTGTTAATGAAAAATTGGTATTTATTTTTCTTTAGATGTTAATAGAATGCTCCAGTGAAGACATCTAGGTATGGGCTTTTCTTTGTGGGCAGTTTATTCTTTGCTGTAAATCCAAATTACTTTATTTTTTAGTATATAAGTATATTCAGAGTATTTATTTCTTCTTGATTTGCTTTTGATAGTTTGTATCTTTCTAGGAATTTGTCCATTTCATCTTGGTTATCAAATTTATTTCCATACAATTGTTCATACTAATCCTTTTTCATTTTTTTTTTCAATGATCATTTTTTTTTCAATGATCATTTTTTTTTTTAAATTTATTTCAGCTTATCATCATGGGGGTACAAAAGTTCAGGCCAAATACACTGCCCATGTCCCGCCCATCCCCCCGAGTCAGAACTTCAAGCGTGTCCATTCTCTTGCCAGTGCGCATTGCACTCATCATGTAGTTATACCCCCATCCCCTCCCCCCACTCCCCATGAACTTTTTCATTTTTTTATTTTTATTTTTTATTATTTCAGAATATCATGGGGGTAAACATGTTTTTGTTACATAATTTGCTTTTGTACAGTTTCAGTCAAAGTTACCAGTGTGCCCTTCACCCAGATAATGTGCATTGTACCTATTAGGTGTGAATTTAGCCCTCTGCCTTCCCCTCCGCCTTCCCCTCCCACCTGCTTGATTTCTGTTGAGTTTTACTTCCATATGTGCACATAAGTGTTGATCTATTAGTGTCAATTTAGTATTGAGTACATGCGCTGTTTGTATTTCCATTCTTGTGATACTTCACTTAGAAGAATGGTCTCTAGTGCCATACAGGTTGTTGCAAAAGAGTAGATCACCATTGTTTTTTTATGGCTGAGTAGTACTCCATGGTAAACATATACCTCATTTTATTAATTCACTCATGTGTTGATGGGCACTTGGGTTGATTCCACATCTTTATGATTGTGAATTGTGCTGCTATAAAAATTCAAATGCAAGTGTCCTTTTTATAAAATGTCTTTTTTTCCTTTGGGTAAATACCTAGTAATGGGATGGCTGGATCAAATTCTAGGTCTACTTTTAGTTCTTTGAGGTATCTCCTTACTACTTTCCACAGAGGCTGTACTAGTTTTCAGTCTCACCAACATCATATAAGTGTTCCTTTCTCTCCACATCTATGCCAGTATTTGTTGTTTTGGGACTTTTTGATAAGAGCCATTCTCACTGGAGTTAGATGGTATCTCATTGTGGTTTTGATTTATATTTCCCTGATGATTAGAGACATTGAGCATTTTTTGATGTGTTTGTTGGCCATTAGTCTATCTTCATTTGAAAATTTCTATTCACGTCATTTGCCCACTTTTTAATAAGGTCGTTTGATTTATTTCTTGCTAATTTGCTCAAGTTCTTTGTAGATTCTGGTTATCTGCACTTTGTCAGATGTATAGCATGCAAATATTCTCTCCTATTCTGTAGGTTGTCTATATGCTCTATTGATTGTGTCCTTAGCTGTGCAGAAACATTTTCATTTGTTCAGTCCTATTTATTTATTTTTGTTGTTGCTGTGATTGCTTTTGGGGTCTTCCTCATAAATTATTTGCCTAGGCCCATATTTATAAGAGTTTTTCTAATATTTTATTCTAGAATTCTTATAGTTTCATGCCTTAGGTTAAAGTGTGTTACCCATTGTGAATTAATTTTTGTGAGTGTGGATCCTGTTTCAGTCTTCTACATGTGGCTATCCAATTTTCCCAACATCATTTATTGAATAGGGATTGTTTACCCCAGTGTATGTTTTTCTACTTTGCCAAAGATCAGATGGCAATATGAGGATGGTTTCAAATCTGTGTTCTCTGTTATGATCCATAGATCTATGTCTCTGTTTTTGTGCCAATACCATGCTATTTTGGTTACTATAGCCTTGTAGTATAGCTTGAAGTCCTGTAGAGTGATGCTTCCCAATTTGTTCTTATTACATAAAGTGTTTTTTTTTTTTTTTTTTTTTTTTGGCTATTTGTAGTCTTTTCTGGTTCCATACGAAGCATAGAACTATTTTTTCTAGATCTGCAAAAATTGACATTGTTATTTTAATGGAGATTGCATTGAATCTGTAAATCACTTTGGCTAATATAGAAATTTTAATAATGTTGGAAATGCTTGAAGCTCTGACTGGGGGGGATGGGAGGGGCATGGGCAATATACATAACCTGAACTTTTCTACCCCCATAATAAGCTGAAATAAAAAAAAGAAATTTAAATAATATTGATTCTACTGATCCATGAATATGATATGTTTTTCCATCTGTTTACATCCTCTTCAAATTTTTTCCTCAGTGTTTCATAGTTCTCCCTATAGAGGTCTTTTACTTCCTTAGTTAAATATATCCCTAGGTATTTTATTTCTTTTTTGCCATTGTGAAAGGTATTGAATCTTTGATTTGATTCTCAGCTTGACTGTCGTTGGCATATATGAAAGCTACTGATTTGTGTACATTGCTTTTGTAACCTGGGACTTTGCTGAATTTATTTATCCATTCCAGGAGTCTCTTGGCTGAATCTTTGGGGTTTTCTAGATATAAGATCCTATCATCAGTGAAGAGCGATAGTTTGCCTCTTCTTTCCCCATTTGAATATCCTTGCATTTCTCTGATGATTAGAGACATTGAGCATTTTTTGATGTGTTTGTTGGCCATTAGTCTATCTTCATTTGAAAAGTTTCTGTTCATGTCTTTTGCCCACTTTTTAATAATGTTTGATTTTTTGATTTCCATCTCTTGTCTGACTGCTCTGGCTAGGACTTCCAGCACTATGTTGAATAGAAGTGGAAATAGTGGGCAACCTTGTATGGTTCCAATTCTAAGTGGGAATGCTTTCAATTTTTTTCCCATTCAGTATGATGTTGGCTGTGAGTTTGTCATATAGGGCTTTTATAATTTAAAGATAAGTCCCATCGATGCCTATTTTGTTAAGTGTTCTTATCATAAAAGGGTGCTGAATTTTGTCAATTTTTTTTTCTGGTTCTATTAAGAGGATCATATGGTCTTTGTTTTTGCTTCTATTTCTGTGGTGAATTACACTTATAGATTTGTGTATGTTAAAACATCCTTGAATCTCTGGAATGAAGCCCACTTGGTCATGGTAAATTATTTTTTTGATGTACAGCTGAATTTAGTTTGCTAAGATTTTCTTGAGAATTTTTGCATCTATATTCATAAGGGATATTGGTCTGTAGTTTCTTTTTTGTTGTGTCCTTTCCTAGCTTTGGTATCAAGGTGATATTGGCTTTGTAGAAGGAGTTGGGGAGGGTTTCTTCCTTCTCATTGTTATGGAATAATTTCTGCAGTATAGGTGCCAGTTCTTCTTTATAGGTTTGGTAAAATTTGGGTGTGAAACCATCTGGTCTGGGACTTTTTTTTGTTGGAAGATTTTTTATTGTTGCTTTAATTTTGGTGCTTGATATTGGTCTGTTCATGATTTCTATTTTTATTTCTTTCTGACTGAGCTTAGGGAAGTTGTGTGTTTCCAAGAATTTGTCCATTTCCTCCAGCTTCTCAATTTTAGGAGCATAGAGATTTTTATAGTATTCAGAGATGATGTTTTGTATTTCCATGATATCAGTTGCGCTTTCTCCTTTTTCATTTCTGATCCAGCTTATTAGAGTCCTTTCTTTTCTATTTCTGGTTAATCTAGCAAAAGGCCTGTAAATTTTGTTTATCTTTTCAAAGAACCAACTTTTTGTTTCATTAATCTTCTATATAACGCTTTTGGTTTTGATTTCATTTAGTTATGCTCTGATCTTGGTTATTGCTTTTCTTCTGCTGGGTTTGGGATTGGTTTGCTCTTCCTTTTTCAGCTCCTTGGGATGATTCATTAGATTGTTGGTCTGTGATCTTTCTGTCTTTTGGATATGGGCATTTAGGGCTATAAGTTTTCCTCTCAGGACTGCTTTGGCTGTATCCCACAGATTTTGCAACCTTGTGCCCCATTATCATTTGGTTCAAAGAATCTTTTGGTTTTCATCTTTATCTCCTCTTTGACCCAGCTATCATTCAGCAATAGGTTGTTTAGTTTCCATGACTTTGTGTAAAGATGAGTGTTTCTCTTGGAATTGATTTGTAATTTTGTTCCACTGTGGTCTGAGAAGATACATGGTATAATTTCTATTTTTTAAAATTTGTTAGACATGTTTTATGGTCTAAGATGTGCTTAATCTTAGAGAATGTTCCATGAGCTAATGAGAAGAACATATATTCAGTAGTTTTTGATAAAATGTTCTGTAAACGTTTGTTAGGATCATTTGTTCTAGAGTTCTGTATAAGTCCATTGTTTCTTTGCTTATTTTCTGTTTGGAGGATCTGTCCAATTCTGCCATTAGATGTTGAAGTCCCTGGCTATTATGATACTGCTGTTTATCACTTTGTTTGGATCAAGTAGGATTTGCTTTATGAATCTGGGTGCTCCTGTGTTAGGTGTATAAATATTTAGGATTATTATGTCTTCTTGTTGAATTGCTCCCTTCACCATTATATAGTGACCATCTTTGTCCTTTTTTATGGTCGTTGATTTTAAGTCTATATTATCTGATATGAGAATGGCCACATCAGCTTCCTTTTGGTCTCCATTTGCATGGAATATTCTTTTCCATTCTTTCATCTTGAGTCTAAATGAGTCCTTGTGGGCTAGATGTGCTCCCTGGAGACAAAGATACTTGGCTTGTATTTTTTTATCCATTCGGCCAACCTATGTCTCTTGAGTGGATAGTTCAAGAGATTCATATTCATTGAGAGAATTGATACATGTGTTAGATTTCTGTTGATCCTGTTGGGTAGAGCCTTATTGTTTGCTTTTTTTTTTTTTTTTTTTTTTTTTTTTTTATCTCTTGAGCCATTGTGATATCTGGGCTCTGAACTTTAGCTTTTGGATGATTTTACACTGGCAGGTGTCTACTGTGCTGATCATTGTATAATGCAGGTCTGAGTACTTCCTGCAGGACAGGTCTGGTCTTTGCAAATTCACTCAGCAATTGCTTGTCTGAGAAAGTCTTTATTTCTCCCTCATATAAGAAACTTAGTTTTGCAAGATACAAAATTCTAGGCTGGCCACCATTCTGTTTTAGAAGACTGAGAATGGGGCCCCAGTCCCTTCTGGCTTGTAAGGTTTCTGTTGAGAAGTCTGCAGTTAGGCTGATAGGTTTTCCTTTGTAAGTTACCAGCTGTTTTGATCTGACTGCTTTTAGGAGTGCCTCTTTGGTGTTTACTTTGGCCTGTCTGATGACTATGTGTTGTGGTGATTGTCTTTTTACAGTAAATCTTTCAGGTGTCCTGTGTGCTTCTTGTACCTGGATATCCAGATTTGTAGCAAGGGCAGGGAAATTTTCCTCAATTATTCCCTCAAATAAATTATCCAACCCTATGTATTTTCTTCTTCACCTTCAGGGATGCCTATGATTCTTATGTTTGGCCTCTTTACATTAATCCCACATTTCTTGTAGGCTTTGTTCATTCCTCTTCTTTCTCTGTTCTTTCTCTTTGACTGATTTGTTTAGCTCATGGGTGTTATCTTCAAGCTCTGAGATACTTTCTTCTGCCTGATCTAGCCTATTCTTAAGGCTTTCCACTGTGTTTTGTATTTCCTTGAATGAATTTTTCATTTCCAGAATTTCTGTTTGGCTTTTCTTTAATACTTCGATTTATTTAGAGAATTTTTCATTCATTTCTAGCATTGTTTTTGTGGCTTCTTTGTGTTAGGTTTCTATTGTCTCTTTTAGTTCATTGAGCTTTCTTACAATACATATTCAAAATTCTTTGTCTGTCATTTTAACCATTTTGTTTAGGTTGGTATCCATTGGTAAGGATTTCTTTTGGGGGTGTCCTTTTGCTCTGATTTTTCATGTTTCCAGAGCTCTCTCGCTGATTGCTTCTCATCTGGCCTCTTAATTGATAGCTGGGGGTGCTAGGGCTGGCTTGTGGCCCTGTCTCTTAGTCCCCCAAAATCTATCCCTGACCATGCTGGGGAAAGAATTTCTGGTCTTGGGTTGCCTTTAGGGTGTTTTAGTTGGTATGAACCTCTCGGGTAACCTCTGACCCGTTGTCTTCACCTCTTCCCAATGGCGTGTACTGAGTTTGGTTCCCCAGCTTAATCTCCAAGCTGGTGTTTTGTGCTTTTGGGTGCAAATCTACTGCTCCCTAATTGTTTGAGTTGGAAGGCAGTATGTTTAGCTATGGGGTTGTTGCTCCCTGTCATTTACTGAAGTTTGTGTGGAAGAGCCAGCTGCTGAGGTAATCTTTCGTGCCTGTGGTAGGCTCTGATCCCCTGGGAGGTGGGCACAGAAATGCCCCAGGTTTTAAGAAGGAGCCTGTAGCTCCCAGCGGGTTGCTCACTCCCTATTCCCCCTGAGATGGGTGAGGAGCAAGACAGATCCAGGCTGGAATGCAAGAGCCAGAGGGGCTTTGCCAAGCCTCAGCGGGGCTCAGAGGTTGTTTATCCAGCCACTAGGGGAGCTGCTGATATGGAGTTCAGGGCAATCTCTCCAAGCCTGGAAAACTGCTCCCCAGAGGAGGGACCTAATCTTGTGATTGCTAATGTCCCCAGTCAGATGTCCACCAGCCTGGTTTCTCTGGGGGTTGGGGCATGTGTCCTCCCTATTTGCTCCCTGGAACTCCACAGCACTCTCCCCTCTTATCAGTCCAAATGCGCTCCCTCTCTGCCCAAGACTGGCTCTCCAGCTACCCTACAGTCATGGTGTCTGACCCACTGGTGTGTGTCTCTGAGTGATGCTGGTGGGTAGGGGGATCTTCAAGTGTGCACCCCTGTTCCACCACTAGATCTCAAGGTGAGGAAAGTACGCCTCTCTAGATGTGAGGTCTCTGCCAGGGTCACACTCCCGCTGAGGGAGAAGCAGAGGCTCATGAGTCTCTTGGATCAAGCCGCACTCCCTATTGTAGTGAGTGGTGGGAGGGCCACTGCCCTGGTGCAGCCCATGCTCCTGAGGCATTCCGTTGCCATGGGAAACCAGGGGCTAAGCTAATTCAGTAGAGTGAGGCAGCCTTCTCCAATATGGCGGTTCTCCAGCAGGAGAGGGGCATGGGGCATGCTCACAGATCCCCACTCCTCAGTGCCCTTCCACACTCTTCTGTTGGATATGGCCGTAAGTGCTACCGGAGCCTAGAACCGTGACCTCTCCCCTACGTCTCCCTACCCCACTCTCATGACCAGAGGGCCCAGCCTTGGCCTACCTGTCTGAGCCACCACTGGGTGATGCCGCCAGATGCCTGCAAGCAGGAAGATTGCAGACTGCAGCTGTCCTGCGGGCTTGGCCAGGAACGGCACACCTGTCACTGAGGACAGGCCTCTCAGTACTGAGCACTCTAGGGAACACTATGGTGGGGGGAGGGGCTGCGGTCTCCCTGCTCCTCTCCCGTTTCAGGGGCACTGGGTCCCGCCCACCTGTCTGAGCTGCCAGCAGGTGATCCCACGCAGCGCCTCTGCTGTGGCTCAACTCTCTGAGGCAGGGTCCGCTGGGAACATCCCCATGGCAGAGACACAGGCCCCTCCGTGCAAAGCGTTTTCACGATTGCTAATGGGGGGCCATGGCTACAAGCTGGCTTCAGCCAAAATTACTTTTGGGATGCCAGGTATGGAGGAGGTACAGGGGGGAGGTGGCCAGATGCGAGAATGCCGGCTGTCTGGTCCCTTGTTGCACTTCCCTGTGGGATGAGAGCCCTGTGTCCCACTGCTGGCCAGAGGCCCCTGGGGGGGGGGGCGTGGGGGGGAGCCCCCTTTACCCTTTCACTGCGCTCCGGGCCTCCCTGGATTTGGTCCGCACCACCCATCTCTCTTCTCTATCCTCATCTCTCTCAGCTTTGCAGATCCTCACGGTGGGGTCGCCGGACCTCTCTGCTGTCTCTCCCCATGGCCACATCTGAGCAATCATCGTTCTCCACTCTCCTCAGTCCAACCCTCTACTCTTCCACTGGGATGGTCTGACAAGTTGTGTCTCTAGTTGGCCATCTCAGCGGTCTCTCCCCTTTTCATTTTTTAAATTTCTGGAGCATCAATAGTAATGTCTTCTCTTCCAATTCTGATTCTGGTAATTTGTTTTTTCTTTCTTTCCTTCTTTTCTTTCCTTCCTTCCTTCCTTCCCTTCCTTCTTTCTCTCTCTCTTTCTTTTCTTTCTTTCTTTCTCTTTCTCTCTCTCTCTCTCTTTCTTTCTTTCTTTCCTAATTAATCTAACTATAGTCTTGTCAATTTTGTTTGTCTTTTCAAAGATCCAGCTTTTGTTTCATTGATTTTCTCTATAGTTTTTTTTAATTTCTTCTTTATAACTACATATATAACTTTATTTATTCATTTTGTTTTATTTATTTATTTTATTTATTTTATTTTTTTTTTGAGACAGAGTCTCGCTCTGTTGCCCGGGCTAGAGTGCAGTGGCGTCAAGCTCACAGCAACCTCAAACTCCTGGGCTTAAGCAATCCTTCTGGCTCAGACTTCCAAGTAGCTGGGACTACAGGCATGCACCACCATGCCCGGCTAATTTTTTCTTTATAATTTTAGCTGTCCAGATCATTTCTTTCTATTTTTAGTAGAGATGGGGTCTTGCTCTTGTTCAGGCTGGTCTTGAACTCCTGACCTCAAGTGATCCTCCCGCCTCGGCCTCCCAGAGTGCTAGGATTACAGGTGTGAGCGACTGCGCCTGGCCAGTTGTTTTATTTTTGAGACAGAGTCTTGCTCTGTCACCCTGGCTGAAGTGCAGTGGCCTCATCACAGCTCACTGCAACCTCACACTCCTGGACTCAAGTGATCGTTTTGCCTCAGCCTCCCAGGTAGCTGGGACTACAGGCATGTACCATTATGCCTGGCTAATATTTCTATTTTTTGTAGAGATGGGACATCTCACTTTTGCTCATCCTGCTCTCGAGTTCCTGGCCTCAAGCCACTCTTTTCCCTTGGCCTCCCAGAGCACTGGGATTACAGGCATGAGCCACAATGCTCAGGCTGTTTCTCTATTTCTATGTCATCAATTTCTGTTCTAATCTGTATTATTTTCTTCCTTCTGCTTGCTTTAGGTTTAGTTTGTTGTTTTCTTCTTTTTCTAGTGTCTTAAGGTGGAGGGTTAGCTTATTGATTTGAGATATTCTTTTTTAATAAAACCATTTACAAATGTAAGCACTGCTTTAGTTGCATATCATAAGTTTTGATATGTTATATCTTCATTTTCATTTGTCTAAAAGTATATTATAATTTACCTTTTGATTTCTTCTTTGACCCATTGGTTATTTAGGAGTATGTTTTTATTTTTCATATATTTGGGAATGTTCAGTTTCCCTTCTGTTATTGACTTTTAGTTTCATTTTATTGTGGTTGAAGTAGATACTTTGCATTACTCCAATCTTTTTAAATTCATTGAGACTTGTTTGTGACCTAAGATATGGCCTATACTGTAGAATGTTCTATATGCATTTGAGAAAAATGTGTATTCTGCCATTTTGGTGTGGCATGTTCTGCATATGTCTGTTAGGTCTAGTTGGTTTATAGCATTTTTAAAGTGTTTTATCTCCTTATTGATCTTCTGCGTTTTCTTTCTCTCCATTATTAAAAGTGGATATTGATGTTTCCAACTATTACTGTAGAATTGTGTTTCTTCAGTTCTCTCAATGTTTGCTTCATATATTTTGGGAGTCTGCTGTGAGGTACATATATGTTTATAATTATTATATCTTCTTTATGGATTGACCCTTTTACTGGTATATAATATCCTTCTTTATCTCTTGTAACATTTTTTGACTGAAAGTTTATTTTGTCTGACATTAGTATAGCCAGCTCAGTTCTCTTTCAGTTACTATTTACACAGAATAACTATGTCTATCCTTTACTTTCAGTCTATTGTATCTTTGAATTTAAAGTGTGTTTTCTATAAACTGCATATAGTCAAACCTTATAATTTTTATCCACTCTGATAATCTCTGCCTTTGGATGGGATTGTTTACTTCATTTACATTAATGTTATCATCTGCCTTTACTTTTTATTTTCTATATTTCTCATATCTTTTTTGTTTCTCTATTCTTTTACTGCTTTCTTTCATATTAAGTGAATATTTTCTAATGTAGCATTTTAATTCCTCTAATGTTTTTTTTTTCACTATACTTTTATAGTTTTTTGTGGCTGCTTTAGGGCTTACTATACATCTTAACTTATCAGAATCAGCTTCAGATTTATAATAACTTAATCCCAGTGAGATATAGAAACATTACTCCTATATAACTCTATTCCCTTTCCCCACTTTTTGTGGTGTTATTGTTATAGATATTATATCTATAAATGTTACAAGCCCAACAATACATTGTTATAATGATTACCTTATATAATTTTATGTCTTCCAAAGAAGCTAAGAAAATAAAAGATAGCAATTATATAGTTATAGCTTTTTAATATTAGTCCTCTTATTTATCATTTCTGATTCTCTTCATCTGTTCTAGTGGATTCAAGCTACCATCTGTAGTCATTTCCTGAGCTCAATACAGCTCTGCTCCCACCCACATTCTTTTTGCTGTTATTGGCAAAGATGTTATATTTCTATATGTTGCAGGTCCAACAATACATTATACACATATCATTGTATACAATTGCTTTTTAAACCAGTAGAGAGAAGAAAGGAGGAGAAAATTGCATTTGTACTGTTTTCATAATTACCTTTACCAGTGCTCTTTGTTTATTTGTATGGATTTTAATTACCATCTGGGGTCACTTGCTGTCAGCCTGAAGAATTTCCTTTAGTATTTTTTCCTTTCATATCAAATGAATACTAAACTTCCTTTTGTATCCTGTGTTCTAGTAAAAATATTCTTTTAGTATTTTTTTTATCTGGGAATTTTTTAAATTTCACATTCATTTTTAAAAGAGAGCTTTGCTGAATGTAGGATTCTTGGTTGACAATCTTTTGGGGGGGGGCACTTTGGATACATTATCTTCCTACCTTGTGGCCTGCTTTGTTTCTGATAAGAAGTCAGCTACTAATCTTATTGGGATTTCCTTGTAATTTGCAAACTATTTTTCTCTTGTTGATTTCAAGATTTTCTCCTTTGGCTTTCAGGATGTTTCCTATACTGTGTCTGTTTGTGGATCTCTTTGCATTTATGCCACTTGGAGTTCTTTGGGTTTCCTGAGTGTATAGATTAATGTTTTTCAATAAACTGGGAACATTTTAGGCCATTATTTCTTCAGATATTTTTTCTTCTTTCTTCCCCACCCTCTCATACTCTTATTATGCATGTGTTGGTGCACTTAGTGATGTCCCACATTTCTTTGAGGCTCCGCTAATTTTTCTTCATTTTTCTTCCCTCTCTGTACTTTGAATTGCATAGTTTCTGTCAATCTCTCTTCAAGTTTGCTAATTCTTTCTTTTGAAAGTTCAAATCACCTGTTGAGCCCCTGTAGTGAATTTTTCTTCTCAGTATAGTTGACCCTTGAACAACATATGTGGATTTTTTTTCAATAAATATTTTAGAAAATTTTGTGGAGATTTGTGACTATTTTTAAAAACTCACAAATGAACTGTGCAGTCTAGGAATATCAAAAGCAGTTTTTAAAAAGTTAAATATGTCATGAATGTATAAAATATACATCAATACTAGTCTATTTTATTATGCTACCATAAAAATAAACACAAACCTATTATAAAAAGTTAAAATTTATCAAAACTTACACACACACTTATAGACCATACATGGCACCATTTGCAGGAAAGAGAAATGTAAACAAATGTAAAGATACAATATTAAATCATATCTGTGTAAAATTAACTATAGTACATACTATGCTACTATAATAATTTCATAGTCACATTCTGTTGCTATTTTAGTGAATTCAAGTGTTCCAAGTATCTGCTTAAAATGTTATGTGACTTTAAAAAAATTAAAAAAAAATGCTATGTGACTCTAATTATCTCCTGAATAGTTTGTCTCTGTAGTAAATTACATATTATAGTAAAAAGTGACCTTTCAAGATTCTCATGTATTTTTCATTGTGTTTAGTACAATACCATAAACCCTGAATAACACCATGGGACCCATAAGAAGTGCCACTAGTGATGCTGGAAGTGCTCCCAAGAAGCAGAGAAAAATCATGGCATAACAACAAAAAGTAGAATTATTAGATAGACTGTAGATTGAGGTCTATAGCACTGGTTGCCTGCCATTTCAAGATAAATAAATCCAGCATGAAGGTTCATTGTGAAAAAAGGAAAGGAAATTGAAGCTACATCAGCAGGCATGAAAACCTTGCACTTTTTGTGAAATACATTTTTATCTTATATTGAAAATGCAGTTTTTATGTGGGCACAGGATTGCTATAAGAAAGGCATAACTGTAGGCTCTCATATGATTTGAGAAAAAGTGAAGTCATTATATGACAACTTAATGCAAAACGAAGGTAAAGGATCTAATGCTGGAGAATTTAGTGCCAGAAAAGGATGGTTTGATAATTTTATAAAGAAGTTTGGCTTTAAAAATGTCAAGATAGCAAGAGAAGCTGCTTCTGCTGGCCAAAATGTGGACGATGAATTCCCAGATGTCATTAAGAAAATCATTGAGAAGAAAGGATATCTGCTTGACCAGGTTTTAAATGCAGATAATAGTTCCCTATTCTGGAAAAAAAATGCTACAAAGGACATTTATTAGTAAGGAAGAGAAGTGAGCACCAGGATTTAAGGCAGGAAGGGATAGGATAACTCTATTGTTTTGTACAAATGCAGTTCGGTTTATGATTAGGACCATCCTTATCTATAAAGCTGCTAACCAGTGAGCCTTGAAGGGAAAAGATAAACACCAGCTGCCAATCTTTTGATTGTACAACAAGGAGGCCTGGACTGGACAATAAGAATGCTTTTTCTGGATTGGTTCCATCGATGCTTTCCTTGAAGTCAGGAAGTACCTTGCCAGTAAGGGGCCATCTTTTAAAGATTTTTTAAAAATTTGAGACAGGATCTCATTCTGTTGCCTGGGCTGGAGTGTAGTGGCATCATCATAGCTCACTGCAACCTCAAACTACTGGGCTCAAGTGATTTTCCTTCCACAGCCTCCTGGGTAGCTGGGACTACAGGCATGCACCACCATGCCTGGCTAATTTTTTAATTTTTTGTAGAGACTAGGTCATGCTATGTTGCCCAGGCTGGTCTCAAACTCCTGACCTCAAGCAATCCTCTTGCTTCAGCCTCCCAAAGTGCTGAGATTAGAGGTGTGAGCCACCACATCCAACCTGTTTTTAAAGTTATTTTGATATTAGACAATGCCCCTGTCCACCCAGAACCCCATGGGCTCAGCACCAAAGGTGTCAAAGTAGTCAACTTGTCCCTAAACACAACATCTCTAATTTGGCCTCTGAATCAGGGGGCTATAAGGACCTACCTTTAAGCCTCATTACACACAGTATTCTAAGGAAAGTTTTGTCAACACTATGGAAGAGAACCCCAATAGACAACATCATGAAAGTCTGGAAGGATTGCACCATTGAAGATGCCATCATTGTTATAGAGAAATCTTTAAAGTCATCAAACCCCAAACAATAAATTCCTGCTGGTGAAAACTGTGTCCAAATGTTGTGCATGACTTCACAGGATTTATGACAGAGCCAATTAAGGAAATTAGGAAAGATTTTGTGGATATGGCAAAACAGGTGGGGGTTGAAAGGTTTTAAGATATGGATCTTGGGGAAATTCAGGAGCTAATAGACACCACACCAAAGGAATTAATGGAAGATGACTGATGGAGATGAATGCTTCTGAACTAGTGCCAGATGATGAGGAAGAAGTACAAGAAGGAGTACCATAAAACAAATTGACATTAGGCAATCTGGAAGAAGCATTCTGATTATTCAAGACTGCTTCTGACTTCTTTATGACATGGACTCTTCTATGATACGAAACTAAAGCAAAGGGTGGAAGAGGGATTGGTACTGTATAAAAACATTTTCAGAGAAATGAAAAAGCAAAAAAGCCAAACAGAAATTATGGTGTGTTTTCATAAAGTTATACCAAGTGTGCCTGCCCTCCCGCCTCCTTCTACCTTCTTCACCTCTTCTGCCTCTGCCACCCCAGAGACAGCAAGCCTAACCCCTCCTCCTCCTCCTCCTCCTTCTCAGCCTACTCAATGTGAACACAGTGAAGATGAAGACTTTTATGATGATCCACTTGCACTTAATAGATAGTAAATGTTTTTTCTCTTCCTTATGATTTTCTTAATAACATTTTCTTTTCTCTAGTTTATTTTATTCTAAGAATACAGTTTTTTAGACATATAAGATACAAAATATGTGTTAATTGACTGTTTATGTTATCAGTAAGGCTTCTGGTTAATAGTAGGCTGTTAGTTAAGTTTTTGGGGAGTCAAAAGTTATATGCAAAGTTTTGACAGTGCAGGGGGCCCGCACCCCTAACCCCCACATTATTTGAGGGTCAGTTGTATTTTACAACTCCATATTTTCCATTTGGTTCTTTTTCTATAATTTCTATCTCTTTATTAATAGTCTCTATTTCATGTGACACTATCCTCATACCTTCTTTTAATTCTTGAATTATGGTTGTCTTCAGTTCTTTGAACATATTTATAATGGCTACTTTGAAGTCTTTGTTAAATCCAACACTTTGTTGTTCTCACAGGCAGTTTATGTTGCCTGTTTATTTTTTTGCAGTGCATGGTTCATACTTTCCTGTTTCTTTGCATGTCTCATAAGTTTTTCTTGGGAACTAGACATTTTAGGTATTGTAGCAACTCTGAATATTGTCTCCACTTGGCTTTTGGTTGCTTATTTCTTTGGTGACTGCTGCATAATTTTAGTGAATTCTGTTCTCCTGGTCCCCCTGTGTTAAGCCTCTGATGTTGTTCTTCAGGAAGCACAGCCTTGGGTAGACCTGCAGTCACTCTGGGCTGACAGTGGTTTTGGCAGAGTAGCAGGGCTTTCTTTAGCTATCTCTTTCCCTGACTCCACTCAGCTGTTAAACTCCACAAAATTCCAGCAGATATGCAGGGTTCCCAGCAGTTATCTCTTTCCCTGGTTTTCTCCAGCAAACTACCTGCCACACAGTCCAGCCTATGTTTCTAATGAACCCACTAATTTCCTCACAACTGTCTTTCACCACAAATCTGTTGTTTTTGAGAGTGCCCTTAGGTTTGAACTTCTCCACATTCTCTTATGAATGAAGTCAGTTCCTTTGGAAGAGACTTGGAGTTCTCTACTTTATAGTCTGCTGCTCCACTTGGGCAAAATTTCTGAGCTGCAGATCTGGGGGTGGAAGTGGGAACGATGGTGTGCTTCCCTCTGGGTGACACCTCACTTTTGGAGCTGTTTGATGGAGGGAGCGGGGCCAGTAGCATCAGGTGTTTTCACCTTGCCTCTCCTGGCATCGATCCACTGTTTTGTGAGCTGGTGCAAGGGTCATCGAGGCCCCAGTACAATCAACAGCACTGCACCCAACACAAAGCCTCTATCTCTCGAGTGCACGCTGTATGCAAGAAGGGAGCCCCACCTGTTTGCCGCACCCACCCAGATTTTAGCTTCAGCAATCCATAGCTGGAGATAGGATGAGAAGTACTAACATCGCCTTCGCACTGGGAGCTGGGGGGACAGACGGCCTTGTATTCTTAGCTGTCTGGAGTACAGTTTCCATCTCATTGAGCTTAGAGCAGAGAAGGAGGGAGTTCAGCTATCACAGACTCTCACTGTTCTTACTCAGTTTTAGTAGATCTTACCAAATGTTTCTTCATTTGCTGTATTCCCTTAGAATGATTGCCAGAGACTTTAAATGATTGCTTTGCTTTTCAAAAAGAATTTTAACCAGTCTCACTGGGTAGCAGGTCTGCAGAGCTCCTCATGCTGTCATGCCGGAAGTGGAACCCACCTTATTTGCTTTGGGTTCCTAGCCCCTAGCCCAGCATTTGGCACATTGTAGGTGCTCATAATGCAGACTGAACAAATGAATGAGTGGCTGGATGGGTGGGTGGATGAACAATGTTTATCAGGAAATGGGATGGTTAATTTTATGTGTCAAGTTGCCCGTGGCATGAAGTTCTCACACATTTAGTCAAACATTCTGGGAGTGTCTGTGCGGGTGTTTCTAGATGAGATTAGCATTTGCACCAGTAGAATGAGAAAAGCAGACTGCTTCCTCTAGTGTGGGAGGGCCTCATCTAATCCGTTGAAGACATGAATAGAACAAAAAGGCAGACTCCCTATGAGTAAGAGGGAACTCCCCCTGCCCAATGGCTTTCAAGTTGGGATATCATTTTTTTTCCTGTCTTTAAACACTCAAGACCTGGGGACATTGGTTCTCCCTAGATCTCGAGCCTGCCAGCCTTCAGACTCATCTGCTCTCCTGGGTCTCCAGCTAGCTGACTGCAGACTTTGGAACTTCTCAGCCTCCATAACTCATGAGCCAGTTCTTCCTTTCTTTCTATATGTATATGCATATCTATCCTATTGGCCCTATTTCCCTGGAGAACCCTGATCATACAGAAAGGAACATGCCAAATTAACATTTTTGACATCTATGTGATTTCATGATACGGACTCATTTGGTTAGCATGGTACTAAAAATAGCATCCTTAATTCCTATATGCCTTGTCTCCTGTGTATCAGACATTTCTGCTTTGGACCATCAAGTTGGGATATCTAAACATTTGCTATTTCTTTCTTTAAAAATGAACTCCTTTCAACACCATTATTCCTTGATTATTCAAATGAAATGACTGATAATCATATCCACCATTCCTCAAACGTGTTACCTTCAAAGCATGCACAATTTTAAAAATACAAATAACGTAGGCGAATATTTGTGGGAAACACATATTACGTTTTGTTTCTAGACCCGACTTCTTGAGAGTTAAACCGGTTTTGCTTTCAAAATAATCTTCCTCAGATCTCTGGAGAAATCACAAGAAAATGGCAGTTGGGATAGTGGCGTTTTTACATCGTGTGCCTCAGTAAATGAAAGTCTCAGCTGAACAATTTCTAATCTGCATTAGCATGCTCACCCCTCTCTCTCTCTCTGTTCTATTTTGTATTACATTCACACAGACCCTATTATCTGATCCTACAGAGATCTTGTTTAGAGTACACAAAACTTCCCTGGAGGCTTTTCCATTTAAAGCAATAAAGCAGATCAACATGGTACCCCAGTGCAGTGCTCTAGAAGGATGTGAGCCTGCAATTGATTTTCATTGTGGGAGATGCGTAGCATTCATCGGCTCACCAGCTTCGGCTCAACCTCAGCCGCGAGGCTGAGCGAGCCAAGAGCTGGGAGCTGGCTCCTCAGAACATCAGAGAAACAACAGCCTTTGCTCGACTGTCTATTTTTTGCCCAGTTTTAACACTGAAGGGCTTAGGAAGAGAACTGACAACATTTTCACCGTGAAGCTTATTCAATGTTTCTGTGTTGCCACAATTAAGTATTTCAGAAGCATATGTGCCGCCTTTTAGTCCAAGCCCGATCGTCCGCTCTGACAGGTCACAGACAAAAACCAGGATAATGACATTCTATCTTCATCACAGGATCCAGACACACCAGTCTGGTGTAGATCAAAAAAGAAAACAACAAAGCAAGTGCTGATTTAATTTCCTTTTCCTCAAATATTGAGTTCATATTGAAATTGAGCATGGCAAGTGTGAATTTTGCCAAGAATAGCACCTCTCAGTGTTAGATGAGATGTGCCAAAGTTTCTCCAGGTGACTGGAAAGTCCTAACATAGGGTGACCCCTGTGCGTTCCTTTTTCTGTGAGTTCAGATCCTAGCTGGGACATTATCCTATCTAGACAAAATGAAGACGATAATTGAGATTATCTAGGTAATTTAGAAATGTAAGAAAACATAAATTTCAAGCATACTGAGTATGGATGTGGGCCTGGGAATCAAGGAATCTGAGAAGCTTCTAGAAGTTGGATTAGGCAAGGAAACAGAATCTCCCCTGGAGCCTCCCCGAGGCACACAGCCCTTTTGAACCACGTTAGGCTTCTGACCTCCAGAACTGTAAGGTAATTAATGAGTGCTGTTTTATGGCACCATATTTGTGGTAATTTGTTATAGCAACAATAGGAAACTCATATACACTATTTCTCCATTTTAGCCTTATAAAAAAACCAAGCCTAATAAGTAGTCTCTCCTTGTCTTTTCCTTGATTCTTCAGAGCAGAGCTCTTAAATTGGGTTGGAGTGGCCATCAGCCTTCTAAAATTGTATTTACAGTTTTGCATCGCATGCATTTTTCTGGGAGAGGGGTCCACAGATTTCATCAGACTAGCAAAGTGACCTATGATCTTAAAATTGAAAATGTTAGTCTCAATCGGGCATTCCCAACTTCACATCTGTATCCCCAGCAGGATGTGGGTGAAATAAAAGAAAAAGTGTGAGAAAGAGAATGTTTAAAATATTCTTATTCCTTCATTAGTGGCCCTTCTGTCAGTCCTAAGGATGAGGCTGGATGGGGCTTTGCTCTACGCTGGTCGTCCTGGGTGTCCTTTGGGTGCTACTCTTGTTTCTTATACATGCCAAAATCTGTTCCTCAGAAGGGAGACTTAGTTGTCAATGATCTCACTGAGCATGGTGCTGGGTGATCCTGCTGCACTCCTTACTGCTGTGCAAAGGCATGCTGGCATTAGCGATGGTGGCAGGGCCGATGGGGTGTCAATAGGAACCCAGCATCACTCACGTGAGCCTAGGCTTATGTCCTGGCCCTTATATGGCATCTGGGGCATTTCCGTGATGTGTAGCCTTTTTCCATGCCTGTAAGGATATGGGGAGAAGAAAGGGCTTCTCTCTGGTCTTCAAATGATGTATTACTAGAATCATCTCGTACACAAAGGGGGAGAAAAAAGTCATACTCAATAGAGAAATAGAGACAAGATATTATCGGAAGTGGATTGTGCTTGCTGTCAGTGTAAAGCAAAGCAGAGATGAAGCTTCTACTTTTCATTGTGTAACAGTTATGACTTTGATTATGATACGTGCAACCATATTTTATTGTGATTCTTTGGTGTCTACCAGGACACAAAGGTTCTACTAGCTTTAAAGCCACTGCACCTTTAAGTAGTGACATGTGGAAAAATTGCTGTCTTGTTTGTGTCAGACAGCCACTTCCCGCTAAAATACTTATTGTTATTCCTTATTTAATAAATGCCCACTGAGCGTTGGGCAATGTCCAAGACACAGTGACAATCTCCGCCTACACACATGCATGTGCCAAAGCCAGTTGGCAGTGGGTGCTGTGATGCGCTTCTCTGACCATCGTGGATGGCATTCTTCTGAAACAAAGAGTGTCAACAGCAACCCAGCTGTAGATTTTTCCAAGAAAGCAATAAAAGAAAATGAATGCATTTTGTTTGCTTAGTGAATTACAAAGGAAACCATAACAATGATTCGAGAGTACGTATAAAGACTTTACAGTTGCCAAGTACTTTCACAGCAACTCTGTCATTGACTCTCGCCAATTTTTTAGGTATCAGGGCAGATATTACTGTCTTCCTTATCCTCGGAGAGGTAAATGGACTTTTCAAAGGAGAATAAGTAAATGGCAGAGCCAGGGACAAAACCCAACTATTCTGACTTTGGTGTCAGCCATTCCCTCCCCACCCCAGATATCACAATGTCTCTCATTAGCTGGGAAGCTTCCAAGCAGAAATTGTGAAATCTTGTGTTTTAATCCTACTTTCTTTCATACAGATAAGAGAGCCTAAGGAATAGTCCTTTAAGTTGTCTTTTCCATCAATAAAAAGTTTACTCAACACAATCTTTGTTATATATAGATTAGTATCTATTTACTGAAGTTTTGGAACACATAAGCCAACCAGGTAAATGCTCAGTGAAATTGAATTGTAATTTTTTTTGGCTGTGAATATCTTTGAAAAAATGGCAACATTTTCTGAAATAGAGTTTTGCCTTTATGCATTAATTTGATTTAAACATTTAGAATCACCTTTAATTATATACACACACACATACACAGTGTGTGTGTGTGTGTGTGTGTGTGTAAAACCACCAAGTTCCCTAGAGCTCCACAGAACATGAATAAACATATGGACTGTTCTCTTACACCTACTCCAAAAGTCTGAGTATTGAGGATTTATATAGTTAGAGACTATGTGGTGTAAATATGTATAAATTTATATTGTGTTAATTTATGGCATGTGGTACAGAAGGCTGTTTGCAAGTTGCAGTGTACTTCTTCCCACGTTTATACTGAAATATTCATTTCTGGGTTCCTTCCCCATGTTTTCCTTTGTCTCCCCACAGATGTTCAGGCAGCTTGTTTTCAGGGGAGAGAATGCGTCTTGGAAGTGTGCTTACTGAATGCAGTTCAGGTAATGCAAGTGTGCTTACTGAATGCAGCTCTGCCTCTATTAGGATGTGGCTGAGGGATAGTCCCCCTTCACCCTAGGTCCTGCAGGCTTCTGTTGTGGAGACAATTGCTCCAGAGCAGCCACACTCTGAGGGGCTGCTGTTCCCTGGCCTGCATGTCCTTAAGGTCCAGAGAGCAGTTTTAAGTAGACAAACAGCATTTCATCATTCGTCAAAGAAAAAAAAAAAAAAAGAAAGAAACCTGCACATCAAAATTGCATTGTGGCTTTTTGCCAAAGAAGCTGAATTTATTTATATTAGAGGGCCTCTGACATAGGCCGCCTCTGGTTATTTGTGGCTATGTTGAAGGGGAAAGAGTGATCGTAGATGAATGAAGCACACAGAGTGCTCACAAGCCACAATTTATTTAACCTGCTCTTTCACAAGTGCAAGTTATTAAAAAGTACTCCTATTGACTTATTTGAGTTAATCAATGTCTTCTTTCCTGGTCCTCCCACGGGGAGGTGTGCTAATGGGTAGTGGATGGTTGAGAAGGAGGCCGTGGGCAGGAAGAGGAAGAAAAACAGAGCCCCAAACTGAGTTGACGGCCCCTGAATGATCAAAAGCTGGTGGTAGAGGGAAAGAGGTTTGTCCTGACCGTGAGTGTGCTAATGCGAGGCTACTGCTCTCACAGGGACTATCAGTTTCTCCAATTTTAGGGGAAATTAGTGAGGAAACTGTGTTGAAGTTGTCTACTTCTCCTCTGCCCTTACAAGGGCACTGCTTATGAAAGTTGAGAACAGACCTGTTGAGAGACTGCTGGAATCATCTACTGTGGGGATCACACAAGGGTTTGCCAATCAAAAGAACTGCTCAGCAGGTGCCTTCCAAGCACCGGGAGTTCACGAGTCCTCACAACGACCCAATAGTGGCAAACCGCCATTTGCGCAGGACTGTAACATTTGAAAAGTTTTTATTTTTTTTTTAAAACATTCATTGCCACATCGAGTCTTCCCAACAGCTACGGTTCAAAGTTTTTAAAAAGAAAGATAGAAAATTGTAAGTACTTACTAAATGAGTGCCCTAAGGTAACATACTTGGAAAATGTCATAGGTATAACACAAATCCTAATCATTTCTCCCAAGGGTGCTGAGGGGGTGCACTCAATTATTATGCATTGGGTGAAAAACATCTGTGTTTAAGATGTTTATTGAAATTTTAGTTTTGCCAACTCATCTGGCATCCCTGCAACGTTCTCTCATTGTCCTTAACTTCTCTGGACTGTATTATTTAACATCAGCCACGCCCAGTGAAAATGCAGGTACACACATTCAGCTGGGAAAGAAGGTTCAGGTAGGGAGTAATAAAAAAGAAAAAATAACAAAAATGTGTTTGGGTGGATTTTGGTCTAAGCGTTATTTACCTGTCAGAGTTTAAGCTTTAGGCAGTAAGAAGCCGCTGAAAGATGGTGAGAAATATTGAACCCCTTCTAAGAGTTTATGATTTACAAAGCCCTTCACCTACAATCTTTCAGTGAGCCCTCCTCACCATCCCTTAAGAAAGATAACCATTGTTATTATCCCATTGTTATTTCTGGGTAAGTTGAGGTTCTGAGAAGGTGTGACTTTACTAGACTGGGTAGCCAATCAATGATAAAACTGAATCTCTAAGCCAAATAGCACGTGGTGCTTTCAGAAGTTTGATCAGGGAATGGCTTGTAGAATGCAGAATATATTCAGAGGAGGGGAAACATTTAGAAGCTATTGCAGAAACCCATGCTGTGGATTTTTAAAGTTAGCAATCTGAATGCAAACATCAACTCTTGAGGCCATGATGCGGATTGTTGCTATTCTCGGCGTGATGGAAGCAAAGGGGGTGGTCTCTGGATCTAAAAACAGGTTACACGCAGGCATGTGTCTTTCTCTTTATCTGACAGATAGATGAGTAATTGACTTCATTTACCAAACAGGCTGAGCACAACGTAAAATCATGCTACTCATCTCAACTGAAAAAAAAATTCTCTATTTTCCAGAATAGTCTCAGAGCACCATGTGTGAGAGAACATGACAGAATAGAAACTGATTATGCAAAATGTGTGAGAGAGAACTGCAGCTCTTGGTGACATGTGGCAGCCTCGTTGGGAAAGGAGAGCCGTGGAACTCTGGGTGCCGTCTCTGTCTGCCGCATGTGACAAGCTGCATGGCAGGAGAGGGTTAAAAAATGGGTTTGTGAACTCACAGGCCTCTGAGGTGTTCACAGGCTGCACACACATGGAGGGAGGTATCCTGAGAGGCCACGCTCAGCAGCAACACTCACACAGAGGTAAGGAGGGGAATGCCATTAATTCTTCCTTTCTTTTCTTTTTTTTTTCCTTTCTTTGTGTGTGTGTGTGTGTGTGTGTGTGTGTGTGTGTGATCCTTTGTCCCAGGGTCCTTACTCTGGGCATTGTAGAACCCTCTAGAAATATGAATACTCTATGAGAACCCCTCCCACTCAAGGCAAAGATTGCAAAAGCTCTTAAGAGGGTGAAAATGGTTACATGGTTGGACAGAGGGGGAATGAGAACACAGGGGGATAAAAGCTCTTTAGTACTCTGAGAATTCCAGACAGAGCAAGGAACCAAAATGCTGTTTGCAAGGTATGTCTCAGTTTGCCTACCAAAGCTGCTATGTTTAGGAGCTATCCAGGGTACTGGGTCACCTCTGGTTCTCACTGAGCAGGAGACGTTCTGCTTTATGTACCTGACGTCAAATCTCCACCTTGGGCTGCCTTGGACATGGCTTCAGCTCTAATTCATACCAGTTTCCTTCCCTCTTCTGTGTTCTTCTGGACTTCACTGATCCCAGAACCATCCACTTGCAAGCCTTAGGTTTAATCTGGTTCTGATAACCCGCTGCACCCAATGCCACCTTCACTATGGTTTTAATAAAGGGTAGCCTGTTTGCATGGATGTATTTCAGTAATAGACACACACATTCACAAACACAAACACACGCACATCATCAGACTTTGCAGCCATGGGGTTCATAGTTTTTAGATAGATTTTTGCATAAGCACATGTGAACTTATGTACAATATGTCAGACCTTGCTATATGGTAACCTGATTTTAAAAAAGTTTTGACTACAGATGTCTCTGATTTAGCCACATGTGAGTATATACAGAAGCTTGTAGCAATCAGTGTACAAAAGAATGTCATCAGGAAAAGTTTGAAGCAATGTGGAAAGAACTCAGTAGGCATTGATAGGCATTGATGTCTAATGCCTGTTCTGGCTTTGGTGAAATGTACAATGAGAAAATGATGTCAGTTCTAGGATAGGCTGGTGATTTGAGAATAGATTTCTGATTTCCTGCATCTTAATCTTGTTGGAAATGAGCAATTAAGTGCCTAAAGGGAATGTCTCAGATTGAAGAGATTCCCATTGGCCAGATCTGGGAAAATCTGAACTAAAATAATTAAGTGCAATAATGAATTATAAACCATTAAAAATAAAAAATCCTGCACCCATGCCGATGATAAACAGATAAGTAAATAATTCAGGGAGAGGAGAGGGCTCTTGCTTACAGTTGAGTGCCAGAGACCAACTGGTAAAAACTGGAAAATCGTCATTTTGCAAGCAGCAAGTTAAAGATTTAATCAGGCAAGAAACATTACTGAATGCTAAATCCCACAGGGAATTTTGAAGAGCAGGATACTTACCTGGTCTTAAAGTCTGTGTGTGTTAGTCTGTGTGTGTATGTGTGTGTGCATGTGTGTGTGTGTGTGTGTGTGTGAGACAGAGAGAGAGAGAGAGAGAGAGAGAGGGAGAGGACTCACAAGTGGGGAAGGAAGGAGGGTTTTCTGAAATGCTAAAACCTCCCTGCAATGTTGGCTGGCAGCAGTGGGAAGTAAGATGGACAAAAAAAATGGGTTGGCCCCTAACTACTTCTCCATAATGTTACAATATAGCAGATACTGGAAACCACTTCTAAAGGATTTTGAGAGGATCGTGATTCATGAATTCTATATCAAGCCAAATCATTGTTCTGAGAAGGGAACAGAAAGATATTTTAAGCCATGCAATGACTTGGAAAATATGCAACTCATATATTCTTTTTGACAACTACTCCAGGTAACTGAGTGGTTAACCAAAGTAAAACCTTCAAGCATGTAGAAGTCCTGGTATAAAAGCACTAAAAGTGATCCTTAAAACCATTTAAACCAGCATGCTTCTAAATAATACTTATAAGTATGATTGAAGAAATGGAAAGCAAAGGACAAAATGCTTAACATATAATAAAATAATGATGATCATATTAATAATAATTTAAAACTATGAAATTCCGTATAAACTAATGAAAGTTGGGGTTGGAGGGGGAAAGGGGATGAGAAAGTATAAGTATATTAATTTCAGTGTTTTGTGCAGTGGGCATTGTTTGAGTCAGAGAACTGACAGGAAGCAGATAACTCACTCCAATGGTGTAACTGAGGAGAGTTTAATGAAGAAACAGTTTATCCTAATTCTTGTACCAGGTTATGTGGAACCAGCAAGAGATGCTAAAACACCTGTAGCAGGTAGTAGCAGGTGGCTGTTACCAACTCCTAGGCCTGAAGAGGTTAGGAAAAGAAGCGATTACTGGAACCTGGAGAAAGCAGTAGCTGTAGTTGTAGCAATAGTTGCAGAAGAGGCTTCCCATCAGGGGCTGCTGTCCTCAAGAGAACATGCAGTGCCAACACCTGGCCCTATGGGAAGGGAACCAGAGAAGAAGATAGGTTGGGTTCTCTTGTCTCACACCCTCCCATCTCCTGCCAGAACCTCCCATTGGCTAAATCCAGCTGAGCCTCTGAGGGTGCGAGAATCCAGTTGAAGTTCACAGAGGAGAGACTCTGAGCCATCAAGCAGAGTGGAGAAAGGTGGAACGTGGACCTCAGGGGCAATCAGAGAATATTTACCAGAGACAACACTAATATTTTTTATATTATATAATTTATATTATATATTATATATTAACTATATTATTATTATAACATATAATATATAATATATATAACATATATAAATATTATATATTAATATTTATATTAATATTATATATTTATTTATATTATATATTAATATATTTTAATTTACTAATATTTACATAGATACAGGTGCAAAAAATTAAATATCAACACATTTTTCCAATAGTCTTCTATAGGACAATTTCGCTACAGATTTGTTGGAAAAGGGATTCTACGGTCAAATGAATTTGGCATGTTGTGCATTTTCTACATTTGAAGCCTAAAGTTCATTAATATATTCATAATAACATAAAAAGTAATAATACAGTGAGAAGCTCATTTAACTTTAATTCATCCTGAATTTCCCAAACATATTTAATGACAGAATTTTTTTGTTATGAGTAACAACTCTTAATACCCTATGAAACCTTGAGAAGTGCTACACTAGCAGGTTTAAGAGTATGATACAGACTTTATAAGTCATAACTGATAAAAAATTCATAGTAATAAAAAGTTTTAAGGTAATCATAGCAAGGAGCCCTCTAGAAATAAAAAGCCTCGTGTTAGTCACAGAAGTAAGGCGCAGATATCAATTAAGCCAAAGTATAAAGGACAAATCTCCCTCGTAGAAAGATAAAGATTCTAAAACTTAAAAAAGAAAATCCAAAAGAACACTGTCTTCAAGAAAGACATTTAAAACTAAAGAAGTTTAAAAACAAAGTTTTAGAAATCACAGGTAAGAGAGTAACACTCTGAAATATACAAATGTACTTTTCTTCTGAATTTGCCTTTGGCTGGGCATAAAGAGGATAAGGGAAGGATGAAAATGTCATAGCTGAAATGCAGGAAGAAAGAGATTTACTTAATTAGTATCAGTTGTAATCCAATTTCTGATATGTGAATCTAGAAATCTAGGCTATATTGATAGGGAAAAGGATTACAAATTTTTTTTTAAAAAACTCAGCTTTTATATAGTAAGAGGTAGACCTGGTGGATCAGTTTTCTTTATGCCTGAGGCTTGTAGTAAAAGTATATGACATTGAAGAAGGAAAAAGCCAAAATCGCACCTTTTTAAGCACCCCAAGAATGATGAGAAAATAAGGGAGCCAGGAGTAGGAAAAATGGGTTGTCAGATGTGTTTCCTGACTCCCAGGCCCAGCTTTCAGTTTGGGAAGTCATGTTAGATAGGTTAAGGAAAATGCTGATTACAGATCAGCTTGCTCCACTTCCCTTGTGGATGGTGGAAGGTGACCATTCACTGTCTGTTCCCACAACGAGCTGAATGTGGCCACATGAAGCTAAACTCAGTGGTATGATGTGCTTAGGCTGATAAAGGGTCTTGGTTTAGCTCCCCAGGGGTTCCCAGGTTGTGGACAGAATAAAGAATTTCCAGCGTGCCCTATGGAGAGATGCCAAAGGTGGTTAAGAGTGTTGCCTGGAGAACCTGCCAGCATGGGCCTTTGTGCAGTGGCCCTATCTTTGAGGGTTGTAGGGAAGATGGCTCAGGCTGGAGGAAGAATGGGAGTCCTAGTCAGAATGCAAGGTTTCTTTGGGCCAGTGAAGACTGAGGTAGAGACAGCCTAGTCATCAAGAAGAGAAAGTCCTCGCTCCCTAGACACATTGCTTCAGCTCCAGTAGAATGGCCAGGAACGGGACCAGTTGAGTCTCTCTGTTCACTAGTTCTGGCTAGTGGCCAGTAAGAATCCCTGGGTCACTTGATTCACACTCAATCTTTCCTCTAAAATCACAGGGATAGGAAAAACACACCACTGCCTCCCAAATCAAATATCATCTTGGAGAAGCATTGGAGGAATATAGAGACCAACTGTTCCAGTTTGCCTGGGACCAAGGGGCTTCCTAGGATATGGGACTTGTAGTGCAAATACCTCTGAGCAAACCCGTGTAAGCTGGTCACCCTGAGGGGATGGCAGAGCTTGGAAAGACTGGATATTACTTTCTCACCCAAGCAGAGATTGAGCTACTTAAAGAGACCGTTTAAACTGACGCATTGGAATGATTCATCCAAACTGGGCTAAAATGTAGTCCCTGATCCTCCCCTTCTCCCACAGCTCTTCAGCACCATGAGATCAGAGCAATTACATACCAATTTTATTGCACATCTGAATGTAATGAGATGTATCATGCAAAAGAGAAACCATCATCACAATAACAAAACCAAATAAACAGTACAACACACAATGTAGTAGAGCTGCTTCTGTTTACGTGGGAATCACTGGTGCAGAATTTGCCTTCCCCCTCTGAAAAATAGAAAACCAGATAGAGTATATGAAACAACTGTTTTCAGATGTTAGACAATGGGGAGTGCAGGACTGTGATCTCCAGAGCAGGAAAATAAATGAGTGAGTCCTGTGATTCCTGCAGCTTAATAACTAGAGGCAGTTTCCTGGTCATAGCACAGGGAGGGGAAACCGAAACACAAGCAGGCATTCTTGTTGAGTTAAGAAAGCCAGAGACTGATATTCAGGAAGGATAAGTCAGCTAAAATTTGTGGGACAGATACTGAAGGAGATGGGGGATGGAGGGAGGGAGAGAGAGAGAATGAGAATGCATGAGAGCAAACTTCAGAGGTGTGCAGAAAGGTCCCCTTGCAAAAAGTTTGGAAAAGAACCATCAGAAAGGTTGAAAAATTCTCAAGCTCACATAGGACTGGAAATAGATCACATTCCCACCAGTCAATGGGAGGAGATCTTGTAATAAATGGGCATTGGGTGTAGAACTCAGAAAGAGTTTTCCCCAGTAGTGAAGCTAAATTAGTCCTAGACTAATGGCTTCTGTGGCCTTGTCCTAGCAAAGGTTAAAAGCAAAGCTTTGAAAGTGACTGATCTGCAGTGACTTAACTGCATGTCAGAACAAAGTCCCACAATAAATGAATACAATACAATCCAGCACCCAATAATGTAAAGTTTGCAATGTCCAGTATTCAGTAAAAATATTGAAAAGTAGCAGGAAAATATGACTCATAACAAGAAGAAAAAGTCAAGCAATAGAAATTCAGAAATAACAGAAAGGCTGGAATTAACAAAGATTTTAAAGTAGCTATTACAAATCTTATGAATATAGTTAAGGATATTAAGAAAATATGAACTTGATGAGGAAAGAAATGAAAGAACTAAAGAGAATTTCTAGAAATGGAAAACATTATACCTAAAGTAAAAATTATAGTGAATAGGATTAACAGCATATTGGACATTGCAGTGAACTTGAAAACAGCAATAGAAACACTTCAAAATAAAAGATTTTTTTAAAGCCTGAAAAAAGTGAACAGAGTGTTGTGGTTCATTTTCTGTTGCTATAGCAAATACCTGAGACTGGGTAATTTATAAAGAAAAGAAGTTTATTTGACTCATGGTCCTGGAGGCTGGGAAATCCAAGGACCTGGCGATAGCTTCTGGCAAGGGCTTTTGTACTGTGTCGTGACATGACAGAAGAGTAGAAGAGCAGAAGAGCAAGTGCAAAAGAAGTCACAAGAGTGAGTGGAACTTGCTCTTATAACATCCTGCCCTCAGAAGGACTCATTCCTGCAAAAACTAATTCATTCTGACAATAATGGCATTAATCTATTAATCTTAAAGGCCCCACTTCTTAATGCTGTTATGTTGGCAATTAAGTTTTAAACATGTAAACTTTTGAACGACACATTCAAATCATAGCATAGAGTATCAGTAATCTGTGGGAGAATATCAAGAAGTTTCACACACACATAATTGGAGTTCCAGAAGTGAGAAAAGAAAGAAGAAATAGTAGAGTATTTGAAGAAATGTTAACTAAATCTTTTCCAAACTTGATGAAAAGTATAAACTTATAGATCCAAGAAGCTCAATGAACCCAAGGAGAAACATGAAGAAAACCATATCAGGGCACATTATAAACAAATTGCTTAAAACCAGTTATAAAGAGAAAACCCTAAAAGCAACCAGAGGGAGAGAAAACACATTATGTGCAGAAAGACAAAGATAAGGATGACATCATACTTTTGGCTGGAAATCATGCAAGGTAGATGATAGTGAGGCAACACCTTTAAAGTACTGAAAGAAAAAAAACTGTCAACCTAGAATTCTGTACTCTGAAAAATATCTTTCAAAAATGAAGGCAAAATAAAGACCTTTTCAGAAAAACAAAAGCTAAGAGACTCCATTGCCAAAAGAACTTCACTATAAGAATTTTAAAGAAAGTTCTTTAGGCAGAAGGAAAATAATATTAGGTACAAATTTGGATCTATACACAAAAATGAAGGAATTAAGAGTTCTGTAAAAGACAAATATGAGGGTAAATATAACAGAAAATGTTTCATTATTTAAAAATCTCTCTGAAAAAGAGTTGATTGTTTAGAGCAAAATTAATAGAAATATATTTAGGGATATAACATATGTAGAAAGCAAATTGTATGACAATTGTAGTATGAAGGAAAGGAGGATAGAAATGGAAGTATACTATTTTTAGGGTCTTAAATTATACATAAAGTAGTATATTATTTGAAGATAGACTGTGATAAGTTAAAAATATATATTACAAACTTTGGAGTAAGCACTAAAAAATAAAACAAAGGAGGATAATAGCAATGGTGAAGATGAAATAGAATCCTGAAAAAGACTCATTTAATTTAAAATAAGGCAGGAAAAAGAAAAAAGTAATGAAAATATATGGGACAAAGAGAAAATAAGTAGCAAGATAATAATTTTAAATCCAATTAAATGAAAAAATATATTGAATTTAAATGACCTAAACAGTTCAATTAAGAGGCAGAGAGTTTAAGACTGGATCACAAAGTGAGACCCAGTTGCAGTGTATGCTATACATAAGAAATTCATTTATTTTATTATTATTGTTCCTTTACATATATTTTTTCTTTCCTATTTTTTTATTGAAAAATATTAAGGGGGTACAAATGTTTTTGTTACATGACTACCTTATATCATGGTTAAGTCAGGGCTTTTAGTGTGCCCATCACTAGAATAGTGTTCATTGTACCCGAACATAAGAAACTCATCTTAAATATAAAGATTGGGTTTTATGTCTGGTACTTAGTAATAAATGGCATGAGTGGGCTTGACTTTATAGATTAGACTCCATTATTATCATTATTGTCTTCAAGGCCTCTGCAACCAAGTAGAAATTAATTTTAGGGACCAGTTGGCTACAAAGAATTAACTCCGCCAAACTAGCTCCAACTCAGAAGGCTGTCTTTTGGGAAGATGCAAAGATAACTCGTGAAACTGCAAAGCCCCCCTGAGAAATATTAGGAGCTGGAATGTCAGGAACCAATGCTACTTTCTCTAAATCTCTCAGTTTCTTCATGTTCCCTTAGTCCCCACTCCCACCCTCACCTCCAGATTATGCTGAGTATCTACAATACAGGATGAACACAGGTGGCCAGCACCAGCTTTATCTCACCTGGGGCAGGGGGGTGGTTAAGTATTCAGCGTAGACCAACTAAATATCTTTGAATCCCAATTTGTAATCCCTGGGAGAGGGTATCTGATTGGTTTAGCTTGGGCTAGTGTCTAACCCTGTTCTATTTGCTGTGACCAGGACTGGCAGGTGCAAGACCCATTACCACTTGGCTGGGTCTAGATCATGAGGCTTTATGAGGAGGAGGAGTGGGTATTTTTCTAAGAAGGAAGTGTAGTGGCAGAGAGGAAACAACTAGTATTTCCAATATGGGCCTTCTACACCTTGGGAGGAGGCGCATCTGGGCTTCCCACTCAAATGAGAGATAATAGCACCAACACCAGAACTTGTCCATACTGAAGAGATGAGGTGCTAAAGATAACTCATACTCTTAGTTTCAGATTTAATTCCTGCTTCTTCCCTCATTCTAAGTCACAGAAGGAGTCTATTTGGGATTATATACCCTAAACCCATACTTCCTATGGCTGAGTCAGCTAGCTGCTCACAGAAACATTTGTGTTCTTCCTTCCCACTGTATAATTGTCACTGGGAAGTAGCTGCCCAGCCAGGGCCTACGTGTTCCAGCCTCCCTGAATGTAGATGCAGCCATATGGCTGAGCTCTCCATAATGAAATGTGAGCAGGCCAGATCAACTAGAGCCTGTCATGTGACTCTCCATGCTCTTCTCCAGTTGGTTGTTGGTTTCTGAGGACTCTGAGGCCCTAACGGGTAGAAGAGCCATGATATGGAGGGAACCTGGGTCCCTGAAACAATACTGGAGAAAATCTGGTGAGCAGAAAAGACCTTTATTGGACTGTTAGATGAATAGAAATGAACTCTTATTGGGTTAAGCCACTGACATTTTATAATTTACATATGACCACTAATACTTAAAAGTACTTCTAATTCAACAAGGAATAGCTCCAGAGAATTTTTGGAATTCTCTGTGTTTCCACCAAACACTGCTATAAAATTCACTTCTGCTGAACTCTATAAACCAAAAGAGTGGCAAAGGTTGTATATAGATTGTTTAGCCTGCTGAGGGTTAACTACTCTGATACTTCTGCTCACAGTAAACACACAAAAATCAGGGAAGAAGTTGCCTTCCATCTTCTCCCTTCATAAGAAAAAATACTGAAAGAGTAATCCTATGTAGAAAGGGATATATAGGACCATTCTGACATTTTGCTTGGGAGTTTAAAACTCCTAAGTTTGTTACTGAGTCATAAATTTGCTATATAATAAATAAGCAGAAGGAGGCAAAGATGATCAAAAATAATTTCTCTGTGTTATAGAAACTGTTAATTCTCCCTTGCAGATATGGAAGGTTGAAGAATAGAGGGGATATATTGTGATTCATATGCTCATAGGTGAGGATCTTAAAGCTACAAACTTTTATTTATATTGGTAAAAGGCAGTTTGCAAACCATAGGAAGGGAAAGAACAACTTACCACAGAATTTTTGGGTAATTTCACAGGCTGCTAATTCAAAGGAATCTACTATATAATAGGTAAAATTGGCCTGGAAAGAGATGAGGGGCAGGACCTTTATAGTGAGGAGAGAAGAATTCAATGGCTTTACTCTCTGTGTCACCCAAGGGGCATTAGTAGTTTCAGATAATGCCCAATTTGCAAATGATTTACACTTCAAGGTACACTTCATTTATTCACTCTTTCATCCACTTAATAAATGCTTATAATGCCTTATGTACCAGCAAGTTTATAGCTTTGGAGATAAAGTGATAAATAAGATAAAGATCTTGCTTGTGAGCACCAGTATACTACTATGGATATGTAAACAAATAATTGTTACACAAAAGAAATCCTGCAACAAAAGTATGAAAGTCAGTTGTTTGCAACAAAGAACACATTTTTACAATAAATAATGTTATTTAAAATGGCTAAAATATAAAAGCAACTGACCAAAGTCTGCCTACCTCATAATGTAGCTAGAACATAGTTAAAAAAGATTAGTTCAGTTACATCTTACTGTCTTCCATCTGACTTATTTCCACAAAAGATTGAGATAGATAGGCAGTCCTGAGCATGAGTTACCTATTATTGCTCTACATTTAAATCCAGTCATGCACTGCATAACAACATTTTGTTCTACGATGGGCCACATATATGACCATGGTCCCATAAGATTATAAAAGAGCTGAGAAATTTCTATCGCCTAGTGATGGATGTCGTAGCCATGGTAACATCACAGCACTCATATGTTAGTGGTGATGCTGATGTAAACAAACCTACTGCACTGCCAGTGGGATAGAGGTATAGCTCATACAATTATGTACCATACATAATACTTCATAATGATAATAAACAACTGTGTTAATGGTTTATGTGTTTACTTTTGATCATTATTTTAGAGTGTATTCTACTTATATAAAAAAAAGTTAGCTGTAAAACAGCCTCGGCCAGGTCTTTCAGAAGATATTCCAGAAGACAGCATTGTTATCACAGGAGATGACAGGTCCACATGTGTTATTTCCCTGGAGACTTTCCAGTGGGACAAGATGTGGAGGTGAAAGCAGTGATATTAATGATCCTGGCCCTGTGTAGGTCTAGGCTAATGTTTGTGCTTGTGTCTTAGTTTTTAACAAAAAAATTTAAGAAGTGAAAAAAATTTCAGAATAGAAAAAAGCTTATAGAATAAACATATAAAGAAAAAATATTTTTGTACAGCTATATCATGTGTTTGTGTTTTAAGCTAAGTATTACAAGAGTCAAAAACTTGTAAAGTTTATAAAGTAAAAAATTACAGTAAGCTAAGTTTAATTTATTATTGAAGAAAGAAAGAAATTTAAAATAAATTTGGCCCATGCGTACAGTGTTTATAAAGTCTATAGCAGTGTACAGTAATGTCCTAGGCCTTCACATTCATGCACCTCTCACTCACTGACTCACCCAGAGCAACTTCCAGTTCTGCAAGCTCCATTCTTGGTAAGTGCCCTATACAGGTGTACCATTTTTTTTCTTCTAAGCTATATTTTTACTGTACATTTTCTATGTTCAGATATGTTTAGATACAGTGATACTTACCTTTGTGTTCCAATTACCTACAGTATTCAGTACAGTAACATGCTGTACAGGTGTGTAGCCCAGGAGCAATAGGCTCTACTGTGCAGCCTAGGTATGTAGCAGGCTATGCCATTTAGGTGTGTGTAAGTACACTCTGATGTCTGCACAATGACAAAATGTACTAACAGTGCATTTTCTCAAAGTGTATTGCTGTTGTTACATGATATATGACTGTAAAATCAAATATTTATACATGAGCTGCTTCTCCAGCACTTCCACATTGGATGATTCTGTTATATTAAATGAACTACCCACATTCTTTATTTTCTAGGCAACAGCAAGCCTTTGCTTGTATGAGGGAGATGGGGTATTGTTGAGCAAACCTAGGTGGATGATTGAGGGTGTCTGGAGGCCAACAGTTTTGTAAGTGGGCCTTAATGTGCCTCTGAGCTCAGGGTGTCTGAACTCAGCGTGCAGCCCACTGAGCTCAGAGGCATGAGGGCTCACTATGCCCTTCTAGCTGGATAATGAGTGAAAAGGTAATGAGCAACTGTGACAGTCATCCTTCCAGCAAAAAACAGATGGCACCCTCAACTGGGATTTTGAGAAATTTCATTGAAGGGACTGTTTACAGTGGTGTGAATGGAGCTAGAGAACCAACAAGGAGTGTTGAGGCACCAGAGGCTGATAACTGTGGGGACCTGTTACCATCTCTAGGTCTGAAGGGGCGAATTAGTCAGGGTTCTTCAGAGAAACAGAACCAATAGGAGAGCTATCTGTCTATCTATCTATATCCATCTATCCATCTATCCATTTATTTATATATATATCTATCCATCCATCTAGCTATTATCTATCTATCCATCCATCCATCATCTATCCATCCATTCATTCATCCATCATCTACCTATCCATCCATCCATCTATTTATCCGTCATCTGTATGTCTGTCTATCAAGAGAGATTTACTATAAGAAGTCGGTTCATGTGATTATGGAGGCTGAGAAATCCCAAGATCTGCAGTTGGCAAGCTGGAGCCCCAGGAGGACCAATGGTATAAGTTCCACTCCAAGGCTGAATCCAAAAGCAGACAATTGATATCCCAGCTCAAGCCGTCAGATGGAAGCGTTCCTTCTTACTTAGTCTTTTTGTTCTATTTATGTCATCAATTGATTCAATAAGGTCCGCCCACTTTGAAGAGAGCAATCTGCTTTACTTAGGTCTACCAATTCAAATGTTAATCTCATCCAGAAACATCCTCACAGACACACCCACAATAATGTTTGACCAAGTGTCTAGGCACCATGTGGCCCAGCCAAGTTGACTTATAAAATTAACCATCACAAGAGGCAAAGGATGAATGATTTACCACAGTCTTATGTGAGCTAAGCAATGGGTCTGGAGACAGGTCCTTAGAGTTAAGAGGTATGCAGCTGCTGTCAGGACAGCTGCCAGGCAGGGAGGAAGAGGGGTGAATAAACACTCTGTCCTTTCTCTCTGCACTCCTGTCCCCCATCTTCTGCCATTGCCTCCTATTGGCCCAACCCAACTAGAAGCCAGTGGACCGTGGAACTCAGTGATGCGATTAGCGGGGTGGAGAGGGGTCAACCTCCTGGGGCTCAGAGCAGGCAGATAAAAAGGGGTAAGGGGCAAATGAAGACAATCTACCATAGCAACTTTGGAACTTTTCTAGAAATACTTAGCAAAGAGAAACCTGGGGAAAAGATGGTTACTCGTGGCCAGTGGTGGTCTAGAGTCATTTTAGTATCAACTTTAAACAACATTAAGCATTAAACAAAAGGGAAACCTATTTTGTACCCAATATATAATATTTGGAGGCATACAAATTGCATATGAATGCATTTATTAGTTAGAGACCTATAGTTCTGAGACTATATTTGTATGTATATATCTTATCTCCTCTTTGAGTTTGAAAGCTATTGTAATGATTGTCTTAGAATGCCTCAGATATGGTAGATGTTCCATAAATATTTGCTGGAGCACAATTTCAACCTTTTTTCTTTGAACCTAATAGGAACTGATGAAATGCAATATAAAGAAACGAGAAAGGTCTCATAAGTGTCATATGGAATTAGCCAAGGAAATTTTTAGCACAGCAGGGAGTGGGGGTGGAACTAAATTGCTTAGCCTAAGACTTCTTAGAGCTAACTCATTCAACAAATGTGCCAAGCGTTGTGTTAGGCTTTTAAGATACAAAAATAATGTTTTAAAGGAAGAAATCCATTAAATACAAAAACTACCCACGAACCACTCAGTTTTTATGGCATGCAACCAGACAATTGCCACACAGCTCTTTGGAGCAGCCTTACAGAGGTCTGATTCAGTTAAACCAGTGAAATGAGTGGCTATAATCCATTTATTTTAGGCGTGCAGGAACAGCTTTCATTTTGCTGTCCACAGCTGTATTGCAGTTTTATTCCTTGCCAGAACCTGTATTTTCTATAACACAAACGCAGTGCTGCAGATGGTGACCACAGAAGCTCAATAAAGCTATGTGCTGCTTCTCAAAGCTACTCCCAAGACTGGGGCCCAGTGATGAGGGGTCCTTGAAACTGAAGAGTCCACGTAAGAATAGTAGTCACAGAACAGTCAGGCTTTCTTTAGCAATGTCAAATGCCAGCCAATCCCATGGGGGAACATCTTTTAAATTCTCAGACAAAAGAGTGTCCCCATCCACCCAATGATTTCAGCTAGCTTTCCCTTCTGGACCCTGAGACATGAAAAGCCACTATTTACTTGAGTGGGTTTTCTCAGAGCAAAACAGCCCTGTCTTTCAACTTCCTTTTCTAGAACCCTGTCTTGCTTCCAATAATACTGGGAAAAGTGGATCGCAGTCTCCTGCTGTTTGTGTCAAATAGCAATTCTTTTATGTTTCTCTATTATAAATGCTGCTCAGACATTTCGAGTCAAAACTGTGAAATATCCCTTCTTGTGTTCCCATTATCCATTCTATTACTAGATTTAAGACTTGTGAATAATCCCATATATGACCTTGGTTAGAAGATTCTTTTTTTAACCAGGACAAAAACCAATTGAGTGATTTCTTCATGTAGATTGTATCAGTAGTTGAACATCCTACACTTTTTTAAGAGCACTATTATTTGATCTCAAAATATTCTGTAATAAGATGGAATATATTTTCTCCAGAATTTGACTTTATATTCTATCTCATTATATCTATCATGGGCTCTGAGACATATATTAGAATCACTGAACTAATGTCAATCAAAGTTTTATCTTGAGCAGTCAATCTGAATGGAAAATTTGCTCCCTTAATATGATCCTAGTAATATTTTTAATTAACTTGCTAATATTTTCATTAGTTGAAATTCTGGTTCAGAAATGAGAATAATAATGATTGTAGGTCTTCGTTCTCTACTTTCAGATTTGTTGACTCAAATTAATGTATCTTTTATTTTGTAGATACTTGTTTATACATTTATAGATTATAAGCTTTTTGAATTTAGGGACTTCTTTATATATGCTTTCCTCCCCCAGCCAGCCCCCAGAACAGTAGCTTACATATAATAAATACTCCAAAAATGTTTGTGGAATTGAATCAAAAAGATTTTTTGAAAACAATAATGTGCAATAATAGAAATAAAATATTCAATTGAAGGGTTGGAAGGGACATTTGAGGAAATCTCTCAGAAAGTTTAAAAAAGGAAATAGATGTGGAAAATAAAAGAGAAAAGAAAATTAGGGTGTCTAAATAGATAAATGAAAATTTTATTCTAGTAAGACAGAAAAATAGAAAAATGAAAGGGGTGATGTTGTCACATAAATTATACAAGAAAAATTTCAAGAAACGAAGAACATGTACTTGTAGATTGAAAGGGTCTATTGAGGTCTAGAATGAAGAAAAGGCTCACGTCAAATCAGATAATTGTAAAATTTCAGAATCTGAAATAAGGAATAAGCATAAAGCCTCCTAGGGAAAAGGGAAGATCAAAGACCAATGATTAGCAATTATGTGGAGCTGGCTTTTGAATGGCAAAATTGCAAGCTGTAAAACAACAAAATGATGCTTTGAAAATTTTGAGGAAAAATTAGTCCCACCTATAATTCTACATATTGAAGCTATTATTAATCAAATATCAGAAGAACACAAAGACATTTGGGAACATACGAGTTCTCAGAATCAACTTTTCCCATATTCTTTCTCATGAAGCTACAAGAGGATGCATCATATTTGAGCAAGAGAGTAAAGCAGTGAAGAGGAAGACAATACATCCAGGCAAATGGAGATCAACACAGGGTCAAAGGGACTTTGCAGTGTTAGGAAAAAGAGAAGGCTCAGGATGAAAGCTACATAGCAGGCCCAGAAGCCCGGAGTTCAGATTAAATCAGGAGGTTAGAGGGTTCCAAGAGAGATCTTTTTTCTTTTTCTTTTGAGATGGAGTCTTGCTTTGTTGCTCTGACTAATTTTTTCTATTTTTAGTAGAGACGGGGGTTTCGCTCTGCTCAAGCGAGTCTCGAACTACGGACCTCAAGCGATTCTCCCACCTCGGCCTCCCAGAGTGCTAGGATTACAGGCGTGAGCCACCGTGCCTGGCATCCAAGACAGATATTAATGAGGAAAATATAGAGCAGATACAATTTCTTACGGTTTGCTCATGCTAAGGTGATTTATTTTACATCTATCTAGGAGTGCTTATGGGAAGAAGTCATGGTATACAAAAAAGTACGCAAGGCGACTGCAAATTCTAGAAAAACAAAAAGTTGTTCAAGACAGTATATATACTTGTATCACATTTTATATCTCAGTTTGAACAATTTTAACATAATCATAATAACGATATTGGGAAGATGATGGAAGAAGTATTATGTGTATGTATATATAAGGGAGAGGGTGTAAGAGAGCGACATTTTCATCTCTATTACAGAAAGAAAATAATTAATAGTTAAATTTAAAATTATAAATAGTAATATAAGCCTATTATTTTAAAATATTGTGGTAAATATAAAAAGGAACAGCTAAAAGAGTTGTGGAGCTGAGGATAAAATAAATTTAAAATTACATTGGGATTCTCCAAAATTTATGCAAATATATTCATATATAGTTTGTTTGAATGAGTTGTTAAATTACAAAGCCCTTAATAGCAGAAATGTTTGAAACTGGTCTATTAATTTTATTCACTAATATACCTCAAAATGTATTAGTTGTTCTTTATTATTTTTCTTATTTATTTTCCAAAGTAATTGAGAAAGTTTAAAAATTGAAAAATACAGAAAACATTACTTTAAAAATGTATAAAACATATTAAAAGCCATTTTGAAATACAAAACAGCTAAGTAAGACACAGAAGCTAAGTTAGGGCTATAATTGAACATCAAATTGTGCTCCCAGCTACCCACAGAAAGTAAAAATTATTTATTTTTTAACCTGAGGAAAAGAAACATACAAATTAGGATGGGAAGATAGGCCAGGCACGGTGGCTCACGCCTGTAATCCTAGCACTCTGGGAGGCCGAGGCGGGTGGATTGCTCAAGGTCAGGAGTTCGAGACCAGCCTGAGCGAGACCCCGTCTCTACTAAAAATAGAAAGACATTATATGGACACCTAAAAATCTATATAGAAAAAATTAGCCGGGCATAGTGGCGCATGCCTGTAGTCCCAGCTACTCGGGAGGCTGAGGCAGTAGGATCGCTTAAGCCCAGGAGTTTGAGGTTGCTGTGAGCTAAGCTGACGCCACGGCACTCACTCTAGCCTGGGCAACAAAGTGAGACTCTGTCTCAACAAAAAAAAAAAAAAGGATGGGAAGATAAATTTTTCTTAGCGTTAAAGTCTTGGAAGTATTTAAGGTATAGATCATTATAGAAGGAACATTTATCTTCCATTTTTCACATGTACTCAGGAACCCAAATCAGTCCTCCATTAGTCTTTCTTAAATGCTTCCTTGTCATCCCATCCACACTGTCACTGTCTTTGTCCAAATTCTTATAACCCTTCATTTAGACTCATTTGATGGTCTCCTAATTGGATTTCATTTATTCATTCAGAAAATATTTAAAGACATTGAAGAACTAACAAGAGATGAGAAAGTTTCAGACAAAATACAGAAGGCTGCAAGAACTCAGAGATACAGAGAAGTAAGCCTAGTAGTCAAAGATAACTGTAGCTCTGTTGCTGATCTAGAAGAATCGTCATGAACTTTTTGTGGAAGCTTCACCCACACATATAAATATAAAATGAATATACACAGCAACAATAATACACATGTTGGGAGGTAGGGTGGGGCATGGTGGCTCACGCCTGTAATCCTAGCACTCTGGGAGGCCGAGCTGGGAGGATCACTTGAGCTCAGGAGTTCAAGACCAGCCTGAGCAAGAGCAAGACCCTGTCTCTACAAAAAAATAGAAAAGTTAGCCAGGCATGGTGGCGTGTGCCTATAGTCCCACCTACTTGGGAGGCTGAGGCTGGAGGATCGCTTGAGCCCAGGAGTCTGAGGTTGTAGTGAGCTATGATGATGCCACTGCACTCTAGCCCAGGTGACCGAGTGAGACTCTGTTATAAAAATAAAAAAAAAAAAAAAGGAGTAAATCAGTCCAAAAAGCAGTAACTCTCCTGAACTATTGATGGGACATAATTTGGTAATATCTAGTAAACCACTTCAGTGCAAACACCCTGGAAAGCAGTTTGACAATATCTATTAAATTGAAGATACTCTCTATGAACAAGCAATTCACTTCTAGATTTAATATCCTAGAAAAATTTGTGAAAACTGTGCCTTAGGATATATGTGCAATACCATTCATAACCCTGTTGTTTGCATTGTCCCACACTGAAAGCAACCCAAATGACTATCCAAAGTAGAACAGATGAGCTACAGTGTATTCGTACAATAAAATCCTATATACAATTGAAAAGCAACAAACTGAGACTACACACAGAAGTGTGTACCAATCTTAAAAGCACAATGTTGAATTAAAAAAAACAAAACACCAAGGAATCATACAGTGTGATTCCATTTATATAAGTTCAAAAATAAACACAAATATATTAGGTTATTTAGAGATTTATACATGGATGGTAAAATTGTAAAAAAAGCAAGTGATTACCTTAAAATTAGGATAATTGCTGCTTCTGGGATAAGAGAGGGAACATGACCAGGAACAGGCCTGTGCTGGGCTTCTGGGGTATGATAATGTTCTATTTCTTGATCTGGGTGATAGTTTGATTAGTGTTCCCTTTAAAACTATTCATTATAACTACCTAATCATGAATAGTCATCTGCTTTTTGTATTCATGTTCTATTTCTCAATCAAACAAAAAAAGCCCTCGCAGTTCTCAAAATAGGGTGTATTTCTCTTGCCTATATTCTTCTCTTCACTTTAGCTGTCAAATACCTGATTTTTCTTTAAGATTGTGATGAATTCCCCCTTCTCAGTGACCCTTTCCTCTTCGCTTCCAGATAGTTCAGCATTGCATCTTTTGCTACCCAAATCTTTCGGTAAATGTCTCTGCTGTAACATTTACCACAGTGTATTGTTATTATGTGTTTACAGGTTGGATTGTGTGTGCGCACACATCCTCAGACCTGTGCTGTCTAATATTGTATACAGTGGCAAGAGACACTAGCTACGTGCACTCTTGAGCACTTGAAATGTACTAGTCTGCATTGAGATGGGCTGTAAGTCTAAAATACACACTGGATTTTGAAGATGTAGTCCAAAAAAAGATATAAAATATCTCAATACTATGTTTCTTGTATGTATTTAATGTTAATGATAATATTTTTGATATATTCGGTTAAGTAGAATATATAATTCAAACCAATTTCACCTGTTTTGCTTGCTTTGCATTAAATGTGGCTACTAGAAAATTTGAAATTACATATGTGGCTTGCATTATATTTTTATTGATTCCTTGTTCCTAGAGTGCGGGGATCATATTTTACCTATTACTTTATGTTTTGCATTGTGCCTAGCATAATTTTGGGTGATAAAAATTTTGGGGTCATGAAGTAATGAGCAAGACAATGATTATTTTGGTCAGAACTTGATCTCACTGCTTATAACAGAAAAATCCCAAAGTAACAGTATTGTGGGTAATTTAGAAGTTTATTTCTCCTAAGAAAGAAGTTCAGAGATAGGCAATGAAGGACCATAGGGTGGCTTCAGAAACTTGTGATGGCCATAGGCTCTTTCCAGCTTTCTGCACCCCCATCTCTGATTCTCAGATATCATCATCAGATGTAGAACTGCAAATAATGCCAAAATAAACTACAAGTAAGTATGTATTTACCTCCATGATAATACATCTTAGTGCTAGACCGTCTTTGGAAGGTCATAAAGAGCATCAGGATATGTCGTTTTTGAAATATTTACATTTAAGAGGGAAACATTCTAACTTAGCTAAAAAAATGTGTAGTTAACATGTCTTATAGTTTCTCCTTCAAATATCAGATGTTTCAAGTAAGCTTTTGCCAACGGCTGGATCAGAGGCAGGCCTGCAATCTCCAAGGAGTGCCTGAAGAGCCTATGTTTTGTGTTGTTGATTAAAGAGAGAGCCATATGCTTTCAATAACAGGTGTGCAGGTGGCAAAGCCGACATTCTGTTGTGCAAATTTAGTATCCTGACTTGTATGCTAGCCCAGATGGGGGCTATCCTATTTGTGCACAGCAGGGTAGGTTTAAGGGAGAAACTAATGTCTTTCAACCCAGTTTAAAATATCCATTTCAAGAACGGAGAAAAACAGAGATAGCAGGGTATCTGTGCAAAGCCAGATTTTATTCAAAAAAAGAGCTTTGAATCAATTCAAGCACTTGAAGAAGAATTTGGTTGAAAACCTTGCCCAAAGAGTAAATGAGAGTTTTGGATTGGAAAAGGGCAGGTGGAACAATTTGGCAGTGTCAACCATAAAATAACCTAAGCATAACCTGGGTAGAGGAATGATTTTTAGAAAGGTAGACCCCGATGAGTAAGCTGCAAAATATATTCCAAGATTCTGAATACATCAACCTGAGGTTAAAAGTTTTGTCTATTTTAACTTTAGAAACCATCTATGGTGATTACAGTTTTTGTTTAGTTAATGAGCGTTAGCCGGATAGCAAATTCCACTCGTACTATAATTTGGATATGTGATATAAATTAAACTCTTTTTGTTTTGTTTTGTTTTCTAATTTTTCCCCAAGGTTCCACCTGTTCTATCATCGTGCCATAAAGCTTTTGGCATGGTCTGAGAGGGTAGAATCAATATCTTTCCACTTAGAGGAACTCTGTGAACTAGGTCTTTCAAGCTTGGCCACTGATATGGTAAATGGCAAGATAAAGAATTAGGAAAATATTCCCTCAAGATTATAGCTTGAATTGCTTGGTTTATAGTTGGCTACATAATCCCTTTGAATGTCAGAGGCTAAATAGACTTCAGTATTTCTCATTGAATTTCATTTATGATACACTATTTCTTTAGGTAGATAGATTGCTACTGAGGTGAGGTGAAGGTCATTTATTTGGTAAAGCAAGTGAGGAAGTTGCATTGAATTTCTTAAAAACATGACCACCCTTTCAGCAAATCTGTCAGAAGGCTATATTTACCTTCTTGATTCCAGCAGTTTTATTGTTGGCACAATCTTGTCCCGCAGACTGGAAGTTTTCTGAGAGCAGAGATCATGTTTGTTGTTTCCCACTGTACGCCAAGCTCCTAGGATACTACTTTAAGGACTCAGTAACCAACCATAAATATTTTTTGAATGAATGAATAAACCATGAAAAATCTGGAATCTATACCCAGATGGAACAGATTAACCCAGAGATGACTCATATTTATGTAAGTCGAAGAAACTGTGTCTTTCATAATGTTGAGAAGAAAGCGGATGTGGACCATTGAAAGAAAGAATAGTAAACCAGGGAGTCTTTAATTTGGGGCAGATGCATAAAGTTCCAGGTTAAATGTGGGGTGGATTGTACTTTTTTTTTTTTTTTTGAGGCAGAGTCTCCCTCTGTTGCCCAGGCTAGAGTGCCATGGCATCAGCCTAGCTCACAGCAACCTCAAACTCCTGGGCTCAAGTGATCCTCCTGCCTCAGCATCCTGAGTAGCTGGGACCACAGGCACGTGCTACCATGCCCGGCTATGGATCATACTTTTAAAGTGTTCTGAATGAACTATACCTGAAGTGGAAATTAGGGCTAAGAATTTGGCAAAAATTGGAAGCCACTAATGAAATGATATAGAATTGAATAGACACACACACACACCCACACACACCTGCGCAAGCACAAGTAAAACTGGGGAAATCACAATAAGACCAATGGATTGTATCAAAGTCAATATCCTGGTGGTGATATTGTACTACAGTTTTGCAAAATGTTACCAGTGGGAGAAATTGGGCAAAAGACACAAGGACTCTCTATACTCTATGTCATTTCTTACAACTACATGTGCACCTACAATTATCTCAATAAAATTCCAATAAAAGCAAAAAAATGTATATATAAAGAGAGAAAATTGTGACAGTACTCGTCAAAATTGTCAAGGTCACCCAACTGGGGACCACTCAACTAAGATGGAGCTAAAGTAATTCTGACCATACTTCTGGGAACTTTCCCAGCTTTATATGATAGAGCAAATGCTTTAAGATGAATATTTTTTTCCAGAGTCAAAACTGGAACCATAAAATGTTAAAAGATCATGGGAGATTAAAAGTCAAGAGAAAGAATTTGTGAAGTTGACAAGTAAGTCTGACACTTCTGTTACCCTTTTTGCAAAAGCTGCACTAGAGGCAACCTCATCTCCATGTCTCCATTTATTGCCGGCCCTGACAGTTAAACTTTATGCTTACTCTTGAGCTCTATATAATCCAGTCTTGTAAAAGGATGTTTTCCCTTTTAACGTTGCCAGTTTTCTTTTCTTTTACTTTTCCTTGTTAAAAGTCTTTAGCAAGCTAAAATATAGGATGGTCTGCTTATCCAAAGAGGACAGTCAATGTGGATTTCAGTTTATCTACAATTTTTGGTGAGTTTGATTGAGGTAGATATCTTGAGAACATGCTTTAAGTCTTTTGATCATCTCTTGTTATATTATGGGCTTCCTTTTCTCATAATCCTACCTATCTAGTTTTGTGTATGATCAAATTCATTCATTTTTAGAATGTCAGTTTGTTGCAACAAGAGTGTATATATAACAGACGAAAATTGCTTTTTAATTTAATTACATAACAAAATCAATGTTTGCATTTGTCCATGTTATATTTTAAGGTTGCCCATATGTATATTTAACTTTTATATACTTGCAGCAATAGCATAGCTATTATTTTATTTTTATTTCATTGTAAATATTGGGTACAATGTGATATTCTAATATGTGTATATATATGTATTGAGGGATGATTAAATCATAGCTATACTTTTTAATTCTACATTTCTAATTAGCATTATACCATGAATATTTTTCCATTTTTGTTCTACATATTCATTCAGTGAATTAACATTTGAAAATCATTAGTAAGTGCCTGACATTGTGGTCAGGGCAGGCTTAAGTGAGGAGCCAATGTCTTTCAATCTTTAAAATATCCTTTTCGAGAATAGAATAAAACTAAAAGTGAAGATTACTTAATAGTAATATTGATTAGAGATGTAAGCAAAGTTCATAATAAACACACCCAAAATACCATCAAAAAGTCATCATGCTATTTGTTTAGTCCTTATTTATTTTAAAATAATTTTTTTTTTTTTGAGACAGAGTCTCATTCTATTGCCCAAGCTAGAGTGCAGTGGTATGATCATAGCTCACTGCAGTCTCGAACTCCTGGACTGAAGAGATCTTCCTGTCTCAGCCTCTTGAGTAGCTAGGACTATAGGCACACATCACCATGCCTGAATAACTTTTTAAAAATTTATTTTGTAGAAACAGGGTCTCGCTATATTGCCCAGGTTGGTCTCGAACTCTTAGGCTCAAGGGATCTTCCCATCTCGGCCTCCCAAAGTGCTGGAATTACAGGCATAAACCACTGTGCCTGACCTCATTTAGTCTTTATCAATTCATGCAGAGACAACCATGGTAATCTGACCAATAGGGATAAATCTTCACTATTTTTATTTTGTGTGGATGAAATTTTAACAGAACCGTTGCCAAACCTGTCATTCAATTTTCCTACAAGTGTTCAGTAAGTTAACATATGCTGAAAACTGTCAAACTGATTCCAAACAGTAAAGGAATCAGTGTGCCTATTAGTAGGCAGGAGCTATGTATGATGATAGACCAGGCTGATCCCATCAGGAAGCTGGACAGGAATTAGGAGGAGTACCTGCTTGCTATCTGAGTGAAATGTACCATGTTCACCTGATAATCCCACATGCTGGCACTCTAATGATAACAAAAATCAACATGGCTGGAGCCTTTGCTCCCACTAAAATTCCACGGCCTTGAAGCTTGAGAATAGCTTCAGAGAAACCGAAGATTTGGAAAAAGAAGAATTTTCTGAAACATCGAGCGTTCTGTAAAAGGGTGATGTTAAAGTCTAAGAGAAACATTACAAATTCAGAATGTCTGTCTTTGCTCTCTCACTTTGCCTCATTTAAGGAAAAGATGAGTTGTCGCCGGAAGACACATCCTTAGATACTCTCAGTGTCAGAAAAAAGGCCATGTTTCTCTGAGGACTTGGCCTTAAATGACTCCATCGTCGCTGACCCCTAGTTGGCAGGGGCAAGCGTAGCCATGAAAGGGAAGATTTGGGGCCTGTCCGTCCAACTGAGGGAGGAGGGGCTTGCAAAGCAGCAGGAGGTGACACAGAACAAGTTACTGTTCTGTGACTGCTGCGAAAGAGATTGGCTGAGGGTTAGGGTTAGGCTTCCTGGGGAGAATGAGCAGATGAACAATTTGCCTCGGAGTTTCTACCGATGAAAATGTTATCACGCAAGATTCCGCCTCATGAGGAGAATCTTGGTTAAAGCCTTGACCCTTTTATTTGGTTCTCTCTCCGGCTGTATGACAGCCTTTTGCTCATCCTTAGGAGGACACACTGGAAGACTTTAACCTCTTTCTTACCTGGCTCCTTGATTCAATTTTCTTTCTTGGGAGGTTAGCTTAGCATTATTTGCATGTGAATTCTGCAGTCCTTGGAGGGCTGGAGAAACAAAGTAAGTGTCCCTTGTAAAGAGGGACACCCCCAGGAAGCCTTGGCTACCTTTGTCTGAGAGATACTGCATGGGGCTGGTTACAGTTCTAGCTAATTTCCTGTTGCTTTACATGGTAAGAAAAGAGGGTAAAGAAATTAACACACATTGACTTTGGAAGTCTGGGTTTTGGATGAAGGGATTCAATTTACTCAGGCTTTTGTCCTCAAGGTTGGCAGTTGTGACAGGGATTCGAACAGTACTGTGAGCTATCCTCTGTTGTTTTGCTGAGACTGAGGACCACATATTTGTTTCTAAAATAAAATGTGTGAAATGCTCGTATTAATGGGTGCTTTCTGAGTGGGAATTCTCATATACTTCTTTCTCGATCCATGACATGGCTTGCTGGGAAGCATGAATGATGCCAGCAAAGTACATATGGAAAGCACTTTGAGTTTTAGTATTTACTGTCTTCAGGTAAGGGCTGATATTTCTAAGGTATAAAAGCAATGTTTTTCCAAAAGCTCATCTGCGTGAACTTTGCAACTGGGCTCTTGTTCTTCTTGTGGGATTGTTTTTTTTTTTTTTTTTTGCCCCTATAATTCTTCTTGCCAGGAGCTCTGATGTTAGATGTAGCAGTATTAGCCTACCCCAGGGGAATACCTTTACAATCAGGGGGATCTTTTAGCACTGCTCTGAATAGACTTGACTGTTTGGAGCTGCCACAGCAACCCAACAAGTCCTATATTCACTAACACAGTGAAGAGCTGATAACTAATGGGCCTTGCCAATACTGTGAGCAAGTTCTGTTTGATTTATAACCAATAATCGATCAAATGAACAAACAACCTGTAGAGGAAAGGTTTAAGCTGCAAGCTGAAGGCTTTGGCTGAGGTTTCTAGCAAAGATCTCCAAGGGGCCTAGAGATTCAGCTGATGGATCTGTTAAATGCTAGAATGCAACGAACCGCAAGGTAAAGGTGAGCTGCAGTCTGGGGCGAGGTGGAGGCATGGGCAGCTGACTCAGCTAATCTGTCAGGCCAGCTGCATTCAAAATTTGGATCAAGCAAACAGGCATTTTTTTCTCTCTTTTCACTGAAACCCTCATTCCCTTCTCCCTCTACTCCACAGGACCATGAAGTGCTTTATTTTGATTTGCTTTATAGGCCCAAGGTTATGAAGTGAACATTTATTGATCTTACTTCCAACAAAACATCTTTCATTTTTGTTAAACAATATGTCTAAAATCTGTTATGTCCCAAGGAATAAATTTGTTTATGAATTTATTTCATCTTTACAATATGCTAAACATGCAGTTAAGAATGAGGTCAACTTCTTAAGCTCCATTACAAACTGCATACATTGTTTGAATCAAACTAGAAGTCAAATTCAGACATTAAAAAAACAGTTCAGAAAATCCATGTCTAGGATTCTTAAACTTTCATGAAGCTGAAATGGTTATTTTTCATATTCTTTCTGATTATAAGAGTGTTATATCTTTATTGTAGATAATTTAGAAAAGGATAAAGAAGAAAGTAAAACTTACTCCGAATCCATTTATGATAGCACCAAAAAGAATAAAATACTTAGGAATAAATTTAACAAAAGAAGTATAAGACTTAGGTACTGCAAAACATTGTTGAAAGAAATTAAAGGAGCTCTAACTAAATGAGAAAACACCCCATGTTTAAAGATCAGAAGACTTAGTATTATTGAGATGATGATACTTCCCAAATTGATTTACAGGTTCAATTCAATCAGTATCACAAGCTGCCCTTTTCTGGGCAGAAACTGATAAGCTGGCCCTAAAATTCATATGGAAATCCAGAGTACCCAGAATAGCCAAAACAATCTTGAGAAGTAAGAGCAAGGACTCATATTTCCTGATTTCAAAACTTACTACAAAGCTACCTACAATAATTCGAACAGTGAAGTACTGGCATAAGGCTGGACATATAGATCAATGGAATAGAATTAAGAGTACAGAATTAAACTTTTACATTTATGATCAACTAATTTTCGACAAGGGTGCCAATAGCATTCCATGGAGAAAAGTCTTTTCAACAAAAGGTGCTTAGACAACTGGATAACCACATGAAAAAAAATGAGGTTGGACCCCTACCTCAAACAATACATAAAAATTAACTCAAAATGGATCATACATCTAAATTTAACAGCTAAAATTATAAAACTCCTTGAAGAAAATATAGGCATAAATCTTTGTGACCTTAGATTAGATGATATATTCTTAGATCTGATACTCAAACTACAAGCAACAAAAGAAAATATAATTGGACTTAATATTTAAACCTTTTGTGCTTCAAAGGACATTATCAAGAAAGTAAAAAGACAACTCACAAAATGGGAGAGGATATTTGCAAATCATATATCTGATAAGAGATGTGAATCTAAAATATATAAAGAACCCTTACCGTTCAATAGTAAAAAGACAACCCCATTGAAAAATAAGCAAAGGTTCTGATCAGACATTTATCCTAAGATTTACAAATGGCTAAAATACACATGGAGAGAAGCTCATTAGTTTGGGAAATATAAATCAAAATCACAATGAGATGCCACTTCATATTCACTACGAGGGCTAAAATTAAAATGACAAACGATAACAGATTCGGAGAGGGTATGAAAACATTGGAATCCTAATACACTGCAGGTAGGATTGTAAAATGGTACAGTCACTTTGGAAAGCAGTTTGGCAGCTCCTTAAACTCCTTGAACTTAACAGTTCCTTAAAATTAACATAAAATTAACAGTTCCTTAAAATTAACAATGTTATATGATAACAATGTTATCATATAACATTATTATATGATTCAGCAATTCCACTCCTGGGTATATACCCCCCAAAATTGAAAACACATGTCTACATAAAAACTTGCACCCAAATGTTCATAACAGGATTACTTGCAATAGTTAAAAAGTAGAATAGGAAAAATGTCTATCAACTGGTGAATGAATAAACAAGATGTGGTATATCAGGTAGTGGAATGTTATTCTACAACAAAAAGAATTGAAATACAATGTAGATGAACCTTGAAAACATTATGCTACATGAATGTAGCCAGTCAAAAGAGGTCATATATTGAATGATTCCATCTATACAAAATTTCCAGAATAGGCAAATTCATAGAGACAAAAACTAGATTAACTATTGCCAGGAGCTAGGAATAGGGAGCAATGGGGAGATGTCTGATAATGGGTATAGAGTTTGTTTTTGTAGTGATGAAAATGAGATATTATTGAGGGTGTACAACTCTGTAAATACAATGAAAAACATTGAATTTTATATTTTAAAAAGGTGAATTTTTTAGTACGTGAATTATAGCTCAATAAAGCTATTATTTAAAAATACAAATGAGTTAATTATCACTTTAAAATAAAGGTGGCACTTGTAAAAAAAAAAAAAAAAAAACAAACCATAACTCAATCTGAGACCGTATTACATAGAGCTAATTGCTTTATGTACATGTTGGGGTACATATGTCCAGAACTTTTTCATACACACACATATTATTTCCACAAAATTGTGATCAAACTACATTCTGTGTTTGCTTTTTTTTCAAGTAACAACATAGCCTTTCCCCCAGGGAGACCAAACCCTCTTCCAACACAGTTTCTCCAGAGGGTGGGAGAGGTACCACTGGGGGTGCTCAGGATGATTTTAGCTGACACTTAGTTGAGCATTTTTCATTTTAATAGTTATCTGTTTACGTTAATGTGTATTGAAAAATATAATTAGTACCTCAAACCCATGGTGGCACAGATATCATTGCTTAGGGTGAGGATAGTGTGGGACTATATGTTTTAAAAACTGAGTCCACATAAAGAAATATGTTAAATTTATTATAATAGAGCTGAACATAGGGCAAAACCCCCAAAGTGGTACTGAAATAACTGTAGTTTGAAAAATACTGTTACAAAACGTGATTGTTAATCACGGCACAGTGTTTTGTCGCGTGGATACACTGTTGCTCCATCACTATTGACAGGCCACTGGGTGTGTTCTGGATTAGGAATAGTTCCTCTGATGAGTCTCTCCTAGCCCAGTCGGAGCCCTCCTTGTCATATTGGCCAGTTAAAGCCGTTCCAGTGATGCTCTAGGGACCACTTGTGTAAGTTAAGAATGTAAATTTCCTTGATGGATGTGCTTAAAAAGCTACATATTCTTCTCATGGTAAGGCAGGAGACAAGAAGGGTGCCAGGCAGCCATGATGGGTTAAACCACTTCCTTTCCCCTGTGTTCTTCTCCCCTCCATCCCCTGCCCTCTCCAGGATTCATGACACGTGGGTCCTGGAACAGTGACCAGGAAAACTTGAGGTTCTTCCCACAAGATACCTCTTGCCCTCATTGCAACCACTTCCTTCCGTCTCCTTCCCATTCTCCTCCCGACAAACGGATTCGGAACAGCGAGCCCGCTTGGTAAACCCAGCTCCGAGAAGGACAAAATGCCTGATCTGTGTTGAAAAGGCAACACCATGTATTTAGAAATAACCTGTTTTCAGGAAATTCAGAACAATCTTCTTAAAGTTATGCTGGAGCTAGCCAATTTCTCTTTTAGGGTCACTTGTTTGTATTAATAGAAATCCATCTGCATAAAGTGACAGTCTACGTTCCTGTTCCCCCGTCTGTCACCAGATGGAGACTTGGTCAATGTGGGATGCTGTCTTTCACGCAGATGCCAGCATATATAAAAAGACAAGTTATTGGTGGAAATTATAAGAGATGGAGATTAGGACCATTCTAAAACAGACTTGGATCTCTGCTTTTGACACAGGAAATGTTGTTTACGCCATTTCAGTGGGATTGCCTAAAATATACCGGTTCCACGCGGAAGATAATTACACTACTTACTAACAGATAATGCATTCTTCCGAGTAAGTTTAAAAAAATAAAAAAGAAATTCTTCCAGTTAACACTTATTTATCCTTTTTACTCACCTATCCTTGACTGTGGAGCCTTTTTGTTTTTAAATTAATAAATGTTAGAGAAGTGAGCAGGGGAGGGCAGGTCGTTTCAGGAGCATGTGGACTGGAACTCAGTTCCCAGCCCCAGGCCCTTGGCTCTGCTAAGTCAAACAGCTACTGACGCCCAGGGGCAGCTGGATACAAACGGGGCCTGAAGCTCTGTTAGAGCCTGGCAGAGATGAGGGAGGCGGTGCACAGAGCTCTTCGCCATTACCTGGCTGAGTACTTGGAAAGCAGCATCAGTCCCACAGGCTGAGGATCTGAAAGTGGCTGATCCTGGGAAGACAGTGGAAGGTCCTTCCCTCCCCATTTTATGCCATAGCCAGAAGTCACCCTGACTTTTGTTTTCTACACGATCGTGCTCTACAGCTGGACCAGTGCTGGGCACGGAGTGCACCTGAGTACCTGCCAAGACGCAGCTTCCCTCTTTACCCAGGTCCTCCCCTGGCTTCTACTGGAGTTTCCTGGTTCATTTTCCAGATCCCTCCACTCCACAGGATCATAGCCTTCTTGTCCGGATCCCTCATTACCCCTCCAGAACCTTGACAGCTCTCCCTTTCCTCTGTCCCAAACCATTGTTGGAAGATCCGGGATTGGTCAGGACTCCCACTGACCCGAGAGGACTGACCAATTCACGACAACAGCATGGCCCAGCAGAAGGCCATTTTTCTCATATAATAGGAGATCCAGAGGGAGCATCCATCCAGGACTTCTGGAACTGACGTAGGAGTTCATCAAAGACGTAGGCTTTTCTTGGTTTTCTGTTCTGCCATCTCTTTGTGATTACAAGATGACTTTTTGACTCCCAGTCCTCAAATCTATTTCTAGGGAGGTTAACAGCGATAAGGGCTAAAGGCATGAGCTAGCTAAATCTGTCCTTTTTATTTCATCAAGAAAGAGTACTTCACAGAAGTGTCACCCAAAAGAATTTTGCTTCCAACCTATTGGCCAATACTAAGCAACATGGCCACCTCTAATATCAAGAGAGTCTGAGGAAGCTTTTTTAACTAGGCACTTTGTATCCCCAAACAAAATTTGGGTTCTGTTATAAAGAAGAACGGGAGAATAGATATTGGGTAATGCTTCAACACTACCATAAACAAGTCCAAAGAAAAAGTTGGCCAACTTGGAATGATGTGATGCTCTCATATGCTTTATTTCCTACGTAAATTCCACCTGGCAGCTCCTACGCCCACACTGTTTAGGACTTGCTTGATATTGCTGGTGACTGGAATACCTCATCTATCATATTGCTACATGTTGACCTATTGGCCATAGCCCTCAGCAGCCAACCGCATAGCTAGTGAAGTTCTGTGACATTTACTTACTTTTTTTTCCAACCATCTCATGTCAGTCTCATGAAAGCTCATATCTTGTGGCCAGGACTGAATGAGTTATGACAATATAAGATCTCAAACAGGGTGAAAGGCAATGACGATTGGAAGAATCAGGACAAGAGTTTAATTCACTGAAGTGATAAAAGATATACCTGGAACTAAGAAATATGAGTGACAAGTAAAAGTCCCATCTTTCCCTAACCCTCCATCCCAACTCCAGGGGAAATTTGTTTGTTTTTTTTGTTTCTAGTATATATACTGCCAGAAAATTTTCAACTGTATACAAACATACATGGTAGAATTTTTATAAGTGTGACACGAGTGACAGTATACTAAGCACCTGTTGTATAACTTGATATTTTTCCATACATAAGGATCTACCTGATTCTGCTTGGTATCACATTATTCAGATGTATCCAAATTTCTTAAACTAGTCCCCTACTAAGGGGCATTTATCTTGTTTTCAGTTGTTTTCCATTATTCAGAATACTGCAGTGAACAGCTTTCTACAACGGACTTTGATCATCTCTGTGAGTATGTGTTGGACAATTTCCTACAAGTGCCATAGAAATTCACATTTATTAAAAAGAATGAAATTGGGATTGCCCCAGAAAATCTTGGTTGCATAGGCAGAATAATTAAAACTATTTTCTGCTCACAAATAGCCTTGTAGATTTGAGTGGGAACTTATTTTTTCATTCACTATCAGCTACAGTTGAAAATTCAGAAGAAATTTATTTTGGTTTCTTCTTAGGACACATTTAAATGATATCCCTGCCCCCCAAAAGTCTGCAAGTTAATAAAAATTATTAATATAAGATTCATTAGTATTACACTTTTGTAAAGTGCAGCGCATAACTGGCACGGAGATTTAAATAATTCAAAAGAGAAAACAAAACAACTTTGCCTTAGAATAGCCAGAAGACTAGACCAAAAGTGGCGTGGATTTTCTTTCTACATTTTACTATACTGGAGGATGCCATTCTACTAGGACATTTCGGGAAAAAATATTATTTTAATATTAAAAGAACCCTATATATATAAAATGGTGTAAAATTTAAAATTTACATACTTTTTTAGATAAATAAGAGATTTTGAAGAAATTTTATTCTTGCTACAGATTAGTCTATGAACCCCATCTCTTATATATTTATATCTGCGGTTAGTGTTATATCTGTGACAAGGTTTCACTGGATGAACACATTAATTTTTCCTTCCACTCCTCATTCGTAAGAATTTGTGTCTATGTGTGTGCACAGACAGATTTAAAAGAACACAACAAAGGAAATTATATTCAAGTGCCAAATAGAGAGTTTGTAGAATTGGTAATATTAACTCTTGTTAGAGTAATGTATTGTTCTGTGTTGAGGTTAATAAATGGGAAAGTCTAGGGTAACTAAATTCCATGTAAGCTTCTAAAGTTGTGGTTTGCTTGCCTTTGACTGATCTTAGGTCAACACAGAGACTAGACTGTGAGACTTTGAAAAAAAAAATGTTTTTTTAAGAATTTAAAAGAAATGATGAACAAAACTTTCTGTCCATATCAAAAGGACTTTCATGATGTCTCCAAGCATTTGTTGAAACCAGAAATATAGCATTTCATAGGATATTTCCTAAAGCTTTAAATTTTTCTGTCATGCTCAAGGCCTGAGGAATTATAGCTGTTTCTTTTACCTGTCCTGGCGTTATGTAAAAAGTAAGCCCTTTACCTTGTTTGTCTTTGTTCCATGTCTCTTTTTATAAAGATGAATGATGACCTTGTGACTTTTGAACATCAGTGATGGGTTATTTCAGGACTTTTCCCCCCAATAGAGCTGCCTTTTTTTTTTTTTTAACCTTTTATCTATTTTGGAGTTAAGCATTGGCAGTATCACCCTGGCCCTCTTACTTTGGGAATGACTGGGAAAAAAAAAATCAACTTCTTAAAAGGATTATCTTTTTAGTTTTGTTTTTCCTTTTATACTTAAAACTCTTCATACATCCCCCAGCCTTTTGTTTCTATTTGCATCCCAAATCTGTATTACTTGGTGGCCAGTCAATGTACGTTAAGTTTCTGTTTCCAAAGTTACCGGCGTCTTCCACATCATTTCACAAGTGGGGACACTGAGGCACCAAAGGCAATAAGGGGTTTTGGAGTGTCTTTAACTTGGTTTTTGATAGAACTGAGATCAGATGCACGGCTTTTTCTTTCCAACTATGCTTTCCCCCTTGTTTCCTAGCCTCCCTCTGAACTCTCTGGTTCTTTAAATGATGGGGTTGTAAACAGCGAGTAGAATAACTAGCTGGTGAAACAGGAGTGGCTGTTGTAGTCAGCCACAGACACACAGGAAGAGCTAGCTGAACATTAACCTTGGGGGAGGAGATGACCAGCCTCTTCAATAATGTTAACCACCCATTCAGGCTCACTCAACCAGACTCTGTTCTTCTATTCTTTCAATAAATCTGTACCTTATAGTACTGAGTTAAAGGAAACATGAACCTTAGATGGAGAGTCAGGAAGACCCGTAAGTTACCATGATAGATATTAATAGAAGATTCAGAGGAGAGAGAAGTTGCTTTCAGGAGGAAGATCTGGGAAGTCTTTATGGAGAAGTTCAGCGCCTGGTACATAGTAAGTATCTGGTAAGTTTTTGCTTACCGGATAGTTACTAATATCCAGTATTATGGATGAGGCTGCATGTGAGCCAGGTCACTGAGAATAAGTAGGAATTAGTCATATTGAGTTGAGAGAGAAGGAGATGAAGCCAGAGGGAATTGTGTGGACAAAGGAGAGACATTTTTGACATGCACAGAAAAGAGCTAATGTCTAGCCAAGTCTGACAGCCCCAGGGGCCTTCTCTCCTTCAGCTGTGGCTATTTGACCTCTACTCTCGGCTTCCTGACAATCACTTGGACCCTCTGTGAATATGTGTGTGTGTGTGTGTGTGTGTGTGTGTCCCAGATCTGATGTTCAGATTGCCGGTCAAGCGTTGATTGTCAACCAGGCCTTTTCTTGTTTTTGAGCCTCATCACAGTGCTGATCTCTAGATTTCTGTCCCATTTCTTGGACCTGAGCCCGTATTTAGTAATCAGCCTGCACTTCAGTCTCTCTCAGATATAAGCCCTGCCTCATTCTTGGCCTTTCAACACTTTAAAGACATTGATCCACTGTCTTTTGGCCTCTAAGGCTTCTGATGAGGTAGTCACAGCCCTTTCAATCATTGTTCCCCTGTATGTGATGTGTCATTTTTCCTTAGCAACTTGTAAGATTTTTTTTGTTTTAATCTTTGGTTTTCAGCAGTTTGATTATGATGTGTCAGGTCTGGTTTTCTTTGAGTTTATCCTCCTTGGGGTTCACTGAGCTGCTTTAATCTGCAAATTTATGTCTTTCTTCAATTGTGGAAGTTTTCAACCCTAATCTGTTTTTCTTTTCTTTGTGAAATTGTGATGACATATATGTTAGGCCTTTTGATATTGTTCTATAGGTCCCTGAGGTTCTATTTTATTTTATATTTTCCCTTCTCTGCTCTTTAGATTGGATAATTTTTATTGATCTACCTTTTTATTCATAGACTTTTCTGTCATTTCTATTCTGCTGTTGAGCCTATGCACTGATTTTTTTAAAAATTCAGGTATTGTATTTTTTTAGTTTTGAAATTTCCAATCAGTTTGTTTTATAGTTTCTATTTCTTTGCAGAGAACTTATTTCTTTCCATTCGTTGCAAGTATTTTTACCTTTGCCTCATGGATCATAGCTATAACAGCTGCTTTAAAATCTCTGCCTAAGAATTTCAACATCTGGGACATTTCAAAGTGATGTATGTTTCTTATCTTTTCCTTTGAGAATTGGCCACATTTTCCCAGTTCTATGAGTAGTTTTGGATTGTATCTCGGACATTGTGAATATTATGTAGTGTAGACTATTGGTATAAAACAAGTGGAAAACATTGATTTTTTTGTTTGATTTATCAGGCAATCAACCTAGTTAGGTTCAGACTGAAAGTTCTGTTTTACCCTCTGTGTGCGGTGGTTTTAATCTATGTTCAGCTTTTAAAGCCTGTGGTATGCTGCTTTGAGTATGTCCCACGCATGTGCCACTCAGGGATCAATCTCCCACTTGAGCTGTAGTTTAATATCAGTTCAGCTCTCCCAGCCTGTGCTGTGCTGGTTTGGGTCTATCCATGCATGAACTTGTGTGAGTTCATGAACAGAATTATGGGATCCCTTTCTATAGCTCTCTTCTCTCCATACTTTCTGGCCCACAAAGATCCCTTTTCCCAGCTCTTTCATCTAGATAGTCAAGGTTATCATCTCAGTTTTAGCAGTCTGCCCAGCTGACTCTTTCCCTGCTCTGTGTTTGGGGCCACCCTCAGGGCAAAGCTATGGGAAAAGAAAAAAAGAATACTTGGGAAATTCATACCTTTTCAGGTAACCTCCCCAAGTTTCAACTTCCTTCTTCAATCTGCTTGCTTTGGCTTAACTTTTAGAGTCCTTAGGGGTTAATTTTTGTATTTTGTTAAGAGTTTTTTGTTATGATCAGTAAAAGAGGTAGGCTGTGTTGGGCTTGCCCTATTATGCCAGAAACAGTCTAAGTTCATATGGAAAGTCCATTTTTGAGGAGCTTGGAAAGGAAAATGAAGAAAACAGCAGGATGGTGCATTGGTAAGGAGGCAATGTGGAAACAAGGAGGTCTTAGAACGGTCTAGGGGGACTTGTTTGAAGGCCAGCATCAGAGACTTAGAGGAGAAGTTAAATAATAAAGATGATATGCCTCCATTAGAGGAAATGATGCTAGAGAGGGCTCTGAAAATTAGGTCAAAGCAGGTAGATTGTGGAGGGAAGATGAACTCAACTTGCAGAAGTGACCTGCAAGGGAATGAATTTCCCAGGTGTCTTGTCTTCCTCTTCTTCACAGCTTTGCCCTGTGGGTGGCTCCAAGCACAGATCTGGAAGGTGGGTCTGAGGTGCAGACTGCTAAAACGCAGATAATCCCCTTTCTGGCCTGAAGAATTGGGTAAAGGGGCACTTGAGGGCCAGGGAGTGTGTAGTGTGTAGTGTGCTTGGAACCCACAGAACTGCATGTATAGATCTGACCGCAGTCTCAGGAAGGAAGGGATGGGATTCAGGACATAAGTTGTGGATATGGCTTACAGGAGAGGAGACAAGCTTCCTTTTCTGGGATGGAGGAAGGAAGGTGAGGATGGGGATAAACCCCAGAATTATTGGGGTGAAGAGAAAACAAGCTAAGTTGGCTGATACCTAACATCCTGCTGGGATCACCTGCCAAGGGTAAGGGGGCTAAGTTGGGGTCCAGGACTTATGAAGACATCTTTAGCTAATCAAATCCTCATGAGGTTTAAAAGGACTTCAATCCAGATGCAGTGCTAGTATTTTATCTCTGGCTGAAGCAGGTCATCCCCATGTACCCTTTAAACCAGCACTGTTCCCATAGGAGCTAAATGTCAGACCAGAACTTGTCAGGAGGGAACTAGGTCTAAACTTGGATAACATGTGCATTGCATATTCTCTCCATTTCTAGAGTTGAAAATGGCTTTGGAAAAAAAAAATCATACAATTATAATATGTGGACCACAGAAGAAAGAAGGAAAGTTAGCAATGTTCTGGGAATGGTGCCCAGCTCTTTTATGATTCTGAGTAGTAAAGTTGCAGCTTGCCACATGCAAACTTGTTGGCAGAATGCAGGCTGGAGCAATGCTCAGTCAAGGCCTCTCACTCATCCACTTCATTTTTTGCCAGCATCACCATTATTAATGAAGAGCGACTGAGCCTCCTGGCAGGTTCAAGTTAGTTCTGATGTAATTGTCCATTATCTCTCTTGTAATCACTTCCATGCAGTTCAAGTTCCTCCCTTCTATTTCCTGAAATCTAACTCCCAGCACTCTGGTTCTGGGTGCACCAAAATGCCAAGTCACTTCAGATTGGATTTCTTCTGACTTTCTCTTCCCAGTACTAAACTCTGCACCTCTCTCAGTTGAAGAGAAAAATCATTTAGAGAGTTACTGTTGGTTTAATTTCTATTAACAAGGTACAATATCAACATTTTCCTCCAGGCAGGGGTACAAATGACATGTTTTTTCCATATGTGGTTTGTGTGTGTGTAAGTGCTCTAAGACTGTTTTTATTAAAACAAAGCAAGATCTACTTCCTGTGAGACCCGATGTTTTGTTGTTAAATGATGGGGTTTTGTGTTTCTATGTTAAAGTCCCCTGGGCTGGGGTCACAATTAGAGGTGGTGGGAACTGACTGAAGATCACCCCAGAGTGTCAGCTAAAGGGGGTTCAGATGAAGCTGAGGACAAGGAAAAAAGAATGCTTTTGGGGATGAAAAATGACTTACAAATGGACTACCAACCACAAACTGCTGGTTTGATTAGTTTAAAATTAATAATGTGCTGAATGATGATCTCCTCTTGACTTTAGTAAGGATTTAATATATGTTCCGATCATCCAGATAATCTTGATTTTTTAAAAAAGTGAATTGCAGCGTCATATGACACTAATCTCATTCATCAGTTTTTGTCTCATAAAGTCAGAATCCCATGGGTAGGTTTATGAGTTCAGGAAGGAAACTAAGCTGTAGACTCCTGGATATTTAAGGCTGAAAAAATATATATTGCAATCCTCTCATCCAACTCCTTTATTTTATAACCAGAAATTGAAACATATGAGAAGTTAAGCAACTTGTTAAAAGTCACACAGTTGGTTACTGCCATAGCCTCAATGGAGATGCACGTGTATTCACTCCCTGTCTACGAGCTTTCCCTTTTACCTTGAAGATTCATGCTTGTCTTGCTGCCTTTGTGTTTTCTCTTTAGATCGAAGAGTTGGAGGTCGGTGGGTGTGGGAGGAAGGAGAGAGAATACAGAAAGAAAGTCCCTGAAAAGGAGTCAGTTTCTCAGAAGGGAATGGCTTAAAGATGTTGATGCTCATTTATTATAAGATTTCCATTCACTTAGGAGAAAGTCTGTGATTCTCACTCCTAGGAGGACTCCTGGGATCCAGAAACCCCCTAAGACCCTCCAACATTTAGCAATCATGCCAGGCCAGTGAGGGACTTCCTTGAGCTCACAGCACAAATGGTGTTTGGTGTTTCCTGCCTGTGCTCTCCTCCCTCGATGAACCAACACACACAGCTCATCATTGTATTATGAGGGGCCTGTCGCAAACTGAAAGTTAAGATTTTTTAGGTGCTCTTAGACTTGGTTAATGTGAGAATTTTCCCTTGGAAAAAAATAACTAAATGAATGAAAAGTTCTGGCGACTTCCAGGCAAATTAGAAAATGTGGATTTTATTTAGGTTTTCAATGATCATCCTCTCTCCTGCATACGTATTCATGCTCATCAGTATGAGCCAATCCAGCCAATTCAAAGAACACAAAACCAGATGGGAATAGTTTCTCAGGTGTGATTTAGGGAGTAGCATTACCCAGTATTGTTAGAATGGGTTAGAATCAGACTCTAAGGGAAGACAGAGAGTCCAGATGGCTCTAGAAATTCAATCTCAGGGCCTGACAGCGTGGGAATTGAACTGGCCTGCCCCAAATCACTGACAACCACTAGACAGGTTGCTGGGATGAGGCAAAAGATCTTGATTCAGGTGGTAAAGAATGTTTTCTGGAATGCCCTAAGCACTAGCCATCATTTCCCAAATTCTTCTTCTTCCTTCTTCTATTGCTGGAACCAGACACAGGCCACCTAGATAGTGACTTGGGGAAACAAAGTAACTTAGCTCTGCTAGACAAAGACCCAAGACTCATTCATACATCAGCAACCAGCCTAGAACACACCTCTTGTCTTTTTTAGGAATGCTCTTCTTTCCATCCACAGATGTACCAGTGGCTGCTCTTAAACTCCTTTTTATGACCAAGTGAGACAATCAATTTGTGGAAAGAATAGGAGGTTTTAAAAAGGAGCCCCTTGGCCCAATCCTGGTGGGAACAAAACCACAATTAGCTATAGAGCCTTACGAAGGTGCTTTTAACCTCTTTATACCTAAGGGTTCACTTCTCCAGAATAATCTCTATAGTCATTCCCAGTTTAAAATTCTGTGTTTATTACCCTGTCAAGGCTGCATATTGTAGTCATAACAACTTCCACCTGCACCTGAACACCACTTACATTTGGCACCTCATGCTTTGTTTTGTTACTCAAGGTGTGGTTCATGGACCGTCATTAGTGAAAGTTTGTAAGAAATGAGAATGTCAGCCCATGCCCCAGACCTACACAATCAGGATCTGCATTCTTACAAGATCCCCAGGTGTGTGGACATTCAAGCTTCAGAATCATTACTCAAGTGGGCTCTCAGAAAACCGGATGTGAACCTGAGAAATTTCACCAATCCTATTGTGTTTTGAGGTCTACATAGGTTAAAAAAAAAAGTGAAAACAATCTGCTTATTATTTGTTATAGACACACATATAATTAATGAATATGTGTGTATGTAATTCCATTTTCATGTAGAGATCCATTCTCTCAGTAAGGAGCTAAATAAGATAAGCTCTGAAATCAATAATTTTATCTTCCAGTAACTAATCTGGAGCACACCCTATACACAGCACTGTGCCAGGCACTGCTTAAACAGTAATAAGCAAAACAACTACATTTTCTGCCCTCCTGGAATTTGCTGTAAATTCAGTAGGAGCTTTCATGATACCTGGAAGATAGTGACCGTATCTTTTACATCTTTGTGTCTTCCAAAAGGTCTAGAGCTGGTACAATATAATAAAGATTCAATAGACTTTTCTCAAGTTAAAAACATAATAGCAACCACTTCTCAGCTTTTTTGGCTAGGACCAAGTGTAGTATCTGTTCTTATAAGTTTAAAATGATAATAGCATTATGCCTGGAAATTACCTGAATAATATTTTGCAATTGTTCAAGCTGTTTGTACAAAACCCATCAGCAAGCTGCAAAAAATGTGGTTAGCATTTAATTAATTCTGTTTCTTCTCACATTATTAAAGTCTGAGCAGTTTGTCAGGTTTTATTAGTAGCAAATAACTTTCCAAATGCAATGTACCCACGTTTCCATTACACACAAATAATATTTGGTTAGATATTACCTAAGCCTGTTATCTACCTGACGGGGTAAAAAAAAAAAAAACATTTCAGCAGGAAAAAAAAAATCATGATGTTTGGTTAGAACTTGTTCTACTTTTGTTTTTTCCATATTGATTTCTGCCTGTGATTCAAAATGTTTGTGTCTGAATGGAGATTTCCAGATCACAGACTTTTGATTGAATGATAATGAGTCAGATTCCCACCTGTCTTATCTTTAATATTTTCTTTGCAAGTTAAATAGAAAGATGGAAAGATAATTTGGCTCCAATATAGAATGATTTGAAAACACCAGCCTAGAAAAAAAAATTGACTGGAAAATAAAAGCATAGGGAAAATCGTAGAGTTGGAAGACAACTTAGACAAAGTCTAATCATGTTGGAGGGAGAGTGGGGTGAGTGGGGGCAGCCCCTCCCCCTCATTTTATAGATGAGGAAAAGGAGGCCTGGAAAGCAGAATTGACTTGCTGAAAGTCAGTCAAGTTTTAGGGAAGCAAATAGAAATTATTTAAGATGGATGCCTTTAGTTCTGTAAAAAAGATTCTCTAGTGCAGTGGTCCCCAACCTTTTTGGCACCAGGGACTAGTTTCATGGAAGACAATTTTCCACAGACTGGGGATGGGTGGGGTGGGGTGTTGTGGGTGGGTGGGAAGTGTGGTGCAGAGCTCAGGTAGTGATGTGCTGCCCATTTCCTAACAGGCCATGGACTGGTACTGGACCTCAGCCTGGGGGTTGGGGATCACAGCTCTAGTGAAAGCACTAATGGATTTCATTTTTATAACCTAGGTATATTAAAAAACAACTTGTGAGGTAGGTATATTTACCTATGAAATTCCAAACTCTCTTTTTCTTATATTCTCCATTTAATTGTTACTCTGATGCCTTTTTTCCAAATCATCCTTGTTGATTTTCTTATTATAGTTGAAGTAAGTTTCTTGTAGACATCATATAGTTAGGTCATGGTGTTTTGTTTGTTTAAGTTTAACAATCTCTGTCTTTTAATTGGCACATTTGGACCATTTGCATTTAAGATAAATATTGATGTGCTTGGATTTAGGTCTACATTTTATTATTTGTTTTCTGTTTTATTTCTCTGTTTTCTCTGAGGTTATTTAAATGTTTTTTAGTATTCCATTGTAATTTTTCTATTGTATGTTTGGCTATATCTCTTTGTATAGTTTTTTTTACTGATTGCTGCAAAGAACACGGTACACATACTTAACTTTTTACAGTTGTCTTGGGATTAATATTTTACCACTCCAAGTGGAATGTAGAAACCTTATCACTATATAGAATCCTTTACTCTCTCCCATTAATGTTGTATTATATGTATATATTTTGTATAATCCTATGTATTGTATGTATATATTTTGAAAAGTTAATCAGATATGTTATAATTTTTGCTTATAATCATCCAAAATATTTTAAAGAATTAGAGAGGAGAAGAATAGTCTACTATATTTACCTATAGATCTAACATTTCTGTGCCTCTTCCTTTATCCCTGATATTCTAAATTTCCTTCTGCTATTACTTCCCTCTGTTTGAACTTTTAGAAGTTCTTTTTGAGTAGGTCTTCAGTTAAGAATTCTCTTAGTTTTCCTTCTGAGAATACCTTTATTTCTCTTTCATTCCTCATGAACATTTTTACTGAATATAGAATTCTGGGTTGATATTCCTTTGCTTTCAACACACAAAAAAATATCATGTCACTTCTCCCTGGCTCCATGGTTTTTCATGAGAAATTTGCAGTCATTTTTAAAATGTCATGCCACTTTGTTCTGCCTTCATAGTTTTTTATGAGAAATCCACCATGAGTTGAAACATTGCACCCTATAAGTAATGTGCTATTTTTTTCTTTGGCTGTTTTTTTATCATTTGTCTTTACTTTTCAGCAGTTTGATTATAATGCATCTGGGTATGGGTTTTTATTTTTTCTTTTTAGAATTCCCTGAGCTTCTTGAATTTGTAGATCTATGTCTTTCACAAAACTTAGGAGATTTTTCAGCCATCGTTTTTTTCAAATTTTTTTCTGCACTTCATTTTCTCTTCTCCTTCTGAGATTCCAATGACATAAATCTAGACATTTTGGTATTATCACACAGGTCCCAAAGGCTCTATTCATGTTTTCTTTTTTAATATTCTTTTTTCTTTTCACTTGTTCATATTGCATAACTACTGTCGGTCTATCTTCAATTTACTGACTCTTATCTTTGTCATTTCTCTTATTCCATTGAGCTCATCTAATGAGTTTTTATTTTAGTTATCTACTTTTAGCTCTGAAATTTGTATGTGGTTCTTCTTTATATTTTCAATTTTTATGAGACTTTCCATCTTTCCGTTCATTTCAAAAACATTTATTCTTACTTCTTGGAGCATATTTGTAATAGGTGCTATAAAGTCTTTGTCAGATAATTCCAACATCTATGTCTTCTCAGCTTTGGCATCTGTTAACTGTCTTTTTCCATGCAAGTTGAGATTTTACTAGTTCTTCATTTGCTGAGTAATTTTGGATTTTATCTTCCACATTTTGAATTATGTTGTGAGATGCTGGGTCTTTTTTGAATCTATGGAGAATTTTGAAGCTTTTGTTTTACCAGATGAACAGTGTGCTTGGATTCAGGCCACAAGTTCCAAATGGCCTTCTGTAGTTTCAATGTCTATTCCATCTTCAAAGCCTCATAGTGCTATTTAGGTCAATCCTACATGGGCACTGTCCAGTGGCAATTCTGAGACCTGGCCAGTAATCTATTCCATAGCTCCATTCTCAAACTCTGTGGGATGCTGTTTAGTGTCAAATCTACACTTGTACAGCTCATAAGACTAGGAGTTCATAAGTACCTTATATGTATTTATGGGTTTACTTTCCTGAGCTTCTCCTTCTTTGCTTCCAGTTCTCTGCGACTCCCTTTTTTCATCCTCTGGCAGAAAGCTGGGCTTTATTTGTCCACTCTGCAATGTAATTCCTGCATAGCCCATATCCAGAGCCAAACAGTAGGAGGACAGAGGGAGAAAAACCTCGGGAGGGGTTCCCTTTACTCTCATGGGACCCCAGTTCCTTCCATCTGGAGGAAGGTCCACTCCCTCAGAGTTGTAGATGCCTATAGGCCACTGGGTCCTGGGAAGCAAGAGAATAGAAAAGAGAAAAAAGGAATAAAAACACTGTATTTTGAGATCCCTTTTCTTCTACTTGAGCTTGAACTAGAGGACTTTTCCTAAAATTCTTTCTGTCTGTATCAATGGTAACTTCTGAGTTTCAGGGTGCCTGAGTTCAGGCCAAATAACATCAATAACAACATCTCATTGATGGTTTAGTGGTACTTAGAACTGTGGCCTTTTCCCCCAATCTACCTACTTTTTACTCTTCAGAGTCCTCGAATAACTGCTCCATGCATTCTGTTGAGGTGTTTAACTGCACCAACTGGGTGGAATGTGCTCTCCATCTTACTAGGAATGAGAACTTTGGAAGCTGTAAAAATTCAAAATAAAACAGATATTTAGGTCTCAGCGACAGAGATTCAATTCAGTTTGTATGGGATGAGATTAGAACAAAAATATATATTGTTTAAAGAATATCCATGTGATTTGAATATATGCCTAAGGTGCAAAACTCTGTCATAAACAAAGATACCTATTGAGAGATATTTTACTTTAAAATCCATTGCTACCTTTTATTGCTATCTTTGCTAGACACTGCTGGATATTTTAAGAGTTGTTTAACTTTATAGAAAATGGTTAGGAGTTCATGCTCTGGAATGAGTTGTACCTGGTTTGGGATGGTTTTTACTATAATAGAACACTCATTAGTTTTCTGTTCTTCAATAATTTGCTTTACCTCCAAGGCTGTTTTGCATCTGGAAAATAGGATAACAATAAAACCTACATTAAAGTGTTATTAGAAGTGTTAAGTGAGATAACAAATGTAAAGCACACAGTATAGTGCCTGGAATATGGTAAATATTCAATAAACATTAACTATTATTACCACTCACATCTTAAAGGTGAGAAATCTGAAGCTCAGACAGGTTAAATGACTTTCTCAAAGCTTCTTCTAAGAGCTAGGAATGTTACATTAACCAGACCCTGAAACATGTTTTGAGGAACACATGTCCCTCTGTGATAGAACAGCTGGAAACATCTGAGAAGACCTTTTAAGACTGAAATAGTTTAGATATAGTTTTGCCTGTATGAAAAAGAAGTTTGTCCAATTCATTTTAAATGTTTATGGGTAACAATTAAGAAGATGTAGCTTCTTTTAGGAAGCCCAACTTATAATAACTTAAAGGCAGAGTCTCCAGTGGAGAGTATTTGTTCTAGAAACCTCCAGTGACTTCTTTCCATATGTGCATGTGCTTAAGCTTTTGCATGGTGATAGAGAATAAGGAAATACCAGATTTTTAATTTCCCCTTCTGCTACTGTGAGCCCAGGAACAATGTTTTTTGTTTGTTTGTTTGTTTTTATCTTAAACACGATGCATATAGATTTAGGATCGTGTTCAGAATCATCAATTAAATGGTTGCTAGACATATAATCTATGTGTATGTATAGTATAAATGATGATACAGTATTTGTAATTCATACATAGTGTTTTATTATCTATTGAATTTTAAACTAACAAGGAACTCCTCCCAGGTTTTCTAAACTGAAGGCTTCAAGTGATATTTTAACTTATTTGCTTCCCAAAATGTACATTTAATTTTAATTTTCCTTTCTAGTTCTTCCCTTCTCATAATTCTCAAAAAAGAAAAAATATATTTTTCTTCTAGGCAGAAGAGGTCCTGGTACTCTCCTAGGAAAAGTTCTATCATTATAATATGATTCCCTCTTTGAGAATGAGGAGTGGCGTCTGCCTCTTACATTTTATCTGCCAATTTATTAGTAGGAATAGCTCTTTGGAGATCTTTATTCTATCATGTAACATTATCCATGTCAGAAGCACAACATCTAGAATAAATTTAATGTACCTTTAAAACCACGCTGTTGACATATTCACAAACTGTAAACGTTTTCTTGGTCTGTATGTGTAGGTGGAGGGAGGCAAAGAGGTGGTAACACCCTAACTGGGTGGGGGAAATGACTCTGTTGACTCTCAGATGGTAAATGTCAACATTTTCCCAAATTCAAACTTGACATTCAGAACAAGTCTAACTTCCATCACGTCTTCATGGAACAATGACAAGTTCTTTACTTTGTAATTTCTATTCCTCAACCTTCAAACAGCATCTCTTGCCGCCTTTGTCAGCAGCACCTTGTAATTCTCAGTCTTGAGAGTTAAGCTTCGGCAGACAAGGATCTCACGTTATCAACTGCATTTTTGGTGAAGTCATATTACAAGGACTTGTTGGCAGCATGGCCCAGTAAATACCTTCCTCTTGGGTAGAAACTAGCACAAGCACACATGACAATACTTGAACAGGGGCTGGGGGGAATCTTAGAAATGATCCATGACATAGTTGTAGTGAGCCAAAGGTTTTCTTGGAGAAGGTTGAGTACTTATGAAGCAAGACAGGGAATCCTTTGCTCTGAATTACACCGAACTGTGTGCACTGTGCACACAGTGTAGATAGCTTTTAAAACCTATCGCCTCTGCTAACGAAGGCTCTTTGAACATAGGTTAGGACAGGATGCATGGGTTTGTATGAGCAACAGATGGTTTTAGAAAAAATACAAATGTGCCAAGTTGGGATTTGATTTTCATTTTCTAACAGTATAACATTGTGATCTGGAAGTAGTTGTGTCTTGGAAGGAAAAGACAGACAGGTGCACACAGCCTATCTAAACCATACCCATTGTGGATTTCCTACTCTGATATTTCTTCTGCCAGTTCTTTTCTTTTTAGCAGACAATATGGTGGAGGTGGAAAAAGTCAGATTTAACTAGGTTCAATCTTGGGCCTACCATTTACTAGCTATTGATGGGATACATCTCTTCTCTGAGCCTCAGTTTCCTCATCTGTAAAGCAGGAGAAAAGCAATAATGATCCACTAAGTTACTAAGATGATTAAGAGAGAGAGCATTTTGGTATTTATTCCCTAGCAAGTAGACTCAGGAAAAAAAAAAAAAGAGAGAGAGAGAGAGATAGCATTTAAAAATAGCTTTGAAAACCATAAAGCTTTAAATATATGCTGATAATGACAATGGTAATAACATTTATAATGGTAAACATGTATTGAATACTTACAATGTGCCGAGGACTACTTTTAACGCATCATCTTGCTTGGTCCTCACAGCAACCTGAAGAAACACATACCAAACATGACACTTGTCACCAAGAAAGGACTCAATAAATATTTTTTTAGAGGATCTCAATTTTTCAGAGGAGAAAACTCTGGTTCACGAAATTTAATAATTCATTCTTTCTTTCCTTCATTCATTTAATGAATTCTTGCATTTAATTTCCAAATAAAGACTTCATGCCCCCTGAAGGCAGAACACATATCTCTCCAGTTCACCAGGATCCTTGGAATAAATGTAGAAACAAATTTAGACCACTAGTTCTCAACAAGCAGTGATTTTGCCACCCAGGGGACATTGGGAAATGCTCAGAGGCATTTTTGCTTGTTACAACTGGCTGGGCTACTGGCATCTAGAGGGTAGGAACCAGGGGTGATGCTCAGCATCCTACAATGCACACACAGGGCATCTCCCCACAACAGATGCTAAAAAATGATTTGCAGCCACAGTTACTGTGTGGTAAGCTGTTGCTATATGTGACTCTGTCTCTAAGAGTGTCACTGTGCCTTCTACTGGTGGGTGGCCCAACACTTTGTTGGAAAAGAGCCACCAGGGTCCTCAATTCTGGTTCCAGACTTCTTTAGCTGCTGCTTTAATTGACCAACAGATTCTAATTATAAACTGATGCTTCCTTCAGAGAGGACTCTTCTTTCCAAAACTGTTGCCCATTTCTGATGGTTGAGATATTGAAATGTCGTTAGTGGTAATTTATTCATACATTCCATATATATTTATTGAATACTTTCTGGACATACGAGAAGAAAAATCACAATCCCTCCTCTAAAATGTTTATAGATCTGGTGCTGGAATGAGGGCAATAATGGATTTTTAAAGTCCACTAGTAGGCTACATACTGTGTGATTCCAACTATCTGACATTCTGGACAAGGCAAAACTATGGAGACAGTAAAAATATCAGTGGTTGGCAGGAGTTAGGGAGAGGGAAGGATGACCAGGTGGGGCACAGAGTATTTTGGGGGCAGTGAAGCTACTCTGTATGACACTGTATTAGTGGTTACAGGTCACTATACATTTGTCTAAACCCATAGAATGTATGACACCAAGAGTGAACTCTAATGTAAACTGTAGACTTTGGGTAATAATAATGTGTCAATGTAGGTTCATCTATTGTACTATATGCACCGCTCCGGTGGGGAATGTTGATTACAGGGGAGGCTGTGTACAGACCATGTTCCCTTCCTTACTTCTATCATCTTCCTTATTTCCTTAGCACATACAATCCTTCACATTCTTTAGAATGCAATTCAACTCCCACATCATTCATAAAAAATTAATGACTCCAGCTCCAGTCTAATTGAGTCTTAAAAAAAAAAAATTTGAGATGTATTGTTTGTATAATTAATCTGGGCCCTTCATCATTGTTAGATACAATGGATTAGACTTTAATCAATCTCTGTTTAACACTATTTTTATAGAAGGGTTTCTCAACCTTAGCACTATTGACATTTGGGGCTAGATAATTCTTTTGTGGGGGGGATGTTGTAGGATGTTTAACAGCATTCTTGGCCTCTACCCCCTAGATTCCAGTAGCACAGACCCCCCAGGGGTGACAAGCAACAGTGTCTCCAGACATTGCCAAATGTCTCCAAAGGTGAGGAGCAAAGTCACCTGCAGTTAAGAACTACTCCTAGAGTACCTCCCTGAAACTCAGAGCCTAGAAAGTTGAAAACTACATTTCTCAGACTCTGTTACAGCGAGGATTCTGGCCAGAAAATAGGTTCTGAGAAGCAGGTGAACTTGTGCCAGATTTGCAAGGCTAGGTTGAAGTGGAGACCATCTTCTTTTACCTTTGGCTGTTTTCAAATGGCAAAAAGCATTGTGGAGATGCAAAATATTTCTGCAGCAATATTCCATGCCCACCCGCCTGGGTGCTGAGGAAGAGGAGTAGGGTGGGTGAGGCATGGTCAGTCTCAGTGTTCCAGGTCACATCCTCTAGTCATACGGGTTTCAGGAGGCAATTTCCACATCAGCACAGTGTGGGCAGCCTCCTGATTCCTGAATGGCAGCTGTCAAAGTGAGTTCCTGAATTCAACCAATCCGGTGGTGACTTCAGAGGTACTAGCTCCTCTGGTGGTCAGTTCTGTAATGTTCTAGGAGTCGTCCCTGAGGGCCAGTTGAGAACGAACTCTTCAGCCTTCCACAGTTTTTTCTGCACCTAGGTCACCTCACCAGTCTTTCCCCAAATGAAGCCATGTGGTTTCTCTTTCCTGAACTGAACCCATATAAGGCCTTACTTTGATTAGTTGACTCTTTCATTGATTTCCTTTCTTTCTGAGTGGTTAGGCTGTTACAGGAAGGAATCATATTTATTTCTCTTACCCACCTCCCAGAATTTCTATCCAGTCCTCTGCTCAGAGTGGGAACTAGGAAAGCAGTTGGATTAGTTTGTATTGGCATTGTCTAAAAACTTTCTTGGTGACTAAAAACTTGAAAGAAGAGATGAAAAAACAGAGACTTCTCACCCTGCCCTGACACACACATACACATACTCTTCTCCAGACCCTCTTCTTCAGTATTTCTCCAACCCTGGGCCTGCACGTCCGAGCTAGGTGTGAGAAATTGACGCTCGTGTAAAACTCCTGTGAGGCCTCCTTCTTACTGGGCTCAATCACACTCTCCCTTCCAGACAAAAGGCCACGGAATGTATCCAGGACACTTTCTCCCTAGAATAATTGCAATCAGGCTTTTGGCTTTACATATCTATTTGCTGATGACTTCCAGGTTTACATCTCCAGGCCTGGCCTCTCTTTTGAACTCCAAATTTGTGTAAACAAATTCCTATCTGTCATCTCCATATGGATGTCTAATATCATATTAAATGTAACACGTGCAAACCCAAACTCTTCTTTCCCTAACCCAGGCTGCTTCTTTCATTGCCTTTTGCTTCTTTTTAGTAAATGCCACCACCATTCACTCCTATAAAAAAACCTGGAAATAATCATGAATTTCTCCCTTTCCTTCAACTCCACTGTCAGACTATCAGCAATCCTGTGTTTTAACCCAAAAATCCTTCTAAAATCCATCCACTTCACTCTATCCCCATGCTTCCACTTTGATTCAAACCATCATTGCCTCTCAATGCCCTCACTGGTTTCTCTGCTTTCGCTCTTTCTCTCACGGTTTGTTTATTTATTTGTTTATTTACTGAGACAGGGTCTTGCTTTGTCACCCTGGGTAGAGTGCAGTGGCAGTATCATAGCTCACCGCAACCTCAAGCTCCTGAGCTCAAGCAATCCTTTTGCCTCGGCCTCCCGAGTAGCTAGGACTGCAGGCGCACACCACTACACCTGGCTAAGTTTTCTATTTTTTGTAGAGACGGGGTCTAGCTCTTGTTCAGGCTGGTCTTGAACTCCTGACTTCAAGCAATCCTCCTGTCTCGGCCTCCCAGAGTGCTAGGATTACAGGCATAAGCCACCGTGCCTGGCTTCTTCCACATTTTAAAACATGAATTTGATCATGTCTCTACTTAGCTTAGATCTGGGCAATAGCTTCTCCTCAGAATAAGATAGACACACCTTACTTTAATGAACAAGGTCCTGCATGATGCGGCCTCTGCCTAGCTCTCCAAACTCATCCTACACCACTCTCCTCTTGCTATGGTTTGATTGTTTTGTCCCCTCTAAATTCATGTGCTGGAAGCTTAATTCCCAGTGTAACAGTGTTGGAAGGCAGGGCCTAACAGGAGGTGTCAGGTCATGAGTGCCTGCCCTCATGTATGGATTAATGCCACTATAAAAAGGGCACGCAGGAGTGGGTTTGCTCTCTGCTGCTCCTCTGCCACGTGAAGAACAGTATCCTCCCCTCTGGAGAATGCAGTGCTCAAGGTACCATCTTACAAGTGGAGACCAGGCCCCCACCAGACACCAAACCTGCTGGGGTCTTGACCTTGGATTGCCCAGCCCTCAGAGCTCTGAGAAATAAATTTCTGTTCTTTTTGAATTAGCCCACCTCAGGTAGTCTGTTATAGCAGGATACCATAGGACTAAGACAGCCCTTATTGTTTACATTCCTTCCCCAGGCCTATTTTCTCTTCCCTGAATTGCCTGAGCTCATTCTCATGCCAGGGTCTCTGCAGATCCTGTCTCTCTCACTTTCTGCACCTGCACTCTAGCTCTGTGCACGTCTAGTTCTTGTCATCTTTCAGATCTTAGCTCACAGGTCACTTTCCAGACACGTTTTACTTCATCATCCCATCTTAAGTAAACCCCACCATCCGAGTCACCCTGTTAATTTCCTTTATAGCAATCGTCACTACGTAAACTACCTTGCCTACTTCTCTGTTTTCTCTTATTGCCTGTGCCCGCCCACTAGAACGTAACCCTCTTGAGGGCAGGACTCTGTGTGTGTCTCACTGCTGCATCTCAGCACCTGAAGCAGTACCTGGCACGTGGCAGGCTCTCAGGAAATACGTGTTGAATAGATGAATAGTTGAATACATTCTTACCCATGTTTATTAGGCCTGTTGTTAAAAGGGTGGAAGGATAAAGTATAAATAAATATCTTTAACACAATTATCAACTTGGCTTTGTAGGAAAGGTTCATGCTGTTGAACTGAAAGTGACATTGTCATTGCTTAGGTATGAAATTGACACTATTTCTGGAAAAGTTCTTTGGCATTCTTCATTCTAGCACAGCCAGGCCTGGAAAAGAGGGGCTTTAGTGTATGTTTTATATAGAATAGATAATAAGAATAATAACAATACCAGTGCGATAAATAGGCCATATTGATATATGCTCTCACTATGGCCAGACACTCTTCTAAGCACTTCAGTCCTCATAGTAACCTGGTGCGGTAGGTACTACTAGTAGTCTCATCTTACAGATGAGTAAACGGAGGCACAGAGAGTTTAAATCATGGCCAGTAAATGTCAGAACTTTGATTCTCTCTCAGGCAGTCTGGCTCCAGGGATACAGTACAGCCTTTACTAATAAATGCATCCCTTTGACCATGGTGCTGGTGATGGATGAAATAGATGAGCAAATCTGCCTTTCCTTTAAAGTTTGCCGGTAGGTCTGAATGCTTAGAAGCTGTCAATGAGCTGGTCTTAAAACATGTTGGCCATGCCAGAAAGCTTGTGCTTAGAGCCTTGGAGTCCAGGGCTTTGTTGTTGCAAGCAGAGCTCCATGCTAGCTAGCTTTCTTCCCAGTGTCCGGGCATGCGTTTGCATCTCTGTGACTAACATATTTTCTTGCTAGATCTTTACAACCGCTCTGACTCCACCAATGTCAGCATCCAGGTCTACAATGCCAGAGTGACACCATGCAGGGCAGCTGAGCATGCGTGGGAGGCATTCCCCTAGGTGCCTCCATTTCTTCCTCTCTTCCTCTCCCGTGGCATCTCTTCCATTCTCAGACCTAGTGTGCTCCCTTCACATCGCTGCGTTGGGCGCATCAAATCTCTGAAATAAGACCTGGTCGCTACCTCTATTTTAAGGCTGGCTCATTCGATAAGGACTGTTTCCAAAGATCAGTCTTGTTATTAGCAGAGGACAGCAGTAGCCAAAGCAGAACAGAGTGAGAGCCTCGGTGCCCTGGTCAGAAACTCCCTGGGGACTGGAGGAGGGAAGAGTGCAGGAAACCTTTTCTTGACACATCGCTGGGCCACGACCTGACGCAATAATCCAGAAAAGCACATGTGCGCGGTAGTCACAGATTTCTTCTCCCTCCTGCTGGAATATTGAGTTGGAGAAAATATTCAGAGTTGGGGCTGGGATGTTGCTAGTAAGGCAGAGATTTCAGGTGAGAAGTAAATGTGCAGAGCGGATGCAGTGACCTTTCTTATTTGCAGTGTTTTCATTCCGCAGCTTGCACGGCAGGGACCCTGACATCAGAGGCTCTGACGGCTCGAGGCTGTGTTGGAGAGGAAATAAATGAGCCTGCCCTACTTCCAGAGGCTCGAGTAATCTCCGCGCGGCACGGAACCTGGGCCGGGCAAGATGTGTGTGGACGAGCGACCTCTGGTGGCCTGAGGCGGGAGTTGCATCGCCTGCCCGGACAGGCGGGGGGGAAGGCAGAGGGGACCCTGACTCAGGCCACCGAGTCTGCGTGCCCAGCCCGGCCTGGGTGTTAGGGAGGATTCAAAGGAATTATAAACAGGCAAGTTTAAGGAGCTTATCCTCTGGCCCAGGGAAATCAAAAGAACATACGGTTTCTCTATTGACTTGAGGACTTAACAGTTTCCTAGAAGGGAGAGGCCCGCATGGATCAGAGTAATCCAAGAAGCCGAGCATGAGCAGGACGGTGGGACTTCGGATGAAAAGGGGGAGGGCATTCTGGGATTCAAGAAGGGCGCACACAAAGCCGGCAGGAGGAAAAACCTTGATGACATGAAGCAGAGATTTCGAATGCAAAAGGATGGGCTGGTCTGAGGTGTGTTGGTATGACTTGGAACCAAGCCATGTGGTGGGAGTCCGGGAATAGAAGCTCCAGCCCTTGTGCGCTCTTTGTAAAGGGCCTCCTGAGGTCTCCACTGCAGAAAACTACCTCACCACCCCCCGCCCCCGCCCCCAGCCTGGGTAGCTCTTTCTGCCCTACGTGTGGCACATTATGGATCTATGATGACAACATCAGGGGTTGCAAACTCAAATGCTACTGGGGCCAAACAGTTAACGTAAATGCATGAAACAGACTGGGTGGAGGATTCTGGCATTTCAAGAGATGTCAACTTTAATTTTAAATTTTTTCAGTGACATTTAGCCAGCTTAGAGTCATAAATACAACTGGACGTAATGGAGGCGGTGACAAAAATAGGAGGGCTTGGACCTCCTTACAGTGGACAGCAGTGACTCAGCTCTGGCCGGTTGTTAGGGTCAGGGATACAGAGCCATTTGCCAAATAGTCAAAGTAGTCAATAGAAGTACATTTGTTATCAAAAATTTTATGTGAAATCTCTCAATGTTGGGTCAACTTTTTAAAACATTGTATAGAGCAGACTTGCAAGTTGTCACTTTATCAATTGGGGTTTAGATTAATCTAGTTTATTCTGAAAAAGAAAGTTTTAAAGCACAGTTACGTATAGCAATTTTACTGCAATTCTTATGTTTTGGGGAGAGCTATTGACTTTGGTGACTGCTTTCATTTCTTTTTGATGAGAACAGAAAGTGTTTCTTTTTCTCTGATGGGTGCTTTGAAACGAGCTTAAGCTGAGGTCTGGGATCCTTTGCTCCTGTTGTCTCTCTGTCCCTCATTAGCAAGTTGGAGTCACTGTTCTGAGTTTCTGTTTCTGCATCAGTAAAATTGGCAATCTAATTCAAGGTCCTTTTAGTACCAATATTCTATGATTCCTAAGGCACCACCTAAATCTAAAATTCTATGATTCTTATTCCAAGCTGGAAGAGGATGTATTTTCCAGCTGACCTCTCATCACAGAACGCTCAGAGAGAATTTCATTTTGTGTGCTGGCCTCCTGTGATCTTCAAGAGAGGCAGCGTAGTGTAGCAAAGTCATTGTCAACTTTGGCCACACATTAGAATAAACCAGAGAGTTTTGCAACAAACTCAATGCCAGACCCCATTATGAGCCACCCACACAAATTGAAGTGGACTCTGGGGATGGATCCCAGGGCTCCAAGTCATGGGGATGTTTCCCTGGATGCCCGTGTGATTCTAATAGGCAGTCAGGATTGAGAGTCAATGGTGTAGGCAGAGGTAGGCATTTGACCCAGTCTCTGGAATCTGAGAAACCTGGGCAGCCGCAAGCCACATTGGAGTCTGAGCACCTTCTTTATAGAGCTGTGAAGATGAGATGAGGTAATGTAGTGAAATTCCCAGCACCAAGTGGGAGCTCTTAAATATGTACTCATATGGGTTGGCTAATATTACATAGATTGTATAATACCATGATTCCCATGGTACTGATTTACTGCTTATTCCAAGAAAGCTGGCTCTCCTGGGGTTTGCCAGTTCTCTGTGGGTGTAGGATTGGGGTTGTTTCAACATCGTAAACTGTCTCCAACCAGGGGATTCTAGATTAGATGCATTCAAGCTCTTCCACAGAGCCCCCTAAATCCAAAAATAACCAGATATTATTTATAGCCTAACAATGACTATACACATTGCCTAATGGGCAAAATTATTTTAATCTATTTTATGTATTTGGCTCTGTGCAAACTTAATTTTAATCAATTTAAAGAAAGAGTTCCATAGACTTAAAATGTTTGAGGACTACTCTTCTAGATCATGTTTTCAAAGTTTAATGTCCATAAGATGCAGCTGGGGGTCTTGTTAAGATGTAGATTCTGATCCAGTAGGTGAGGTTGTGGCCTGAGGTTCTGCATTTAGAGCAAGCTTCTGAGTAGGACTGGCTACATCATTTGTGCGGACCGGTGCAAAATTAAAATACAGATCCTATTGTTCAAAAATTATTAACAATTTCAAAATGGCGACAACAGAGCACTAAACCAAGCGAGGAGTCCTCCTGAGCATGGGACCCTATGCCACTGCACTGCCACATGCCCAGGAAGCCAGCCCTGCTCCCACGTTCTGCCTATGAGTAAACCGAGGCTGATTTACTGGGCATACTGTAAGTAGCAAGGGTCAAATAGGCATTGTCCAATAGACTACGATAATGGAACTGTTCTGTGTCTATGCTGTTCAATACAGTAGCCACTTAGCCACATGGGGCTTGAAATGTAGCTAGTGTAACTGAAACTAAAATGTTCTTGAATTTTAATTAAATTTAAATGGCCCCATGTGTCTAGTGGCTGCCATATTGGAGGGCACAAGGTGGATGTCAACTTTGTCCAGTAGGACAGCTTCCTACTCTAGCAAATGTCAGTTTCCAAATTGACTACAGAGCATTATTGTCAAGAGGAGTCAGACTCGATTCCTCTCATTAGGTTTTAATAGATCTATTTAAACTTTAAAAAAAAAAAAAGAAAAAGAAAAGAAAATCTGACAGGTAATGAATGCTACTCCAAATAGTCTCATGGCGAAAACATGGCCCGAGTTGGGAAATAATAGTTTTCCACATTTACAAAAAATTCTTTTTAATTTACTGTAGAAAATATTGGCAATTCAGATGTTAAAAGTTTCTTGTCTCCTTTCATAAGAAATGACTGACAGCGCTTAAGTGCTGTCTATGTCTTTTAAAACCAAAGTGACTGACATTCTTCAAGCTGGCACTTTTCTGTAGCCTTGGAATGTGACTTGCTCTCCCTCCTGAGAAGGTGGTTTTCAGGTGTCTGGGCTGCTCCTTGGGCTTTTAACCCTTTGTGGTCAGATGCCTTGCTTCTGGTAGTTAGAATGAACCTGCACAGAGAGCGAAGACGGCCTGAGTGCCACCAGCCCTGCTGTTAGGAAACAAAGATACTCTCCAATTCTAAAGGATTTCTTTTTTTGGAATTTGGGCTGAGTGAAATCTCCAAATTGCTAATCTCCAGAGAGGTTTTCTGATTTCCAAACTCTGTTCAAGACTGTTTCAAACTTTTTTTTTTTTTTTAAACAGTTTGAAACAGGGCACTCAGAGAGAGAGAGAAAGAAAGCATGAGCCAGAAGAGAAAGAGAGAAGAGAGAGGGAGAACGCAGGGAGAGGGAGGGAGAGGGAGGAGAGAGAGAGAAAGAAAGAGAGGGAGGGAGAAGGGAGGATGAGGAGAGAGAGAAAGAGTGAGGGAGAAGAAGGAAATGGAGAGAAGGGGGAGAGAAAGAGAGAGAGAGAAGGAAGAGAGAAATCTGACTTCTTGAGTCAAAGAAGATAATACCAGAAGGCTAGGAGACCAGGAAGGAGGGAAAGAATGTGAGAGAAGGTTCTCATTTAAGAATAACAAGACCAAAGTTCCATTCAACAAGAATTTATAAGTACCAGGGGAAACAGTTTGGTTTCTGTGACTGTTTTTTCTCTGGATCTGTAGTTAGTTCATGGCCCTTGACATCAAAGCACAAAACATTCAGCATTCTCCAAATGGGTCACTTCGTAGCAGCTGAGCTGCCCTGAGATATACTGCTTAGAAACCTAACACCTGGAAACAGACCCAGGAATCTACGAGAAGTTAGTAAGTATTAGAATGACAGTGAGGGAAAAGTAATGTGATTCAAAAGTGTTAGGTCAACTGGCCAAGCATTTGGAGAAAACGAATTTTGCTAAATACTTATACTCTACAACAAAATAAATCCCAGATGGATGAAATATTTATGTGTTAAAACTAAACAAAACACACACTGTAAAAGTGTGAGTAAAAGAGTGGAATTTTGCGGGCAGGAGAGCTGTGTGCACTTAATGTGACCAAGCACTGCCAGGCTGGCTGCCATTGTTCACCCTTCAGTATGAGGGTTCCGTGCCTGCAAATCCATACCAACACCTGAGATTGTCTGGTTTCCGGGTTTTGCCATTCCGGTAAGCTCACTATTGTTTTAAAATGCAGTTCTCTGATAACTAATGAATTTGAACATCTCTTCATATACTTGTCAGTTTTTTGGTTTCCATTTTCTTAATAAAGCCACCTTATATCCTTTGCCCAATTTCTATTGAGGCGCCTGTGTTTTTCTTATTGACTTGAGCAAGTTCCTTGTGTATTCTAGCTATCAGTCCCTTGTTAGTTCAGGCTCTGTGAAGATTGTTTTGCTCTTTGTCATCTGTTAATTTTGTCTCTGGTTGTCTTTGTTGAACAGAAGTCCTTCATCTTGATGCAATCACATTCCTCTTGCACAGACCCGTAAATGAATGCGGTGTTGTTTACGGTGGCGGAAGCTGGAGGCGAGCGGTGTGTCCATTCCTGGGAGAGTGGACTGGTGAAATGTGAGACACACACACCACAGAGGACAGAGCAGAAGTCAGCAGCAAGGGCCCGGTGCACACAGAGCATCAAGGAGGGACTGTGAAAATGTAGTGCTGCGTGAAACAAGTAAGAAACAGAATGAGATCTACAACACAATATCACTTATGGCAACTAAAACGTGTGAACATTATACAATACATATTTAGCAAAAACAAATGCAAATGAGAAAGGTACATATTTAACACATTAGACTGGTGGGGCGGGGTTGGAATAGGAATATGAGTAAAAGGGAATAAGTATGAGAGGCGCCTAGGAAGAATTAACCACTGATAATGTCTTAGGAGATGGGGAATTAATGAACTGAATTGACCACACCCAAGAACCTTATGCTCAACTACAGAAGAATATACATGTAAACATTTATATCATGTTGGGCTAAGAAAAGGCTTCCTAAGAGTGACATTTAGGACAAAAACTACAAAGGAATAGGATGATAGAGCTGTGATATGATAAGAAATATATATTAAAACTAAAAATAAAAATGTGTTATTCAAGTTTACCAAACAAAGTAAGTATAATATAATAGAAATTTAAATAACTGAACTTTCCAGTAGTGTGTTTTGTCAGATTTTGGCAAATATACTTCTAAAGTTATTATTTTTATTATTATTATTTTTGAGACAGAGTCTCACTCTGTTGCCTGGGCTAGAGTGCCATGGTGTCAGCCTAGCTCACAGCAACCTCAAACTCCTGGGTTCAAGCAATCTTCCTGCCTCAGCCTCCCGAGTAGCTGGGACTATAGGCATGTGCCACCATGCCCGGCTAATTTTTTCTATATATATTTTTAGTTGTCCATATAATTTCTTTCTATTTTTAGTAGAGACAGGGGTCTGTCTCTTGCTCAGGCTGGTCTCAAACTCCTGAGCTCAAGTGATCCTCCTACTTTGGCCTCCCAGAGTGCTAGGATTACAGGCGTGAGCCACCATGCCTAGCCCTTCTAAAGTTATTAAAGCTGAAAGCTGCACTGAGAATCTTGGAACACCTGTTGGTACAGGTGACACTGCCCTTGACTTCAGCTTCACTTGAGCTACTCGTGCACAGGTGTGGGTGGTGCACGTCCTGCTTCCTCTCACAGCCCTACCGCCCTCTTCACTGGTGGCCTGTGTGTGAGGATGGCTGCTAATGGGAACTCATGCCTGGCTCCCCAAAGCCATGTGATTTCCATGAAGTTACAGCCTAGGCAGTTGCATTGGAGCAAAGGTATGGGACAGGGTTAAAAAATGGGGCACCTGGGGTCGCTCTGCCTTGACAAGAAGAAACTCAGTACAGGACAGCTGCTTTCAGATACCTGAGGGGCTCAAGAAGCAGAGGTGACATAAGGAAGTGGTTTCTACCAATGAAAGCTCTCTAGCAAAGAACTGGGCTCAGAAGCAATGAGGTCCACATCCCTGAACATATTTGTCCTGTAGAGAAAGAAGACCTTCCCCTAGGCTGAACAGGATCCTCACCAAGGTCTCCTGATGCACTTGGATTTTGTGACTGACTGAGCACACCTCTGCCTATTGAGTTGCTGCTTCGAAGGACAAGAAGACCTCAATGGGAATCGGTATCTGAGTAGGAGGCGTCGCTGCATGTGCCTGGTAGCATGTGGAGAGCAGGATTGCGATGTGAGCTTGAATGTTTTTTTAATGTCCTACTTCCCTGGTTAATCACCAGCTCCAGGCAGACTGCTCTGCCCACTGTCCTCCAGTCCCAACACTAGCTGACCTCTCCACAGTCCAAACTGCCTTCTCCTCTCCCATTCCAGCCCTGCACGTTTTCCCACACCTCTCTTCCTCCACAGAGTCTTCTCTGAAAACTCCATCCTGCAGGTCTCCCCTGTGGCACTTGCTGTGGGTCTGCTTCAACATCGCTGGTAGAGCTTACCCGAGTCTACACACCGGCCCACTCACTGCAGAACGGTAAGACAGAAACGTTAAGACAGTGGCCTTTGGAGTCACAGCAAAGTCAGAATTCAGGTCTTACCAGTAGCTACCTATTACTTAGCACCCCTCAGCTTTGGTTTCCTCATCTGTTAATTGGGAAGGATAATGCAAATGACAGCTCAAGTCTGTACCAGGCACCAACTAAGTGCATCATATGGAGAGTATCTCCTAATCCTTTCTCAGCCTAAGAGGTAGGTACTCTTCATCATCTTCACTTGACCGACTCACAGGATTATTGCGAGGCACGTATAGTGCTTCACCCAACACCTGGCACATTCTTGGCACTATATAAATGCTACCTGTAGCCATATAAGCCAGCCCGTTGGATTAGGTGCTAGGCCAGCAACGATAGCCCTAACTCTACTCCTTTCTCCCACTGCCCATGACAATTGAAGCGAGAATAGCTCATCTGCACACTAATTTGGCATTTATTCACATTCTATCTTGGACTTACTGGGTCACTCACATATCTATATATGTCTTGTCTCTTGAGGACAAGAACTTTTAGCATCCTAAGTCCACACAGTCGTGGCGAGTGGAGAAAGCATGCTGGGCGGTGGGGGGCGGGGGGGGGGTGAACCCTGGCTGGGCGGCGCCTCCAACTCAAGCTCGGGAAGGAAGGGAGAGGTGCCAGGTGCCAGACAGATGCTTTGGAGAGAAATGACAAGCTGTGGGTGGGACCTCAGATAATGGAGAGCTCTGGGTCCTCGCAGCCTCCAAGCTTGCCTTGGCAGCAGCTCTTTTCCCTGTTCTCTTTTGAAAGGGAATTATGTGACTGCTGGCACTAGGCAATTATCATTTGTGAGCATTTTTTTTTCTCATGTCATGTCAGAAAAAGACACACACAAACCTTGCCTATGAACATTCAGTACATTCAGGAACTATAGGCATGAGCCAATCTAGTTTTAAAAATGATGTTGCCATCTGAATTCTATTAACCCTACAATGCAATCTCCCTCAGACCAAAATATTGCAATTTCCTTCTCTTTTCACTTTCTTTTTCTCCAATTTAATTTGATTTTTGCTCTCTTTAGAGGATACACAGTAATCAGGTTAGGCCATCGTCTTTTCAGTGTTGCCCTTAGAGCTCCTTCCCTTTCTATTTCAGTCTATTCTTTCCTTCTTCCTTAATCCACTTTCTGCCCAGTGAATATCCCAAGAAGAACTGGACAGAGATAAATCATTTTGCCTTGAAAAGTTATCAGGCTGAAAAAAAAATAAACAAGCTGCTGCCCTCCAAAACTCAGAAAATCACGTTAGCCTAAGGTACCAAGTCTGTTTATTTGCCTTTATCTAAGGGATAGATTTCATTATGAAAGCTGGGCCTGACTGAATGGCCAAAGAAGTCCTTAACACTAGGGAAGTGCCAGAAATAATAAATGAATGTGTTTGTGATTGAAATGGTCCAATCTGGATTTCAGAAGGGATTATATTTGTTTTTTTGGAGGGCAGTGAATCATATAGGTTTTAAATAATAAATCTGCAACTTCAGCTCTTTTGGAGGACATGCAGAATTGCTTGCCAACTCCTGAAAGCCCAGAGAGTAATTGATTTAACAAGACTGAAGCAATATTGCTTTTTATGCAGCTTAAGGTATAAACAAATATTTCTTCTTAACACATTTCTGATGTTTGGTATAATAACATTCATCGAATTAGAAGAAAACAGACACACCTTTAAAAAAAAAACCCAGGCTTCTTTCGTGCCTTCTCTTTCTATATCCAAGAAAACGAAGAATCGAATGAATGAAGAAACTGGAGCAGGGTAAGTGAGGAAGACTAAGGAGCTTGTTTATTTCTTTCTTATACATTTTGGTTACATGTTGACTTGAAAAGAAGGCTCCTGAGTAAAAGATCTAGTTAAAAGTGCCTCTTTATTCTTTAGGGAAGGAAAAAGAAGAATAACAATATAATAACATTTCCACCCTAGCAAGGCTACCCCTGTACATGGTTAGTTTAGCCATGGAGAACATGGTGGTCTGGAATCATTCAAAGAAGTGTCTCTGGCGATTGGGAAGCCTCAGTGATACTCCGTGACAAAAACTCAGGTGCCCTGACTTAGTCACTGGGTCCCACATCTGGCCAGCGTTGCCACCACCCTCTGTCTGGCTTCACGTGCTGGTATCCCAGTCCACTGGGATTCCACCACCCTGAGGCAAGATGCATTTGAACTGAGGTGACCTTCAAAAACATCTTTCAGGAAACAGGCCTGCCAGGTTACAGACATCCTTGGGTACACCCCCAGCAATGTGGCTTAGAAAATTCTCCAATCAGGAAGACTGGGCGTGAATCAATAGGCAGCTCCCGCAATCCAAAGGGAGAGTCTATGTTCCTCCAAAGAAGAATATGAGCCATTTAATCTACAGGGGTAAGAAGGGATATATAAAGGCACTTGGCAAAATTCTTGGTTTCCTTGCCAAACTTTTCTCTGATGGAGAGATGATATAAATAAACATAAACCAACATGAATCTATCTATCTATCTGTCTATTTATCTATGTATCTTTATCTATCATGACATAAATACAGATCCAATTAATATTTTTGATAATATTTATACTGTATTTACATTATTTAACTTGGCATAATAAAGCCATGACATTTAATCTCCCTTTTAATGGGCAAATTTAGAAGTAACTCATGCTTAGGCAGCGCAGCAGCCAAAAGTGTGGTATCAAATCATTGTCAATGTCTCCAAGTGAGCTGTGCTGAAGACTCCTAAAAATAAAAGTTGAGTGGAAGAGTAGGCTTGTACACTCTGTGAAGCAGACACGAACACAATTAGAATTTGCCTCCAACTTTGCAGTCAATTTACCTTTGAATTGATGTCAAACAGGGAAAATTTCAGCCTGAGGACACTTTTTAAAGGAACTGATCAGTATTGGAGAACAGAGGAAACAGAGAGAACCAGGATGGGCGTGTTAATGGAAACTCCATCTCAGTCATGCCTGTAGTGTTAATGTGAATACGACAGTGGAATGAGTATCATTGAAGCAGATAATTCTTCCCGTTCCTATTACCCCACCATTCAACCTGCCAACCTGTCATTATTTTAAGGTAGGAATTTTCTTCCTCTTTGCTGTCTTTAGCATTTGTATATGAGCGCTGAGGTGCTGCAATGATGTGCCTGTAAAATGTACTGGAAGGGAGGCATATCAGGCCAGAGTCCACAGCCTCAAAGAGTACTTGAAGATCTTCAGTGTAACTGGAGGCACAGCAAAAAACACACCTCAAAGCACCTTTGTCATCAGTGATGATCTTTGTTTATCAAGCTCCTAGCTTATCACGATTGACTGTCTTTGTTTAAAAGGTGTCTGTCTGTTTACCTGCTCAAGTGGAAATGATTCTGTCACCAAAATTATCTGAAACAAATATCATTCATTCAAAGGGCCCTTACTGAATCTTCTCTGCCATCCCCACGATAGCCAGGGAGAGCCTAGGTCATGATACCATCTGCTATTTTATCAAACATGTAAAAGGCAGAGCCTGGAGTTAGGCAATAGGATTTGGTGCTTTTGCAGACACGCACAGACGTCCAGAGCTCATCCTCTTTAGATCCTGGAGAAAATGGAAGCAGAATGTGTAGTCACACGGTGATGTCATCTCATCCCACCTTCCTTTTTTAAGGGAAGAAGTCATGTAGCATGGGAGGATCCAGGTGGATCCTACCTAGGGATTCTACCTGGGGTTTTCATCAATCCTATCTCCTTTCTAAGGGGGCTGTTTCTGCGGAGATGGCTTTCAATTCACTCGAGTCCATTCCAATCCAAATTAAATTTGTCAGCACACACACACACACACACACACATGCCTGCCTTCATCTCCAGGTGGGGAAGAAAGGAAAGAGTAAATGAGGAGGGGGTGGAAGCCATAAGTCAGGCAATGGAGAGACCGAGGGTAGCAAAGAAAGCAGAAAGAGAAGGTTTGGAACAATGACTGGGAAATGTTGGTCGTGGGTGAAGCATGGCTGGCTCAACGTGTGAAATCATGTCAAAGCTGTCTTTTCTGCCCAGTTTGTGGTCTCACACCACCCCCAAGTTTTGCTTTAATGTCTCAGTGGGACTTTGTGCATATGCAGTGGGGTGGGGAGGAGTGAAAGCTGGGTTTGGAGCCCTGGGAAGGGAACTATGACAAGAGGAAAGAAACAAGAAGGAAAGAACTGCTAACAATCGCCTCGTGTCTCCACTCTCCTGGCTCTGCTTCCATGTTTACCCTGAACAGCGTGTGATTGCAAGAGCAAGTACTGCAGATTCAGCAGCCGAGGCAGGAAAATGGAAAGTACTCACTTTTGAAAAAGGACACATTTGTGATTGGACAAATGGAACAACTATGTTCATTCATCAGAGGATGCCATACAATGAATTTCCAACTGGTTACCTTTTAAATAACAAGACTTGCTATAATGAAGACTGAAGGGTACTTGAGTTTGGTACTCATGCTATAAAAAGCATCAGGATTTGCACATATATTAAACTTGGTGGGAAGCTCTTGATATAAAGAAATAGAACATTGTGACCCGTGGCTCTTCATCTGTGTGGGCAAATATCTGAGAAATGAATGGCAGGATGTGAAAGAGACCATGCAAAGAGAAAGAAAAGTCCTAAAGAGAAAATTTAGCAACACCTATCCAAGCTCTACCTAAGGAAGAAGGTATTCTCAGGGTGACAAGAGGTATCACCATGTTTTAGCAATGGATGTATCTAACTATCAGATTCTACATTATTAAAAATTTTAATCCAGTTCTGAGGTCATGCTCACCAATCCCCCTCTGATGATCTGGCTTGCTAGAGAGCTTGCTTAAAAGGGATAGAAGACATTGTTTAGGACAGTGAAAATGTCTGGGCTCTCCAAAGTTATATTTCCTATTGTCAACTAACAGTCTTGCATTTATGTAATATATTTGCCTTAATATTCTAGTTGCAATTCTCTTGTATTTAAACTGAATCCAAAATGACATCTTACAAAGTTCACTTTCTTTGGAGCCATATGGAGTAATCATTACCAAGATCAGTAGTTGTTTCCAAATGTGCAACTCCCTAAATCAATGGAAGCCGGTGTCTACAAGGAAATCATATTGTGTAGGATTAGTCAATTTTGAAGTCATCTTAAGTGAGTTATTTTACAGAGTTGACTCAGTTGGTTATGTTTGCTTACCACACACGTTACTTTCCATTACTAATTTCTTTTTCTTTCTTTTCTTTTCTTTTTTTTTTTTTGTAGAGATGGGGTCTCACTGTGTTGCCCAAGCTGGTCTCAAACTCCTGGCCTCAAGCATTCCTCCTGCCTCCACCTCCCAAAGTGCTGGGATTACAGGTGCGAGCTACTATACCCAGCCTCCATTACTAATTTCATCTTGCTCTTTAGCTTACATTTATGTTGATGACATGACCATGTCATCCCTTCTAGCTTAAAGACATCTCCTGGGGTAATTATCCAGTCTTTCAAGGTCTCTTCCCATTTGTTTGATGAGGCCATTCTCCCGGTCTTCTTAGCACCTGCAGGGTGTAGACTAACCCACCTGTTCTTTTGGGCATCATGCTGGCACTAGTGCTAATATTCTGGGTCTGGCCATTGCCTCTGGAATTGAGGTACCCACTTTCTTTGATCTCCTTATCCAAACTCCAGGCTTCTCCTAGGTGGCCAAATCTCTGAACTTATCTAGAGCTCCCAAGGAGCCTCTAAGGCTTAGCTGCTATCCCCTGAGCTGTCCGCCTACTACCCCTCCCTACCATGTTGGTTGCAGAGCTATGTCACTCAGTTAAGCTTTTCTTCTAATCCATGGTCAGAATGATCTTTTATAAACTCATAGTTTTTTTCATCATCACTTCTCCCAAAGTATTCAATGGCTCACCATAGCTTTTAAGACAGATGTCTTACTGAGGCCAGTAGAGCTGTGCACAGGTTGCCTCTGTCCTGTCCCCACCCTCATCTGGCTCCACATTCTCTATGACCCCTGCTCCAGCCTCACTGGCCCTCCTTCAGTCTACAATTCTCACCAAGCTCCTGCGCACAATGGGGACTTTGCACATGCTGCTTCCTCTGCCTTGAATGATCTTTCTCCCCTCTTGCCTAGTTCACTCCTCTTTGCCGTTCAGATCTCAGTTCAACCACTAAGTATTCAATGGATGAATGTGCTCTTAAAGTATTGAGACACTACTCTGTTTATGCCAAGAGTTTTGAAACTGCTGTTAGCAGCTGACTTCTTGCTTCCTAGTGAAGCAGGGGTGGTGAATCAAAACTCTGTGCTTGGCTTTCTCCTTGCTTTTGAGACACCACCCACCTTAGACCCCAGGACTCTGACAACCACAAAGTGAAAAACACTACTTCAGGTGATAAAGAGTCTTTTAAAGCAGAGGAGGGCAAGGTGACATCTATGTTTTAGGAAGTTTACTCTTGAAACAGTCCAAGTTTATTGGGGAGGGGATCATGTACCTCTCATGTACCACTTCACAACTTCTTAGTCTCTTGTGTCTTGCTCCAGCTGGTGCCATGCAAATAGCTCTACATGGGGTCAGGATGACTCAATGTAAGCACATCCTGATGGTTGCCTGCTTCTTCCCAGGGCCACATGCCTCTTCCCTCCCACCATGGGGTCTCCTGTTGATATGAAGGTATGGGACATCACAGGATCCTGCCCAGCATCCACAAATGCTCAATCTGTATGTTGAGAAACATATTACTTCACAGGGACAAGTTCTCCCTTTTCTCCCCTAGAAGGATGGTCCTGAGATGGAACTTGTGTGTCTTGATGATTTTCCAGGCTCAAGCAATCAGTTGCACTTAGCAACAGCCAGCATGGTGATGCATCTGTATGTTGCCTCTCCTTCCCTCTGTCTCTTTGTCGTTGTCTTTCCCTACTTATCCCTGGTATGTGCTCCCTAATTAAGCAGCAGCCTCTATCTCTGGCTAAAACTAAGGGGCAAGAGACAATGGCAGAGGAATTTCCAGGAGGTCCTGGTCACCAGAAGCCCATCCCTAAGTTTGGATGGATGACTGGTGGCTTCGCCAATAATTCATGCAAGAGATGACCCAGGCCTGGTCACAAGGCATAGCTATGAGGATGGAGAGCAGAGGTAGACCAGAGTGAGATTTTGGGAGGAGAAAAGGTAGAATGTAATGACCAGTTGGATTTGGTCTAGGATGACTCCCAGGTTTCTAGCTGGTGCACTTGCACAGGAAGATAGAAGTTCAGTTTTGCAAATGTTGTGCTTGAGCTACCTGTGAGATGATCAAGAAGAGGTGTCCAGTAAGTGGCTGGAGTTACGGATCTGGAGCTTAGTAAAGAGGTCTGAACTGACCACGAAGATGTGAGGCTCTTGTGGATGCTTGAAGTCAAGGAGGGGGTGACTTGACTCACTCAGAAAAAGCATGTAGAGTAAGAAAAGGGCCAAAGAGGCATCCATGGGGTGGATTTGAGCAGATGAAAAGAGAACAGCCATGGAAGAGGAAAGTGAGCTCTAAGATATATGAGCATATGGTGGTATCTAGCCTAATCGTGTGAGAAAATGGTCTTCAATACATCTCTACATGAGAAAATGGAAAATTTGAGAGACAAGATCAAAAGACCTTTTGTCTATACAAAGCTGTCAGAGTAACTCCCAACTTGCCTTAATATATAGGTAATATTCAACATAATATGGTCACTAACTATAAATTACTTCTAAACTTTGAAACTGGAAAGATTAAGCCATATGATCTTGGCAGAAATCACAGTATTGAGGGAAAAAAATCCACACTTAAGAGAGGGGAAAATGTCAACTTACTTGCAAATTGATGAGTTTCAGTTTTAGTAACTCTGAAATAAGGATTCCTTGGCTACATCCCTCCTCCAGGTCCAAATGTTGGTTTGGGGAGTTGGAGCGAGATAAGTCCTCAATCTCTTTCTTAGATGTGTATCTATATTCAAAAATATAAAAATAAACATTTTAAAACAAATAAGTGCCCTATAAAGATATACAACTATTATGTACCCATAATAATTAAACATAAAAAATAATAAAAGAAAAACAAAAATTGTTGCCATTGCAGAGTTTCTAATGATCATTTACTAACAGGGCTCATATAGACCTTTTGTAAAAACCTATTTTAATTGTGTATTCTGGAGCAAATTCAAAATACAGTTGACCCCTGAACAACACAGAGGTTAGGGTCACTGATCCCATGAACAGTCAAAAATTCACGTATAACTTTTGACTCCCCAAAACTTAACTACTAACAACCTACCATTGACTGGAAGCCTTATGGATAATATAAATAGTCAATCAATACATATTGTGCATGTTATATATGTTATATACTGTATTTGTATGATAAAGTAATCTAGAGGAAAGAAAATGTTATTAAGAAAATCACAAGAAAGGGAAAATGTATTTACTATTCATTAAATGGAAGTGGATCATATAAAGGTCTTCACCTCACCATCTTCACTAGAGTAGGCTGAGGAAGAAGAGGAAGAGGAAGGGTTGGTGGTACTGTCTCAGGGGTGGCAGAGGTGGGAGAAAATCCGTGTACAAGAAGTGGACCTGTACAGTTCAAACCCATGTTGTTCAAGGATCAACTGTATTATAAAGGCAAAGTGACTACTTACTAAATTCATTTAGGTAAATTTAGGAAAAGTCTAGCAATCCCAATACTGGGCATATACCCAAAGGAAAAAAAAGACATTCTATAAAAAAGACATCTGCACTAGAATGTTTATAGCAGCACAATGCACAATTCAAAGATGTGGAAACAACCCAAGTGCTCATCAATACATCAGTGGATTAATAAAATGTGGTCTATGTATACCACGGAGTTCTACTCAACCACAAAAAACAATGGTGATCTAGCACCTCTTGTATTATCCTGGATAGACCTGGAACCCATTCTACTAAGTGAAGTATCACAAGAATGGAAAAACAAGCACCACATGTACTTACCATCAAATTGATATTAACTAATCAACACTTAAGTGCACATATAGTAGTAACATTCATTGAGTGTCGGGCAGGTGGGAGTGGGGAGGAGGGGATGGGTATATTCACACCTAATGGGTGCAGTGTGCACCATCTGAGGGTTGCACATGCTTGAAGCTCTGACCCAGATGAGGCAAAGACGATATATGTAACCTAAACATTTGTAACCCCATAATATGCTGAAATAAAAAAAAATAATAAACATAAAAATTAAAAAAAAAGAAAAGACAGGTTCAGCATCTGGCATACTCCACATAATTTTGAAGTAGTGAATCATGCTATTAATGTCTAAAGCCTCATTGTTATAATTAAATGCTGCAATGATAAATATCTATGCATTTGACCACTAATATGAGACCAAAGAACTTTATTTCTAATCAAAGCAACTGTGAAAATCTGGGTAGAGCAGGTCTTGAACTGGTATCAACAGGACAAACCATTAGTAGCAGCTAAATAGCTATTAAAATATAGCAAAATTTCTTAGTTAATCTTGATCAATAGGATAACTTGTGTCACATCAGATATTGAAAAATATATAGGTATCTTTTAAAAATGAAATTTCAAGCTGAATTTGGTTGCATGATATGTATTTGGCCATATTTTTCTTTCTGGCTCATTCTATAGTCACAAATGCTGTTGCACAGAGACTGCATGGTGATTAGAATACATGAGATGCAGTATATAGCTTTTGATTTTCTAAGAGGGCTGAGTTGTAAGAACTTCATATATCTGGGGGCTTTTGATACAGATCCACAATTGAAACAAAAACTTCTAACAAACCTGGAGAAGTTTCCATTCAGCAGGATGAGCTAACCCAAAAAACAGTCACTTCTGGCCAGCTAGCCTGCTTAGGTTGTAGCTGTCAATTTGGTAAGTAGTCTGGTTTGTTGGTTGGCAAAGTGCTGGGAAGGCTGATGTGCAACCCCAGTACACACACACACACACGCACACACAATGCACACATACAAGGTTACAATTGCTGAACTCAAAGAAGAGACTCGTTTTTTTTACAAATTGAAAATGAATAAGACCGTATGTCTCAGTGTCTGTTATCCTAATCCAAATGGTATGCAGGCATCAATTGGAGCACTTGTTAGCTATTCAACTTCCAAGATTAACTCAACAGTAACAATAAGGAATAGAAATTTTAGTAAACGGCAGAGTACCCAAAAGGAAAAAATGCATTCTCAAGGTCTGGTTTCTTAGCAGTGAGTTTCCATTCCCCTTACTTAACATATAAAGTCTTAAAGAGGCAGTGTGACCCTACCCTGCCATTGCAACTCTAACCAGATGGTGAGCTCGACTCCTTTGGTAGGATAGGCGGTGTTCCAGGAGTCTCGAGTGGCCATTCTAACAGAAGAGGATCATTGCCAACAGGGAAATGAAGTAGACATTCATAACACAAAAGGCCTCCTTTCTCCATGTATATAGCTGTATGTTTGGATGCATTTTCCAGGTATAAGTCTCAGGTCAATTCTCATTCTTTCGTTTTTTAGTTCTCACATTTTCAAAGGCAAGCTTTAATATCTTAGTAAGAAAGCTTTTCTCAGAAAAACAGCTTTTCCTTTTCGTGTAACTGAATCTATACAAAAGAAAAGGACATGAGTGTTAATTTCATTCTGTGGGACATGCCGTCCCAACAAGCCCTCTCCAGGAACCCCTTTGTGTGCATCCCACAATGACACAAACACAGCCCTGTGAGTCAGGGATGTTGCTGCTGAGTTTTCCCAGAGTAAGCCCTGGAGGCTTCCGATTTGCTTGCACAGACAACCAAGAAATAAGTGACTTTGGGGCCTTGGAAATAAATTATTGGGCCTGTCGAGCCCACGGATGCAATGTTTCTGGGTCTCATCTATAAAATTATTTCCCACTTATTCCATTTATAAATCTCTTTACTCCCATTTATTCTACGGACCATTGCCAGAATGATTTTCCTAACGTTAACTCTGATCTCTGCCTTGCCCTGCTCAGTGGCCAATCTGCACCCTCAGACTGACGTGGAAACGTTCCGTCTATAATCAAGACCTGCTGGTATAAACTGTCAGCCAATTGTTTAGCAATTTTCTCTCAAATTCCCCCACTTATACTCTGCCCTTGAGCCAAAGTGGATTGTTTCTGTTCTCTGTGTAACTTTACACTGCTGTTTCTCCGGTCTCGATCTCGTAACATCTTTCAAGTCCCCCAAAGCCTATTTGAAATCTCTTCTCTTTAATGAAACATTTCCCTGGATCCTCCAAGTATATATGGTTCTCCCCTCTTTCAGTCACAGCTGGACCCTGTACTTCTCTTAACAACGTGTGTATTACTCCTAGACAAGCATGTGCTTATTTGAACCCCATCTTCTAGTTGGACTGTAAGCTCCCTGAAGGCAGGCAGCATGTCTTGATTGTATCTTTGTGTCCATAGCCCAAACTCTACAGCACAGCGCCCTGCACAAAATGGATATCTGTGGGAAGAAACTGAATCAATATATTTTACATTTATTTATAAACAACCAAAGGGGTGTCACGTGAAGCGACACTTTGCAATGGAAGTGAAGTATTAGGTAAGAAATGTCCATAGAGAACCTTTGTCTCTGTTCCCTTTAGAGAAGAAAGAATATCTTTCATCCAGTCCTCCTACCAACCTGCTACTATCCCACACCATGAATATACCAGTGAGGTTAAGAAACAGCAAAAGAGAGAAATGAGACTTCACGTTTCTACGCCATGTTGCCTCCAGAGTGAAAGGACTTCACTGTCTCAGCACCATTCTTAGAGAGTCTGTGAATGGTAAGGAAAGTGCAGGAAAAGAGGAGTTTGGGGTGAGTGACGCAGCTCCTTACTGCTAACCAAGAAAATTGGGAGGCGGGCGGTGAGGGTAGCTTGGGAATGGGAAGAGAAAAGGAAAAATGGGGTACACTGGAGCACTGAATTAGAGAAAACACACCTTCCTGTGTGTAGAGACCAAGGCTGCTGGGAACATGGTCACAGCTACACAGCTCTGCTCTTTTGACTTCATCTCCTTGCCTCTTTGCCTATGAGAGTCCACAGAGGTGATGGGAGTCAAAGCTCTTGAAGATTCGTGAATTAAAAGACACTGTGTAAAGGCAAAGTTATTATTATTATTATAAGGAAACTGTCATAGACAGAAACAGACACCACAATGCATAATTTTTTTAAAAAGCAAATACCATGCTGTCAAATTGGATCCTGACTGGCTGCTAGATAATTTGGCAACCGTAGCAGAGCAAATGTTCGGGAGAGGTGAGTATTTTTCCACTATTCCAGAAGGCTGGAAGCATAAACAGCAACAATTTTTGCATCAATCTTTCAGCCATGTCCATCAAATTAGGCTTTCAAGTTTAATGCTGAATAAAATACCCTAAACACAGCCGAGAACAAGCCCAGACAGAACATCCTGAAAGTGGGGAGCCGAAAGAGAGCACGTGCACGTTCCATGTGAACGTTTCAGCAGTGTCAGAAAATGCAGCACGTTAAAAAAAGAATCAGTCGGTGGATTTCTTCTTCCCTTTCAATGGCCCAAAGGGAATTGGCGTTTCAACTGTAGGATGCGCTGTCATAGCAGCTTAGGCAGAGTTGATAGTATCAGAAGGGGAAGAGCAGTTAGCTGGACACCCTGTACTCTACAATTAACTGGGACACTCTGAGAGCAGAGAACACCTACACAGTGTGTCTGTTACACAGCCTAGCTCTTGGTGGCAGCCGTCTCAGCACACGGCAACATCAGCTGTGTTTATCTGGATTTAGGACCGAGGGCATAGTCGGGAGTGTCGGGGCTGGCATGCAGCCACAGACCTGCCCACAAGCAAAGGGATTGGCTAATAATAGTTATGTTTATACCAGGGAGAATTGAAGCCACAGCAGAAGGGGAAACTAAAGACATTAAATTTTAGTGGAGCTAATTTTGGAAGAATGGGGAAAGTGCTGAAGGAAATGAAACAGGATAAATCTGTTGAGGAGAAAGCCACGGAGGAAATAGAACGTGTTTAAAGGTAAATTAATGCATGACCAAAATCACTACAAGCTACCCAATCATAAATATTCCAATGGGAGGCGGAAAAAAAAAAAGGCCAAGGTGGATTAAAAGGGAAGATTGATGGTGAGAGAAACAGAAATGCTGTATAATGTGAAGCTGTGGAAGTATAAGAAATCCAGGATTGGCTAAAAGACAGTAACTGAATGAAAATAAAATGTGGAGAGGTAAATCTTCTGCTGGACAAACACCACTGTTTCCTTCCAGGTCTCCTCCTGTCATCCTATAAATATTCTTATTTGTAGCTTTCTGCCCGGCATCCGCTTCAACTCTCTGGATTCAACCCATGCTGACTCCCATATGTTCTTGACTGAAGGTAGGCAGTTGTTTTATTTCAAGGTGAAGGGGAAACCCACCTCAGAGAAAGTGCTAGGATTGAGGCAATAGTTACTCTCTCTGCTAAGAAGGCTCCCCTGGCATCAGAACAAGAGGTGAGAGAAATTTCCCAGGTGCACAAGACTAAGTCGAGGCGTAGACTGTAGAGATGTAGACCATAGACCAGCATCTCGTATAAAGAACACAGAGTCACTGATGAAGGGACATGGGAGTTTCTCTGCCTCTGTGTTCCCTGGGGGACATTCCCCTGAACTCAATGGGGAAAAGGCTCATGTCTATCTGTGTGTGGCTTTGCACAAGGGTAAGGACAGCACGAGAGACCTACGACTTTAAGCCTTAACTCCCTAATAAGTAGGTCAGTAGAAGTCTGCAAATTAAAAATGGAACTCAGGAAGGGGCCAAAATTATACCTTATGGATAAATTATCAGCAAATGACTCCCACGCAGGATGGCAAAAAGGGGAAAATTAAGAAAAATAATCCTCTGATCTGTAGAAATCAAATACAAGAGTTTTAATATTTCATTTTAATAGAGTCTGGGGGGCTCGGTTTGGTAGTAGCTTTCTTTTGGTTCAAAGATTCTGGAATTGTTTTCTAGGTACTGGTAGTTACTACTCACAGGTAACCCCCTAGGACTCCCGCCTAGAGGCCCTGCTGGAAGCCAGCCACCAGTCAGGAATCATCCCCAGGTCAGGAATCCCCAGCGCGTTCCACCGGCTTTGTCGGAGCTTCACTTGGAGGAGAGCAGGCATGGCCAGACTTTCCACATCTTACTTTCACAATAGAGATAGTAGCATTTCGTCACTAAGAAATCTGGTGCCGGAGAGTCCCAGAAAACAGAGTAGGGCTTAGAGCCAGCTTGAAGACGAAAGACAGCAGGCTGATTCTCAGATTCTGGGGAAGAAGAGTCTATGCTTGGCGATACTAATGCCCCAGCTCATAGTATGTCAATAACAGAAATTAGGAGACAGCTGTACCCAAGTTAAAGAGTATCTCCCCATCCCCCAAAATGGGTATCCACTCAGAACCTCAAAATGTGACCTTATTTGGAAATAAGATTGTTGCAGATGTACTAGTTAAATTAAGATGAAGTCATATAGGATTAGGGTTGTCTCTAAATTTAATGACTGGTGTCCTTATAAGAAGGCCATGAGACTACACCTGTGAATAGCCACTGCACTCCAGCCTAGGCAATGTAGCAAGACCCTGTCTCAAAAAAAAAGAAAAGAAAAGAAAAAAAACCCAGGTGAAGACACAGATACAAACAGCCACACCCAGAGGAAAGATGGCCATGTGAAGACAGAGCAGAGACTGGAATGATGCAGCTACAGGCCAAGGAACACCAAGGATGCCTGGCAACCAGAAGAAGCTAGAAAGAGGCAGGAAGGATTCTTCCCTAGAATCTTCAGAGGGAGCATGGCCCTGCTGATTTTGGACTTCTGGCCTCCAGAACTGAGACAATAAGTGCCTATTGTTTTTAGGACAGTTTGTAGTGCTTCGTTTTGACCGGTCTAGAAAACTAATACAAGGGCTATAACAGGTGGATATTCTGACAATAACCAAGAAAGCAGGGAGGGAGCTATCAGAACAACTACAAAAAGCTGACCCACGCACAATAAAAGCAGCTCCCAGGGCCTTTTACCATAGAGTAAACAACTCAATGCAGCACACACATGGTTAGGGGAGAAGGGAAAAGTCAGTGGACATTTAAAACATTGAGTCTCAGGACAATTTTGATATGTATGAAAGCAATGTTTTAATGCCCATTGGCCAGACACTGCAAAGGGAACAGGATCAGACTGGCAGAAAAGAATGTGTCTTTTGTTTCCAAGGGGCAGTGTTTTTAGCAGCACTCTGCTGGAAGCCATTCTTTCCTGCCCAAAAGCCCGTGGGGAAAATAAATGGCTCCTCCTAGCAGATTGTGAGGAGAGAGCAAAGATTGTGGGAATCACTGGAGGAGACTCAGGCACTTAGAGTAAACCACAGAAGTCAGGCTGGGAAGATGTGTGGACAACTGCTTCTCGGGTATTCTTCTACTTGTTTAAGGCCAATTCCTTGTTCCATTTCTCAACATGTGGTTACATGGCTTCATGACTTTCCCTGGAGCCCCAGCCTCCTCCTGTCGTCTCTTCTCTCTTAGCTTTGTACATCCTTGTGTTTCATTTCACAGAGAAAATTCGGGCCTTCTAACATGGATCCCCTCGCCCTTCTGCCTGCTATCCTACAAGTATCCCCTATATGTGTTTCCCTCTGTCCCAGAGCGACAGGTGCCCCTGCAAGTTCAAAGTCAACTTCTCTACCCGAACTCTATGTCTTCTACTCTTCTTAGGGACCTGGTTCCACCAGTTATTGCCTCTGTCATGTCCTCAGCCTCTTCTCATTCCCTTCAGTATGAAACACATTCAATTCTTCTCAATTTACGAAACCTCTCCCTGGCTTCTGTGAAAGCTCCCATGGCCTTCAGTAACCACTCGCTCCTGTTCCCTCCCTTCTTGGAGCTCCTCAGAAGAAGAACTGCATTCAACAGAATCATTTCTGTGCCATCTTGTTGCAGTCTGGCTTTTGACCATACCACTACATGGAAGCCATCCTAGCCAAGGTGGTTGCCACATTTCTAGTTCTTATCTTAGTGGATGGCTTGGTGATATTTGATATTGCCCCACCTCTTGAAATTCTATTCTTCATTGACTTAAATGACATCTTTGCCCAAAGAATATCATCCACACCATACTACATGCTGACGACTCTCAGATATATATCCCAAACTCCAGTCTTTCTCTTTACATTCATATCCCACAGGCCTTTTTAATCCAGCAGGTTCAAAGTTATACCAGTCAATTAGCTCTATTGTTCTTCCTCTTGTTCTTTCCTCCCTAGCTCTTTTCATTCTTTACTGATAATTCAACTAAGGTTTCTTAAAGTATCGAGTATGTAGGTGCTTGGTCTTGAGCTTGCAGAAATAAAGAAAATCTCAAAGATCAGCAGAAGAGGGCCGGGCGCGGTGGCTCACGCCTATAATCCTAGCACTCTGGGAGGCCGAGGTGGGCGGATCGTTTGAGCTCAGGAGTTCGAGACCAGCCTGAGCAAGAGCGAGACCCCACCTCTACTAAAAATAGAAAGAAATTATATGGACAGCTAAAAATATATATAGAAAAAATTAGCCGGGCATGGTGGCGCATGCCTGTAGTCCCAGCTACTCGGGAGGCTGAGACAGGAGGATCGCTTGAGCTCAGGAGTTTGAGGTTGCTGTGAGCTAGGCTGACGCCACGGCACTCACTCTAGCCTGGGCAACAGAGTGAGATTCTGTCTCAAAAAAAAAAAAAAAAAAAAAAAAAAAAGATCAGCAGAAGAGAAAGACAGGCAAGTATCTATGTCATAGTTTAAGAAGAGAAGCAAAACTGAAAGAATGTACAAGAAGTAGAGGTAGCATGGAAGAGAAGATGAGTATCTGGATTTGGGTAGGAGTGAGATTATTAGGACAGAGTCTCAGGGAATGTTCCCAAAGATCATTGAGGTTGTCTCTTCCCTCAAAGAGTTGCTTGTTGGTCTGCCTTAGACAGTGCCCACCACCAATAGTCCATCACTCTAGCCTGAATTGTGGGAGTTCTCCTAGAGTTATCTTCTAGGACCAATTCCTATAAGTTCTACATGCAACAAATCTCTCAAAATTTTTTTCTTAGACAACTTAATTTATCTCCTAATTGGCTTAAATCCTATTTCATCCCCAATTCTACCTCTATGAGAACAAAGAGTCCATCTACTTTGTTTACACCTGTGTTGTGCATGATTAGATCAATTTCTGCACTTAATAAATAGCTGTTGAAGGCAAGCATGCTTCAGAGTGGTGTTCCTATCACTAAAACCTAGATCTTGCCATGTCATGTTACTCTTTATGAATCTTCAGGGCTCCTTGTGGCAATCGAATACAATTAAAAATCAGCTTGGCAAACAAAGTCCTTCACAATCTGGTCTCTGCAGACCTTTATCAGCCTCATTTTCACCAGTTCCTCTGTTCGTCTTGCTTTTAGCCACACAAAACTACCACTGACATGTCAGCAGATGTATCACACTCTTTCAAGTTTCTGTGCCTTTGATTGTACTGTTCCCTCTTCTGAAACACATTTACCTTCTGGGTCCTTGAGGTGGACCTCTATTCATCTTTTAAGATTCTGTTCAGGTATCTTTTTATTTTGCCCATTCATCCTGTCTGACCAAATAAGGCCATGCCTTCTCCTTGATCCTCTGAGTTAGACTCTCCCAATGCTGATCACTAATTATCTCTTTGACGTATTTACATATCCTCTTCCCCAAATACAATTGTGAGCTCCTTGAAAACAAGAACTGGGAGGCAGAACAATAAAACCAACCTAATTAGCATGCAGTGATGTCACTCTTGGGTCAAAGAGAAAACCAAAAGTACAAACAAACGCAGGCTGAGATGAGATGCTGCTTTTACTGTACACATGTTGCTGTCTCCCTGGGTGGAATTATATTTCGTTTATATAAGAAGGCAGTCAAGTGTGTAATATATTTAGAAAGATTTCTATCAAAACGGTTTGGATTTTTGAAAATATTTGGGAGCCTACAAAGGATAAGCTTTAATTATCCAAAGACTCATTGGTATGGAACGTCTCATTGCCTTCCAAGGCTAGATACGGATATGTACAAAGGTTACAAAACATGCAGCAACACCTTCAGAGCAAATCCGAGATGACAAACTCCCCTGGTGTGATCTGCACTGTGGAGCCCCAGAGGAAAAACTAGAAAGACCGTGGATAAAAGCCAACAAACTGAGCAGACTACAAAACATTCGGTAGGTGAAGGAAAAGGGGAGGTGGTGCTGAGGGAGGAACAGAAAGAGAACTTTCTTCTTTTAGACACAAAAGGAGACTGCTGCTTATACAGTGTTTACAAATTCATGATATTGAGCATGCTTTTGCCTCTCTTGATTTGCAAAGCAGGATTATGAATACGAACTAATTGATCAAGCTGCAGGGCTCTCCAGAATTCAGTGATACTGGATCTCAATTAAAACGGAACAAACATGTCCGGAGAAGCCACAGAAAATTCCGGGGTTGGGTTCGAATTCTGAGTTACAGATGTAAGTCGGTCAGTTCTTAGCTTGGACTCAGTATCTCCCCAGTTCTGGAAGCTTTGTGAGATTAGTTTAGTTGGTAAAGGACAGAAGTTTGTCGTTTTAATAGTTGATTATTTATTTTAATGTGCTTTTGGACAGTTATAAATATAGCTTCTTACTCATGACTTTATATGATTAACATGTGTAAAAAAAAAAAAAAAGTAAGTGTATTCAAGGAAAAATAATGATTGTACCCACGCCATGTGCTTGAGGAAAAGGGTACCTCAGTGATATAGGAATAGCCAAAGTTTTGGGAAATGCTGAGTAAGAACAATGCTCACTTTTAGTTTTTCAAATTTGTGCCTATTTGTTTAATCTTCCTGTTTACAACTAACCGAGTATAAATTTGTGAATTTTTTATTTCTGGTGTGAAGTTAAAGGAAAACGGATAGAAAAGGGGGAGGAGATGAGGCAAAGGGAAAGCAAGTAAGGAAAGCTCCAAAACTACACAAGTTCTAAAAACCAGCTGAAGAAAACTAGCAGAAATGAGCATGCTGAACGCAGTGTACACAGCAGTCTGCATGAGGATGCAGCTCTATTTTATTTAGAATCTGGCACTCTGGAGTGGCCTGGGGAGACAGGCATCTCATTTTCTGGAGGAGCCCAGAAAAAACAGCAGTCATTCAGCGTTCTTGCCAACATCTTGCACAAACAGCACACAGCAGTGGCTCAGTCTAACAACAGACAACACCATCAAGCACTTAGAGCCTGTTCTCTCAGTAGAAACTAGGATCTCGGAGGCAATGACTCCTTTTTTACTTTCTTTTTTCAAATTACCTCTTCTAATTGCATGCTTGAAGTTGACAGGAATTTAACAGAAGAAACCAGAATGAGAAACATACCAGGAAAGGCAACACAGAGGCATGTGATGTCGATTCTGCAAAAGATTGTTGAAACAGGAGCTGGTAACTAGATCTGCCGGAATAAAGGTCACATTTCAGCTACTAAGAGGTGCTCTGTGGTCTTTGCTAGAAGGGTCCAGCCTTTGGCCCTTGGACATTTCTCAGCCTCATCTCTGACCACTCTAGCTCAAATGCTCCATCCTCTCAGCCTAGCTGGTACCTCCTTATTTTTCACAACTCAGCTGACCTCAATTCTTTCATGAGACTTCCCTGGTTCCCATGATCTGAGTCAGATCCTGCGCTCTGGGTCCCCATAGTGCCCACTTCCTCCTTTCCTCCCTCCCTCCCTTCTCATTTCCTTTATTAGATCCTTCAGCAAATATTTATTGAGCACCTACTATGCCCTAACGACTGTTCTAGGCACTAGAGCTATCATAGGAGGAACCCTGTTTTCATGGAGTGTTCATGGGGAGGGTGGGGATGAGGAACAAAACACAGCCCCCCCCAAAAGCACCCCAAATTATAAACAACATGATTTTTATTAATATAACAAATGTTCTGTAATGACAATAAAAAGGGTCATGTGATGTGACCTGACGAGGTTAGTTTATTTCAGATGGGATAGACAGAGAAAGCCTCTCTGACGAGATCATTTTAAGCTGAGATTCTGATGACACAAAGGAGTCATAAATGGAAAGATCTGGAAGGTTAGCAGCAATAGCATATGCAAAGATTCTAAGATAAGGAAGAGCCCTCAGGTGTTTCAGGAACAGAAAAAAGATTAGTGGGGTGCAAGTGGAGTGAGTATAGAGGGGTCAAGGTGTTAGGTAGGGATCAAATCTGCAGGTGGTGGGTGTAGGCCAGGAGGGTGGTTCCTAGGAGCGGAAAAGCTGGGGACCAATCAGGGGAAAGGACTGCAGGAAAACACAGAACAGCTGATAATCACTTGGTACCATCCCACACTTCCTGCAGGCCCTCCCCAGACCAGGCCAGTAAAAGGAAACCACCTATGAATCCTCAACGTCTTTCTCCAATCGTGGAGACTGACCCATTCCTCTCTCTGGAATGTATTTTCACTTTGGGTATCTTTCTTTTTTTAACTTTCACTTTGTATGGTTTCTTTCTTTTCTGTAATAAACTGTGTAGGACTGCTTTGTATTTGTGATCATGCTGTCATTGGCTCAACTTGGTGCCCGTACTCACTCTTGACACTGGGAACCGAGGACCAGGGAACATTGAGATAGAGCTAACAAAGGTGAGGTCAAAGAGGCAGGCAAGAGTCAGGTCCCAAGGGGCTTTTTAGGCTATGGCAAGTCACATGGATTTTATTCTACAGGCATTGGAAGCCACCTACAGAAGTGGAGAGGTGGGAGGATGTTATTAAAATCACCTGGGGATCTGTCTCTCTCATTTAGGACTGTTGGAAAAAAATTAGGCTGGGCACAGTGGCTCATGCCTGTAATCCTAGCACTCTAGGAGGCAGAGGTGGGAGGATTGCTTGAGGCCAGGAGTTGGAGACCAGCCTGAGCAAGAGCGAGACCCGATCTCTACAAAAAAATAGAAAGATTAGCCGGACATGGTGGTGCGTGCCTGTAGTCTCAGCCACTTGGGAGGCTGAGGCAGGAGCATCTCTGGAGCCCAGGAGTTCCAGGCTGCACTCTAGCCCAGGAGACAGAGCAAGACCCTATCTCAAAAAAAAAAAAAAAAAAAAAAAAATTAAAAAATTAAAAAATAAAACAAAATCACCTGGGGAGCCATTTTGAAGCTTGCTTGTTTGCCAAGCATTCCACACGTTCTGGTCTGGGGAGGCCAGGCGTCGCGTTTGGTGAGCCACTGACCTGGATGCTCTGTACCCATGTCAAACTTGACATGTTCAAAACCAACTCACTTCCCTCCCCTCACTTTTCTCCACTTGTTGGCATTGGCAGTTCACAGTCATCCAAGTTGGAAATCGGAGTCATCCTTGGATTCCTCCTTCATCTTTGAACTAGATTTAATCAGTTGGACTTGTTAATTTTATCATCAAAATATCTCTGGATATGGTCCCTTCTCTCCTTCCCCATTGCCAACCCCATTCGTTCAGACGTCCATCATCCTTCATCTGACATTCACCGTGGCCTCCAAAACTCGCCCATGGTCTCCACGTGCAAAGTGTCTTCCATATCGTGGTCAGCGTTCTCTTCCACAAACGAGGGATGTGATTGATCTCTGTCTAGGGGAGTATACTGATCTTTCCTTTCCAGATACTGCCTGTTCAATATCACTGATAACTCCACGTGCTTGCAGGATGAATCTCAAGTCCTTATCATGGTTTATCAGATCTTTTTGAATCCGCCTCAACTCATGTTCCGGACACCTCTCTAACATCCTAGTTCCTACAATGACTCTTTGCTTCTAGAATACTCCCTGCCTTTTCATGTCTCTCTGTCTTCTCACAAGCTCTTTCCTCTTCTCCCTAGGCAAACTTCACTTGCGTTTTAAGTTCCAGCTCAGATGAATCCTCCCCTGTAAGTGTAGGTGGTCCATTACCAGTGCCTGTACATACAGCACTTAGCACTTTGTATTTTTAGGACTTCTCATTTTGGTTCCAAATAGTTGTATCCCTGTGGGCTTCTCAAGAGCAGGGGTTAGGTCACATTTATCTGTTTATTTCTAGCACCTGATAGTATCTGGCACAAAGTGCACGAAAGATACTCGCTGATGGATAAACCAGTGAATTACCTTTTCTCCCCCCGCCCATTTGCCATATATTTTTACATCTGTTCAGTGTCCCCTATGGATACTTCCTCAGTCATAGCTTTAAATAATGTGAGGTGATGCTAAATTGGAATTATCTTGGCAGAGTAACTGCATCCGAGATGTAACTGAGTTTAGGCCAAAAGATTTCATTTTTCAAGTCGTTTGCCAAAATGGCTAAAACAGACACAAGCAGACACTGCTTTAAATATGGGTTGCTTCCTCTTTGTTCGGGGAGTTACTGGCCCACTTTAAAATGGGTGAAAGCTCCCCAGGGGACAAAAGCAATGATCATTTCTTTTAGTTTAACTACAGGTAGGACAGCCACTCGGAGACGCTGGAGCATTTGAACTCTTTGTCCTGGCACTTTTATTTGGGTTTACCTGATGCAGTGCTCTGCTAAGAACTTGCTAACGAAAAAGAGGTGTTATTAATGTTTGCCTGTGCTTACAAGTCTAGGCAAGAAGGTCAGTGATATCTGGAAAGAAGATGTCAGTATATCTCCCTTACACAGAGGCTTACCCCCCTGCACTCACAAAGCAGAGCACAGAAAGCAAAAAGCAGTCAGGCTGAGCTGGAATACTTTTGATGCATAATCATATTGAAACAGAACCAGATCCCAGGGAGAAGGGGAGCTGCTCTTGCAGAGATTTCTGTGTTGCTCACTTGAATTGTCCAGCTGTGTCCACCTTTACCTGGACAATGAGAAGGTTAGCTTCATTGAGCTGTGCTCTCATTCCATAGAAGGTGTGTTGCCCAACTTCTGGGTGATGCCAATCCCATACTGGCAGGTTTCCATTTCCTCAGCTATAAGGTAGGGGAACTCGTGTCTAGGAGAGTAGGACTCTGAGTTCAGAGGAATAAAAGATTGCTCATAGGCAGTATGGCATATGTCATGGAAAGCTGTATAGATGCTCTAGGCTTGGAGCAGTACCTGGAAGAATGCACAGGATTTCAAGAGAGGAGGGGAGAGCTGAGTCAAGGGGGTTATCAACGTGCAGAGGGTAGAGTATATTCTGAATTCAATGAGTAAGCCAATTGGTATGACAGCCAAGTCCTACCATATCTATTATTTAAATCTTTCATCTGCTAACATTAATCAAGATCCTTCTATAGGCTGAGCACCATCCTAGGAAGCTGAAGGGGAGGCAAAGAAAAGAGATGCAGTTTGTCCCCAAAGAACTGATAGTCTAATGGAAAACCCAAACTTGTAAACAAGTTCAGAGGAATATGATCAATGCCATAGTAAGAGTTGCAAGCAAGTGCCTTGGAAGCACACAGAGAGCACTGGCTGTCTGACTTCCCAGAGGAATCACAGAAACCTTCATGGAGGTGGTGACAATTGGACAGGTCTTAAAGACAAGCAGGAGCTTGTCATATAAGGCAGCAAGAGAGCTCCAGCAGAGAAGAGGATCTCTCTAAATCTTGCCTCTTGTTCTTGCTCAATATGAACCTTCAGGTGTTTAGAATTTCCTTAATGCTTCTTGTATATGCCAGACTCATGTTCAGCTCATTACCCATTGTGTGTGTCCATTGCTAAATGTCAAGGTCCAGCACCTCCCTGAAGCTTTCCATGTGATCTTCCCAACTGTATTAGTTGCACAAATGATATTCCAGCTGTCCAGAGATGATACAAAACCGTGTATAGCAGTGTAAGGACTTCTACAACTCATGCAAAGGAACTGCTCATTCCAGACCTTCTACTCCTGTTCCCAAAAACATCCCAGGAAAATGCAATGCCAAGTTAACAAATGGCTGCCACTATTCCAGCCCACAGTGTTCTCTCCCTGTTTGGAAATTCTAAAACACCCTTAGTTTGCACTGCCAACTTAGCATATATAAATGTATCATTTTAAAAATAAATGTATCATTTTAATTGTATTTTGTGTGTTAGTTGTATCTCACTAAGCAGACAATAGTTGTATAGTTAGTTGTATCTCAGTAGATAATAAGCTTCTTCATGATGGGATCCAAGACTCACATTCTTCTCTAAGTAGCATGACCCTGTGTCCTGGGACACCAGTGGCAATCCCAGTTACACCAGTTATGTGGGTGCCCTGCTCAGAAGCTTCCCACCAACCAGCTCTATGCTGGAAACATCCATCCACTCAATTGCAGGCATGCAGAAAATATTTGATTAATTGATTTTCTCCAAATGTTCACTAACCACCTGGTCCTGAAGACAAAATGGCTCAGAGCATTGCCTCATCTGTGACTGCAGCTCAAAGGCATCCATTGGATCCAATACTACCAATTTTATGCAAATGACTCCTAAAGCTACATCTCTGTCCAAAACATTTCACATGAGCTTGGAGCACCCATTGTCCTCTAACCCGAAGCACTCAAACCTAACATGCCCAGAATTCATCCTCACCACCTCACCCTGATAGCTGTTCCTTCTCCCTCATTCCCCATCTCAGAGATTGGCATCCATTCTGTCGCTCAAGCTGAGATTCTGTGACACATCCTTCCCTTCTAAGTAGAGTAGCCATAATGTAAAGTTTATCATACTTGAGAGTGAAGGGAAGCACTAACAATAGTTACTCTGGTATGATAGAGACCTTTCTGGACAAACCAGGACCCATGATGACTCTGCTTCTTACTTTCTCTGACCACTTCCTTCCTTGATGATCAATCACCAAATCCTGTCGATTTCGTCTCCTCAACCTCTTGGGGGCCCCGCTGCCCCTGTTTCAGATTGCCATCATCTCCTGTTTAGATTATGGTGAGGGCTTCCAGCACATTTCCCTGCTTACAGTCTTTCTAGTTTCCGGTCTATTTTCCACCTAGCAGAGGGATCTTTCTAAAACATGTACATAATTATCTCCCTCCTATGCTTAAAATCTTCAACGGTCTCACACTTTTTTTTTTAGTTAGAATAAATTCCAAACTCTTCAATCAGGTCCACATTTACCTCTTGAACATCCTTTCTCATTGCCCTTATCTACTTTTACCCTGGGGATTTATGCTACAGCCAGGTTGGGGTACTTTAAGTTGGCTGCAAATGCTGTACTCTTGCCATTTCCCAGCCTCTGCACGTGTCCTGCCCAGTGCCTGAAACCCTTCTCTTGCCCACGCCTCTTTCGCAGGGTGAACTTTTCCTTATCCTTCAGCCCTCCTCCAGTCTTACCCTCAAGGCTTACACCCACCCTCCAGCCAGCAACTGGAATGACCTAGCTAAAATACAAACCTAACCACGTCACTTCTTCGATCAAATTACTCAGTCGTTTCTGATCCCCTACAGCATAAAACCCAAGTTCCTTGGTAGATCTCTGCAGACACTGATTTTTCCTGCCCTGTCTTTATTCTTAATGTTTTGTGTGCCCAGAATGCCCCTCCACATTTTGGGAGGGTGCTTGGTTTGAATCTTGATTTTAACACGTATTCGCTAGGCGATCATGGGCAAAATTTTAACCAATTTGTGTCTTAGTTTTATCCTCAGTACGACTATCGCAGACAGTTATTGTGAAGATGACATGAATTATAAACATTGCACATAATAAGCTTTAAATGTATATTTGTCATCGTAATTATTATCCTTATTGTTCTAGAAATCATCTCCTTCAAGAAATTTTTGTTCAACCCCAAGGTTTCATTCATTCATTCAATAATATTTATTGATCCCCACAGGGTTCCAGAGACTCTGCTATATGCTTAGAAATAAAGATGAATAAGGTAGTCTTTGCTTTCAAGAACATTATAGTGTAGACATTTTCCCATGATACTAGTGGTGATCATATCACTTTACCATAATGTATCAAAATCATCTGTTCATTTGTCGCTTTCCCTGGGGGATTGCAAGATCCTCAGAGGCAGAAATGAATTTATTTACTTTGAATCTGCCAATGCCTCGTATACTTCCTAGCACGTGGTATGTAGTAATTTCAATTGCTGTTTGTCGAACTGAACAAATACCACACTTCATCATTCTAGTCTTACTCAACTCTTGGAAAATATTCTGCAGGCAAGTTTCAAATTCATAAAAACTAGTTTATACCAGTTCTAAAATTTCCTTTCTTGTTTCTGCTGTGCTGAACAAACTAAAAGTGCTACTGTACTATTTATTTATTATCTGATTGTTTCAGTAGTCTGCAAACTTTAGACACAAAATCTGCTACAGCATCTTATAAGTTATGGATGGAAGTGAAACTACATTTGTTTTGGCTAGCTTTTCTTAGTAAGCTCCATAAAAATAATAATTGCCTATTTCTCTGAAAGCATCCATAACAGTTCTTCACTGTGGACAAATTTCAGCAAGGATCATCATAACCTCAAGCCATCCATCCATCCTTCTCACCTTCTTTTTTTTCCCTCCCTTCATCCATCCATCCATTCATCCACCCATCTACCTATCTACCCATTCATTCCCAAACTAATAGAGATTAAACTCTATGCCCAGAATAGTGTCTGGTCACTGCCACTTGTGAATTACAAGTATTTCTTATAGAACTTTCAGCACTTTAGCAGGAATAAAGGAAAAGATTGTTATTGGCATTTTTATCTAATCATAAACCATTTATCAGAGTTTATATGTCATATCTGAGGAAAGTGATGTTTTTAAGAAAGCAAAATGTTTTTTAAGTTGCTTTGAGAAAGCAAACGTGAGTAAACAGATAAAAGTTCTGGGAATTTAATGGAGCTTGAAACTTAAGAACTAATGAACAAATAAAGAGAAATGATCATGTGGTTCTAAGTTAAACAGTGAATTCCCCACTGCCCACCTGGTGAATTGTAATCATTATCAGTGCCAAGTGTTCTAAGGATGTCAATAAATCCAACTCCCCCAATCAAATTTAATTTACCTGGAATAATTGCAAAGAATACCAGTCATAGTAAAAGGGAAAATGCTTACCATTTACTCTTTTTGTGGTTGCACACTATTAGAAGCAACACATCAAGAAACACTTTCTTCTAAGACAATCTCACAAGAGCAATTCTACCACCATAGTCCATGGTGTTCAGCTTTCTCAAAGTCTCGTTTCAAAGAAAAAAAAATTCAGGCCTAGGTATGTCATTTCCTCCATAGTTATAGAGCTCCACCTGCTGAACAAGGCATGGACCAGCACACCCTAAAAGCCAGGAAATCTCAAGGGCAATAAAAAGATTGGATCAAATATATGATGACAAGGAAATGATCACACACTTAGTCTTGCAAGAGCTCCTTTGCAAAGAACCCCAAGCATGTCAACCTTCATCTGACATTATTACATGGCCTTACTGACAAGGTTAACTTCATTAAACATCAACAAGCAAAGGCTGTATTGTTACCTTTCAAAGTCTATTTCTATGAGATTATTACGAAGTTGGAAGAATTTAGGGCCATTCCCAGACTTACCAATCTCCCCTCTGCTGTATATGGGGACCTTTAGCCCCAAATCCTGTATTGAATCCATACAAATATATCCAACTGTGAATGGCTGATGATATCATCCCAGAAGAGCTTGTTTTCTCTCTCTGCTCTAAAACCATTGCAACATTTTCCAGGTGTTTCCCTTGCGAATGGACCATCAGCACTTCACAGAATACACTGTCCACCTGCTCTTCTGAAAGCAGCAACCCACAAGCTCAGCAGCAATATCAGAAGTAATTATAGCCTGTGTCTCATCGTGAAATTTGAAAAGGCTGGCAAGTGAGACCTCTTCCGTGGAGGACCTTAGGGAGACATTCCACCAAAGAACAACCTTCAAGCCTTCTGGTCTCTCTCATCGTCTGAAAGATCCTAATTCCTTATTATTAATTATTCACTGTTTCCTAGGATTCCCTAAGACTTTCTAGTTATCTAAAAAAATGTGAACACTGTCTTTTCATTACCTTATCTGTGGATTTTACTTCCTCGCTCTGAGTTCTATTTTGCTAGTTTCTTATTCTAGAACAATCTAACAGATCATCAGCTCAATAGTTGGATGCCTGGTGTCCTTTTGCCCAGAAGCAGCTACCCACCTGGAGGCAGTTGTCTACAAGGGAACAGACACACCTGGGCAGGGTCCCTGCTGGGAACCTCTGAGAGACCATGTAAATCAGACCAGCTTTTCCAAGTGCTGAGATAAACCTGTGGCAGCCTTGCAGGCAAAGGTATATTTTAGGATAACAGCACTGCATATTTAAAAGTTAAATCCCCTGTTACACATTAGTGTTTCTCTCTCTCTCTCTCTCTCTCTCTCTCTCATTACATCTCTGACACACAGATACAATCTGTTTCTCACTGTGTCTGTGTCTGTCTGTCTTTTTCTGTGACTTTCCTCCCTCTCTCTCCCTCCCCCTCTCTCTTGTCTTTCTCTCTCTCTCTCTCTCTCTGTAGTTTTTTCTCTCTCTCTCCATCTACTTCTTCGCTCTTCTTCATCTTACTCTGTCTAATGTATCCCTTTCATTAAAACAGCACAATTCTATTGCCAAATGGCTGCCACTAAGTGGGTCATGTGAGCCTATGTGCCTTACTCTGTTCTTAGGTTCTTTTTCTCGTACTACAGAGACCTGAGAGAATAAGAGTTTTACAGGGAGGAAGAAATTGATATTTTTGTATCCCCAAGATTTGAATGCTTGAGAATGGTCTAGATGTCTGCCCAAGGCTATATAGAGAAGCATGCCTCTCGGAGTATGAAGTGCCAAGTCTTGTGACCATGCCAAGCAATAATCAGCAAATTGATAACTTCGCAAGAAGGGAGTGAAGCTGAACACCAGGCACAGGCTATCAGGGTTCAGATTCAGGCCAATCTGATGATTTTAGAAAATCGATCCAACAGCCAGCCACATCAACATCTGGTGGACACACTGAGTGGAATTGTAGCCAGCTTTCATAATCAGGAGAGGGAAAGGAGGATATTAGTAAGAAAGAGCAGAAAAGATGATCAGAAATGATGAGAGTGGACAATGACAGCTGCAGGGAAGCTTTTCTTTCTTTCTTTTTTTTTTTTTGTTTCTTTTTTTAAACTTAAAATAAATATATTCCAAGTTGAGAAATGAGCCACTAAAATAAATGAAAATTAATTGAAGTTGCTCCAAAGAGTGAGTGTTTTTCACCTACTAAATGGGCAAAGATTCTAAACTGAGAATGCTGAGTGCTGGCAAAGATATGGTGGAAAAATCAGTCTTAGGATACTCGTAAAATGACAGATTGGTACAATGGTTTTGGAAAGCAGTCTGATGGAACATTGAGATCCTTAAAATTTTTCATAACCATTGACATAGTAATACAACTTCAGGATAGAATTCTAAAATTATATTCTGAAATGGATAAAATATTAATGTACAGGGATGTTCATCATAACATTATTCATTATTGCATAAAGAAAGAAAAACTAGAAACAACTTGAATATCCACCAATAGGGGAATAATTAAGGAAAAAACAGTTTGTAAAGAATTTTAAATATAGAGAAATGCTATGTACAGTGTTAGGAAAAACAAAGCAAAATATAAAATGATCTAAACTACAATGATATGAGTAAGAAAAATTGAATGTGGAATTATAAATAATATTCTCCTTCTGATTTTGTCACACTTTAAAAATAAAGCAAGGATTTTTTTTAAAGCCTTACAAAATCTCTACAATATGCAAATATTGTTTTAATAATCAGGAAAAAATAGCATTCTTTTGGCTGTCATCTGAGAGCTAAGGGCTTTCCAATACTTTGATTGAGACTTCAGAATTTAAACTCTTCTCGCCAGTGCACAATGCTTGATTAGCTAAAATGTTCACTTATAGCATTAAAATAATCCTCTTAGTTCACCATAGTGCATTCTACTTTTATCCTCAGAAAACTATACACTTGAAGGCAGAAATTTACTCATATGAATCTTTTAACTAGACTCTCCAACCAAGTCTCTGAAGCATGGTTCCCTGAGAAAAGAAACTGTGTGTTTCCTTCTGAGATTCTTTGACTCTCTGATAACTTTCTATAATTATCCTTTATTGAATTAAATTACCACAGCCCTGATTACTCACCCACATGTAGGATTTTCAGAAATCTTTTGGAGCAGTTTCCCAAATTCTCCAGGGTTTTCTGTAGTTGCAAAATCAGAGGGTTTAGCTAAACTGGATATTGCATGAAAATACAGTGTTACAAGCTGGCTTACGAAAGTTCCCTGGGAAGATTTTAGTAACCATATTTTGATGAATAAATGGAACTAGGAGAGTGTCCCAATCACGTTCCAAGATGTCTGTAGCTGGGAAAAGATACTCTTGCTGAGAATCCTCTTCCTGGGGCCTTAGGGCTGGCCCCAGGGTGCCTTAGGACTGTAATTGCTAGCTATTTCCATCTAAATTTAGTGTGCTCTTCCAGAACCTGTTGGTCTGATAATTCAACATTGTTTTCACTTTGTATATTCTGAATACTTATATTTGTCAGATATATGTCCTGGAAATACTTTCCTCTCGACTGTGGTTTGCTGATTCATTTCCTTAATGCTGACTTTTAAACAATTTCATGAAGCCAAATTTATTATTTTTTTCTGATAGTTTTAGTGTTTCTGTGAAATATTTGCCTATCCCAAGGTCATAAAGATATTCTTCCTTGTTTTCTTCTAGAATCTTTTGAGTTTTAGCTTTGAAGTGTAGGTCTATGATCCATTTCAAATTAATTTTTGTGAGGTGGGTTTGAAAGTTGATTTTCCCCATGCATATGTTCAATTGTTTCAGAACTATTTTCTTGGGGGAAAAACCCACTTTCTCTATTGAATTCTCTTGATTCATTTGTTGAAAATTATTTCACCATTCATATATAGTGTTTATGACTGGACCCTACACTATTGTGTTCCACTGATCTATTTGTAGATCCTTACATCAATATCACACTTAATTACAGAACTTAATAGTGAGTCTTCAAATCATGTAGGCCTTCCAACTCGGTTCTTTTTCTTTTTTTTTTTTTTTGGTTATTTTGGCTACTCTAGTTCTTTTGCATTTTCAGATAAATTTTACAATGAGCTCTTCAGTTTCTACAAAATGTCTGTTGAGATTTTGATTGAGAGTGCATTGAATCTACAGATAACTTTAAGGACAACTGACATCTTAAGAATATTGAATCTTCTTATTCATGAATATGGTATATATTTCCATTTATTTAGGTCTTCTTTAATTTCTCTTGGGAATGTTTTGTAGTTTTCAGTGTTGAAATTTTCTATGTCTTCCATTAACTTCACTCCTTAGTATTTTATGGTTTTTAAATTCTATTTTAAGTGAGCTTAAAATTTTTTCATTCTCCTATTTTTTTGCTGCTAGTTTACAGAAATGCAATTGATTCATGCATATTAATCATGTATCCTGTGACCTTGCTAAATTTATTCTAGTACAGACAGTCCCCAACTTACAATGTTTTGACTTATAATTTCATTACTTTACAATGGTGTAAAAGCAATACACATTCAGTATAAGCTATACTTCAGGTACTCATACAATCTGTTTTTCACTTTAAGTACCGCATTCAAAATATTACATGAAATACTCAATACTTTATTGTAAAATAGGCTTTGTGTTAGATGATTTTGCTCAACTATAAGCTAATGTAAATGTTCTGGGCATGTTTGAGTGGGCTAGGCTAAGCTATGATGTTTGGTAGGTTAAGTGTATCAAATGTATTTTCCACTTATAATATTTTCAGCTTATGATGGGTTTATGGGATATAACCCCACTGTAAGTCAAGAAGCACCTGTAGTTGTTCTGTAGATTTATTTTAGCATTTTCTATATAAAGCATCATGTTATCTGTAAGTAAAGACCATTTTACTTCTTTATTTCCAATCTGTGTATCTTTTTCCTTATAGCTTTATTAATGTAAGTTGTCATATAAAAAACTGAACATGTTTAATATATATAGTTTAAGTTCTGACATATGATAGACTCATAAAACCATCACCACAATCAAATAATGAGCATATCCATTACACTCAAGTTTCTTCAGCCTTATGTACTCCCTCTCTTTTACCCTCCCTATCCAAATGCCTTTTATTTCTTTTATTCATGTCCTTGGCTAGAGCTCCAAATTACATACATGAGGATGAAAGAGAGGATATCACTATAGATCCTACAAATATTGAAAGGATAATAAGAGAATATTATGAATACCTTCATGCCAGCATTTGACAACTTAGAGTAAATGGACAAATTGCTTGATAAATACAACTTACTAAAACTGAAACCAAAAGAGATGAGAAATATGAATTGCTCTATATCTATTAAAAATACTGAATTCATTGTCAAAAGATTGCTCACAAAGAAAACGAATGAAAGGCCCAAATGGCTTTACTATTGAATTCCATCAAATACCAAAGAAAAACATAATGCCAATACTACACAAACACTTTTAGAAAACACAAAAGAAAGAAACACTTCCCAGCTTGAGTTCTAGCTACCAAGAAGAATAGATAGTTCCCTCAGGGCAAAAGACACATAAACAAATGTAGGTCTTACCCAGGGTGAGTGGCCCCTTTTTTCAAGGATCAAATACTCCCATATTTCTGCTCATTTGGGATCGCTTTCTTCTGACTTCAAATAGTTGCTTCTCTATATTTTGGTCATAGTTTATAATTGTTATCGGTCCAATATAAGGTACTTTACCAGCATCTGAACTCGAACTTCCATTTGTATTTATATTTATCCAAAAATTTTAAGAAAGACATTATGCCTCACTAATATGTAAGGTAATGGTGGAGGCTGTTTCTTTGCTTGATCCACATATCTGATAGTTGCATGTCACACGTGGAAAGGAAGATGTTCTGAGAGGAGAGTGGCTTCCTGAATGCAGAAGTGGCGACAGCAGTAATCACTCTCATTTGCTCCAGGTGATGATGAAAGGTAGTTTATCTTGGCCTACATAAGGGATTTACAGATTATGTTATCAAGGTTTAGACTACATGAGTCTTTGAATTTTGACCAGTACTTTAAAAAGATTTCTTCAAGGAAACCAAAGACCCAATATAAAGATAAAAACACAGGCCAAACACCAACTTCTTTTACTTCTAAAACTAGCTCTTTGAGAGACACTTTAAGAAATAAAAACAATGACGGCCCAATCAGATCTTATGAAAAGTCACCCAGAGAGGGTACTAAGAATGAAAACAGTAGAGGCATCCTGGAGATTATGGAATATCAGCTTGTAAAGGCTGAGTAGAGAAAGGAAAAATGATGGGCATATGACCCAGACTTAGGAGACTTCAGGGTCAAGAAAGGCCAGAATGTGGTCCAGCAGCTTAGCATCAACCCCATAGGAGGTATTTGGTTTTTAAAGAGGGTAAGAGGATGGTAATGTTCTGGAAGTGGCAACAAACAGCCGGGAATAGCGAAAGCAATACTGAGCCAAAAGAACAAAGCCAGAGGCATCACACTACCTGACTTCAAAATCCACTGCAAAGCTATAGTAACCAAAACAGCATGATGTTGGTTTAAAAACAGACACATAGACCAAAGGAACATGATAGAGAACCCAGAAATGAATACAGGCCAGGTGATTTTCAACGAAGTGCCAAGAGCATACACTGGGGGAAGGACATCCTTTTCAACAAACGGTGCTGGGAAAACTGGCCATCCATATGTAGAAGAATGAAAATAGACCCCTATCTCTCACCATATATAAAAATCAACTCAAAATGGATTAAAGATGTAAATGTGACACCTAAAACTATAAAAGTATTAAAAGAAAATATAGGGGAAACCCTTCAGGACATTGACCCAGGCAAAGATTTTATGGCTAAAACTTCAAAAGCACAGGCAACAAACACAAAAGTAGACAAATGGGACCATATTAAACTAAAAGGCTTTAGCACAGCAAAGGAAACAATTAACAGAGTGAAGATACAGCCTGTAGAATGGTAAAAAATATTTCCAAACTATTCATCCTAGAAGGGACTAATACCCAGGACATACAAGAAACTCAAACAATTCAACAGCAAAAACCCAAAAAATCTTATTTAAAAATGAGCAAATGAGCTAAATAGACATCTCTCAAAAGAAGACATGCAAATGGCCAACATGTACATGAAAAAATGCTCAACATCATTAATTACCAGAAAAATGCAAACCAAAACCACAATAAGATATCACCTCACCTCGGTTAGAATGGCTACTACCACCACAACAAAAAATAATGAATTGTGGCAAGGATGCTAAGAAAAGGAAACTCTTATACATTGCTGGTGGAAATGTAAATTAGTACAATCATTGTGGAAAACAGCATGAAAGTTTCTCACAAAACTAAAAATAGAACTACCATACTATCCAGCAATCCCACTTCTGGATATTTTTCCAAAGGAAAGGAAATCAGTATATCAAGGGATACTTGCATCCCCATGTTTATCAAAGCACTCTTAAGAATAGCTAAGATATGGAATCAACCTAAGTGTCGAATGGATACAGAAAATGTGATACACAGACACACACACACATACACATACGTAGGAATACTATTCAGCCACAAAAAAGAATGAATTCCTGTCATTTGCAGCAACATGGATAGAACTGGAAGTCATTATGTTAAGTAAAATAAGCCAGGCACAAAAAGACGAATAGCACACGTTCTCACTCAAATGTGGAAGTTAAAAAATTTGATCTCATGGAGGTAGAGAATAGAATGATTTATAACAGAGGCTGGGAAGTGTGAGAAGGATGAAGAGCAGTTGGTTAATAAGCACAAACATACAGTTAGAAGGAATAGGTTCTAGTGTTCAATAACACAGTAGGGTGACCATAGTTGACAACAGGGTATTGTCTATTTCAAGATAGCTAGAAGAGAAGATTTGAAATGTTTCCAACACAAAGAAATTATAAATGTTTGAGGCGATAGATATCCTAATTACCATGATTGGATCATTACATACTGTATGCATGTATCAAACTATCACATGTACCCCATAAACATGTATGAATATTATGTATCAATGAAAACAATTCAAAAGAAAATCAAAATTGTCAGATATTTTCATATTACATCTTAAGAGAAGGAACTCTTGGAAATAATAGTCTTATTTTTCAATCCCTATTATACATTCAAAATTATCAGACTGATTTTTTAAAAACTGTAATGATTAACTTCATTTTATTTTCTGGCTATTTCAGGCAAAAGAGAGGTTTGATTTAACTTATCCACATAATTTACTCATGAATTTACTTTGGATATTTAATAAGACAAAGTATAGTCTGAAAATTTTTTAGCCTATAAATGTTCACTGATTTATTCAAATTCTAATAGCATTTTAAAATATTTGTTCCTTCACTTTAAATTACGCATATGCCCCTCTCAACCCAACCCCACAACTCTCTCTTCCTGCTCTCAGCCACACTTCTGGAAACAGTTGTCTACACTCACTGACCCCCTTTTCTTAACTCTTCTTAACTCCTTTTCGGTTTTTAGACGACTGAGATGTAGTTTCCAACGCTTAGGCTTCTGAAACTGCGCAGTCACCTTGCTATTAAAGCCGGTACATGCTATTCTTTCTTACCTTACTGACCTCTTCAGAGCTTTTGTTGATGTTTACCACACTCATTAAAAGAAAGAGAGAGAGAGGGAGAGAGAAGGAAGGAAGGGAGGGAGGGAGGGAGGGAGGCAGGCAGACAAACATTTTCCCTTAAGGTCTGCAACATGCCACTCACTCTCTCAGTTGTCTGCCGGCAGTTCTGTTTTAGTTTCCTTAGCAAATTGTAGTTTCCCTTTCTATCCTTGGACTATCAATATTCCTCAAGGATCTGACTTGGTCCCCTTTTGTTCCTTCATTTTCAAAAAAAATTCCCCAGATACTCTCAACCCTTCCCATAGCTTTAATTATCAGCTTTACCCTGATGAATTGCAAGTCCCTGTTTCAAGCCCAAACTTCATTCCTGAGCCCCAGATCTTATACCCAACTGCTGACTTCACTTCCCCACGTTAGTGTCCACATCAACATGCCCCATGCAGCGCTCATCCTGTTGGCTCCCCACCTGCATCCCACCTGCTGTCTCCCTGTGTTCCTTGTCCCACAAACGTGGGAAATTCAGTTGTTCACATCAGATTCCCGGGAATCATCCTGACTCCTCTTCTTCCACCATCTTCCACATCCAATCAGCCACTGAGTTTCACCAGCTGGACCTCCTAGTATCTCCCGAGAGCATCCAATCCCACTTTATTATCCTAGTGCAACACACCACATTTCTTCTCACTTCGATCACACATTTGTGTTCTAACTGTTCTCTTCGACTTTGGACTTTTCTCCCTCTACTCTCCACACTGCAATCAAACTGGTATTGTAAAACTACAATTGGGTGGTTACACCCCCTGCCCAAGACCATGGGGTGGCTTTGCACTGCTGTGCGGATGAGGGCCCACTGTCTTGCATTCCTTTCAGGACCCTGTGGGATCTGATTGGTGACGCCAGCTTAGCCCTTAGCATCCTGAACTTCCCCTGTCCTCACATGAGGTGCCTGATACTATCCTGAAACAGCAGTCTTTGTGCTTTTCTCCTCCCGGCATCCTTGTGCTTGCGTGACTTTTCCGTTTGTCAGAGGCACTACTTTGCCTGGATTCCCTGGAGGAAAAGGAGGATTGTTAAAGCAGGAATTTAAAAAGCAGGAAACAGTCAATGTTCAGTGTGTATTTAAAAAAGAAAAAAACCAAAGCCCTCTAATAGGGATTTTGAATATCTGAAGAAATGTCCTGAGGGAATCAGAACATTGTTTAGAAAAATAAAAATAGAAGTATAAAGAGGATGAAAGAATGTGGAGCTTCCCCTCCCTGCCCTGCATGGGTGCGATGGAGGGCATTTGGGCTGAGAGCAGGAGCCTGCTGGGGGGAAGGACAAGCATGGCCCTAGGGGAGGTGGGGGTGGGAAGGAGAGGCTCCACAGGACAGGACAAATACTGAACAGCAGTGTCTGCATCAGAATCGCTAAGCATGAGGCCAGGCACGGTGGCTCACGCCTGTAATCCTAGCACTCTGGGAGGCCGAGGCACGAGGATCACTCAAGGTTGGGAGTTCGAGACCAGCCTGAGCAAGAGCAAGACCCTGTCTCTACTAAAAATAGAAAGAAATTATCTGGACAACTAAAATATATATATAGAAAAAATCAGCTAGGCATGGTGGCACATGCCTGTAGTCCCAGCTACTAGGGAGGCTGAGGCAGGAGGATCACTTGAGTCCAGGAATTTGAGGTTGGTGTGAGCCAAGATGATGCCATGCCCAGGCACTCTAGCCTGGGCAAGAGAGAGAGAGACTCTGTCTCAAAAAAAAAAAAAAAAAAAGAATTGCTAAGCATGGTAAACAGCACTGGGGATTTGTGCTGAAGCCTAACCAATGCCTGCTAACCATTTGTTGCCATTCTAGGGCATGCTACACACTATCCACAAAGGGAAGCTCTGTCAGCTATTCATCTTGCCCTTGACAGCTTCCATTATAACACTTCCACTGTTGGTTGCCTTCCCATCTGAAATGTGTGGGCAGTCACTTCACCCTTCACTTATTAAGAGCTTGGGATGTTCATTAAGTTCTTCCTCCAACAGAGGGTGATGGGGCCCTGACACCCAGAGATGGGAAGGGGGTATGAAAGGGACAGTCCTCAGCACTAAGACTGGGTGTAACTGGACAACAGTGAGAACCATTCCTAACACACACTTATTATATGGTGCTGTGATAACGTTCTTACTTTTCCTGTCTTCCCTAAACTGTAAGCTTATGAGAGTGAAAACCATGTTGATCTTGGTCAACATTATGCCCAGTGCTCAATGCAGTGCCTGGTATATTGTAGGTGCTCAGTAAACATTGACTGGTTAAATCAATGATTTAATAAAAAAATGAGTGATTTTAAAGACATTGATTTTAGTGGTTCCTTTAAATACAGAAACTGTCAAGATGGTGATGCCTTTTTATCCTAAGCATCTAAAGCCTAACACTTTTAAGCAAAAGGACTGAACTATTAATAATTTTTCAGTAATTTTAGACTTTTCTGTTCTGTTGTTAAGACTTTCAACCTTTGAGGCCTGTTTACAGACTCCTGTATTCATCGTTTGGAATACCATATATATTTTGTATCTCAAATGATAAAGTCATTGATAGCCTGACATCTAGAAAGTTGGGCCAAACAGACATATCATCGTGAGCAAACTCCATTCCTTCCATTTGCAAGAAATACAAGATGTACAGAAAATTATTACATTACACTGTTTTCCCTTGTACTTATGGTGGGGTGAATTATGGCCTTCCAAAGATGTTCATGTCCCAATCCTCAGAACCTGAGTGCTACCTTACATGGCAAAAGGAACTTTGTAAATATGACTAAGTTAAGGATCTCATTCACAGAGAAGATGGGGATGTTTTCCTGGATTCTCCAAGGGGCCTAATGTAACCACAAGGGTTCTTGTAAGTGGGAGGCAGGAGAGTCAGAGTCATAAAAGGTGGTGTGAGGATGGAAACAAAGTCAGGGAGATTTGAAGATGTTCCTCTGGTGACTTAGAAGATAGAGGATGAAGACATGACATGCAGGCTGCTGCTAGAAGTGAGCAAAGTCAAGGAAACATTCTCCCAAGAGGTTCCAGAAGGAATGTAGCCCTGCTGAAACCTTAATTTCCATACTTTTTTTTTAATGTGGAAGTTTAAAAAAAATTTAATTTTCAAATAAAATTGAATATGTTCAAGATGTACATGCGATGACTTGATATACATATGCATTGTATAATGATTACCACTATCAAATTAATTACTACATTCATCACCTTTCATGCTGTACAGTAGATCCCCAGAACTTGTTCATCTTATAACTGAGAGTTTGTACTCTTTGACCAACATCTCCCCATTTTCCCCACCCCTCAGCTCCTGGCAACCACCATTCTACTCTCTGTTGCTATAAGCTCAACTTCTTTAGATTCCACGTGTAAGTGAGATGAAGCGGTATGTCTCTTTCTGCGTCTGGCTCATTTCACTTAAGACAATGTCCTCCAGCTTCATCCATGTTGTCATAAATGACGGGATTTCCTTCTTTTTATGTCTGAATAATATTCTGTTATCTCACAATTTCTTTATCCATTCATCTGTTGATGGACACTTTGGTTATTTCCGTATCTTGGCTATCATGAATAATGCTGCAGTAAACATGGAGGTGCAGATGTCTTTTTGAGATACTGACTTCATTTCCTTTGGATATATACCCAGAAGTGTGATTGCTGGATTCAATGGTAGTCTTAATTTTACTTTTTTGAGCAATCTCCATACTTTTTTCCATAATGACTGTACCAATTTACATTTCCATCAACAGTGTACAAGGGTTCCCTTTCTCCACACCCTTGCCAACACTTGTCATTTGTCATTTTGATAATAGCCATTTTAACAAGTGCAGATTGATACCTAATGGTGGTTTTATATACTTTGCATTTCTCTACTAGTGATGTTGAGCATCTTTTCATATACCTGTTGGCCATTTGTATGTTTTCTTTGGAGAAATGTCTATCCAGATCCTTTGCCTATTTTTTAATTTTTAAATCAGGTTTCTTTGGGGGTTTTTTGGCTACTGAGTTGTGTGAGTTCCTGACATATTTTGTATATTAACCCATTATCAGATATATTGCTCACAAATATTTTTTCCCATTCCATAGGTAGTCTTTTAATTTTGTTGATTATTTCCTCTGCCGTACAGAAGCTTTTTAGCTTGATGTAGTCCTACTAGTTTATTTTTGCTTTTGCTGTCTGTGCTTTTGGTGACATATCTAAAAAAGTCATTGCCTAGACCAAGAGGCATTTCCCCTATGTTTTCTTCTAGGATTTTTATGGTTTCAGATTTTACATTTAAGTCTATAATAAATTTCAAGTTAATTTTTCAAATTTTATTCTTTTGCATGTGGATATCCAGTTTTACTAGCAGCATTTATTAAAGAGAGTTTCTCTTGTGTATTCTTGGTGGCCCAAGATTAGTTGACCATATGTGCATGGGTTTATTTCTGGTATTTCTATTCTGTTCCACTGGTCTATGTGTCTGTCTTTATGCCAGTACCATACTGCTTTGATAAATATAGCTTTATAATACAGTTTGAAATCAGCGAGTGTGATGCCTGCAGCCTTGTTCTTTCTTAAGATCGCTTTGGCTATTCAAGGTCTTTTACAGCTTCATACAAATTCAAATGAAGTATAAAAATCATAGGGTCATCTCAGTAGATACAGAAAAAGCATTTGACCAAATTCAAAATCCTTTCATGATAAAAATTCTCAACAAGTCAGATATAGAAGGAATGTACCTTAACATAATAAAGGCCATATATGACAAGCCCAGAGCTAACATGACATTCAATGGTGAAAAGCTCTAAGCTTTTCTTCTAAAATGAGGAACAAGAGAAGGGCACGTACTTCTATTCAACACAGTACTAGAAGTTCTAGCCTGAACAGTTAAACAAGAAAAAGAAATAAAAAGCATCCAAATTGGAAAGGAAGAAGTTAAGTTGTCTCTGTTTGCAGATAACATGATCTGATATATAGAAAACCTTAAAGACTCCACCACCAAAACAAACCCTGTTTGAGTATATTTTAGAGTATATTCCTTTTACTTATTAAAACAAAGTTAACTGTGAAACAGACTCAGGCAGGTCCTTTAGAAGGGTTTCCAGAAGAAGGCATTGTTATAGGAGATGACAGCTCCGTGTGTGTTATCGCCCCTGCAGCCCTTTCAGTGGGACAAGACATGGAGGTGGAAGACAGTGGATATTAATGATCCTGACCCTGTGTAAGCCTAGGCTAGTGTGTGCATTTGTGTCTTAGTTTTTAGCAAAAAAGTTTTAAAAGTAAGAAAGAGTTAAAATTTTTTAAAATAGAAAAAAGCTTATAGGATAAGGATATAGAGAAAAAAATATTTTTGTACAGTTTTACAGTGTGTTTGCATTTTAAGCTAAGTGTCATTACAAAAAGTCCAAAAAACGTTTATAAAGTAAAAAAGTTACAGTAAGCTATGGTTAATTTATTATTGAAGAAAGAAAAAAATATTTTTATAAATTGAGTGCAGCCTAAGTGCACAGTGTTTATAAAGTCTACAGTAGTGCACAGTAATGCCCTTGGCCTTCACATTCACTCACCTCTCACTCACTGACTCACCCAGAGCAACTTCCAACCATGCAAGCTTCACTGCTGGTAAGTGCCCTATATGGGTGTACCATTTTTTATCTTTTATTCCATATTTTTACTGTACCTTTTCTACATTTAGATATACAAATACTTACCATTGTGTTCCAATTGCCTACAATAGTATAGTAACATGCTGTAGAGGTTTGTAGCCTAGGAGCAAGAGGTCATACCATCTAGGTTTGTGTAAACATACTCTATGATGTTTACATAACATCATAATGAAGTCACCTAACAACAACGAATTTCTCAGAACATATCCAGTTGGCAAGCGATACATGACTGTACTGTTAAAATGTCAATACTGCCCAAAGCAATCTACAGATTCAATGCAATCCCTATCAAAATTCCAATGTCATTTTCACAGAAACAGAAAAATAATCCTAAAATTCATATGAATTTTAGTACTTCTGACCTCCAGAATTTGTAAGGTAATAATATGTATTGCTTTAAGCCTTGGAGATTAATATAGTTCTATAAACCTATCAGTTGTATTAGGGGTACTCACCTGCTTAACAGAGTGCTAGCTGGGAGAAGGTGGTTGAGAAGAACTTTATGAGGTGATGCTCAACTGGGACAGAAAGGGAGTTCTATAAACAGATTGGGCAATGCTAAGGAAGTCAAATTATTCATTTATGTATGAATTGCCTTATGAATATTTATAAACATATGTCTCAATATTATAAACATATCCAGATTTCATATATATAATACACACACACACACACACACCTCACACAAATACACACATATACACCATCTTGAAAGAGGTGTAAACAGAACAGTGTGATATAAGAGTACTTAATCCATTTAAAAAATTACACATTCCTTATGCTAATTTTCCATATATATTACTATATTTTATTTGAAAAAATAAAGTGTTGAAAGAGTTAGTTTGGAAGGGGAGAGATGCTGTTTTGGGGAGGTAGATGAATTAATAATTAGAATTAGTTAATTGAAATAATACAAAATATGTACCAGTGTTGCATGGTGGAGCAGCTATTGACTTTATTGGTTTTCTCTAAGAATATGAAAAATCCTAGACACTTTGTGGATACATCTGATCTTTGAGCAAAGCTGAAGAAGTTTTTACTTTTGCTTTAATATCACCAGAGTCAAAGCCAAGTATATAAATAGATGCCTTGAGTCGTGGTGCCAACTTCTTAACCTAAATTCTACTCCAATTACAATGTTTTGAAAAGTACCAATCACTGAGATCCTTTTAGCCCAAAATAATACCATTCACCCTCATTATGATGGCTGAAGTTCCATTAGTAGCTGTTTATTTCTTTAAGACCTCTAATAGTCATCTTCTTTTAAAGTGCCAATACCCATAGTCAGGATAGCTCTCCAGGGTGTCATCACCAGCTATCACGGCAGGAATAACTAACGGAGATTCCATTCTAGGGCAGCAGCAGAAGGGAGGAGAATGCTAAATGGAGGCAGAAGACGCCAGAATCTGCTCAACACTGGCCATGGCCACAGTCTAAAAACTCTGCACTCATGTTGTTACCGAAGTTAGCTGCAAGCAAAATTGCAAAACAAGTATTGCTAGCTGCACGAACTGCATTATCTGGCTTTATCCCCACAACAGCCCCGTTTATTAAGTGCTAATAAGATTCTAAATTTACAGGTGTATAAAGTGAGGTACAGAGCTAGAAATGAGGGTCAGGACTAAGTGCCAGGTCTGTGGGCCTCATGACGCTGCCTCCATTCTTCCCATGGAGCTTCTCTTTGGCACCACTTCTCTTTGCTGCCCCCCACTTTCCATCTCAGATGCCCTGTGCTCTCCTGCCACCCTGTTGCTCGTGGCCTCTCACTTCAGAGCTCCCAGTCTGATGGGTTCCAGACCCCTAACTGAACTCTCTCCCTCAGTGCTAAAGCTGGGGTTGGTTTGACTCCAGGAGGATTGCAGAGGGAACTGAGAGACTCAACGGGGCTGTCACGGCTTAGCAGGCAGAAGGTTCCCATAGCGCTGATTCAGGGGTAAGCAGTAGGCCATTGCCGTACATGCAATTATTTGACAGCCACTGAGGGCCTACTCTGTGCAGGGGACTGTGGTAGGTGCTGGACAACTGCAGCCGGAGCTGGAGAGGTCTGAGAGTGTGCAGTGGGGACATAGCCACGTGAAGTTCTTTTAGTGTAGGAGGAACGAAGCACAGAAGAGGGTATTGTGCTGGGGTCCAAAATAGCAATTCAGTATTGGAATTGGAGTACAAGAAACAAAGCAAGAACCCAATGACTAGAATAGGACTCAAGGTGAGAGGAGGCCAAGCAGCAAGTTTGTCTTGACCTTGAACCACTCAGCTGTGTCCAAATTTCTGCTGGTTTACTAGGGCTCAGCCTGCAACTGATGGTCACTGTTTTTCAAATTGCAGGTCATGACCCATCCAATGATCATGCAATTCATTTGTGGCTGGTAGCTAGAATGCTTTAAATAGACTAGAATGGAATAGAAAAGAAAAATAACAAAGTGCATTGCACATAGTAAGGGTTTCAGCTTTAGGTATTTGTGTCTTGCTATGTGATGTAAAATATATTTCTTAATGTTATAGTCCAAAAAAGCTTGAAAACTTCTGGTTTGAAACTCAAGGATGCAGGGCAGGAAGCCAGGTTAGTCATTATGTTTAAAATATTTTCTGCTTTTCCCAGATGACTGTGAGCTAATGTAATAAACCAATCCCGGCTGCTGTGTGGCTAGATATGAATGAATTAAGGATTACAGCTTCCCTCATGGAGATTTTCCACATATAGCCCTGCTTGAGAAACAGAATTGTGGAATAAAGATGGAATACTTTTTTAAAAGACATTATTTATTTTAGAGCAGTGTTAGGTTCACAGCAAAATTGAGAAGAAAATACAAGAATCCCCTACATGCATAGCCTCCCCTATTATCAACATCCCCACCAGAGTTACAACTGATGCATTTACCCTGACACATCATTATCACATGAAGTCCATAGCTTACATTAGAGTTCACTCTTGATGTTGTACTTTCTATGGGTTTGGACAAATGCATCATGGCATGCATCCACCATCATAGTGGCATACATAATAGTTTCACTGCCCGGAAAATCCTCTGTGTTCTGCCTATTCATCCCTCCCTCCCTGCAACCCCTAGCAATCCCCGCTCTTTTTATCGTCTCCATAGTTTTACCTTTTCCAGAATGTCATATAGTTGTAATCATACTGTATGTAGCCTTTTCAGATTGGCTTCTTTTACTTAGTAATATGCATTTAAGTTTCCTCTATGTCTTTTCAGGTCTTGCTAGCTCGTTTCATTTTAGTGCTCAATAATATTCCGTTGTCTGGATGTACCACAGTTCATTTATCCACTCACCTATTGAAGGACATCTTGATTTCTTCCAAAATTTGGCAATTATGAATAAAGCTGTTATAAATATCCATATGTAAGTTTTTGTGTGGACATAAGTTTTTAGCTCTTTTCAGTAAATACCAAGGAGTGTGGTTGCCAGATTGTATGATAAGACTATGTTTTATTTTGTAAGAAACCACCAAACTGTCTTTCAAAGTGGTTGTACCATTTTGTATCACCGCCAGCAATAAATGAGAGTTTCAGTTGTTTCACATCCTTGCCAGGATTTGGTGTTGTCAGTGTTCTGAATTTTGGCCATTCTAAGAGGCATGTAGTGGTATCTCACTGTCATTTTAATTTGATTTCCCTGATGATGTATGAAATGGAGCATCTTTTCATATGCCTGTTTAACATAAGCACATCTTCTTTGATGGAGTGTCTGTTAACATTTTTGGTCCATTTTTCAATCAGGCTGTTTGTTTTCTCATTATTGAGTTTAAGAGTTCTTTGTATATTTAGGATAACAGTCTTTTATTGAGAATGGCATTTGCAAATATTTTCTCCCAGTCTGTGGCTTGTCTTTTCATTCTCTTAATGTGTCTTTACAAAGCAGAAATTTTTTACTTTAATGAAGTCCAGCTTATAAATTATTTCTTTCATGAATTATGACTTTGATATATTATATGAAATTTATCACCAAATATAAGGTCATTTAGATTTTCTCCTATGTTACTGTCTAAAAGTTTTAGAGTTTTGTGTTTTATTTTTGGGTCTGTGGTCCATTTTGAATTAAGTTTTGCAAAGGATATAAAGTCTGTGTCTAGATTCATTTTTTGCCTGGGAATGCCCAGCTATTCCAGCACCATTTGTCGAAAAGACTATCTTTTCTCCATTGCATTGCCTTTCTTCCTTTGTCAAAGATCAGTTGACTATATTTATATGGCTCTATTTCTGGGCTCTCTCTTCGAGTCCATCAATCTATTCTTTTGCCAACACCACACTGTCTTGATTATTGTAGCTTTATAGGAAGAGTTGAAGTCGAGTAGTGTCAATCCTCCAACTTTATTCTTTTTCTTCAATGTTGTGTTGGCTACTCTGGATCTTTTGCTTCTCCATGTAAACTTTCTAATCAGTTTGTTAATAGCTACAAAATAACTGACTGGGGTTTGGATTTGGATCACACTGAATCTATAGATCAAATTGGAAGAACTGACATCTTGATAATATTGAGTTTTCCTACCCATGCACATCGAGTATCTCTCCATTTATTTAGTTCTTTTTCAATTTCTTTCATCAGAGTTTTATAATTTTCCTCATATAGATTTTGTACATATTTTGTTAGATTTATACCTAAGTATTTCATTTTTAAGGGTGAAAACATAAATAGTATTATGTTTTAAATTTCAAATTCCACTTGTTCATTGCTGGTATCTAGGACTCAAGGTGAGAGGAGGCCAAGCAGCAAGTTTGTTGAACTACTCAGCTGTGTCTAAATTTCTCTTGTATATACCAACCTTGTATCCTGCAATCTTGCTATAAGTGCTTATTAGTACCAAAAGTTTTCTATCAATTTTTTTTTCATTTTCTAGGTAGGTAATCTGTGAAGAAAAAAAAAAACAGTTTTATTACTTCCTTCCCAATCAGTGTACTTTTTCATTCCTTTTTTGTCTTTCCAGTATGATGTTGAAAAGGAGTGGTGAGAGAAGATATCCTTGCCTTATTCCTGATCTTAGTGTGAAAGCTTCTAGTTTTTCACCATTAAGTATAATGTTAAATGTAAGGTTGCTTTTTTTTTTTTTTTTTTTGTAAATATTCTTTATCAAGTTGAGGAAGTTCCCCTCTATGCCTAGTGAAACGGAGCACTTTAAAAAAATAAATGAACTCTCAGTGGTTTCCATACTTGCAGGGTCATTTACATGTTAACAAAGGTACCACATGGATCACTAACTTGTGAACCATTGAGCTGTTTTGCCTTGAGGAGGCAGTAAACTAGAGCTAGCTTTGAGGACCTCCCTCTAGCCAGCGTGGCAGCACCCTTGCTTGGCTGAGTCATGAGATTTTCACCTCTTGGTTTATCTCAACAGCTAATGCCAGTGAATCCGAAATCTGGACCCTGAAATCATCCTTTGTCTTCAGTTTCACATCTTCAATTACTCACTGGACATTGTCACTTCATATTGTCTTCCCCAAGCCAATCCTATCCAAAACTTGTATCTTCTTTCCCCAAACAAGCATCATCTCCTACCTCTTCTGTCTTTTTGAAGGGCACCAACATCCTTTCAATAACCCACATTTTAAAGTTTGGAATTGTATTTAAATCTCCTCTTTTCTTCATGTCCCCGATTCATGTACATATACTCTCAAGACAGAGTAAATATTTGTTGAGGTGTGCTCTTTTCTGTCTCAGATTCCTCACTTTCAGTTTCTACTTCATATCAGTAACACAAAAGTGTTTTCTAAAGCCATCTTTCATCATGCTATTTCTCCTCAGTGAACACGTGACTCTCATTTCCTGCTACATTTTCTGCTATGACGCATTTCCGTGCATTGTTTTCTGGCTTTTCTCACTCTTTAACTTAAACTCCTTCTCTCTGCCTTCCCAAATATAGACTTATCTCCACTAACTGATTTAGCAACCACTTAAATTGTACTTATTTTGCCCCAGGAACTGTTCTAAATGCTTTACAAATATTAAATCTTTAACCCACATAAAAACCCTGTGAAGTAGATTACCCACTCCCCATTTTACACATGAGAAAACTGAGGCACAGAGAGGTGTATTAATTCAAGAATGTACAAAGTCACAGAGCTTATCTCGCTATTTCCCAGGTATGTTATATGCTATAGACTGAATGTTTGTGTCCCTTCCAAAATAATGTTGAAATCCTAACCCCCCCACTAGGATGTCATCAGGAAGTAGGGCCTTTGGGAGGTGATTGGGTCTTTGCAAATGGGATTAGTGCTCTTATAAAAGAGACCCCAGAGAGCTCCCTCACCCCCTTACACCCTATGAGGACACAGCAAGAAGACGGCCGTCTATGAGCCAGGAAGACACCAAATCTGCAATGCCTTGATCTTAGACTTCCCAATCTCCAGAACTGTGAGAAATAACTTTCTGTTGTTCATAAGCCACACTCTATTGTATTCTGCTATAGCAGCCTGAATGGACTCAGACACAAGGGGGCATGTTTATCCCACCTGCAATGTTGCTCCCCTCACCTAAATGCCACCTCATCTACCCGACAGTTACAAAGATTCTATCGATCCTTCAAAGCCCTATTTCTGGCATTCTCTCATCTCCTGGATGACTTATCTTTCTTGAAAACTCTATCTCTTAGTATTTCTCTCCTTTGATTTCTACAACACTAACAGTCTTCTACACATAAGTTGCACTTAATCATAGAGTTTTATTATATCTCCCTTACGTTTCATGTGCAGTCTGCTTGTCTTGGAGGCAAGGACCATAGCACGGGATTGTTTTGTATTCCTCTTTTTTACTTCTTTCCTTCTTGTCTCTCCTTTTCCCTCCTCCCACCTATCCAAGCCTTGAAGGCATTGAGTTCATGAAAATATTACACAAATAATGCCTTGCCTAGACCTCATCACTTCATAGCTAGAGTAGGGAAGCTTGGTGCATTTGCTTGGGTCCTATGAGAGTCAGATAACAAGGGAGGGTTAGACATGCAAGAGATTTACTGGGCAAAATGTCTGTGAGGGGAAAAGGGGAAAGAGCCAGTGGAGGCAGGGACAGTGTTTAGAACACAATGCAGGGATGACCCATGTGAGAGAGAGGAGGGAGGGCTGGGCAGGGAGACTTTCAGGTTGCAGCACAATTTGCAGTGCAAAGATTTTGGAGTCCTCACCATAAAGTTGCCAGAAAGAGAACACTGGCATTTCAAAGAAAAAGGCTGCACCAGGACTCAGCTGAGCCAGGTCATTGCCTGGACAGCCCAGAGGAAGTGTGGTCTGGGCGTGAACGTGGAGGTAGATTAGGAGCAGTGGTGGCCGTCAGTGTGTCACACTTGCTAGAGCAGGAGATCTGAGTGGCACATTTTTGTGACCATCACTCCTGGAATATTGGAAAGAATATGAATTCAGAATCAGAAATCCTAGATTTGAATCCCAAATGTATTACTTACTAACTCTGCACCTTCTCTTAAACTCTCATTTCCATCCCTTCATTTGTAAAATGGAAATGACCAAGAGCTTACTCGGTATGATGGTTCATTTAGTGTGTCAACTTGACGGGGCTAAGGGTTGCCCAGAGAACTGGTGAAACATTATTTCTGGGTTGTCTGTGATGATGTTTCTAGAAGTGATTAGCCTTTGAATCAATAGACCAAGTAAAGAAGATCATGCTCCCCCATGTGGGTGGCATCCTCCGATCCACCGAGGGCCCAGGTAGAACAAAAAGGTGGCAGAAGGGAAAATTCTCTCTTTCTCCTTGAGCCTAGGCATCCATCTTATCCCACCCACAAACATCAGAGCTCCTAGTTCTTGGTGCTTCAGACTCAGCAGGGAGGTACACCACTGGCTTCCCATGTTTTCAGGCCTTTGGGCTCAGATGGAATTAAACCTGTGGGGTCCATAGGTTTTCCTGGTTCTACAGCTTGCAGACTGCAGCTCGTAGGACTTATCAGCCTCCATAGTCTCATGAGCCAATTATTATAATAAACCTCCCCTTATATCTATCTATCTACATATGTATCCAATTGGTTCTGTTTCTCGGAAGAACCCTGACCAATATACTGGGCTATCACGAGGCCTCCATGTCAACAAGGATATACAGCATTGTGTCTGTATTGCCTATGTTGTCATCAGCTCTGTCTAACTATAGTAACACCTAAGGTTTGTGAAACATCACACAGGTCACAGCAAACATTTGTTCCAGCCAAGGATCCTATGAGGAAGGCAGAACAACCACTTCTTTCCACATCCACTGCCCTACTGGCTCTCCAAGAAACAGAAAGACTCTGGAAGGAAACACTGGGGTGCTCAGTGCAGGTGGAGACAAGACCTAGAGTCCACTTGCCAGGTGGGAACTGGTTAAAATCAGGAAAGTGAGGAGATCAAATTCCTGAGGAAAAAATATGCATCAAGGATCAGGTAGGCCCTGTTGGTCCAGGTAGCTTTGAGAGCTGGCCCAGAAATCAGCTCAACTTAAAGGCAAAGGGCCAAGTCCAGAGTCTAACAGGTAAGAAACAGTGTTACCTGCAAACGTGAGACACACGAAGTGAGTTCTGATCTGGGACACACACAAGTGTGCCGAGGCCTCCATCCTTTTTGGTGCACAGGTGGAAGGAGGGTCCATAGGTGTGTGTGGCAGATTCAGGCAGAGGAGGAGGCTACCAGTGCAATTTGCTTCTGTTAGTGTAGAAGCAGAGGGCTTGGCCTTCGGGCCCAGCAGCTACTGTGGGTGTTCACAGCATGCGTTGCCTCAATAGCCCTCCCTTCCCTCAAGGGGCCTGGTCCTTAAGACTAGTGCCAAGTTAATAGCCTCAGAGCTGGCTCTTCTCTTCAAGAAGCATGGAAAAGGTAAAGCCAGAAACAAGGAAACCGTCTCACTCTTCTACAGAATACCCGGTTCAAAGAATGCCGATAGCATCCATAATCCCACTCCAGGAATGCCAGCAGCAGCCCTGAATTTGGGAAGAGTGTGACCAGTGTGCTAGAGGTTGCACAGGCACTAGAATTATGAAAGAGATTAAATGTGGGTTCTATTATGAGTTGAACTGTGTCCTCCCAAAAAGGACGGTCCTAACCCTCAGGACTTCAGAATGTGACCTTGTTTGGGAAAAGGGTCTTTACAGAGGTAATCAAGTTAGAATAAGGTCATGAGGGTGAGCCTAATCCAACATGACTGGTGTCCTCATAAAAGGGGAAATTTGGACACAGACACACACAGAAAGAACACCAGGTGGAGATAAAGGCAGATACTGGGGTGATGTTTGTATGAGCCATGGAGTGCCAGCAAACCACCAGAGTTAGGGGTGATACCTGGAGCAAACTGTCCCTCACAACCCTCAGAAGGAAACAACCCAGCTGATGCCTCAAGGCAGAACGGCAGCCTCCAGAATTAGGAGATGACACAGTTCTGCGGTGGCACTTGGTGATGGCAGTCCTGGCAGACACTACCGCAGGTTCTAGGCAAGTTCGCCCAACTGGCATTGGCTCTGGGGGACAATGGAACTGATCCTAATGCTACTTCATTACCTTGACAGGAGGGCAAGCGGAGACCTCCTCTCCCCTGTCCTTTCTCCTCACCACCGCTTCCCTGCGCAGCCCCCACGCTTCAGCCTAGAGGGATCTGGGGGTAGGTAGTGAGGCTGCTGAGTGGTCAGGGGACGGAAGTCGTGGGGACGGTGGAAATGGTGATTTCCGCCATCTTTTTCCCTACTTCATGTCCTGCCTGGAATATGAAACAAAACAAAAGAATACCAAGTGTCCTTGGTCAAAACACCTCTGTGTCAAAATAGCTTCTGAGGCATCAGCCCACAGGGGCACTGAGTCTTCCAGGAACAAAGAGGTCTTCAGCAGTGCCCTGGCCCTCCCTCGCTCACCCAGCGGTTTTCATTTGCACGGACACGGGCCCTCTTTTTGTAATCAGAGGGTGAAAAAGCAGATCTGTGAAGGCAAACCAAGGAAGTCCATGATCAGCTGCCTAAAAACAGACGCACCACCTCACCGTGGAAAACAGGGCCGCCGGCGCTGCTGTGCACCTTTGCAGCAAGGTCCCTGGGCTGGAATTTGCAGTGTAGACCGGAGTTGGTCCAGCCTCTAGCACTGCGCTTGGGCCTTAAATAGAATCCCTGTCCGTGGTAACTTTTGACAAGAGCTGGCAAGCTGAGCCTTTCTTTGAAACGAGCATGGGGCATAACCTTTGCTTTTGCACAAGGGACAGGACATTGCTGCAGGTGTGAGCCAGAAGGCAGACTCCATCGGTCACCAGAAGGGAAAATTGCCCATGGTAGATCACCAACGGGGGGAGGTGGGCGTCCACGTCATCACAGCAGAATTAATTTTGAAGTGCCAGGATTATGAGAGAAGAAACCGTTTTGACATGTCATTTTGCCCATGCTACAACATCTCTGTTAAACAAAAGCAGCTCAAATTTTAAATGATGAGAAAGCCGTGAAACACAATTTAAAAATATGTCATGCCCAGCTTTGCCTTCCTCCAAGGCAAATAAAAGTCTTGACATAAAAATGTTTCCACTTATTTTCAAATCTTTGCATGGGTTGCACCTTTAGTCATACATTCCCTCTAATATTACTCACGAGCAGCTTCAGTGGAAGTTATTAGCATGAATGAACACTCCTTAGTGGCTGGATCACTGGATGAAGTGAGTTGTAAAGCCCAGTCACATGAAGAAAAGCAATTAATAAAATTTTCCTTCCTCTAAAAGAAACCTGGATTTTTTTATAAATGCAGTTGTGTATTGAGGAAAATGAGTATGTGGCTGATTATCAGGAGAAATGGACTGAATCGTGCCCACTAGTGAATTCACAAATGTACTTTAAATGGAAAACCCAAGCCTACATCCTTGAGGAATTACGCAAATGTATTATCACAAGACGAGATTTGGCCCAATGCCTAGAAGCTGATGAGGTCACAAAACTCATTACTCAGAAAATAAGCCGTGAACCTGGCCCTCGCTCTGTTGCATTTCGCCGCAGGATGGAGATTCCTCTGTCTTTCCCCTGCTCCCACCTCCCATCGTTAGAAGAAAAATGGGATTCCCAGGTGTTTAACTTTGGGAATTTTACAGACATTCAACATGGACTCTTTCGTGCCACATCCTGGTTTTAGCTGTGGCTTTTCTCACTCTGTCTGGAGGCATCTCAGTAGTTAATGGGAGTGATTCAAATGATCCTACTCCAATTCCTGCTATTTTAGGATACTTAGCTTTTCTTAGCCATAGATTTCTTCTGTCTAAATCTGCCCGACTGAATTGGAAGCTGCCCAGAATCTTCTTCTTTGGAAATTACATTTGTGCATCTAGGGTATATTTGTCGTTCTGCCCACGCTCCAGCCACTTTTTGAGAAGTGCAGAGAGAGTCATGTGACAGCCATCAGTGTATTTGCACCCTTTTTTGTTTAAAAACATAATCTGCATTACAAATTGCACCAATTCCTGTATGTAGTAAGTCATCATTCAATAAAAAGCACAAATGTATGCCTGTCACATTCAACATAATAAACTGCAAGTAAATACATCTTTTCTTAGTCCAAATCAGTCAGTAAATGATGTCTTTATTTTCTCTGTTATGCACCAAGTTTGCAATCAGCTTTATTCTTGATTCTCTCAGGCCAAGCCTACACAGCTTAAGAGCGGTGGAAGATTGTGCTTTTATCAGAAGTGTTTGAGCACCTGAGGACAGGGACGTGGCTGAAGCAATCCATTTCTCCAAAACACTTTGTTCTCCTTTATCATCATCATTCCAGCATTATCATCATCTTCATTATAACCTTCATCTCAGAAAGATGCATCACGCGGGTCTGCATCTGCTGGCCACACTTTAACAGAGACAAGACATTGCTGCCTGTCTGCTCTGAATGAGTTTGCAGTTTGCAAAGGAATATAGAAGAGAAGAAACACCTTGTAATTTGACCTAAGACAAAACTGGGTTAAAATTGCAGTCTTCTCACTTACATTAGATATTTGACCTTGGTAATATTATTAAACCTCTGACAGCCTCAGTTACCTTATCTAAAAGAAGAGAAGTATAGTTACCTTACAAGACAGATGCGATAACTCGGAAGGGCACGCATGCTGTGCCAGCTACACAACACCTGCTCGGTTAAGTGTTAACTAGTAACACAGACATGTCCTTACGGAAAAAGGCAAGCTGGCCAGGCTATATTTATTATGGGCGTGTTATTAATAACTGATTATAAGAATGACTACTATGATCTCTTTTAAATCTATAACAAGTGGGTAGGGTTGGCTCTGTCATTCTTTCTTTATAGATGAGGAAACTGACAAGAGAGTAAGCCAGATCTTTCTGTTTTAAATTTGGATTCCTTTTTCATGAAAACCATGACCACCACATTTGCCCTCTCTCTGTCCCTCAAATGATTCAAGTTCATTGTGCCTTAGGATCCTCGTACTAGCTGACTGCTGTGCCTAGACAATTCGACCCTCCGATCTTTACATGTCTGACCACTTCTCATTGTTTAGGTTTCAGCTCAAATGCCACCTACGCAGACAGATCTTCCTTGACCACCCTATTTAATGCAGGCTCTTCATCCCAGATGTGGCCTTAGGCCCCAACTCCAGCACTTAATACCTTCACGCGTGTGCAAGTCCACATGAGACAATGGTTACGAATGTGGGCTCAAAAATCAGATGGTTAAACTGGAGTCCTGGGTGGAGCTGGAGCCCATTCTTCGAAGTGAAGTATCACAAGAATGGAAAAACAAGCACCACATGTACTCACCATCAAATTGGTACTAACTGATCAACACTAAGGTGCTCACATGGAAATAATATTCATCAGGTGCCGGGCAGGTGGGAGGGGGGTGGAGGGGATGGGTAAATTCATAACTAATGGGTGTGGAGTGCACTGTCTGAGGGGTGGGCACACTTGTAGCTCTGGCTTGGGTGATGCAAAAGCAATATATGTAACCAAAATGTTGTACCCCCATAATATTCTGAAATTTAAAAAAAGAAAATAAGAAAACATCAGATGGTCTGTATTTACATTTTAGTTTTACCACTTCCTGGCAGTGTGGCCTTGGAAAGTGACAATCTTTCTTAATGTGCCTCAGTTTTCTCATCTATAAAATGGGATGGCAATAATTTCATTTGAAGCATAAAACTACTGGGAGGGTTATGTGAATAACACACACAGAGCTTGTAAATCAACATCTGGCACAGAGTAAGCTCTCAATAAATGTTAATTAAGCTTCTACAGTTACAAGGCACATCTCACTCTGTGATATTATCTCAACTTTTGTGTGTTTACTGTCCATCCCCACTGCCATGAAGGCATGGGGTCAGCCTGTCTCGTATCACCACTCTAGAATGGCACACAGTAGGGACTCAATGAATATGTGTTGTTGGTGAATGAAAGAGCATTAGGTATGTGCATATTATAGACCAATAAACAAAGGAATGGAGAGAAAGAGGTGAGGACAAAGTTGCGGTATATTAAGGTAAAATGGTTTCTATATTAAGGTAAAATGGTTTCTACGGACTTTCTGCTTCTGTTTCACTGTGTGTTATACATTTATTCTCTCAGTGCCTTCCAGAGCCTTCTGTTCTGATTTGGTCTGTGCACTCAAGCAGAGATTTCTAGCCAGCCCCTCCGCGTGTGCTCATGACCCATGGGTATAACTTCATAAACTGTTACGACTTGGGAAGAAAAAGCCACCTTGAACCCCCTAGAAATAATAGCAGATTTTATGCCTACGCAAGAAAGGCAAGCAGTGAGCTGACTCTATAAAAATCAGCATCACCATAAAAATAGAGCTGTACCCAGAAAGTGAGCAAAAAGGAGGGGGTTTTGACAGAAGCTGCTTCTGCCCCACACCTCATACACAGACACCCTCTCACACCACCACACAGAGACACAGCCCCAGCCAACACACACTCACAACCTTGACTGGCTGTGCTTTTCCATGAGCGGTAGGAACCTGTATGTCCGTGAGCCGTGAAGCAGAGGCTCATAGAGGCTGTCCGAGTCCACTAAGCACCCGCCAAGCACACATGACACCTTGCCTCCATCCTGGCCAAACATCCACGGCGCCTGTCCCATCCTCACCCATTACAGTTTCAGCACCCAGTGCCCTCCTGGTTGCTGTCCTCAGTGCATTCCAGTTTGGCGATGCCTAGGATGACATATGTCCCTGTTTGTCTAGGACAGCCCTCATTTACACACATCCTCAAGTAATTACCGGCGACACCCATTTTCAAAAGTGTTCCAGTTTGGACATTAAATTATACAGTCCCCTTGGCTTACATTTGGTTTCAGAAGAGGATGCAGAAATTCCCATGGGAGCCCTTTTTGTGAGCCCTCAAAGAGTGCCAAAGAACAATCCACTGGAGCTCCACATCCAATAGTAAGCTAGCAAACTTTGGCTGTTTCATTTCTAAAAGGAGGGCAAAGAAAAAGGAGAATGTTAAGGTTCCAAGGTTATGAGGGAAAGTTGGAATGCAGACGAACTATAATAAATAAAACAAAAAACTGGGGTCCTACTTCCTTCAGCTTCTTTGTACTAAAGCATACGTAGGTGTATTTTGCCATTTAGAATAGGTGCAACCCTGAGAAACTGCCTGCAAAACAAATTTCTGTTTATCCCAGCGGATGTGCCTGTTGAAATTCAATTGAAAATATATTGTTCAGTGTTTATATATTCTCCCGGAACAGGTGGACTTAAAAGTCGAATGAAATGTCCTTTAAATGAGACTGGGGTGATCTAGGGAGTTTGAGGTGCAATAACATTCACCAATTCTTCCCCAGAGGGCACATCTTTGGCACCCCTGACGATCAGTCTAAATAAAGTCCTTCCAGGCCTTTCTTTTTATGTTCCCATCATCTGAATATGATTCTAATTCTTTGGTGCAGGAAACAAGCTTTGTGATTTTCTTACTTTTAATTCCACTTTTTACACAAATAGTACATGAATACATTCTCCATGTAAAATATTCATATAATATTTTGTACTTTTCTTATATACCTCAAAAGATCTTGCACATAGTATATATAAAACTGGCGTTCAGGAAAACATACGTTTAATAAATAATATATAGTCATTCAGCACATTTGAAAATGCTGTCAATAATGTTCTATTGAAATGTTTTTTTCAATGTGAAATAGGTCACACATACAAAGGAGGAGAGTTTAAGGTATACTAACAATGTGAATGCCCAAATACTTGTCATCTGGCTTAAGAGGCAGAACATAACCAGGACCTTACAACTTCTCTGCGTTCCCCATCAAGATGGCTCCTTCTTCTTTCCCCAGAGGGAGCCATTACTCTGTCAAATTTCATGTCAATCATTGCTGCACTTTTCCTGCATTGCTAGGTGGTGCAAATTGTTTTCCAAAGTGGTTGCACCAATTTACATTCCCACCAGCAGTAGATGAGAGTTCCTGATGTTCTATATCATTGTCAATATTTGGTATTGTCATTTCAATTTTTGAAAATTGTTTTAGTGTGCAGCTGCATCTCATTTTCATTCCAATTTCAATACTCTGGATACTAATCCTACATCAGTCATGGCTTGCGGAAATAACTGCTCCTAACTTATGGATTTTATTTTTTTTTACTTATGATGTACTTTGATAAATAGATGTCTTTAATTTCTATTTACATGTTTTTCCCATTAGGCTTTGTGTTTTCTGAGGCTTGAGAAATGCTTCCCTACCTAGAAATTATAATGATATTCTTTTCTGTTATATTCTAAGTGTTTATAGCTTTTGCCTTTCACATTTAAGTTTTTACCCTAACTGGAAATTATATTTGTATATGGTACGAGGCAGCAAGATAATTTTAAAAACCTGGATAATCAGTTTTTCCAGGACAACTAATTAATAATCCATCTTTCCCCCCAGTTCTCAGATGTCTGCTTTGTACTATTCAAGTTGCCTCCTATGCAGGGATGTACTTCTGAACTCACTATTCTATTCCATTTTCTGACATGTCTCTTCCTAGCCTAAAACCACATTGCATGAATTATTGTTACTTGGTGATAATGTTTGATATCTGGAAAGGCAGCCCTTCTTGCTGCTGTTGTCATTGTTCTCATTTGCCTTCTTTAGCTTGACAAGTTCTATCTAAAACCATGTTGGAATTTTTGTTGATATTTTATTGATTCAATATCGACATAGTTTTTTATTGTTAAATAAAATGTAGATTCAGAAAACTGCAGAAATGCATAGCCTAGTGAATAATTATAGGTGAAGAAACAGAACTTTGCCAGCCATGCTTTTCAAGAATGAAATATACATGGGATGATACACATGTAGCCTTGACACAGGCTCTTACTCAGGCACTTACTCTCTTACTCAGCATAATGCATTTGAGATTCATCCACATAGATGGTATCTTTTTATCTCTGAGTAGTATTCCACTATGGGAATGCACCACAGTTTTGTTAATCTACTCACCTGTTGAAGGATAGTTGGATTGTTTTCTGGTTTGTGTGTTTAAGAATGTTTCCATAAACATTTGTGTACAGGTTTCTGTGTGAACATGAGTTTTTATTTATCTAGGTTAAATAGCTAGGAGGGGGATTGCTGGACCATACAGTAAGGCTATGTTTTACTTTATAAGAAATGGTCAAACTGTTCCAGAATGAGGACACCATTCACAATCCCACCAGCAATGTATGGAAGTTCTCATTGCTTTGTTTCCTTGCTATTACTTGATATCATAAGTTTTATATTTTTAATTTTGCTTTAGCCATTCTAACAGATGTGCAGTGGTAAGTATTTCATTGTGTCTTTTAACTTGCATTTCCCTAATGACTAATGGTGTTGAGCATTTCTTCATGTACTTATTTGGCATGCATGCACTCTGTCTTACTTGGAGAAGTGTCTACTCAGATCCCATTTTTAAATTGAGCTGTTTATTTAGATTTGAGAGTTCTTTACATATTTTGGATACAAGTCTTTTGATGCATATGAGATTTGAAAATATTTTATCTCTGTCTGTGGCTTGTTGTTTCATTCTCTTACCGTTGTCCTCCAGAGAGCAAAATTTTTTGACTTTTTTAATTTTGATGATATCTACTTTATCATTTTTTCTTTTATGGATCACATTTTTGGTGTCATATCAAGTACTCTGCCCAGGACAAGATCACAAAGATTTTCTCCTGTTTTCTTCCAAAATTTTTGTAATTTTTATATTTTTAGGCTTCAGTATAAAGTCTATTTTAAGTCAAATTTTGGATAAGATGTGAGGTATATAGATGTCCAAATTTTCCAGGACCATTTGTTGTAAAAATCATCCTTTAACCATTGAATTACCTTTATACCTTTATCAAAATAAATTGACCATATTTGTGTGTGTCTATTTCTGGATTGTATTTTATATTACATTGAATTATGTGTCTATCCTTATGTAAAAATCACACTCTGTTAATCACTGTAAGTCATAAAATACAGTAACATAAATCCTCTGGCTGTTCTTTTACAAAATTGTTTTGGTTGTTATAGTTCCTTTGACATTCATGTAAATTTTACAATCAGTTTGTATATTTTTACAAAAAAATTCTCCTGGGATTTTTTTTTTTTTTTTGGTATCACATTGAATCTACAGATCAATTTGAGAAGTATTAGCATCTTAGCTATATTAAGTCTTCCACTGCATTAAAGAAGCATGTTTCTTCAATTATTTGGGTATTCTTTGACTTCTTTCATCAACATTTTGTACTTTTTAGCATATAGATTCTATACATCTTTTGTTATACCTAAATATTTAACTTTTGGAGCTATTGTAAATGGTACTTTTTTAAAATTACAGTTTCCAATTGTTCATTGCTTATATATAGAAGTAAGATGGATTTTTATCAATCTGGAGTACTGCCACCTTCCTAAATTCACCTATTGGTCCTAGGAGCTTTTAAATTACTCAATATTTTGTACATAGATATTCCTGTTGTCTCTGAATAAAGACAATTTTATTTCTTCCTCTCCAATCTATTAATATATGCCCTTTATTTATTTTTCTTGCCTAATTGCACAAGCGATGACTTCCAGTGTGATATGAAATAGAAGTGGTGAAAATGGACATCTTTGTTTTTCTCCTGATCTTAAGTGGTGACTCAGTCTTTCACCATTAAGTCTGAGGTTAGCTATAGGTTGTTAGTTGATGCCCTTACTGGATTAAGGAAGTTCCCTCCTATTCCTAGTTTACTGAGTGTTTTTATCATGAAGGTGTTTTCAATTTTGTCAAATACTTGTTCTGCTTCTATTGAGTTGGTCGTGTGTTTTGTTGTTCTTTAGTCTTTTAATATGGTGGATCACACTGATTTTCAAATGTTGAACCAGCCTTGCATTCTGAGATATTAATAAAATCCACGTGGATGTGGTATATTATTATTTTTACACATGGATGGATTTGAGAATATTGGCATCGATTTTCATGCAGGCTATTGTTCTGTAGTTTTCTATTGTTGTACTTTAATTGTCTAATTTTAGTATCAGAGTAATGCTGGTCTCCTAAAATGGGTTGAGAAGTGTTCTCTCCTTTTCTGTTTTCTGTTTCAGATCAGGTGCATGCATGCTCAGCATGGGGGTGGGCTTGAGACTTCATGCACAGCTCTATGGGATTCTTTTCTCAAGCTCCCTCCTCTTCCTCATTTCTCCAAGCTCTCCAGCTCTCAGAATACCCATTCCCTGGTCTCTTAGCTAGGAATATAGGATTTTATCCTTCCCATTCTTTAACACATGTTCCACAGCTGGGTCCATTTCCAGGCCGAAGTGGCAAGAAAAAAGAAACAACAATAGCAAGATTCCCCCCACACTTTCAGATAATAGGGATCTCTTTTCCCCATTCCTTTCCTCAGAGAGAAGGATTTTTCTCTCTCTTGGGGCTACAGGTGCCTGTGCACCACTGCTGCTGCCAACTCTGCTGCAGGGGTGCATTTCAGGATGGGGTCTTGCCTCATGGAAAGGCTAGGAGAGAAAGAAAAAACTGGGGGATTTCCCCCTATTCTCTCTGACCTTCCTTATCCTCTGCTTAGAAAATAAGGGCTTTTTTTCCTGGAGCTTTTTCTGCCCATGCCTGTTGTGCAGTTCTAGGATTCAGGCTACCCTGAGACTAATTGGGGAAATATAGGAGAAAAAATAGGAAAGTTTCCATCATATTTGCCATTTTTCACAATTTTAATTCCCTTCCCAACCCACCTGCTATTATTTATTTTCAGAGTCCTCAGATGGCTGCAGTGTATATTCTGTCCCAGGGCTTTTAGCTGTAATTAGTAGGAGAGAGAGAGTGTGGACTGAAACCAGAAGTCTTGTCTTTCCTATTCAAACAAACTTTGACATGGATATTAGAGCTCTTTTAATCTACATGTTCCTGCCCATCTTCTGGTTTTCTTTGAAATTTATTTGTTGAGGGACCTGGCCATTTGAGCTGTAGTATATTTTCCATACCCTAGATGGGGGGATTAAAACTCAGTTTTGATCTCTTTTACAAGACAATAGTAATAGTGTGTTCTTTCAATGGAAGGCAAATAATGTTTTGTTGTCTAATTTTCTATAATCTTTGCAGCCAGTATGCTAGACCTCTAGTATCCATTAATTCATTAGTGGGTACAAAATGACAATGTTAACTTCTATAACTTCTTCTTTATTTATTCATTGGAATACTTTTTAAAAGAGACACATACCTCCATCTACTATTCAGTTATTCAGTGTGATAGTAATTATAAGCAAGAAAGGAAAAATGCTTGATTTTTCCCCCACTTGCAAGTATTATCTTTATTAAAACTCCCATTGTTCCATATTTGACCCAGGGGAAGCATCTCCAATTTGGCTCCTGAATCCTTTTGACATGACTGTAGTAGTTTTTGATAACTTCCTTGCTATCTAATAAGACAGGATATTCCAGGCACATTTTGTGCATTTCCTGCACTAGACCTAGAATTGACCGTTTCTCCAAGAAACCTTGATATCCTTCAGTGGAAAATCTAGGTAGTGTTTCAATCCATCACCTAGATGCTAGGATGCTGTTGCTCCTGGGTTGGTCATTGTTTTAAAGGAATTTTTAGTGGATAGAGCTAGAAAAATTATATATGAGATAAAATACCTGATAAGTTCATACTGGTGTTTTATTTAAATTCAGCATTATAGATTTTAACTTAACCTTTTCTTATTACATCGGTATCTCCTTTCTTTCACACCAAGAATCTTGATTCTAAAGCTGCAGTCCCCAATCCCCGGGCCACAGACTGGTACCAGTCCATGTCTGTTAGGAACCGGGCCACACAGCAGGAGGTGAGTGAAGCTTCATCTGTATTTACGGCTGTTCCCCATTGCTCGCATCACCACCTGAGCTCTGCCTCCTATCAGATCAGCGGCAGCATTAGATCCTCACAGGAGCGAATCCTACTATAAACTTTGCATACGAGGGATCTAGATGGTACGCTCCTTATGAAAATCTAATGCCTGATGATCTGAAGTGGAGCTGAGGTGATGATGCTAGCGCTGGGGAGCAGCTGCAAATAGTGTTTATCATTAGCAGAGAGGTTTGACTGCACAAAGACCATAATAAGTCAGTTGCTTGCAGACTCATATCAAAACCCTATCAGTGAGTGACAAGTGACAATTAAAAGCTTCATCTGGTGAAAGTTTTTATAGTGGCAAGTGAGCATCTTACTTAAATTGTACAGCTGCATGTGGTGGCAGGCTGTAAGTCAGAATCTGACACATTTTAGTCCACGTGTGGCCCGCCTATTATTTTACTTACCACTTCCATCCATGCCTCTTTCCTGCACTGCATACTTGTCTCAGTCACAGTTTTGGTAAGCCCACAATCTAACCCCAGCAAAAATGAGTAAAAAGCAAACATCACTGAAGAAGTTCTTTGAAAAGAGGGAAAGACCCAGTGAGGAGACAGCAGAAGACTCTAAGACTGCCAACAAAATGAAAGTTGCATTTAAAAGAAAATACCAAGAGTCCTACTTGAATTACAAGTTCATTGCAACAGGTGATTCACATTCTCCAACCCACTTTATATAATATGTGGCAACCAGCTATTCAACGAAGCCATGGAACCTTCAAAACTGCTTTGCCACATGGAGACCAAGCACCCTACATTAAAAGACAAACCTTTGGAGTTTTTCAAAAGAAAAAAACATGAACGCAAAGAACAGAAGCAATTATTGAATGCCACCACTTCATCAAATGTGTCTGCACTGACAGCATCATTCTTAGTAGTTAATCCATTACTAAAGCTAAGAAGCCCTTTTACTGTTGGTGAAGAGTTGATCCCGCTTACTGCTAAGGACATTTGCTGGGAACTTTTAGAAGAGGCTGCAGTTCAAAAGGTGGCACATATTCCTCTTTCAGCTAGCACCATAACTAGATGAACTGACGAAATAACAGAGGATACTGAGGCACAATTGTTAGAGAGGATTAATGAGTCACTGTGGTAACACAATCCAGGTTGATGTTTCTGTGTGATGTATTTGTCAGGAGGATGGGCATGAGGATATGTTATGTGCACTTTTGTTGCCAACCAACACCACAGCTGCAGAACTATTCAAGTCTTTGAATGATTGCATATCAGGAAAACTGAATTGATCATTTTGTGACAGTATATGCACGGACAGAGCGGCTGCCATGACTGGACGGCTTTCTGGTTTCACTATTCGGGTCAAGGAGGTCGCTTCTGAATGTGAGTCTACACACTGTGTCATCCATAGAGAAATGCTGACTAGTGGAAAAATGTCACCTGAACTAAACAACGTTTTGCAGGATGTGATTAAAATCATCAACCACATTAAAGTACATGCCCTTAACTCACGTCTGTTCACGTAGCTCTTTGAGGAGATGGACACAGAGCACACACGTCTTCTCGTATACACAGAAATAAGATGGCTTTCTAAAGGGAGATCTCTGGCCCGGGTTTTTGAGACATGAGAGGTGCTGCAGAGATTTCTTTTAGGAAAACAGTCACCACTGGCAGCACATTTCAGTGACACAGAATAGGTCGCAAAACTTGCTTGCTTATGTGACATATTCAACCTGCTCAACTAACTCAATCTGTCACTTCAGGGGAGAATGACAACTGTGTTCAAGTCAGCAGATAAAGTGGCTGCATTCAAAGCCAAACTAGAATTATTTGGGCGACGAGTGAACATTAGGATTTTTGACATGTTTCAAACATTAGCAGAGATTTTGAAAGAGACTGAGCCGGGCCTTCTTTCTCCCAGCTGGTGCATGATCACCTATCTCAGTTTTCAAAAGCATTTACACATTGCTTCCCAACCACAGAAGACCCCCGAACTGGGAAGGAATGATCTGCGACCCATTTGTGAATAAACCAGGTGAATCAACTTTGTCTGTGCTGGAAGAGGATCGACTGCTTGAAATCGCAAATGGCAGTGGCCTTAAAAGTATGTTTGAGACAACTTCAAATCTCCACATGTTCTGGATTAAAGTCAAGGTGGAATATCCTGAGATTGCCACAAAAGCACTGAAAAGCCTGCTTCCCATTTCCTACCTACCATCTTTGTGAAGCAAGGTTTTCTGAAATGAGAGCAACCGAAACGACATTACGGAGTAGACTGCACATAAGCAACACACTTTGGGTGTCACTGTCTCCCTTCACCCCCAGATGGGACCGTGCAGTTGCAAGAAAACAAGCTCAGGGCTCCCACTGATTCTGTATCATGGTGAGTTGTATAATTATTTCATTACATATTATAATGTAACAATAATAGAAATAAAGTGCATAACAAATGTAATGTGCTTGAATCATCCCGAAACCATATCCCCCATACTCCCCCCATGGAAAAACTGTCTTCCATGAAACTGGTCCCTGGTGCCAAAAAGGTTGGAGATCACTGTTCTAAAGGCTACTGGGGATGATATTATTAGAATATACCATAATTATTTATTTAAACCACATGGCATGCACAACACTCTCAGAAAAGCAAGCTAATACTACCACCACCAATATATTTACAAAAACATATTTTAAAATTTTCACATTGTCTCCCCATTTTTAATAGTTTCCCAGTGTCTGCATCATCAGAGCATATATCCATTGCATACTATAGCTGTTTATTCTTGAGCCTCAGTTAGTCTTAGTTCTAAAAGTAACCATACACAGTGTTCACCAACTGTTCTCATGTCACTGTATCTCTAGTTATTTTGGTTGTCTAAAGATCATTCTTGAGTGGATTCCTGGGGACAAGCACATGTGAACAATATTTCCTGAGTTCTTGCATGTTTATTAGTTTGTTCTGGTTATGCTTGGAAGTCAGTTTTGCTGGGTAAAAAATTCTTGCCTCACATTTTTCTTTCTTTGAATATTATCTATACATAATCTATTTTCATCTGTTATTATTAGAAAGTCTGTGATAGTCTAATTTTTTTTTTCCTATATGAATTACCTATCCTTTTTGGCTAGGAAAGGATTTTTTTTCTTTTTCTTTAAAGTCCAGCAGTTTTATTAGAATATATCTTTGTGTTGATCTTTGTAGGTTGATAGCCTGAGGTACATAGGGTGGCTTTTCAATACATAGTTTTAAAACATTCTTTTATTTCAAAAGAGTTATCTTGAACTATAGGATTTTGAGAGGATGAATCAAATATTAATAATATATGTAAAGTGCTCAACACATTGCCTTTTCTATATTAACATTCAATTGATATTAGCTATCATTTAAATAGCAAAATTCAGATTGCTCCCTCTCACCCTGGAGAGATGAAGGAACATTTGCAGCTTCAGATTTCTAAGACTGTGAATGCAGTGTCTGATGGAGAGAGGGACAGTAGTCATGAAGGAGTTATGTTCACCACAGGCTGTTAGGAGCAAATTCCTCCCCCCCCCCCGCCCCGCCCCTGTGCAGCCATTGGGTACCAAGCAGGATTCTGCAAAGACGTGCTGTATCCCATTCTTGAATTCTGGAGCCAGAAATCCCCTGTAAATTAACCAGACTCCTAGAGCACACTTAGAAACCTGGAACACAGTATAGTCATCATGGCTAAAATTTATTTCCTCGATACTCCAGAAAGGACTGGTCCTATTTATATATAGTTGGAAATTGGAATTGATTATGTCTGCAAGAAGTGTTGAAAGTTTTATCTGCCCTATTATATCTCTCTCACCAGACTCCATGTCTGAAACCTCCCCTGTGACATTGCCAAGGTTAGCTCAGGCAGCAGACACACAGCCAGGGTTTGAACTGGAATCTTTCTAACTCTGATGACAAAGCCTTCGCATTCTGCTCTTCTTAGTTACGTCCCCGTAGTTTTAGGCATACATTAGAACTGCGTGCCTGAAAACAGGACATGTTTTCCCAGCCTGTCTTGGAGACAAGCCATGCATTTGTTCCAAGCACTTTTCCTTCATGTCCCCATTCCCAATCTTCATCGTCAGTTCTAGTGGTGCTTGACTTCGCAACAACATGGACTCTATTAGCATGAGCTATATTAAACCTGTGGGAACTGGTCCCGTAGATGGCAGCAAGCTTTTGCCCTTAGTCTTATCCTGCTGCTTTGCTCCGACACAGAGCCCTCTTAAATACTTTCCTTGCCAGGTTGGCTGGGCTGCAAAGGTTGCTGCCCAGCACTCCACAGCCAGGCACCCTTGTTTAGAGTTACATTCCAGTATTTACTTAGAACAAGGGTGGGGATATTTTTCTGTAGAAGGTCACTGGCCATGGGAAAAAACTGTTTGGAGGCAACATAAGTAAAGGAAAAAAAAACCCAGATAAATAGCAAATAAAGTCTCAGTCACTTTGTGTATTAAAAATTGTTAACAGGAAAACAAATTAGAAGAAAACATAATAAAAATGTATTAAGTTTCATATTGTGGCTCTATTTAAAGGAAAGATTGCAAGACAAATGGACAGAAGAAAGAAAATAGTGTTGAAAATTAAAAAAAAAAAAGATTTGATGGATGGATTTTAAAACTCAAAGGTTTAAAGAAAGCAGTTGAATACTTATACATACACATACACATATATGTGCATATATACATGTATGTATATATATTCAATTGAATCAATTGTGTATATTCAATACTTGCACTGTATTGAAATATATATTCAACTGAATAGAATATTCTCTATATATACATACACACACGAACATACGAGAGAGAGGAAGAGACACATCAGAGAAGACACGCCCACCTCTCTCGCTCCACTTTGATTTTTCTGTTTCTCTTCTCCCTAGCACCTCAGCTGTCACCGATGTCCTGCCTGCCTCCTGTAGACTCCCTTTTGGCCCAGTTCCTGAGCCAATTGTGAAAGGAGAATAGCCACAACCTCATTGCTACCAACTGATGGATCTTGGAATTGACTCTCAGGCCCCAGATATGGGTTCCAATCGCCCAACCTCGTCTGCTCGGCAACTCCAGTGGCTCAACAAACCTCTGTGACCTCCCAGGAAACCTGGAAGCTGGGTGGGTGGGGGTCGGGGGTGTCACAACAAGTCCCACATCTCCGTGACACACCTGAGCTGAGGCTGTCCTCCACCCGGTTGGAGAATATTACTTCACTGTGGCCAGAGCATCTTCCTCTAGGTGGGGGGTTGGGTTACTCCTACAAGAATCACACTGGGACGAGTTAATAATGGGGCAGGAATAGAGGACTCAGAGGCAGCCCTTAAATTGGTATAAGGGAAAATATCCTCCTCTCTCTGAGGCCTGGAGTAATTTTGCCCCGAGCTCTGAGATCTGGAGGACTTTGGAGCTCCTTTTATGGGGGCCTCGCAAGGCACCCAGAGGAGACTCAGGATGTGAGCCGTGTCGGTCAATTTCTCTCTGAGCTAGGCTTCTCGTCTACCACTTCGCAACTTCCAGCAAACTCTCACGAGGGCACAGACACTCTCTGCCTTGTGGTGGGGAATTAGAGAAGGGACCTATCCCAGGTTAGTGACAGGGTAGACAAGGGACAGCAATGCCTCCTACCTTGAGGCCACAATGGTACCAATAGCAGTCATATGGACAGCCGCAGAGGGGAGCCGGGCCCAGCAGGATCAACGTTCTCCCGGGCATTGTAGGGAGCAGCAGCAGTGTCGGGTGACAAGAGGAGGACCTCCACCTACTCCCAGAAATTGCTGGTGAACATTTTGAAAGGGATGATTTCGATGACCAAACTTAGGATATCAGCATCATTCTGTTACCGTAATAACATCAACTGCTGTTCATTGCGTAAAAAATGCTGCCCATAAATGATCCCGTCTCATCATCCCCACAACCTTAGAAGGTTAATATCTCTAGTGCAGTTTCGCAAAAGAGGCGCTTTGCACCTCGTCAGACTACCTCACCCTGCCGTCCGCCCCCCCACCACCCCTCGGCCGCTTAGATCATGTGGGGACGGTGACAGTGTGGCATGATGTAACCGAGAAGCTACAAAGGGAGTGGCTCGGCTCAGACGCCACTCTCCATCGTGTGGCTCTTAAAGAAGTGGCAAGTGGTCACTTTTATGTTTCCACTGTGTTTGGGTAACTATGGGCATAAATGAAAATATAGTCTCTTGCTATTTGTTTTGTGCACAGGATTAAATTTCAACGTAAGAATGGGTTTGGCTCCAAATCCAAAATTTCCCTCATCTAATCCAAAATTATTTCCTCTATTAATTCCATTTTTAGACACCTGGCCTCAGTGTAACTTGAGCAACTGCTATGTTGCTCTATTTTGTTCTTTCACTTGTTTGTCTTCCCAATCGTTATCCCAGCTTAAAGTAAGTATCAGTTACTGAAAGAAATTAACATTCCACAGAGGCTTCCTTCAGCAACAAAGACAATATTATGGTCATGTTCAGTACAAGTAAGCCTCTAATTAAGATACATGATGTTTAAACAGCCTTTAAAGATGGACCTTGAAAAGCTTTTCTTTGGGGAAAAAAAAAACATAACACGTAAATACAGGTTTTAAAATATGTTCACGTCGGATTCAATATATACCATTATGTTCTCATACATGAACCCTTTCATTTTATATTTATTTCTGAGCTATTTGTGTCACTTTATTTGTAATTATTTCATGAGATTCTAGCAGAGAGATATACCTTGTTATAACACATTTGCAGCTAATGGTATTTAACTACATTAAAATTGTGATGATATTTTACACAAACCAAGCAGCTTTAGAATGAGAAGAAAAGCACTCCAATGACCTGGCCTGCAACCCCATTCTCTGCATGTGAAGTATAATGTAATCCAGTCCTTCATCTCTGTCTTGTGGGTTTTCCAAGGTTTAAATTCACATAGTGTTTGTGTGGCTATAATCTCTCTGATGTCTCATTCTGTCATATTGCGGTCCTACCACGTTGAAATGGGAAAAAAAAAAAATAAAATCACACTAAAATCATTCAGATCCCTATTATCAAGGCATTTATTAGTGCTTTCTCTGGATGTTTTGTGGAGTGATAGAAATATCCTTTCCCTGGAGGATGTCCAAGGGATTTAGATGTAGACTACCACAAAAATGGCCTTTATGCCACAAGGACAAACTTAAAAATAGGTTATTAAACTGACGTATAGGAGTTTTCCACCTAAAATCACATTGCCGTGGAAAAATCCTTCCAGATTACAGCTTCCAGTGGGTTGATTGGTTTCTGTTTGCCCTGTCCCAGAAAGAGTTGTGGATAGCTGACCATTGCTATTTATCTGATACTGTGCACCATGTATTATTAATAAAAATCCTTCCAGCAACCACTCGGATGGCTTCAAGCTGGGGATGAAGCAAGCATGTTGGAGCTTTCTTCACGCACCATTAATATGTCACCAAAACCTCATTCTGACCCTAGCTGTCACTTCTAATATTTTAACCCATGACATATGGATTTTTAAATATAGATGCTACTATTTTTATTTAAATGGCTAGGAATTTTTCCACGTTCACAAATAACGCCAGGCAAAATGAAAAGGCCTGATATTGGTCTGAAAATGAAACAGTGTGGATGGAGGCATTCTAATTCTGTCCCCCGGGCAAGATTCACCAGAGGGGAGCATGAGGAAGCTTAGAAATAAGGAAGACTTTTCTTACCCAATGAATCAAGACCAGGAAATGGTGACTTATGCTGCATGCACTTTCAGGATAATAGGAGCAGCTTCCATTTATTAAATCCTAGACACTGCAATAGGCAGAGGCTGTACATACGTTTGCTCTTACAATGACCCTGTTATTATGTCCAACTTACAGAAGAAAAAAATGAGGCTAGACAAGTTATAGACCCAACTTACAGGGACTCAGCTGTGTCAGGCTTCAAACCTGGCTAAGCCCGGCTCTCTCCTTGCACCACGATGAGATCCTGCCTCCCAGTGATGTTACGATAGCACACACCTGCCGTCCTGAAGTCCTCGTCTACTTGAGTCAGCTGAAGGAAGCAAGTTAGATCTCACTCACACCCACACCACAGTTAATTCAGGCCCCCCTTTGGGGATAAATCTGTATTATAATACTCTGTCATTCGCCTGGTTTCAATTTAGATTATCAAAATTTTCAAAACTCCTAGACAAAGTGATTAGATCACTGATGTTGTCGTGTGGGACATTGTTGGCAAGTTCCCTTCTAGTTGTGTGATAATGTGACATAATAAGAAAGATGTATTTGGTCTCTGCCCCTGGTTTCTGGCACACAGCTCCCAAAATCCTTGGCATCTCCAGAGTGATTTGTATGCCAGTGAGATGATGGGGGGCCTCTCAATAGCTTCAGGATGGGGGCTGGTGACCAGAAAAACCAAGGCACGATTAGAGGGTTGGAACTTTCAGCCCTACCCTCCAACTTCCAGGGAGGGGAGGAGGGCTGACGATTGAGTTGATCACCAGTGGCCAAGGATGTAATCAAACATGCCTATGTAACGAAGCCTCCATAAAACCCAAAGGACAGGGTCTGGAGAACTTCTGGATTGCTGAGCACATGGAGGTGCCTGGAGGGTGGCGCACTGGGACAGGGCTGGAAAGCTCCACAACCTTCCTACATGCCTTGCCCTAGGGGTCTCTTCCATCTGGCTGTTCATCCATATCTTTTGTGTTATAATATCCTTTATGATAAATGGTACATGCAAGTAAAGTGTTTCCCTGAGTTCCGTGAGCCGCTCTAGCAAATTAATCAAATCCCAGGGCAGAGGAGGGTCATGGGAACCTCAATTTATAGTCAGTTGGTCAGAAGTACAGGTCACAACCTGAGACTTGTGCCTGGCATCTGAAGTGAGAGCTGTCTTGTGGGACTGAGCCCTCAACCTGTGGGATTGGATGCTATCTCCAGGTAGACAGGGTTAGAATTGGATTGTAGGACAGCCAGGTGATATCCGCTGGAAAATTGCTCTGTGACATTTCCATGATCAGAGGTGAAGTATTCTGCGTGTTTATTGTGCAAGAGTAGGAAAAACACTGCTGTTTTTTTTTTTTTTCTATCTCTAACAGTAGTTGTCATTTACTAACAGAATTAGCAGGATTATGGTTGAAGAGGCTAGCACTTGGAATATTTGGCTGAGAAGAGATTTCAGGCAAAGCCCCTAACAACAATAAGAGCTGTCTGCCGTAGTCCACCCCTATGGCTAATCAAATTTCTTACATACCCATACATGGACATGCAGTGCACAACAATGTATCAGTCAGTGACCAACCACATCTATTATATAACGGGAGTCCCATAAAACTATAATAGAGCTGAAAAATTCCTATTGCCTAGTGACATCGTAGACAATATCGTTGCTCAACACATTACTCACGTGTTTGTGGTGATGCTGATATAATCAAACCTACTGCACTGCCAGTAGTGTAAAAGTATACTACACACAATTATGTACGGTTCAGAATTGGTTTATGTATTTACTATACTATACCTTTTATCTTTACTTTAGAGTGTATTCCTTCTGCTTATAAAAAAAAAAAAAGGTAACTGTAAAACAGCCTCAGGCAGGTCTTTCAAGAGGGATTCCAGAAGAAGGCATTGTCATCACAGGAGATGACAGCTCCATGTGTGTTTCTGCCCCTGAAGACCTTCCACTGGGACAAGACGTGGAGGTGGAAGACAGTGATATTGGTGATCCTGACCCTGTGTAGGTCTGGGCTAATGTGTGTGTATCTGTGTCTTAGTTTTTAACAAAAGATTTTAAAAAGTAAAAAATAAGTTAACAATTTTATGGAATAAGGATATAAAGAGAGCATATATTTTTATACAGCTATACAATGTGTTTGTGTTTTAAGCTAAGTGTTATTACAAGAGTCAAAAAGTTAAGGAAATTACAAAATTTATAAAGTGAAAGAGTAAACTAAGATTAAATTATTATTGCAGAAAGAAAAATATCTTTTTATAAATTGAATGTAGCCTAAACGTACAGTGTTTATAAAGCCTACAGTAGTGTACAGTGATATCCTGTCCTCACAGTCTCTCACTTCTCACTCACTGACTCACCCAGAGCAACTTCCAGTTCTGCAAGCTCCATTAATGGTAAGTGCCTTACATAGGTGTACCATTTTTTATCTCTTATATCATATTTTGACTGTATATTTTCTGTTTAGATACTTTTAGATACACAAATACCATTGTGTTATAATTGCCTATAGTGTTCAGCACAGTAACATGCTGTGCAGATTAGTAGCCTAGGAGCAGCAGGCTGTATCACATCAGCCTAGATGTGTAGTCGGCTATTCCATCTATGTGTGTGTAAGTGTACCCTATCATGTCTGCACAACAATGAAATCTCCTAAAAATTCATTGTTAAGCAACACATGACTGTAGTACACATTCATCCCATCTTCATGAAGATGATTCCGAAGTCACAACAAATTGTAGCAACCAGCTCAAAGCTCAGTTTCTGTAGGAAGTAAGTCAAAACCTTAGTTCTGCCCACCCCAACACAGTGGAGAGAAATGTGTCGGGGCAGCCATGAAATTCCCTTGGAAAGTGGAGCAGTGGTTTAGCAAATTTACCCAATTTTAGCAGACTAAGGAGAGAGATAGGAGAAAGGAGAGAGGGCGAGCGGAGATGAGGACTGGAGCAGAATGTGCTGGCCTTTTAGGAGCCAGGGACCCGCTTTGGGAGGAACCTGGCACCTCGTGACTCAACTGCAGGCAAAATTGGAGAATAGGGAACATTTGTGTTCCAGAAAATGTGCTCTGATATCTCAACTCAGAAGAGTAACTCCTTATTCTGAGCTTTATGCTCTTGGACCCCTTCTTCCTGTGCAAACGAGAGTCCCCTTTACATTAAAGCCAGACTCTGCTGGCTGTCCATCCAAACTTCTCCCTCACTGGTAGACCCTAACTTTTGTCTGGGCACCCATCCCTCCTCTTTGTGACTTCAGAGTGAGTCTGGTGTTGGCCTCAGACAATCATTGTGGTCCACTCCTCTTGACAATAAGTGGCCTGAGGTGTGCACGCTGCTCAGTTCTGGCTAACTGAGATGTGGGGAGAAACCTGCTGCAGGGGGCTCCAAGAAAACGTTTCCTTACATGGGAAGAAGTGATCCCTCTCCTTCTGTGCCATTTTCGTAGTGTCTGGATATAATACCTTGACCATGAGGAGGCTAGCCGAGGATGGGGTTGGCCCTCTGAGGAAGACAGAGCAGAGAGGCAGAAAGCATCTGGGCCTTAATGACATAATGAACTAACCAAACCTGAATCTGCCCCACCGGAAAATTCTTGTTATGTGAAATGATGTATCTCAGTACTTAAGCCAGTAGAGTTGGCAGGCGTGCAGACACGAAAATGATTGATTTTGTTATAGCCATAAGACCCTAGAAAGAGGAGGCTCAGCATTCCAGTGGGCTTCATGGGCAACACTGAGGCAGTGTGAGCTGGCAGGGTGGGGAGACTTTGCTGTGGGTTCATGGGAAGGAGTGGGCGAGGCAAGGTAGGCAGACTAAGCAGGCTTAGAATGGGCTAGATTGAATAATTTCAGCAGACCCCGGGGCATAGGGGCTACCCAGTCGTCTGGTACCTACCTGGTCCTCGTGTGATTAAGGCAGGGATACAGTGGCCCAAAGTACAAGAGCTCACTAAAAGGAGGAAGTTGAGCATATGGGCTCTGGATTGGTTGGTTTGTATAGCAAAAGCACACTCAAAGAGAAGCATTTAATATCTCTAGGTATTAACTAACCTTGGAAGGGGCAGTCCCTCCAGGTCAGCAAGGCCCCAGACATCAGAGCATCAAGAATACAGAAAATTAAAAAAAACATAGTTAATATATATTCCAACTGACACAGTTATTTTTAGAACTTTTTGAGTTTTAAAATGTATGTGAAACCTTTACGAGAAAATGAATATTTATTGTAGTATCTCAGAAATACTTAAGAAAGTAGAAGAGATTATTTCGTTTTGTCCAAAGTTATCTGTTCATAGTTCCTCAAATCATTCCATATAGACACTAATTGTGCATTATGCCTAAGCTTCGAGTTAACAAACCCAAAGGAAAGAAAACCAAACTCACAGTGTTTTAACCAAATACCACTTTATGTTCTTGTATATCAAGTACTCCAGAGGTAGGAGTCCAAGGCATGAACAGCAGCTCCACAATGATCTCAAGGTATCATTGTCCTTCTATCTTTTTTCTCAGTCATCTTTAAAAGGTGACTTTCAGCCTCATGCTTGTTGCCTCATGGTCACAAGAGGCTGCCTCATCTCCTGATAGTGTTTGCATTCCAGGCCAAAAGAGGCAAAAGTTACCTAGAATACATTCAGCAACTTCTACTTATATCTTCTTGGCCAGAACTGTTTCACATGGCTACCTCTCACTCCAAAGAAGGCTAGGGAATGTATATTTTTAGATGGACATGCTATTTCAAACAAAGTTAGAATGCTGATATTAACAGTGAAGGAGAGAATGGATATTGGATAGGCAACAGTGCTGTCTGCCACGGTTCACCCCCTTTGGCTACCCAGTGTTTTCACATATTCTAGAACACATTCATCCCATCCCCATGAAGGTGGTTCCAAAGTCTTGAATTACAGCAACACACTTAAAACCTGGTCTCTGTACTAAATAAAAATCTTACTTCTGTTCTGTTCCGATACAGAATATATGGTGCCCTTAATTTTTCATACATCTAAATTGAGACTGAGACTCTTGTTGGATGAATATTAACAAAGCATTGCCTTCTTGTAGGCAAAACTTGTAGTCCTGATGCATAAAGGAAAGCATGTTTTCATCACAGTGCTTCCTTTCCAAACTTTCAAAAACTTCCTTATATACAGATCATTTAGTTCAATGTACTTCCTCTTCTAGGTCAACAAAAAAACTAAAAATGTCTAATGAAGAATGATTTCTAGGGGTAATTTAGAGGAAAATGCAAAGAATCTCGTGTTCTCTATAAGTAGTTGTGGGTAATGAAATAATTAGTAGTTAGAATTTGCCAGCAATTATGAATAGAGAGGGTTATTTGAAACTCCAGAAAGAATTCTGCTCTGTACAGACTAACTTTATAAAACCTAGATTTATATATGTATCAAGAGAACACTAGCTACCATGTAGGTAAGACCACAACTATAATAGGTACAGACTGGATTTGTGATTCAAAAATAGGATTTTACATGGAATTCTCATGGCTGATAAAACATCATCGGTATAGTGAAATAATGTTTTCCTCCCAGTGCCAAGTTCAACTCCTCATTTCCTAATACTGTTCTTGGCTACTTTAGGATGCAGAGTCAAATGATAATAATAGCACTAATAATCATCACAGCAGTAATAGAAGCTAACATTTGTTGAATGCTTATGATGGGTCGGGCAATGTTCTAAGCACTTTACATGTATTAACTAATTTAATCCTAATCATAATCCCAAGAGGCAGAGGTAGTATTTTTACCTTTTGTGCCGTCATACGCAAGTCAGTGAACTTAACTGCGCTCAAGGTTCCCATTGTCAAAGACCTGCTTTTTTGAAGGAGATGAGACAAAGTGAAGCTATTGGGGTTGAGGAGGCTTGGAGACAGGTAGGATTAGGTAGAATAATTACAACTGAGGAGGAAGATCCACACATGCCTCCCTCCTTCCCTTGGGCCTTCAGTTTCTTACTTCTTACATTCATACCCCAGTGGTAAATCTCAGGCTAGAAGTTACAAAGAATGAGTTGGAGTTGATAACCTTGATTAGATAACAAGGTAGACAGATTTACTGTGAGATGCATAAAAGGTGACATGGTTCCTCTTGCCTCTTCCAGATGGTATCTTGTGAAAAAATGAATTTAGACTCAGGAATAAAAAGGATTTATTTTTTTTTTAAAAAAAAGGATTTATTAGAAAACATCCAGAAACTGTTAGGGATTACACTCACAAAGAAGATACTTCTTTTTAGAAATACTGATAATTCATATTCGTCAAGTACCCAGGTACATTTGGAAGTAGATTGCATATAAGCATTTATATCTGCATAATAATATTTATAGAAATGATTTCTCCTCTATTCTTTGTTCTGCAGAAGAAAAGTAAATGTCTGAAAGGAGAAGGAAACTAAACCCAAAAATAATAGAAAGATTTCAGTTGCTCTAAAATGTTTATACCTGTGCATTGAATGGTACTGACAATGACATAGTAAGAATTGAAAAGGTGCCGCCTTTGTCCACTAATAAATCATCATCTAAACCTGGCTATTAATAAAGGGGTGTCAAATCTGGGGAAAATACACTGGCAGGGATTTATAGATCACACTTGATAGAAAAAGAAGAGATGAGGAAAGAGAGTCTCAAAATGACAACATGAAGTCTGAAAAAAATGTTAGGACCAAGATAGTCCAGAGGAAAAAGGAGCAATTGTACTAGTGTGACCCTAATGCTCCTACACCCCAGGCTGTGGCTATGAGTGAGATCACAGTACTAGAAATAACTGAGACTTTACAGTTTATCGCCACCATTTGGATAATCCAGCTCTCCGCCTCCCACTCTTACTTCTGGGAGTCTCCTGGGAGCTGCACACATGCTCACAGAGAACCTCTGACATGCTGTCCAGCCACAGCCTCCTCGTTGATGGCCATGGTTTGCGTTGCCTGGGGTGGCGTGTCATTCCTGCCACTACAAGTGCCCTCTGTCTGGGGATGCTGACTTCATGACCAGGGCACTGATGTCTGATACTCCCAAAGCTTTCAACTATTACAGCTCAAAATACTAATTGTTTAAGAGCTGTGCTATGCTATTCACAGAAATGGGAGACTGGCTGCCAGGTGGCACTCTGGCTTCTTGGCACCAAAGCCACTCTACACATCTCTCAGAGTCTTTTGTGAAAACAGCTCTAGTCAGCTTCTGCCTGCAGCCCCTACCCGCCACCACTTGGATCTAATTTTTAGGGCCACACTCCATCTCTGAGAAGCAAATCAGGGTGCATTTAGAAGCCCCCTCAGATAGATGCCATCCCCCCTCCCCCTCTTCAAGCTGTCTCCGTGAGTAGTTGAAAATGCACCTGATTCCCAGAGCAATAATCCCTCTGCTCACCTATTTCTATCTCACTTACCATGGAACGTAGCTTGGGATATCCCAGTACAACACCCTTGCAATTGCACCAACATTGTGCTGATCACCCCTGAGCACTAAGGAAGATTTCAGGGTTATTAAGAAATAAAGGGAAATGAATGCCTAAACTTATTGTCTGGGTGTTGTGCCAAATTTGGGATGTCTATGAAGCCAACAGACTCTGTTCATGAAAGTATTTTTACTGGCAATGCATGGGCTACCCTTCAGTTGTGTTTATGGTATTTAATCTTGCACCTCCTGGCCACGGCTAATTGGACAAGGGGTGAAAACACAAGCTTAAAGAAATCAGTTCAGGGGCTAACGGTATCAGTCAGGATCCTGGAAAGAAAGAGATGGCATTTTCAAACTGGGATAATGAGAAAAATTTAATAATGCATAGACAGGCAGTAAGAAAACCAGTACTCTCAGGCTAGCAAGGGCTAGGACTTCTTACCATCACTTGACCTGAAATGTAAGAGGAGTATGAAGTTACTGGAATTCAAAGGGAGTAGTTGAATAGAAAGAGCCACCTGGCAGGAAACATTACCTTTGGTGGAGGGATGTGGCCAATCCATGGCAAGCTAGCAGGGAATGGGCTGAGGACGGAAGCTGAAAGAATTTATCAGCAGCAAACCTACACTACAAGAAGTATTAGAGGAAGTGCCTCACGAAGAAGGAAAATAATACCAGATAGAACTAGGAATCTACACAAAGGAATGTAGACCACCAGAAATAGCAAGTATATGCATAAATATAAGACTTTTTCTTAGTTTCATCTCTTAAACTAACTGGCCGAACTAACATTTATAGAATAGTCCACTCAATAATAGCAGAATATACATTCTTTTAAAAAGCATATGAAGTATTTACCAAAATAGGCCATATTCTGGGTCATAAAACAATTCACAATAAATTTAAAAGGACTCAAATCATCCAAAGTGTATTTTAAGGCAATGGAATTAAATTAGAAATAAATAACAGAAAAATATCTGGAAAATTGCCAAACACTTAGAAATTCAATCACATAATTTTATTAAATTTTATTTTGTTTTATTTTTTATGGTTGTATGTCTTTATAGGCTACATGTGATGTTTTGATACAGTAAATCACATACTTTAAATAACTAAATAATCCATGAGTCAAAGAAGAAATCAAAAGGGAAATTAGGAAGTATTTTGAACCTCTGCTTATCATAAAACACCACTAGCAAAATGAAAAGCAAGCTACAGAATGGAAAAAAATATTCATAAGACATATATCTGATAAAGGACTGCTATCCAGAATATACAGAGAATTTCTTTAAATCAGTTATAAAAAGACAAACAGCTCAATTAAAAATGGGCAAAAGACTTCAGTGAGCAACCAACAAAAGGACTTATCCATATGACAACAGACACAAAAAAAGTTGCTGAACACCCATTAGACATCAGGAAAAAACAAATTAAAGCTGAAGAAGATAAAACTAAATACCCATTAGAATGGCTAAAATAAAAAAGACTAACAGTATGAAATGTTATCAGGGAGGTAGAGTAACTGGAACTCTTATACACTAATGATTAATGTATAATAAAATGCCAATTTGAAAAACTGTTTAGCAATTTCTGATAAAGTTAACATGACCTAGTAATATGTATGTATCTAAGATAAATGAGTGATTACCAAAAAAGTCTTGTTCAAAAATATTCATAATTACTTTTTTCATGTAGCCCAAAACTTAAAAGAACACAAATGTCCATATATAGGAGAATGAATAAACAAATTCTGGTATATTCATAATGTAGAATACTACTCAGAAAAAAGGTGCAAAATTACTGCTGCATGTAACAGCATGCATAAATCTCAGAGATATTATGTTGAGTGAATGAAGACAGATCCAAAGGAGTCAAACTGCATGATGTCATTTATAGAAAATTCAAAGTAGGAAAAACTAATTTAAGTTGATAAAAGTCAGAAGAATTGTTTATCTGGTGGAGAGTGAGTTGTTAACTGGAAAAGAGCATGCATGAGGAAACTTACTAGGGTGATGAAAATATTTTATAACTTGATCTGGGTAATGGTTATATTGATGTAAATATATGTAAAAATTCATCAAGCTGTACATTTAAGATTAGTGCATTGTATTTTACATAAATTATGCATCAATTTAAAAAATATAACATATGAACAGATTGCTGGGGCCCTCCCAGGATCTTGGAAGAGACTTGTGTAAGATGATCAATTCCAAAATCAAGTTCAAGGTAAAGTGATAAGATTAAAACTAAACTAATAAACAAATTCACCAAGGTTGCAGGATATAAGATCAATATACAAAAATCAATTGTATCATTATACAATAACAATGAATGACTTGAAAATAAAATTTTTTAAAAATCCATTTATAATCACATCAAAAAGAATAAATTACTTTGCAATAAATTTAACAAAAGAAGTATAAGACTTTTATGCTGAAAACTATAAAATCTTGTTGAAAGAAATTAAAGACCTAAATAATTGGAAAGAAGACCTATGTTCATGTATAAGATTTAATAGTTAGGGTGGCAGTACTTCCCAAATTGATCTATAGAATCAAGGTAATCTTTATCAAAATCCCAGTTGGTTTCTTTGCAGAAATTGAGAAGCTGATCCTAAAATTCATAAGGAAATCCAAGGGACTCAGAATAGCCAAAATAATCTTGAAAAATAAGAATAAAGTTGAAGGATTCACACTTCCCACTTTCAAAACTTATTACAAAGCTACAGTAATCAAGAGAGTCTGGTACTGACTTAAGAACTGACATATACATCAATGGAATAGAATTGAGAGCCCAGAAATAGACCCTTACATTTATGGTATGGGTTTTGTATGGGTTTGGTATGATATGGGTATGGTAGGCTGGTTTTAGATAAAGGTCCTGAGACCTTTTAATGGACTAAGAATATGGTGGCCGGGCGCGGTGGCTCACGCCTGTAATCCTAGCACTCTGGGAGGCCGAGGTGGGCGGATCGTTTGAGCTCAGGAGTTCGAGACCAGCCTGAGCAAGAGCGAGACCCCATCTCTACTAAAAATAGAAAGAAATTATATGGACAGCTAAAAATATATATAGAAAAAATTAGCCAGGCATGGTGGTGCATGCCTGTAGTCCCAGCTACTCGGGAGGCTGAGACAGGAGGATCGCTCGAGCTCAGGAGTTTGAGGTTGCTGTGAGCTAGGCTGATGCCACGGCACTCACTCTAGCCTGGGCAACAGAGTGAGACTCTGTCTCAAAAAAAAAAAAAAAAAAAATTAATGGACTAAGAATAGTCATTTCAACAAATGGTGCTAGGGCAATTGGATAACCACATACAAAAAAATCAAATTGGACCTTTTTTTACACTGTACACAAAAATGAACTCAAAATGAATCATAAACCTAAGTGTAAGAGCAAAAACTATAAAATTTTTAAAACAAAACCTAGAAGTCAATCTTCATGACCTTGGATTAGGGAACATCTCAGGTATGATACCAAAGGCACAAGCAACAAGAGAAAAACAGATTAATTGGACTTCATCAAAATTAAAAACTTTTGTCCTTCAAAAGAAACCATCAAGAAAGTGAGAAAACCTACAGCATGGGAGGAAATAATTACAAATCAGATATCTGATCAGGAACTTGTACCTAAAATATATAACAAGCACAACTCAATAATAAAAAGACAAATATCCCAATTTAAAAATAGGCAGCAAAGAGTTTGAATATACATTTCTCCAAAAAAGGTATAAAAATGTTCAACAAGAAGAAGAAAAAAATACTCAACATTATTAGTCATTAGGGAAATACTAAAATAGATTATCAATAAAAACCATTGAATTGTACACTTTAAACAAGTAAATTTGTAGTTTATTAATTTTATCTCAATAAAGCTGTTTAAAAAAAAACAAACAAACAAACTTACAAATCACTCCTGAAACACTTATGGTTAAAACAATATGCTGTCAGGAATATGCCATAAAATAATTTAGAAGCAGTGGGAAGAGAGTAGGGGTATAGATAAAATAAAGTTGGACATGAATTAATAATTATTCTTAAAGCCAGATGATGGGTAAAGGGGGTACTATTTCCTTAATTTTTGTGTATGTTTGAAATTTCCATAATAAAAAGTTAAAAATATATTCTTAGGAAATCCCAAGGTATACATAAAACTTCTATATGAATGTCCATAGCAGCATTCTTCATAACAAACGGATAAATAAAATGTAGTATATCTATGTAATGGAATATTTTCTAGCCATAAAAAGAATGAAGTTCTAATAAATCCTACAACATGGCTGAATCTTAAAAATACTATGCTAAGCAAAAGAAGCCAGATACAAAAGGCCACATATCGTATGACTCCATTTATATGAAATGTCCAGAAGAGGCAAATCCATAGAGATAGAAAGTACATTAGTGGTTGCTTAGGGATAATCAGAAGTGTTAATATGGTTACCATTCACTCCTTAAGTATTTGAGGATTAAGACAATGAGTTCCTGAACAACCTTGAAAAACTCTGCCTCCTCTGATAAATCCTGGTAGGCTCCCTGGAGGAGTCGGGGCACAAATAGTGGACTGTGCTACAGTGATGAGGCTGGAATTCCTGAAAGAGGTGGTGGCAAGGTGTTGCTAAACAACCCTAGGAAGCCTCCCAGAGGTCTAGCACCTGGGAGGAGAAAGTCTAGAATTGCTTGTGATTGCAGGTACCATAAATTGGTCACAAAGGGAAGTTGATACCAAGTCAAGGTCAGATATTTACCAGCAGGGCTAACGATCAATTCCAGAGCACCCTGAGGAAGTGGGCACAGGGTGTGTGGAGGCAATTATAATTCCTCCCTTTGACACAAATGTGGACTAATATCATTATGACACACATATTACTGACAATCAGTCATGAGCCTTGCATCAGCGTTCCATTTGCTCCAGCACTATGGGAATTTGGTGAGATGCTCCCAGGCTATCTTGTTGGGAGAGAAGGTGGAGTCCTCAGGTACAGAGGATGGAGCTGCAATGACAACAGCAACAGTGAATAATCATAAGTGACACTTACCAAACACTTGGTACGGCCTAGGCACTATGCTGAGGATTAGAAACTGTTTTAATTATTTTAATCTTCACAATGACCCTATGAGGGAAATATTATTACCTTTTCACAGATGAAGCAAATGAGGCCTAAAAGGGATGAATGACTTGACCCAAGGCATCCTGCACTGCAGCCACGATCTGCAACCAGGTGTCAACCCCCTGCAATTTCATTCTTAACTCCTGCACGCTGTGGCCTCAGGGCAATGTAAAGACCAGAGGTTGTTAAACACAGAGATCACCTGTTCTAAAAATGCTACATTCATATGGGAAAGGAAAGCTAAAGTGAGGGTCAACAAGGCACAGTGAGTTTATGAGAAAGGGAAGTGGAACATGCATATATAATGGGCTTAAGTTCATTGTGACCACCTGGGAAAGGAAATTTAGAAGTGAACCTGGACTCTGCACTGCAGAATAAGCATAAGCTGTCAGATGAAGTAAAGGCAAAGTAAAACCTAGAATCACTGTAATCAGCCAAATATTAATAAATAGAGTGCACTCTATACAAATAAAGACATTTATGAATCGCTGGTGGGCATGGGTAGGTCATGGTGCATGCTACTGGACCAATCAGAAGTTAGAAAATAAAATATGCTAATCATTGCTTACATACATACTTAATTTCCACCACATTGAATGCTCATTACATTGATATTATAGTTTTGGAATATGAGTGCAAACTTTTCTGAAGATTTATCTTAACTTTTGTTGTGCCAGGGTGAACTAGATCAATAAAGACTTTGGAACACCAAACATTGCTTGGGAGGAAAAAGTAGGTTTCTATCACTCACAGATTGGCAATAATTACCAGAACAAGGACTTATCAAAGGACAGACTTGCTCAGTCTGGAAGGAACTGTGTGTATCTCAGTGGGATCACTATTAACTCCCACGCTAAAATTTATCAGGGCCTGGAGCTGTTGAAGATACATGTTGAGTTGATATTGCATCCTAGGAAAAGCCACTTAACAAGTGACATACAGGTACAACCCTATCCTAGAGACCGGCACAGACTGCTGAATTTTCTTCCACCCATTACCTTCCATGTCCCTAATCTGTATTTCTCAGAGTCCAACACCAGGAGTTTTATATGAGGAATAAAAATAAATGTGCAAGATATAGTCCTTAGCCTTAGTAAGTTTTTGGTATCCTTGCTGAAACAATAAAATTCATGAAGCAGAGAACCAAAACAGTATATAATTGAGTGATGAATGTGTTATAGGATTTAGAAAAAAGAGAAATGAATGTGGACTACCATCGTTAATGAAGAGTTGACAGGAAATCTTCCACCTAGAAAGATTTAAACAAGTAAAGGCAAAAGTGCATGTATCGGTTCATATATTTTTTTGTGCTTTAGGGTTTCCCATTTGAAAAAGTAGGGGTAACACTTGCTCTGCTTTACAGCTGTACATTAGCTAGTTGGGGATAATGACCAAGATCCTTGAGACGAAGGTGCCAGGCTGCAGAGACATCTGAAGAAAGGGTCTCAACCTGTCAACCAAATAGAAAAGGCAGGTTAAGTAGGGAAACAGGCATCAAAACCTGAACAATTGCCTCCTTTAATGTAGCCTATATTTACCCAATGGTAAAATATCGAATGTTTCCTATATGATGTTTCTCTAGTATTTTGCTGGCCGTAACTTATATGAATCCCCTTTCACACCATACTTCTTCTTTGGCAAACCTTGAAATTTTCAAGAAGAGCAAGAAGTTAAATAGTGCTTGCTATGTGCCAGGGACTATTTCAAGAGCTTTAGAGACATTAGTATACTTAATCCTCTTAAAACAATTCTATGTGCCAAGTGCTATTATTATCACCCCATTTTACTGATAAGGAAACTGAAGCACAGAGAAGTGGTGATATGGACTGAATGTTTGTGTCCCTCAACCAAATTCGTATGTTAAAGCTCTACCACATTCCCAATGTGATGGTATTGAGAGGCGGGACTTTGGGGAGATAATTAGGTTCTGAGGGTGGAGGCTATAATGAGTGGGACTAGTGCCCCTATAAGAAGAGATATGAGAGAGACGATCTCTCTCTCCCATGTGAGGATACATTGAGACAATGGCTGCCTACAAACCAGGAACAGGGCTGTCAACACGAACTATTGTTGACCAGAACCTTGATCTTGGACTTACAGCTTCCAGAACTCTGGGAAATAAATGTCTGTTGTTTAAGCCCCTCAGTCTACGGTATTTTGCTATAGCAGCCCAATCTAAGACAATTAGCTTGTCCAAGGTGTCACAGCTAGTGAATGGAAGCAGTGGATTTAAATTAAAATAGTCTAACTGGAGCCCATACACTTAATCTCTAAGCCCTAACGCAGTCCTCTAGCACAGTGGTCCCCAACCGTTTTGGCATCAGGGACCAGTTTCATGGAAGACAATTTTTCCACAGACGGGGGGTTGTGGGGGAGTGTGCAATGCAGTTTTGTTGCCAGGTCCCTAACAGGCCATGGACTGGTATCTGCAGACCAGGGGTTAGGGACCGCAGCTCTAGCACACCATTGCAATGTTTTGCAACTGCTTGGTATTGCTAAGCAAAGGAAGAACCAGTACATGTCTCTCCCAGACAGAACTGCTACAAGAAACATTGCACAGGAGGTGTCCACAGTTTCAATTTCACTGGAATGTCACAGAGGGTCAAGAGGCCACCTTGACCATCAAGATACCCCAGTGGTGATTCTAGAGCCTGGTGTGCAGGCCATGGCTGGAGAGGGCTGGGCAACCGAAGAAGGAAAGATAATGGTTGAAGGAGAGATGTGGATGTGGGGGAGCGGAGAGGGATGCAAAGTGGGGTGACGGTCTGGAAAGGGTTAGAATGCAGTGCCGCTTCTTAGGCATTCCGAGCTCTTTCTGTTTCACCGAAATAAAATTTCCTGGCAACAAATTATCCCAGTATCTCAGGGCTTTTGTCTATGCTGAAATGTTAATGCAATGAGGGTAATTTCAAACTTGGTAAGCTACTGGCACAAACTAGGAGCTCTCTTGCTTATCTAAATTTCTATGATGAGATTTGACATGGGTGTGTTTGTGAATTATTGGCCCCATTCACAAAGGACTGGCCTGAGTCATCTTCTTCTAGACACTGTTTATTGGATTGGCAGATATTAATATTGTGAACACTTTGGAGTAGACACTCTGGTAGTGTTACCGAAAGTTTGGCGCTTGTTTCCAAAGCTGCATCAGAAGAAGTGGGACGAGTGGTTTGAGGAGAAGGAAAGGGAGGTTTATTAATTTACCAACAAATGAAGAAAATAGCAGGCTCCCATCTTAAAGTACCAATTTTCCTAACTATAAGCAGAAATACAGAGCTTTTAAACGGAGATTTTCAGCTTCATATTGTTTTAACTATAGTTGATGGTCCTGACCACTCTTGTGACCTCCACTCCAACCTCTGCCCAGACAGTGCCATTGAGCCATCTCCTGTGGTATAATACAAAAACCAAAGGACACTCCCCTGTCCCTGCCAACCACTGGCCTGAGGCACGGCTACTGATTTTAATTTCCAAAAAGACTGGGGGAGGTTTTAAAGAAACAGCTTGTAACACATTTGCACTTTTTCAGGCCATTCCCTCTGTTACAGTAGATGCTGGGGAAATAGATGAAGAGGTTCAGCCCCTGCCCTCCAGGGTCTCACTGTCTAGGGAGCAGTCAGACATGAACGTGGTCATCGGCAATGCAGGCACCCTGACAATAGGGCAAAGGGAGCCCAAAAAGCACAGAGCGGGGAAAGCCTGACCAAGAAAGTTTCAAGAAGAAAGTGTCAGGGCTGACTACTGCAGGAAGAATAGGAGTCTGTTCCATGGAAAAGGATGAAGGAAGGGACAGCTGGACACAGGTATGGAAGCATGAGAGGGCATGCTGCATTCATGCACTTATAAGGTGAAGATCCGATTCATTGCTATCACTTTTCTTTTATTCCCATTTGGGGATAGTAAGGAACAAGTCAGTGGGAGGTGGTGGGGAGAGGAGGGGTTGGTAACCGGCAGCCCCTGAATTGTAAAATACCCGCCTTTGATTGAAAAACACAATGGAAAATTCTGGCTCTATCTATAACCGTCTCCCAAATTGCTTCTTTCTGTCTCCTGAGTTGCTGCAGGGAATTTGTGCACCTCCCTTGTACCTATGAAACCAAACCCCTTCCCGTGATAGTGATGGCACCAGCTCCCGGTCTATTTCCTGCCAATGGCAAAATTCCCCCTAATCTGATTACTGCTTTCTTATTAGACTCTATTTTCCTATTACCCTTTTTAGCATATAGATGGAATTTTTAGTTATTTCTGAATGCACAACATAATTTTACCCCTTTAAACACCCTTTAAATGCGTTTGCAATGAATGTTACTCATGACTGGTGAGATTTAGTCCCCTCTGGCTCTTGTGAAAGGGCAGAGCATCGAGGAGATAACAGATTTTGACAAGTTATTAAAGAAGGGTTAAGTGCACAGATTTCACTGTATTTCCTGGCACAGAGATTGGGGTACTATTTTATGTTTATTTCATAACATGAGGCTTTATCATATAATCCCCCCACTGCCACCACCACGGAAGGAACCTACTATGTGGGAGTTCCTGTGACAATACATGGCTTGCAAGTTGCCTGAAAGAGATCAGAGAGTATCTTAGAAACAAAGTAGAATTTGTCTCTCTCTGATCATGATAACCAGAAATGGAAAAGAACACTGAACCAAAAATAGTAGCACCATTTACTCTGACAGAATAGGAAACTAGCAGCTTCTGCTTGTGAGTTTTAGGATCTCAAGCAAGCAACACCTCTGTGACTCCTTTTACTCATCTGTCAAACAGAAAGGATGATATAGATGCAAATGTATTTCCCTAAACAAAGTCCAGAATTAGTACAATTTTCAGCCCAATTTGCACAGCTCTGAATTTTACCAAAAGAAATGCCTAAAATAGTGGAGTAGTCCACCAGCCAAATGGCAAGCAGAGATTGCCATGGGCTTTAATAAAATTCTATTTATAGTCAGAATTCTGGAGCCGTATTCACAATTGTCTGTTAGATAAAATAAATACACGATTATTGAATGCTCCATGTAGAGTACAGTTTAATAGAACACTCTAACACAGAAATGAACAATCTTTAAGAGTTAGATGTTATGTGGGAAGGTAGAAAAATCACATGCTTTGGAGTCCAAAAATATGGTTCCTATTCTCTGCGTGGCTTCTGTGTGATTCGCATACCCACTACAGCCTGAGTCACTGGCTCTTAAACTTTGTCACACAGGTACCCCTGTCTGCAAAGAGGAGCAAACAAGTCACTTACCCCCAAATTGGGAGGAGTTCCCACTCTCAAAGCTTTGACTCCCCCTACCTAACCATCCTCTTGAGTAAATGATCTTTTCTTTTCCATAAAAGAGAAAAGTGAAGCTGTCAGACAGGAACTTTCTCTCATTCCCTCTACAAAATTCGCCACCTACCTGTCTCTCCATCTGACTTCTCCTTCTTCCTGTTATCACATACGAAGTGTCTGTCCTCTCAGCAAAAGGGTTGTGGTCCCTGCTCCCTCTTGCCTTCCCAGGGACCATGCTGTGCATTATCTCCTCATTGTCTGCATCTTTTATCTTCCCTTCTCAAATGGATTCTTCCCATTAGTACCAAATATTGTTTTTTTTTTAAGAATCTTCCACCAAAAAAAAAAGAAGCAATGGAAAATAAACAACCTTCCCTGACTCCCTTATCTCTTGTTAGCCAACAGCCCTCTCCATACTTCCACTCAGAACCGAAGTTGTTCAGAGCTGTCTCTGATGTAGCCTCCCTTCACTGTAAACATTATTTTTACATTTGTATTAAAATAATCCATGTACATATTTTTAAAAATTCAAATATTACTGCAAAGTATTTATTGAAAATATAGTGTCTTTCCCACCTCTCCAAGTCTGCCGACCAACGACAACTACTTTCAATTTATTTTTAGCTTTTTCTTTGAATATTTATTCTCATATTTTAAAATAATATTCTTGAACCTTATGGAACTGAACACTCAGCATGTAATCTTCTGCACATTGAATTTTTTGGTTAATATTATGTATGTAAGAGTCATCCATGTAGTTCATTCACTTTCAATACATGTTGTGTAACATTCAGCTCAATGGATAAACCACAACTTATATATCAATTCCCTTGAGGTTGGTTACCTGAACACTTTCCAGGTTTTTTCTCTTATAAACAGTGTTACATTACTGTGAACATTCTTATACATGTCTCCGGGCACGTGGGCAAGATTTTCTCTACATTCCTGGATGTGGACTAGGAGGATGGCTGGTTTGCACATTTCCAACTTGTCTTTTTTTTTTTTTTTCACTTTCTTTATAAAACAGAAATTCTTACTATTAAGGTAATATTAGTCAAATGTATCAGTCTTACCTCTTATGACTTGTCCTTTTTTGTGTCTCAAGATGTTGTTTCTTGCTGTAAAACTGTGAACATATTCTTCCATATTTTCTATAAACACTCTACAGTTTTGCCTTTCACATCTAAGTCCTTAATCCATCTGTGATTTATGTTTGAGTATCGTGTGCCCATTTCTCTTCAAATCCTCTCACCTGGCTGCCACTGTGACCACCTTACTGAAATACGTCAGGAAGGAAACTGATGGTCTCTGTGTTGCTTATCAGGTGCTCTTCAGGCCTTATCTGATGCAGTTACTCAGCAGCACTTGACAGGCTGACTACACCCTTCTTCCTGAAAGAGCCTCTCTTTTTGGCTTCCACGATACCACATTCTCCAGGTTTCTTCTACACATCTGGCAGCTCCTTTGCAGTCGCTTTTGCATGTATCCATTTCCTTCCTGACCTCTAAATGTTGGGATGTCTCCTGGGCCCAATTCTTGGCCTCCTTTTCTTGTCTCTCCACGCTGTTCTCCCAGGCTGTCTCCTCTACTCTCAGTTCTGTCTGCTGATCATCCCTCACCTGACTCTCCAGCCTACACCTTCCTCCTGAACCCAAACCTTATACTCCCTCATGGATGTCTCCTGGTGTCCCAAATGATCATGTCTAAAACTACACCTTGGTCTTCTGCTCATCTCCCTGCCTTCCCCAATGCAGTAAATATCACCCTCATCCACCCAGTCATATGCCAAATATATGGGAGGGTCTTCCTTGACACCTCCCTTTCCCTTCCCTCCAACATTCAGCACAACAAGAAGTCTCACCCAGAATCACTCAAAATGCACCTATAGGCCAAGCACGGTGACTCACGCCTGTAATCCTAGCACTTTGGGAAGCGGTGGTGGGGAGGATCACTTGAGGCCAGGAGTTCAAGACCAGCCTGAGCAAGAGTAAGACCGCATCTCTACAAACAACAAGCAACAAAAAAACCCAGAAAAATTAGCCAGGCATGGCGGTGCATGCCTGTAGTCCCAGCTACTTGGGAGGCTGAGGCAGGAGGTTGGGTGAGCCCAAGAGTTTGAGGTTACTGTGAGCTATGATGAAGCCACTGCACTCTAGCTGGGGCTAAAGAGAGAAAAAAAAAATGCATCTGCAATCCGTTTACCTATCTCCATCCTCACTACCAAGCATTCATTGCTTATCACCTGATGACTACAGTAGCCTCCTAATAATTCTCCCCACTTTAACTCTTGTTCCCTTCCAATTTTTTTTTCCCAAATGGAAGCCAGAATGATCACATGAAATAATTGGATCCATGTCAATCCTCTGTTTAAATCCCTGAAAACTTATCATCACAGTTAGGATGAAAATCCCAAATCCATTACATAGCCTAGAAGGTACCTCGCACACCACCCTCTCTGTATACAATCCAGCATGCCTTAGGGTCAGCCTGGAGTACTCTTCCCCACCTTTTTTTGTTTCTCTCATCCCTCAAGCCTCAGGTTAAGTCTCAGATTCTGACCAGCCTTCCCCCTATTATATATTCCCCCTATTATATAACTAGGACTTTCCTTTATATCATCTAACATGATTTGTGATTAGATGTTTGTCTGATAATGACTCATTATCTGTATCTCCACTAGATCCTGGGGGAGTTTCCTGGGGGCGTTTCCTGGGGGCAGGAACCATGTCTATATTGTTACTATTATTCTTCCCGGGGCACAGCACCTACACATATTAGGAACTCAATGAGCCCATGTCACATGCTGAGGGCACCTGGAGATGATGCCCCTTTCCTCACTGAGACTCCAGCATAGTCTTATGGAGCACCTGGGAGATGGGACTCAGGGTCTCTGGGCTTCAATCCTATTTCTAGGAAGATGATGTCGGGAGATTCACTCCTTATGTCTCTGGGCCTCATTTTTCTTGCCTGGAAGCTTCCCTTTTCCCTGCTCCTGTCCACATGCAGGCCCTGTCCCAGGGTTCCCATCTTACTCCCTTTTAGGGCTAAGATTTCCTTCTAAGGGGAAAGACAGCCAAGGGGATTAAAAGTTTTCCCTACAGAAGCCTGCCCGACTGTACAGGCTGCATACACTGATTATTATTGTTACTTTAAGGCAGAAATGTAATTAGTGTATCAGTACTTAATTGTATAGTAGACTATTAGTAGCACAAAATCCATTCACCTAAGATTATTCTTGTAGGTGATTTGGACTCAATAAAGGTGCTGACTCGGGAAGGGGGAGTGGGGAAGGGAGGGATATATACCTCATGATGGGTGCAACGCGCACTACCTGGGGAACAGACACGCCTGGAGCTCTGACTTTGGGGGGAAAGGCGGTACAGGAGCAACATATGTAACCTGCAATTCTGTATCCCCCATAACAAGATGAAATAAAAAAATAAATAAATAAAATAAAATAAAATAAAATAAAGGCAAGCTGATTACTATTCCAGCATCGCTGTGGTATTATTGCCCCCTGGTGGCTACACGAATTACTTAGCCCTGAATGGTTTGGAACTATTGATGCTTTAGCAGGGATCCACGGACGTTCCCAGGAGATTGTGGTATTCACTTCTCTCCAAGCAAAACTAGACACAAAAAAAATCATGCTAGCATTTTTGTCATCCCCACCCACATCTTTTCCTTAGGGTGAGCCACTCCCACCCTTTATCCCCCTTTGCCTAGAAGACTTTTCTGTCCCCTCTGGGCACCACCCAGTGAGGCAACCACCAGAACTATGAAGCCATTCGGTCTCCAAGGACAACTGATTGGGCACCCCTATTTAGAGAACAGCTGTGCAAATTCAATCCCATAGGAGCTAGCATTTCCGTGGGCTTAGATTTTCAAATGTATAAAATAACGGTAGCACTACCAATAATCAGACATGCGAAGTTACCTATAATAATTGCTGTGCATTCTTAGGAAGTGTCACCTGTGGACACGTTTTCGTGTTTCCAAAGGTTTTCCATGTTCCAAATGTTTCCAAACCTACCCACAAAACACAATTCAACTGCTCGCAATTGCACAGCCTTGTTCTAGCTTTTAAGACAAAATAGTGGAAAGGTGGCTATGGGGAGCTAGGTTTCTAATTGACAGAAAATCCTTTGGCAGAGTTGAAAAAATATAAATTAGTGTTTGCTCTATGTTCTTTCTGAGGGAAGCATTTCCAAAAAGCCAGAGATGGCTGCTTTTATCTCTAATGGAAACAATTCAGTGAAATGACTAGTTGTTCACAAAGCAGAACTAGCAGTGGAAACAAGGCTTCCCTGCTGTCTCCATTCCCCCTTTTTTCTCTATAGCACTGGACCAGGAATCAGACGTCCCTGGCTCCATTCTTGATCTTTCCTTCCTAGCCATGCAAGGCAGTTACTTAAGGATTTCTGAGCCTCAGGATCGGCTCTTTACATCCATAGACTGGATATAATAATACCTACCCATACATTTGTTGTGAAGAGTGTGTGTAATATTATTTGTAATATATTTTGCAAAGTGCCACACACACATTCAGCATTGAAGAAACAGTAGCTGTCATCATTACTGTAATTATTCTTAACATTATTCAAGACCTTACGAATGGTCTTAAGGAAAAAAATAACATGAAGCCAATCAAAGCTTATCGTTTGCATCTGAGAACAATATTTAGTCACTTAGAAGAGATTATGAGTAACAAATAACTGACAAATAATATCCTTTCTCTGCTCTCTTTCCATTCTGTCTCTCTGTGGCAGACAGGATCCTAAGATGGCCCCTAAAATCCCAGGCCCTTGGAATATACCCCTGGACAATCCCTTCCCCTGGAGTGTGGGTGCAGCCTGTGATTATGATGGGATGTCACAGTCTAAGCAGGTGATATCATATGGTAAAGGGGAAGGCATTCTGAAGACATAATTAAGGTTTCATGTCAGTGGATTTTGAGTTCATCAAAAGGAAGATTATCTTGGGTGGGCCTGACCAAATCAGGTGAGCCCTTTAAAAAAGGAGGGTGTTGAGGTTGGAGAGAGAAGCAGCAGCAGCAGCAGGAACTCCCTCCTGCTGGCCTATAAGAAGCAAGCTTCCATGAGTTCTACAGCTGCAAGGAAATGAATTCCGCCCATAACCACATGATGTTGGATGAGGATCCTGAGTCCCAGATGAGACCCCAGCCAACACCTCAATTGCAGCTTTGTGGTACCCTGAACAGAAGACCCAGCTAAGTCATGCCTAGACTCCTGATCCATGGAAACTGTGAGATAATATATGTGTGTTGTTCTAAGCCATTAAATTTGTGGAAATTTGTTACATTGGTATAGAAAACTAATGCACTCTCCAATAGCTCCAAAAATATTAACATCATATTCACTGGTGTTTTAACTTCCCAAAGAACTGGGAAAAGAACTTTTATATTAGTATTTGATTGCTTCTTTGACTCATGGGATTTAGAGGAATATTTATTAGTTTCCAGATAATCAGGAGCTTATCCAGAGATCATGTTATTGATTTCTTCCTTATACTTCTAGTATATTTCCATTTCTCCCCTCCTGGCCTTTGTGCTATCGCTGTTGTCAGACATTGATTGTACTTTTACATGTATCATAGAACCCACCCTGCATTGTTATTATTTTTGTTTAAACAATCCATTATCTTTGAAGACACTTAAATAGTAAGAAAAACTCATGTTTATGCATGTACTTACCTTTTCCAGTGCTCCTCATGCTCCTGTATAAATCCCCACTTCCATCTGGTGCTATTTCCCTTCTACCTGAAGGATTTAGCATTTCTTATACATGGGTCTGCTGGTGATAAATTCTTTCAGCTTTTGTATGCCTGAAAAAGTCTTCATTTTGCTTTTGTTTTTGAGAGATATTTTCACAGGGTATAAAATTATACATTGCCATATTTTTCTTTCAATATTTTAAGGTGTTCAATACTTGAAATTCCTCTGCATGTAGCATGTTTTCTTTCTCTGTCTGCTTTTAAGATTTTTGTCTTTATCATCAGTTTTGAGAAATCTGACTAATACATTCCTTGGTGTAGGTTTTTTTTTAATGTTTCTTGTGCCCAGTTTCCTTGAGTATCTTGGATCTGTGAGTTTATAGTTTTCATCAAATTTAGAATTTTTTTGGCCATTATTTTTTTCAAATATTTTTTCTGTCCCCACCCTTCCTTTTTCCCCAGTTACATGTATATTAGGATGTGTGAAGTTGTCCTTCAGTGAACTTATACTAAGTTCATTTTTTGTTTTTAGTCTTTTTTTCTCTGTATATTTCATTTGGGATAGTTTCTATTGCTATGTCTTCAAGTTCGCTAATCTTCTGCAAAGTCTAATTGGCCATTAAAACTATTCAGTGTATTTTTTTAAATCTCAGTTTTTTATCTCCAAAAGTTCAGTTTTGGTCTTTCTAATATCTTTCAGGTTACTACTTAACACGTTCATTCTTTCCTTTAGCTCTTTGAACACATAGAATTCAGTAACAATAAGTTTTAATGCCTTTGTCTGCTAATTATAGCATCTGTGTCAGTTCTGGGTCAGTTTTGACTGATTTCTTTTTCTCCTAATTGTAGATCATATTTTCCTGCTTCTTTGCATGCCTTGTAAGTTTTGTAGTAGATGTCCAACATTATCAATTTTACCTCTTTGGGTGCCAGATAGTTTTGTAATTCTATAAATATTCCTGAACTTTGTTTTGGGGTGTTTGTCCCATTATTTGGACACAGTTTCAGATCTTGCTTTTGCAATGTGTTAGCTGGGAGCATAGCCATGTTTAGTGTAGGGCTAATTTTTCCCTACTACTAAGGCCAAACCTGACTAAGTACTCTAATCTATGCCCCATACTGTTTTCTTGTCTGTGTGGTGAGAAGAGGCACCGTCAGAGCTCTGAGTACCGTTCCCTCTATTCCTTTTGGGTAGTTCTTTCCCCAGCCTTGGGTAGCTTTTTCATATGCATTCTCAAGGGGACCCTCCGCAGGTCTCCAGAGTTCTCCCTCTGTCTCCTTTCAGGTACCTGCCTTGCAAACTCTAGCCACCTTTCTCCTCCCTGGATTGTCAGCTCCTTCTCCTCAATTCAGGCCATGCACAGGGCTCTGCTGGGTTTTCTTCTCCATGTACCACCATGTGGAGACTTTGTCAAAGCAATTATCTGGGGGTAATCACAGGGCCCACCACATTTGCTGTCCATCTCTGAGGGGTCACTGTCCTTCATTGCCGGATGTCCAGAATCTTGAAAATATTGTTTTATATACTTTGCTTGTTTTAAAATTTTTTTCATTGAGAGAGTAAATCTGATGCTTGTTACTCCATCTTGACCAGAAGCAGAAGTCTATCTGGACCATGTTGCATCAGAAGAAAGAGCAGCAGATAGGAGTTATCATTCAGCTGAATGTCTTGAAGCTATCTAGCTATATGGTACTCATACACTTGAGACAGCTTTTCTGTTTCACACTTTGTTTCTTTTTATGTAACGATTGAGGAAGAGGGACAGGTGAGATGCCTCTTTTTTTCTCTTGCAGTAACTTGGAAGCATTTTCTTTTACTTTTTTCCTAACAGAGTGGGAAATAAAAGATTAAAAATCATTGCTGAATTTAATTCAATGCAAGCTAAAAGTATAAGAAGATAACAAGCTGAATATCTCCCTCTAGTAGTTTGAGCTGACATCCCATCTGCTCTAAACAATTGAAAGTACAATCTTGCTACATTGTATAGGGTCCTTTGAAGTTAAGATTCTCCCTGCTGGTGAATAGCTTTGCTAATATCATTGCAAACATCTATCCCTGTTGCCCTTTCAGCATTTATCTGGTAAATAGTCAATCTAATTTCTAGTCAGTTGGGATTAACTCTAGAAGGGAACAAGAAGAAACTCAGCAGGAAAGTTTTAGGCCTACCCACTATGGATATTTCTTCAATTACTCCTTTTAAGTCTTCAGAGACTGTGCTGAAAAGGACCGATGGTGCTGTTAGCTATAAAACCTGCCAGGAGAGAAGAATGTTCCCGGCTGCAATGTTTGCTGGAGTACATCAGTATCTGAGCAACATCGCCATCATTACTAACACCACCTGTTTGTAAAGTAAAATACATTTGGAAAAAAAAATGAAAGAATTTTGTCACACAATAGACTATTATCCTCTGCTGAATGCTAGAGAAATTCTACTAAGGGAATAAGAAATAGCAGAATCTGTGCAGGCGAGGTGGGCTTAGGGACACTGGGAACAACCACATCCCAGGCTTGGTGCTTAATACATTGCCCGCTTTTTGGCCCTCAGACACCTCACACAATGAGTATGTTAATGCAAAGCTCCTCTAAAACAAGAACTAGATGGTCCTACTTCTCTTGGGGCCCTACCCAGTCCTAACACCAGTGGTGCTGATCTTATCTACCTCTCTGACCTTGTCCCTACCCACCCTAAACACCTGTGCAGCCCTACTGGCCTCTCTTCTTTCCCTTGCATGTGCCAAGCATGCTTCTACCACAGGGCATTTTCACTTACTATTCCCTCTGCCTGGAGCACTCCACCCACTTACTCCATAAGGGTCATTTCCTCTCTACCTTTCCTGACTCCCCAGTCTGAAATTGCACCACCCCTCCAGTACTTTCTATCCCTTCCAAGCTTTATTTTTCCTCCCAGCACTTTTCACCTCCTTGCATGGTATATGTCCACTTATTTGTTTATTCTGTTGCCCCTCTAGACAATAAGGTCCACGAAGGCAGGGACTTTATCTTGGTCTCTCCTGTATCCCTAATATCTGAGACAGCACCTGGTATACAGTAGGGGCTCAATAAATATTTGCCGAATGAATAAATAAGCACGTAGAACAACTTGCAAGCTAAATAAATGCATGTGCATCATTAGGATACTGGCCTGGATAGATGGAAGTAACAAATGATGTTTGGCTGTAAAAATTTAATACATCAGGTCATTGGAGATACTACTGGACTTTGTCAGTATGGCATTGGCTGGGATGCTGGGGTAGCAATCTGAGAAGGTGAGGAGGAAGGATTCATGAGAAAAATAAGGTTGGTTGAGTCTGAGACACTCCCCCAAGAAAGAATTAGTAAAAAGAGGCTCAATCATAGATCCTGCGAAACATCCATCAGCAGGCTGATGTCCAGTCATCCCTCGGTAGCCAGAGGGATTGGCCAGGACCCCCTGGAATACCAAAAATCTGAGGATGTTCAAGTCCCTTACATGAAATAGCATAGTAGTTGCATATAACCTATGTACATCCTCCCATATACTTCAAACCATCTCTAGATTCCTTATAATACCTAATACAATGTAAATGCAATGTAAATAGTTGTTATGCTATGTTGGTTTTAAAATTTGTATTGTTTTTTATGGTTATTTTGTATCTTTTTAATATTTTCAACTCATGGTTGGTTGAATCCGAGGATGAGGAACCCACAGATAGAAAGGGCCAATGGTACACTCCATAGAAGGTGGAAGAGTAAAGCCTTTTTTGGACCCACCCAGATACTCAATATTAGCAACTGAAATTGTGTGATGGGGAGGCACCTAACCACATATAAAAACAAACCAGCCTCACAGGACCTAAGAAACTGAGCTGCAGTTTTGCATTAGCACATTCCCCTTATAAGCTGGCAAAAAGAAAAAAAAAAGAAAAAAATTTAAGAATGAACAACATTTTGTCATGCTCAGTTCATCATCTGGCCGGCTCATCTCCTCCTTTAATGGTTGTCACTATGAGAATTCACCTGCCGACATGCCATTGAAAGGACGGTCAGAAGTTATGAAGGACCAACAGTGGGGGTGCCAAATACATGTTTGAGGAATTAAATGTCACAGAGCCATTTCTGCAGGCAGTGATGCTAGTGCCACCTGGTGTGTGCATAAAGCCCATTCAGGCACAGGGAAGTTGAATTCCTCTTTCCCAGTGGAGGCTGCTCCCTGAGCTTGTTCAGGTACCCTTAACTGTTTGGGAACGATGTCCCCACCTTTCTCTATCCTTGTGCTCCCCCTGCCCTCCTCCTCTCCTCCTCCCTCTTCTTCCTTGCCTCCCTCCCTCCCTACCTCTCCCCAACAGCAAGAAGGCTGTACCTGAGTTTCTCACAGAGAGAGCGGAGTTGGTAGCAGCCTCCCTGTAAGAGTGAGACTCAGCAGACTTTCTAGGGGAGAAGAGCTATAATTTCCCTCGAGTAATTTTGACTATCAGGCCTCACTGCAGCTTGTTCTGAAAGAGAACAGAGAACAAGCAGCTTCTGCTATAGCTGCTATAATTGTAGAGCCAGAGGAAAGAGAAGACAGAGGGAAGGTGGGTGTGAGCATGAGGAACCAGAAACACGGGTCTGTGCTTCCCCGGGAGACCCTTGGAGACTTTCACATGAAGAGGGTACTGCCTGCACTAGGGGTCTGCCACACACAGGACTTGAACCCCTTCCTGATTTTCCTAAAGCCGTTTGGCAGTATGTATACAAGTGAGATGTAATCAAGCTCATGTTTAAAACACACACACGCATTCCACACACACACCCTAAAACAACTAAATCTTCTTCAAAAACCATATTATTAGACACACAAAAAAATTTCTTCATTTGCAGTGAGGCCAATTTGATAAATATGTGGGCTTTCAACTGGAATTTACAATTTTATTTACTTTACAATAAAAAAAAATTAGCCTTAACTGTCAAAATATAACTTAGATCATCTCAGCTGCCATGTATTGCCTGATTACTGGGAGGAAAGCACTTCCCAGGCCTTTCTTTTTTTCACATTTAATTCTCCCAATAACCCTGGGAGGTAGGTACTATTGCTATCTCCTTTCTTAAAGAAGAGGAAACTGAGATTTAGGAAGGTGAAATAACTTCCCAAGGTCAAAGGGGAAACCAGGTCAGTCTCCCTCTGCTCAAGCTCTTCTCTACTCTGCTCTCTGCAGTGGCAGTCACCCCCGTGCCTGCCAATAAACAGAGACACTTGTGAAAAATACAGATTCTGGGCCAGCAGTCCTGGAGGTGCTGATTCCATGTGCTTGTTCACGTTGCACCTGCACTGATGACAAACAGCAGAGGCTATTCTAAAACAGATGCCACCGCGCATCACTTTGAGAACCAGAGCTCCGGGGGGTGTTAAGCACCAAGCATCCCTAGTCCAGCCTCATCATCTGAAGAATGGGGCAGGTACTGGTCCAGCCCCCAGACGTTGAAGGGCTTCCTCAAGGCCAGTCCACTAGCCCGGAACAGGGCTGGGACCAGAATGGAGCCATCTGGCCCCACATTCTTTCCACCACATTCCAATAGAGAAAAAACTCCAAGTCTCTTAGAGAGCTTTGTTCTTCCCCTCATTTTTCAGATCTTCAAGCAGCCAAACTCCCCTGGAGCGTCAAACAATATGTTCAAGGCCAGCACAGAAAAATCACACCACTAATTCGAAAAGTCTCAGTGCTTTGTGCCCACGTACTGCCAAAATTGGAAGCAGTGAAAATCATTTAAATATTACTTTTCTTTAATTGTGAGAATATCAGTGTGTGAAAATCGCCATGTGTAACCTTAAGAGTTGTTACAGCTTTCTAAAAAGCAAGCTTGCCTTTTCCAACTGCCATTCAGCAAGTATTGTTTCTCCTTTTACACATCCCCATTAAGCGCTCAGCATAGAATTAGACCGATATAATATCTAAACGCGGCTCAGAATTGATTCTTAAGGGTAGATGTAAATGGATGCCTTATAATTCTATGAGTTGATTACAGTGAAATCTACTGCTAAGCTGCCATTCTCTGAGTTACCACCCCGCGATTGGTGTTTTCTCTCTGTATTTACCCAGTTTGTGTTGAATGAGCAAACATCAAGATTGTTGGCTTAATGCCAAGGTTCAGCAAACAATTGTTCCCCTGTTTGTGGGCTTATTTATTTATTTCTGGTTGTTCTCTGCAAGAATCTGTCATACCAAGTCTCTTAAAGGGATACCTAAAATATGCTTGGACTCTGCGTTTGGGGGGCAACTCCATTAACTCGTGGCTGGTGTTATTGCAAGCATTGGCACATGAGTTGCAAAAATCTTCATTATGTAAATGTGGTGTTGTGTGTGTGTACTTTTTAATGACAATATTCTGGTCCCAATTTCCTTTAGTAGTAGTAGTTTTCTTCATCACATAACTGTTCACAGATTATTCATGAACTTTATAAATGCACTTGGTACAGTTACTGAGGTTACCTGCCCCAGTGGATTTGAAAGACAGAAACTTCAGAGACTCCCTCGCATCTAAGCAATACAATGTGTGTACGAAAGAGGGGAAGGTGACTGTTTTCCAGAAATATGTTTGGGTTGAAATGTCTGACAAAGGGACTTGAAGAACCAGAGCAACACGAGATTTTAAAATTAGGTCTTTGAATTCAAGATGACACTCAAAATGCCACCGGTTTCTTACAATCTGGTGCTCTCTTGTCTTTTTCCAGAAGCTACAATGCTCCCTGCTCTATGTCTCAGATGCAAAACAGCAGGGCAGCACAGTGAAGTTTTGTTCCCCATTCTGTAGCCCTCCTGTTGAACAGGGTGCTCCAGCGAAGCATGGGAGGGTTTTATCAGCTGAATGAAGCCACTTAACAAAATGTTTTACAGGCCTGGGAATTCTGTTCTTTAATGAGATAAATTCCCCGGGCACTCTCTCTCAAGTGTTTTTCCTTTCTGGAAATGGCACAAACTCTTTCTGGCTGTTAGGGTTCCATGTACTATTTAATATCACCGTGGGAATTACTTTTTCATTTTAAATCAGGGGTCAGCAAACATTTTCTTTAAAAAGCTGAATAATAAATATTTTAGATTTTGCAAGCCATATGGTCTCTGTCGCAACTATTCAATTCTGCTGTCGTGACACAAAAGCAGCCATAGATAATACACATACAAATGGAAATGTCTGTTTACAAGTACCGAAATTTGAATTTCCTATAATTTTCACAAATCACTAAATCACATTCTGTGACTTTTTTCCAACCATTTACAAACATTAAATCCATTCTTAGCTCATGTGCCATATAAAGACAAAGAATGGGCCAGATCTGGCCCAGGGGTTATAGTTTTCTAACCCTTGCTTTAAACCAATAATGGATGGATAAAGTACAAATAACAACATGCCCATCAGCTTCCCTCAGTGACCTAATCCATAGCAAGCACTCAAAATGTGAGCTAATACTGTAAAACTTAGTCAGGACATGTTTGAGAATGAAAGTCAGCACATAATTTTGCTATTCATAGAAAGAAGGATGGTAAACTCTGAATTTGGTGTTGGGATTTGAACTGATTTCTCTATGTGACTTGCCACTTCTTGGAAAAGCTTGCAGTCTGAAACGACCACAATGGGAAAGCTGTCACTATGGAATTTGAAGCCCCTGGGCTCTGTGTGACCAACCCTGCCCTAACATACTGATGTTCTCAGTGCTGCAGGGAGATGTCTCTGCATTCTGATGTGTCCTGCATCCTGCATCCCGCACAGGTTAACTCTCTATCCGAACAGAGAAAATGGGGGCAAATGGACTCCAGAGCTTGGGTGATGGCAAGTAAGGACTGTTTTTCTCCTTCACCCTGACTCACCAACTTAGAAAGGTCCCTCCTCTACCAGGGAAGAGGATAAGAAGCTGGGGTACCATCAGGGCTCCTCATTGTAGTTTTATGCATAGAGGTCTTCCTAGATTGAAAATGCCTTCATAAAAAGAGGCCAATGTTTCTTTTCCTCTATACCTGATTGTCTAATGGACTTCATCTTAATACTTCCCCATATTTTCTCGGTCATTTCTTTCTCCTTCCTTCCATTTTTCCTTTTTACTTTCTGTCTTTGAAGAATGATTTAATATTCAGAGGTGTGCTATACCCTTGCTACTCAAAGTGGGGTTGTATTTATTACCTTTATTTTTAATATAACTAATTTAATTGTAAGTTTATATCATTTAATATTAATAATGGCTTAATAACTGGGTCCAAATATTCCTGATGATCAGCTCTCATCAGCCAGTACTAGCTGGCCCTTGCATGCCCTTAGAAAAAGGGCATTTTCACAATTTTGGACTTTCAAAAACTTTGATGCTCCAGAAGATACCTGCACGACACATTTGGGAACTGCCCCATTCATTTACAGCTAACCTCTGTTCACAGAGAGCCTTAAAAGAAAAAGGAAAAATTGTGTGCAGTACCTCCCTCTTACAATTCTACAAACATCCATTAAACTTTCTCAAGAACATTTTATAGGTGTCCTTAGTGTTGGATTATTCTAGTTGAGAATTTTCTAGTTTCCAGTTGGAACATTTCATGTGACTTATTACACTCATGAGTTAATACTTTTAGAGATATTCCCCAGACAACATTTTAGCCTTGTTTCAACTCTTCATTCAGAAATCTGTAATGTTTGTTGCTCTGTAATTATGCTTTGACTTGAGTTTCATCTCATCTTTCCTCTTCTTCAATTTTAGTAAAAGAAAAATTGACAGCAACATTCAGTAAGAGGAAGAGAGTGTGAAATGAGTTTAAATGCTGTAAATAATCAGCTTCCTATAACAGAGCTGACCATTTTCAAGAATCCTTAGTTGTGTTTTCACGGTGTTGTGGGTACATGGAGGGCCTGAGTCAGGCCACCTGGTTCCTCGTCCCAGCTACCTCATTTTTTTTTTTGTTTGTTTGTTTTTCAGCTCATTAAGGGGGTACAAAAGATCAGGCTATATACATTGCCCATGCCTCCCCATCCCCCCGAGTCTGAGCTTTAGTTGTGTCCATTCCCTAGACAGTGCACATCACTCTCATCATATAGGTGTGCACTCCTCCCCTCCCCCCACCCCATCCCCCCCAGAGAGAACTTCAAACGTGTCCATTCCCAGGCAGTGCGCATCACACTCATCAAGTAGGTATACACCCATCCCTTCCACCCAGCCCCGACCTCTGTCCAATACCCAATTGGTGTGAATCCCAAATGTGCACTCAGGGAAACCAGTTTGCTGGTGAGTACATGTGGTGCTTGTTTTTCCATTCTTGGGATACTTCACTTAATAGAATGGGTTCCAGCTCACTCCAGGAGAACCAAAGAGATGCCATATCGCCATCATTTCTAATAGCTGAGTAATATTCCATGGTATACATATACCACATTTTGCTAATCCATTCATGAATCGATGGGCATTTGGGTTGTTTCCACATCTTTGCGATTGTGAATTGTGCTGCTATAAACATTCGGGTGCAGGTGTCTTTTTTATAGAATGACTTTGATCCAGCTACCTCATTAACTAGTTCCCTGGGGTGTTGGGACAGTCACTCAATTCCACTGAGCCTAAGTTTGCAGCCTATAAAAAACAAGGGTTAGTAGAAGATCTCTAAGATCCCTTTTAGTTCCTTTTTTAATTCTCAAAAATTAAAAAAATAATAATAAATTGGAAACAGATCAAAAGAAAGAAATCCAGGAAGGACAAACCTGTTGCTCATTCGAGCAGTCTTCCTGGTCTGCCTTTATCGATGGATTACACCATTTTTTATTTAATTCTCTGCAAGAAATATGCCTAGCCGTGCTTTCTCCTTACAATGTCACCGCTCATAAAATGCACCTTCCATAAAAATGATTTGCGAGATTTGAGCTGTTCGCGGTCCTAAACGTCTGGTTTTCGTCATTGCATGGGTTTCTGTTTGTGTGACTGTCCTTTCTGAGGTTGTCCTGTGCCACTGCCTTCTGGTGCCGTCCCTCCTGCCTCCACTTTGGCCACCCGTCCTCAAGAGCGGTCCCCACCGACTGGACACCTGTGTCGCCTTCCACACAGTCGCCTTCTACACAATCCCCACAGCGTCTGAAAACAACTCAAGCTCCTGGCCCAGGCACCAGGAATACGGGCATGTCCCACGGTGCCTCACAATGGAAAAAAATAAGCAACCCGCAGGATGCTTACGACTCCCGTTGAAAATGAACTTGGCCAGGCGGTGGGCCCTCCCCTCCCCTCCTTGCTCTGGAGAGGGCTGCAATTTGCATCCTAGTTGCCATTTAGACGTCTCCAATCTTCTAGTTCCAAGTTTACAAAAGTCCCATCGCCGCCCAGGTGCCAGGTCCGCGTGACGCAGTTTATTGTGGCAACCATTCCCGGCAACTGCCCAGATGCCCGACGCGTCCCGCCCAGCGTGGAAGTGCGGGAGGTGCGGGAGGTGCGGGAGGTGAGAGACGCGGGTGGCGCCGGAGCGTACGGGCAGGGGCAGGGGCAGGCGCAGGCGCAGGGGCAGGGGCAGGGGCCGGCGCAGGGGCAGGGGCCGGGGCAGGGGCAGGGGCAGGGGAAGCAGAGGGGCAGGCGCAGGGGCAGGGGCAGGGGCAGGGGCAGGGGCAGGGGAAGCAGAGGGGCAGGCGCAGGGGCAGGGGCAGGGGCAGGGGAAGCGGAGGGGCAGGGGCAGGGGCAGGGGCAGCGGAGGGGAAGGGGCAGGGGCAGGGGCAGGCGCAGGGAGCGCCCGCCGGGGCGCAGGCGGCGAAGCCGGCGGAGGAGGAGGAGCGGCGGGCGCAGCATGGGCTGCCGCCCTTCCCAGCCTGCTGGAGACCGGAGCCGCGTCCCCGCGCCCAGGAAGGGCTGGGAAGAGGGATTCAAGGTAAAACAATCAAACAAAGTAAAAAAAAAGAAAAAAAAGAAAAAAATAAATTAATTAAAAACAGAAAGACAGAAAACATTTAGCGCTTGGGGGCGGCTGGGGTCCCTTGGAGCAGGATGGACCGAGGTTCACAACCCCGCATAGTAGGTGGGGAGTGGAGAGGACTCGGTGAGAGCAACTTTATTCTGCCACTGTTTAAATGCTGTCTTAACCAGGAAATACAGATAGATAGATAGATAGAGACACACACACACACATATATATGCATACCTGTGTTTGCATATAAATTTATCCTACCAGGACCGGTTTCGAGAGCCTTTGTGTTTAAGGAGCCTGCGAAGGTGGCCCGCACGCCAGGGCAGAGGCAGGAGTAACGGGATGGGGTTGGCCGTGGTTCTCAGGGGAAGGTGGGAGTTCCTGGAAACTACCAAGTATTTTTTAGCTTCTGGAAAATGGCTCCTTTGGTAGTTACTTACTTAGAGCTAGGAGAGATCTCAGAAGCCATGTAACTGCGTCCTGTCTCAATTGATAGATGAGGACCCTGAGGCCCGGAGAGGCGGACATCGTGCCCGAGGGGGCACGACTTGTTTGGGGGCAGAGCTCGAGTAGAATCTACTGTTCAAGAGTCTCGTTCCAATACTCCTTCCACTGTCCATCAAGGCTGCATCTCTTGTAAATTCTTCTGGGGACACTAAGGGAACTTTACTCCCAGAGTGGGGCATGGAGGGATGGGTGGGTTGAGACAGAAATGAGGGCCAGGATTTCTTCCCATTTTTACCCCTCTCAAGATTTCATAAACAGAGGTAGGGACTGTCAAGGGTCCATTTCAGAGCAGTTACCCAAAGATAGAGCTTCCATATAAATTTATAATCAAAATCATACTGTTAAGAGTGGGAGGGAAGACTATTAATAAATTTTCCCAGACAGTCTGGCTGAAGCCCAGCAAACTGGGACTTGTGGCCGCCTTTCCTAAAGGGTGTTTTGGAGCTACTGTTTAAACACCATGCGCTTTGTCTCAGCAGGCTCTGTTTAGGACAGGTTAGGTGCCAGTTACAGCACCTACCACATGTGGGGCACATCTGCTGGGCTCTTGGAGTACATCTAGGAAGCAAGCAGACCAGCGTCTAGTAAAGGCTGAGACTCCAGACTTGTTACCTGGCCCTGGGGGAAGCCTGTGCCCAAATGACTACCCATCTTAATGCTGTTTTCCCTTTTCCGTCCCGAAGCTGCCACTGTCTGCATTTTTTATGGGCCCATTGCCACTTACCAAGTCCTTGTGCCTGTCCTTTCACCACCCTCCCAATCTACCCCACCACCAGTACCACCTATCTTCCCAAGAAAAATTTTTTTTGTAGTGTGCAAAACCGTTTACAATTTGGTCCCATCCTTTCTGTCTAGTATCATCCTTTCCTCTCCTGCCAGTGCCTGTCACCTGTGGGTCTGCCAAGCCAAATGACTCACAGAGCTCTGTTCTCCCAGGCTTCTCATGCCTCCATGCCTTTTCCCAGGCAGTTCCCTCCTATGGGAATGACCTCCCGGGTCAGCCTGCTGAACTCCTATTATCCTTCAATACTGAGCCGGAAGACGACTGCTATGACGCTCCCTTGCCACCTGGAACATGTTTGTTTAAAGGTCCTTCTCCTTCCTAGATTTATGGGCTTCTTGGGAACACTCTGGTCATCTTTGTCATTGTTCATTATTACTTTGGACTAATATGTAGGAATACTTCTTTCTCCCTTTTTCCAAAAATACATTAATGTCATTTAAAAATATTAATCCATCATTCTTTTTTCCTTTTCATGTAAAAATCTTTCTTTTTTCTATATGTCGCTGGCGTGGTTATGTATAAGACCTTAGTAGAAGAAACTTTTCACTATTTGTGTTTCTTTTCCAGCCATTATCATTTATTCCATCACATGGTTATTACTGAAAATCATTTTGCTGTACAGAGCAGGAGGGAATGCTAAAAGGGAATCTTCTGCAAGTGTCAAATCCACTAGGTCCCTCTGAGCCAAGCCACTGCAAGGCCTGAGAGGGTTCCGGGTTTCTTCCTGAATTTCTTGGGTACCACAGTCATTACCTCTGGCTCGGGGTTTTGTACATGTCTCCTAACTGCTCTCCCCAGATCCTTTCTCTGCTGACTTTGCACATGACCTCCAGAGTGACCACTGTAAAGTAAAATCTGATGTATCAGTCCTCTGTTAAAAAAAAAAAAAAAAAAAAGCCACCAACCTATTAGATGGGCACATACACCAATGGTCAAGAATATGATGACCTGGGTTTGATTTTTGGATTTATTATTTGTTAGTTGTGTGACCTTGCTCAAGTTATTTAACCTCACTATGCCCCAGTTTCCTTATCTGTCAAATGAGGGAAATAATAATATGTAAAGCTGGTCCTCCATATCTGTGGGTTCCACGTCCATGGCTTCGACCAACCTCGGATCAAAAACATTCAAAAAAATAAAATTCTTATTAGTTTCTTCCTTAACAAATACAACTATTCACATAGAATTTACATTGTATTAGATATTATAAGTAATCTAGAGATGACTTAAAGTATATGAGAGGATGTGTATAGGTTATATGCCAATACTATGCCATTTTCTATAAGGGACTTGAGCATCCATGGATTTTGGTATCCGAGGGAGGCCCTGGAACCTATCTCCCATGGATACTGAGAGATGACTGTACTCATTTTTTAGAGTTGTTGTTAGGATTAAATGAATTCAATCCAGGTAAAGTGCTCGTACCAATGCCTGGTGCAGAATAAGTGTTTAATATAAGTTATTACAATGATTATTATAAGATAAAATCCTAAATCCTTATATAGCATGCCATCCTATCCCATCCTTGAGCTGGGTCTTGCCAACTTCTCCATTTTCATCTCTCCCCCCAGCTCACATTCTAGGCAAACCTTATGGATTTTTCTCTAAGCCCATTCCATTCCTATCTCCGTGCCATTGTACTCACTGTTTTCTCTCCTTTCAGACATTTCCCTTCTCTCCCTCCTGGGTCACATGACAAATGTATACCTGTCTTTCCAGACCCTCAAGCCTGCTCCTCCATAAGCTCTTCCTGACACCCTCCTCCTCTCCCCTGCCCCTGCCACCATGCTGGCAGAGGTGATCTTAAACCTGCTCCTATCACATTTTGAAACAATTTGTTGTATTTATTTGTTTCCATGTTTGCCTCCCATCCTGAGCTGTTACCTCCTTGGGAACAGGACCTGTTTTTTAATCTTTGTGTTTCCAGTGCTTGCTAATTGCCTCATATCGATCTGCAGAAGGCACTAGTGAATATTTCTTGAGTGACTGCACGTCCCTCCAGGTTCCAAAATTCCTTATTGTCTTTTTGTCTCCTAGAAGCATAACTAGACTAATGACAGTCTGCAAGGAGGAAATTCAATATTAAAATAACCTGAAAATAGTCTCACAGTTGACTCATGCATATACCTTTCCCTGCCCCAAGCACTTGACTTTGGAAATCTGATCTGGGAAAGGTATGATTATTATTAATTAAACACTCTATAGCTATCAGAATAGTAATGCTTTCACTACTTTCATAAATGTATAAGGCTTAGAGTTCAGTAGTTCAGCAGTGTCTTTAAAATGAAATGAATATGTTTGCTTGCATGAAATATTTATGTTTCTTAGAGGCACAACTTCAAAATATTCTGAATTAAACTTCTTGAGACCTGTCTACAGACTTTCTCTTCACTTTTACCTTAGTCTAAAATGGCAAGAAGACACTGTAATAAAATAATGCATAATAACAAGAAAAGTATGGGAAACTTCTCTTAGTTGGAGAAATGCTCTCCTAGATGAATAACTCAAAGCTCCTTGCCTGTTATAAAAGGAGAGGCTAGATTGGAATGGATGGTCTCCAAAGACCCTGCAGTTTTTTGCTAATATCTGAAAAGAAAATTCTTGATTGTCAGTAAAATGGACTAAATTACTTCTCAAAGTCCAACTTTTAAAACAATCATATTTCTGAGTGCTTTTAGAGAGTTGCTGTTTATTATTACATTTATGAGAATTAAACTAGAAAAAATCAAATTTTGCAGAATTGTTCCTTCCTATATGTTTAGAGACAAATATATTTATAAAATGCATCTGCTAATAATTTGATTTAGGAAGGCTTTAGCTCCAGGGAGCCTCGACAAATTATTCCCTCCCAGCTGTTAGACAAATATGTTTCCCAAGAGCTGTAAAACACATGTAGTACATCCAGACCAAAAACCAAACAACGACAACAACAAAAACCCCACAACAAACAAACAAACAAAAAACCCACCTGTCTATAGTTAAAAGCAATACCTTTTTGCAATATTGATCATTCCTGTGATCAGCTGGTAGTTTGGAATTGACAACTTTTTAATTCTGTCTAAAATTGATAAAATTTTATCCTTAAGACACTGAGGTATAAAAATAAGTTGACACAAAATGTAGAAACACATTGAATCTTTTTTTGTTACACTTTAATCTCAAGGAAAAAATAAAACCTTCTACCCACTGCCCTGTCCCCTGCCACAGTACCATTATTATTTGTATAATCCAGGTATAATGCTCAGTGGTGTGGAAATATAAACTCTGCATGCATATGTAGAACAAAAACACTGTTTGGCATATCCCCAAGATGCACAGATCTAATTAATTTGTAAATATGTCTGGTCTTTGAGCTATGTCTATCCTCAAATCTACATTATAAAATTGGGTTAAAATTTCTAGAATGTGTTGCATATAGGTAAGATATTTGAGAGACCTTCTTAGTTTTCAGAAGAAAAGAACCTTAAATTTCTGCTCTGGAAACAGAAGGCCAGTTTGTCTTGTTTTATGCTAAGAGATTGTGTTTCACCTGCTGCAGTTTAAGTTTTGGTCACTAACAGAGCTCAAGTCTCTAAATAAGCACATATAGGTGGAGATCCTTGCTACGGCCCGGATTCTAAATCCCAGTAAAGTGGCTTTGTTGAAACAATTGTGAGATCATTCAGGGTTGTGGTATTTAAATCTATTCCAAGTTGTAAATTACAGAATGTCTTTGTGAAAAGCCACTTTTTAGACTGAAGATATTCACATTTGCCCTGAAATCCAGTGTAGGCATTTTGTTGCTGCTGCTGTTGTTAAATCAATTAAATTTTTCAGGCTCTTTATTTGGAAATGTTAAATGACAAAATTAGTCCCTGTGTGTAACTCAGTGCTTTACTAGGATCAAAAAATGATGGATCTGCAAAACAAAATTAACTTGTGAAAATACTTGTCTTACTATCACTGCAGATATTGGCTTTTAATAGTTTATTTGGAAAGGAAGGAAAGAATGCTCAACATGATTTGCATCTTTACCCTCAGTAAAAACTGTTGTTTCTTGGCCGGGCGTGGTGGCTCACGCCTGTAATCCTAGCACTCTGGGAGGCCGAGGCGGGTGGATCGCTCGAGGTCAGGAGTTCGAGACCAGCCTGAGCAAGAGCGAGACCCCGTCTCTACTAAAAATAGAAAGAAATTATATGGACAACTAAAAACATATATAGAAAAAATTAGCCAGGCATGGTGGCACATGCCTGTAGTCCCAGCTACTCGGGAGGCTGAGGCAGTAGGATTGCTTAAGCCCAGGAGTTTGAGGTTGCTGTGAGCTAGGCTGATGCCACGGCACTCACTCTAGCCCGGGCAACAGAGCAAGACTCTGACTCAAAAAAAAAAAAAACTGTTGTTTCTGAAAGAAAAGCATCAAAGTTTCCTTTTCTTTTGTTATATGTAACAAATATATATGTTAATGTAATATGTATGTTATATGTAATATGTTGTGTGTAAAGACTTTTCCTGGGCCCACTTACCCTGTAGGGACTACATGGGTAGTGACCGTGTCTATGAAGAAAGACAGATGGAGGGACAAAGAGAAAAGGATGTAGTTGCTTTTAGGCTTTCTCCTTGTTCTGATTCCTATTTCAGATACACTGGGTTTTTGTTTGCTTACTTGTGTGTTTAGTTGGTTGGTTTTTCATGTTTTCCCATGTAGTCTTGAGCCATAGAACTAATTAACTCTCAACACAATGAACTGATTAACCCTCAACACAATAAACTGTTGGTTTAGCTGAAGTGATCATTTTATCTAAACACAGTGATAAGGAGCTAGGTAAGACCCGCAACAAACATGCAAGAATCCCTAATTGAATTGTGGAAACCTGATCATGACTGGCGCCACTATAAGCTCACCATTGCCATTTCTGCTTAGCCTCTAAGGGACTTCAAATTTTGGAGTAATTCCAGAAAGTGGTCAAATGTCCTTATATATTTTTTTAAAGTTTGTATGATTTTTACTGTAAAAGTGCCAAGAGTTTCATGCCAATGTCCTATTTTTTTATTTAGCTTTCCTAAAGAGAATGTCTTCTGCATGGTTCCTAGAGTCATAATTTTAGAGCCAAAAGGGAGCTCCCTTCTTCAAACTGAGCCTCCGGGAGGCCGACTCTCTGCCTTTCTAATATTTCTGGACCCACCTCTTTCCCCTGTTTTCACTGCCACTGTCCTAGTTCATGTTTAATCAAATCTCACCTGGACAATTGCAGTCATTGTAACTGATCACCCTGTTATGTCCCTTGCTTCCTTCTGTTTCCATCACTCACACTAACCCAAGAGTGATCTTTCTATAAAACATACCTAGTGAATTTATTTTACTTCCATGGATAAAAATCCCATGAAGGCTTCCTGTTGCATTCAAAACAAATCAATCTCCTTTACTTGTCACAAAAGACTTCCCTTTCCCACCTCAGCACCTTCCACTATCTACCTCGGTCTGTTTCCACTACTCTGGAATAGTTCACATTCCTGGACATAAAATATGTTTCATATTCCTCTCTTGTGTGTGCTTTTCCCTGCATCTAGAATGCCCTTCTCTCGTCCACTGGAAATGCATTCATCAAGACCCAATTCAAGCATCTTCTCCTCTTTGACCCAATTCAAGCATCTTCTCCTCTTTGACACCTTGTGCTCCCCACAACAAGACACAAGCTTGTGTCACATACAGCAGGGCTGTGCTGCAAAGAGTGGGAGGTGGAGGGTGGGGTCCTGAGGCCCTTCAAAGACTCAGGGGAGTGGCCCCACTTGGGTCAAAAAGTAAGATCAACACATAAGAAGAATCCCAGAAGACAATACTCAGTGGAAGATGCTTATGTTCTTCTCTCTTCTGGGGACACTGAGGAGGTTTCCTCTGGTATGTGCGTCATAGCTGCAGAAGTTGATAAGACCCATTAAAATGAAAATTGGGAAAGTTGCAACCCAAGCAATGAAAGATGGCTCCACCCCAGGAGAAAGGAGATGTGGTAGTTAGAGGGGACACGAGAAAAGTTTTTCTGAGCATGTTAACATGTAAAATGTACTTACTCTCAAAATAAATGACAGTTCTTTAAATTGGATTAACTTAGCTTTATGAAAAACTCTTTACATTTTTCTTATTTTTCTTCGTTTGCTGTGGAACTGTGAAAAATTTGACATAGACAAGCATTTTGTCCTCAATGCTTCATTAAATCACAGATTTTTACACTGTGTTTTGACCTATGTATTAACACAAGCAATGGAGTTATGGTATGAAGAAATAGCACCCTTGGAAGGAGAAGGTGGGATTGTGAATTCATGCAGTATTTATGGAAGGCCCTCTGGAAACACATGTTGATATAAAATGTGCATATCCTTTGACCCACCATGTCCACATCTAGGAATTTATTCTCACGGAATGATTGGATAGGTTCACACTGACATGTATGCACAGATATTCCAGCACTGCTTATTATATTGAAAAGTTAAAAACAACTGAAATGTCCTCCAGTAGAAATTGGTTAAATGAATTGTGGTATAGTTACATAATGGACTACAATGCCACCATCAAATAAGCAACTACTCCTCACCATTAAATAGAATGAGGTGGACCTATATATGTTGACATAGATAAATGTCTCTGATATGTTGTTAATGGAAAAAACAAGTTACAGAAATATATCATTTAATATGTAATTCTGTTTATTTTCTAAATGGCTTTATTGAAATATAATTCATATGCTATATCATTCGCCCACTGTCTTAGTCTGTTTCTGCTGCTGTAGCAAAATACCAGAGACTGGATAAGTTATAAAGAACAGAAATTTATTTCTCACAGTTATGGAGGCTTGGAAGCTGGGAAGTCCAAGATCAAGGCAACAGAAGGTTGGGTTGTCTGGTGAGGGCTGTTCTGTGTCTCACATGGCAGTAGATTGGAAGAGCAAGCCAGCTGAAGGCTGTGGGAAGCCTCTTTTATAAATGACTTAACCCATTAACAAATTAGGAGTCCTCCTGGCCTAATCATCTCTTAAAGGCCCCACCTCTTGATACTATCACATTGGTAACATCTGAATTGTGAAGAGGACATATTCAAACCATAGCACCCATTTAAAATGTGCAATTGACAACCATCACCACAATCTAATTTGAGAACATTTTTGCCCCCCACAAAGAAATGGCTACCCATTAGCAATCTCACTTTCCCCCACCCCAAACAACCACTAAACCTATCTTCTGTTTCTATAAATTTGCCCATTCTGAGCACGAATGGTCTTTGGGACTGGCTTCTTTCACTGGCTTCTGGTTTCCAAGTATCATCTATGTTGCCACATGTATCGGTATTTAATATCTTTCCATTGCCAAATGATACTACTTTCTTTGACTAGGCCACATTTTATTTATCCATTCTTCAGTTAATGAACATTTAGATCATTTCTATTTTTGGATACTATAAACAATAATCAAGTACATTTATTTGCAAGTTTTTGTGTGAACAGATGTTTTAATTTTTTAGGGTATATATGCAGAAGTGATGTTTTGGGTCAGATGGTAACTCTATGCTTAACTTTTTGAGGAACTGTCAAACTGTTTTCCAAAGTAGCTACACCATTTTATATTTGCACGGCAATGCATGAGGGTTCCAATTTCTCCATATCCTCATCAACACTTGTTATTGTGTTGTTTTTTTTTTTCATTATAGTCATCCTAATGGATGTGAAGTGGTATCTCATGATGGTTTTTGTTTTTCATTCCCCTAAAGACTAATGGTGTTGAACATCTTCTCATGTGTTTATTGGCCAATTCCAATTTATTTTTAAAGATTATATTTATATGAGCAACACATCTGGGAAATGATATACTAAGATGTTAATAGTGCTTCTGTCTAGGGGATGTTATTTCTTATTTTCTACTGTGTTTCTGTATCTGTCACGGCTCTACCAGAGGAACAGAACCAGTAGGATAGATGAATGGGTAAGACAGATGAATTGCAAGGAATTGGCCTATGCAATCACGGAGGCTGGCTAGACAAATCCAAACTCCATAGGATATGTAGGGCAGGCAATCAGAAAGGACAGGCTGGAGTTGAAGCTGCAGTCCACAAACAGAATTTCTTCTTCTTCAGGGATACCTCAATTCTGTTATTGAAGACTTTCAATTGGTTAAATGAGACCCACCCAGATTGTCAAAAATAATCTCCTTTGCTTAAAGTCAGTTGATTGTGGGTGTTAACCACATCTACAAAATACCTTCACAGCACCTGGATTCATGTTTGAATGAGGCCCAGGTTCAATGGCTCACACGTACAATCCTAGCACTTTGGGAGGATTTCTTGAGGCCAGGAGTTTGAGACCAGGCTGAGCAAGAGTGAGACACCACCTTTACAAAAAATAGAAAAATTAGCGAGGCGTAGTGGTGCATGCCTGTAGTCACAGCTACTCAGGAGCCTGAGGCAAGAAGATCTTGCGAGCCCAGGAGTTTGAGGTTGCAGTGAGCTATTAATATGATCAAACCACTGCACTCTAGCCAGGGTGACAGAGCAAGAACCTGTCTCAAAAAAAACCCAAAATAACATAACTGGCTTTTGTTGCCTAGCCCAGTTGACACATAAAACTGACCATCACCATTTCCCTCTATATTATTTAATTATTTTTACAATGAGTTTATATTCATATTTTTATTGTTTGTTTTGTTTTTAGAGACAGGCTCTCATTTTGTTACCCAGGCTAGGGTGCAGTGGCACAATCATAGCTCACTGCAACCTTAAACTCCTGGGCTCCAGTGATCTCCCAACCCAGGCCTCCCAAAGTGCTGGGATTACAGGTGTGAGCCACCACACTTAGCCAGTGTTACTTTTTTAATCAGCAAAAACAATATGGTTTCATTTTTAAAAGAATACTATAGTCCCTCTACTTTCGTACTTGATGATTATGAACTTGTTGATCTTGGTATCCTTCAGAATGATCAGCATGGTAACTTGTACCTGGTAAATTAATATTAAATATTATATTAGTTTTGTATTGCTGCTATAACAAATTAACACAAATTTAATGGCTTGAAACAACATAGATGTATTCTGTTACAGTTCTGGCGGTCAGAACTCCAAAAGCAGTCACACGGGGCTAAAGTCAGGGTGATGGCAGAGCTGGCTGCTTTCAGAGGCTCTGGGCGGAGAATCCTGGCCTTGCCTTTTCCAGCTTCTAGAGCTGTATTCCTTACATTCCTTGGCTCAAGCCCCTTCCATCTTCAACTCCCGCACCCTAACAGCTTCAAATCTGTCTCTGCTTCTGTTGTCCTATCACCCTCTCCTCTTCTGTAGTCAAATCTCCCTCTGTCTCCTTCTTATAAGGACACCTGGATAATTCAGGATAATCTCGCCATCTCGAGAGCCTTAATCACATCTGCTAAGTCATTTTGCCATATGAGATAACACCTACAGGTTCCTAGGTACCATCCAGCCTACCACAGACGCTGGTTGGCTAGAGAGTCACCAGGCAGACCCTGCAACGTTGTTTTTATTTTCCAGGAAATCTTGACACTCTGTTCCCTTTTCACAGGCTGGGCTCGCTGCAACTCATTCCAGGGAGAATTGCAGCCCCCAAGTGGAAGCTGCACTACCCAAGGGTGCTGTGGGTAATGCAGAGGACCTAAAGCAAGCCCAGATGGGAAACTTACCCGGAACTATTCCAGAAAGTTCTCCATCTCCTAGTGAAAGAAACAGAAGAGTAAATTCAGGTAACTTCCCTCCACCCCCATTCATGCTGATCTTCACAAAATACCGTTTCTCTAAATATATTATAAAATTTCTGCTTGGTAGACCTTTTATTGCTGCTTTGTGGACCATGAAGTACTTTTAATGGCAAGGTTTTTCTCCCTAAGACATTAGAGTTTAGCCTTAGTTCTTCATTATGTGAGTAAATAATGCTAACCATTAATCTTCTTGTTAATGAAGTAATTAAAACCATCTTTTAAAAAAAAAAAAACAAAAAACAACTAAGAGCCTTTATTGGGAGTTGGGAACAGACCTTAGGAACAGAACTGGCAAAGTTTAGAGAAATTTAACTTCCCACTGTGTTAACATCTTTCCAGGGGAAAGTATATTTTCAAAAATAAATAAAACCCACACCAAACTGTTTCCCATGTCTTTCCCCACCCAAAGTATCAGCAAATATACAGTAAAAGAATCTTTCAAAGCGTAAAAGAGGCAATTACTACCTATTAATAGTATGTTATTTAGAAATTATTTGTGGTTTTTTTGCCTACGGTGGGAAAAACCACAAATACTTGAGTGACCCCTGGTGTTGATTTAACACATCTCATTTATTTATGTCAGCCTTCGCAACAGATTGAACTTCACAGACCTCAAGGAAGAGTTTTATGTTGGGGGAAGACTTTTATTTCTTGCCTTGTCTCTGTAGTTTCTTCTCTAGGTACAAGTTAGGATGGAAAAACAGGTTAATACGTGCGATTCTTTTTCTTGGACTTTTCTGGCACACTCAGGTTATCACAGATTTTATATGCTCCTTCCTCTTAGGGCTCTGATGTGGAGTCAATGTGACCTGTGAGAGTGACAGAAGAGGTCAGGGAATGCAGTACAGGAACGGCCCCTCGTGCTCTTCTAAGTGTTGGGCCAGCTCGTACATTATTTTCTGTCTGACGCTTATGTTGATGAGACTCCCTTCTAGACTGCAACATGAGTGCTACATGTCTGTGCTGGTCACAGACTGCAAAGTGTCAGGCAGACAGGGACCCGGTGTGTCCTAGGACAGTCTGTCCTGCCAGCTGTAGGGATACTGTTAAAGGCCTATGCAGCAGGCAGGAGAGTGCTGGGCGAGGACAGCTGGGGAGGGGTCAGCCACCAAAGCAGATGTTTCTAACATGCAGTGCCAGTGAGTTCTCAGGAAGCACCTTGCCACAGAACGATCAGTGCCCTGGACTTTCTGTTTGTTCTCCGCCCGGTTTCCTTTCTACCTCCCAGTCCTGGGCATCCTCCTGGCTGCATCTCTGTTCTTCACATCTGCAGAGTATATTTGATAAGAATTTCAGGTTGCACACTGATATTTTCCAACTGTTTCCTTTAAAAAAAAAAACTTTTTATTTTGAATAATTTCAGATTCAAGAAAAGTTTCAAAAAACAAAGAACCCCTGTATTCTTTCACCCAGATTCCCCAAATGTTAACAGGCTACCACATTTGCATTACCATATCTCCCTCATATACGAGTATGTTTTTCTGAAAATAAGTCACAGACTTAATGCCACTGTGCTTCTAAATACATCAGTGTGTATTTCCTGAAAACAAGGACGTTCTTTGCATAATCTCTGTACAAGGATCAAAATCAGGAAAGTGCCATTGATGCCGTACTATTAGAACATCAATAGACCACATTCAGGCTAGACTCATGCCTATAATCCTAGAATTCTAGAGACCAAGGTGGGAGGATCATTTGAGGTCAGGAGTTCAAGACCAGCTGAACAAGAGGGAGACAGCATCTCCATAAAAAAATAGAAAAAAATTACGTGGGCACGGTGGCTCTTGCCTGTAGTCCCAGCTAGTAGGGAGGCTGAGGCAGGAGGATCCCTTGAGCCCAGGAGTTTGAGGTTGCTGTGAGCTATGATGATGCCATTGTACTCTCCCAGGGGCAACAGAGCAAGACTCTGTCTCAAAAATGAAAGAAATCAAATGCAGTCAATTGTCTCACAAATGTCCTTTATAAATAAAGTTCTCATTCAGACTCCCATATCACATGTTTAATTTGGTTGGCAGGTGTGTTCAGTCTTCTTTAATCTGAATAGCTCTTCAGTTTTTGATTTTCTTTTACGATCTTGGCATATTTGAAGAGTATAGACCATTTATTTGCAGCATGTCTGGGTTTGTCTAAGGTTTCCTCATGATTGAGTTCAGGTTATGCATCTTAGCAAGAATACCAACACTGATATTGTGTCTTTCTTAGTACATCAGATTAGGAGGTATGTGATAACTATATTATATATTTTTTAAATTTTTTGCTTTGCAAAAGTTTTTTTTTATCTAGTAAAATTTGCCAATTTTTAAATTATATTTGGAATTTGAATCATAGTTAGAAAGCCTTTCGCTACACCAAGGTTAAAGATAAATTCACCCATGTTTACTTGTGCAATTTCAAATGACATGAGAAAATGCTAATGTAAATGCTAACTACATGGAAATAAAACAGTATGTCCAGTATGATGTCAAATTTGTAAAAATAAAATTTTATGTATTAACAATAGTAATCTCTGGATGGTGAGAGTACGGGCATTTTTATTTTACCTTTTATTCTTTTCTGTATTTTCTAAACTTACTACAGTAACTATTACTTTTATAATAAAAAAACCCTCAATATTGTTTTAAACATTCTCCAATATTCCCTGATATCCCAAGAAAGCAAGAAAAGTAGTTGAAATGACTGACATATTCCAGGAATTTCTGTGTAGGTTAGTTACTGCAAATGTCAAGCTAAATACTTGGACTCAGAAAAGAATGGACCACATGGTCACAATAATTTCATTGTATTAGTGACAGATGTCAAACATGACATTCCTTTTAGAAACATCCTGGGAGAGACATGGACCACAGTGAGCTGTTTACATGACATATTTGGAAGGAAAAACAGTGAGATGGTGAGAATGTGGGTGTTGAAGCCAAACAGACTTGGATTCAATCCTAGTTAACACACGTGCTACCTGTAACACCTTGAATGAGTTAATTAGCCTCCTTCATATCAGTGGTTTTTTTTATAAAATAAGGATAATAATAATTCTTTCTCAGAGCTTATGTTTGCATCAGGTGTTATACAGTATACCAAGTACTTAGTATATAGTGCAGGTGCATAAGTGCTCGATAAATAGCAATTATTTTTTTGACCTTTCCAGGTAAGCCCACCTTCTAAAAACAGCAACAACACATCATTTTAATTCCTTAACGGGGATTTGCCTCTGATATTTTTATTGAATTTTTCTCCATTGTTTCAAGCTTCTAGTTTACCTACGTGAATGACATGTGCTAGCCCAGCCTGTATAGAGCTGTGTCTGTATAGAGCACTTTAAAATGGGAATTGGCTCTATTTCAAACACCTGCATGGGTGGAAAACACAACGCTGAAAAGGTACTGAAATGTGAGGGAATTTATTGGAGTTACTTGCAGTGGTCAATCAGAGAAATGCCCTACAGCACAGAGGTTACCATTCAGAAGTGACAGACACCTGATGAGTGTGTGTGCATCCGTCTGGGTGTGTTTTCTGTCTTCCCAGCACAAATTCATGAAAGCTGTCTTAGCTAACCATTGAGGTTAGAAATTTTCATAAAAAATATTCCATCCACAAAATGGAATGGACTTTGTTACTATCAGGAATTCAAGATGATTACAAAATAGAAGAGAGCTTGTATCTGAGGACGCCCCGTCACACCATCTCCGACGAGAAAAGCAAAACTATCTTTGGCCCGACAAACCAGTGACCTTTATTTAATAATGTGAGGACATAAAAGCAGCTGCCTATTTGCTTATTTATGTAATTGGGTGATTTGGAAGGGGGGCCTCTCTCACTAGTACAGCTTTTAAAGACTCCCCTATAAATCATTTCAGTGCTCATTTTTAGAATCATTAATAAAAATTTAGCTGATAACAATCTGACTCCAGCTCTGATTTGGTTCAAAGACTCTTTGCAAAAAGGCATACTTTTCCTTATGTAGATTTACCAGATGGCATAATTTTAAACTAAGAGTTGCAGAACTAGAAGTCTCTTGGCAACATCACGCTGTTTATCCTTTGTATACAAAGCATAGAAACCAAACTGCAACTCATGAGAGTCACCAAAAGAATATCTGAGTCTTAGCGTGGTTTGGCTACATAATGAGTTGAGCAAACCCATGTCGTCATACCCAAGTGTATAAGTGTTGTTATAACAAAAAGGTAGTCCTTAGCAGCACACAGGAAGACTTTTTGTTGCGTTAATATGTGACCTGCTAAGTAAACAGTATGTTATGTTGATGTGTATCCTCTGTAAGAACATTAAAAATTTGAACTTCAAAAGATTACAAAGATTTAAAATAGAAACAGATATTTGGTAAGAGTGCTGAGACTAAGATTTAATTAAGTAGCACGATTCATTGACTGATTTAGAGACAGCGTCTTGCTCTGTTTCCCAAGCTGGAGTGCAGTGGTGCAATCATAGCTCACTGCAGCCTCAAACTCTTGGGCTCAAGTGATCCTCTCCCCTCAGCCTCCTGAGTAGCCAGAACTACGGATGCGTGCCACAACACCAGCTAATTTTTTTTTTATTTTTTGTAGAGACGGGGTCTCACTATGTTGCCCAGGCTGGTCTCAAAGTCTTGGGCTCAAGCGATCCTCCTGCCTCGGCCTACCAAAGTGCTGGGATTACAGGCGTGCACCACTACCCCTGGCCCTAATTAAGTAGCATGATTTATTAGGCATCCATTTAGCATTCGATTGATAAAATCTTCATTCTTAAATTTCACTTTCTTTTTTCTTTTCCTTTGGAAGACCCAGTGACCAATGGATTAATCAATAAGCCCCAACCCCTAGAGAATCGAGAGCGACAGAAGTCATCAGACATCTTGGAGGAACTAATTGTTCAAGGAATAATTCAAAGCCACAACAAAGTATTTAGAAATGGAGAATCATACGATGTCATGGCAAGTAATTTTGTAATTAACATTAGCTTATAGTTCAAAGTAGCAATAGAATATGATTGATCGCATGTCGTTATTTCCAGCATCTTCGAGTTATAATACCGATGACAGCATTTATCTAAGTCAGATTTTTCTCCCATAAATTCCCCCACACCTCTGCACACAATCCTTCTCTGTAGATTCAGGAATTTCCCTAATTGTTAATGATTAATCAATCCAATAGAACATATCGTAGGTTTTACTTGAAAAACAATAATCCCCACTGAATAACATGCCTTAATTTTTTCAGCAATTTTTATTATGCATTACCTATGTAATAGGCTTTGTGCCAGGCATTGGAAATATAAAACTAAATTCTGATTTACCCAAGAAGGAAATAGGCCTGTGACAACACAGTGGCTGTTTGTTTGTGTGTGTGTTTTGAGACAGTCTTGCTCTGTCACCCTGGGTAGAGTGCTGTGGCGCCATCATAGCCCCCTGCAACCTCAACTCCTGGGCTCAGCCATCCTCCTGCCTCAGCCTCCCAAGTGGCTGGGACTACAGGTGCCCACCACCATGCCCAGCTAAATTTTTCTATTTTTAGTAGAGATGGGGTCTTGGTCTTGTTCAGGCTGGTCTCAACTCCTGAGCTCAAGTGATCCTCCCACCTCGGCCTCCCAGGGTGCTGGAATTACAGGTGTGAGCCACCTCGCCCGGCCATCACAGTGCTTTAGATGATGGATATGCTAATTACCTTGATTTGATCATTACATAATGTATAAATGTATCGAAACATTATACTGTACCCTATAAATATGGACAATTATGTTTCCATTAAAACTAAAATAAAATTTTAAAAAAAGAAAATGGGCCTATATGCCAAAGCTAAAACAGATATGCTTATACATTTATACATATGCACACCCTGAAAGCAAACATGAGGAAATAAACACAAATCTAACGATTGTTATTTTATTAATTTTTTTGTTGATTCATCCTGACTAATCTGTCACTGTTTTTCTTTAGTGTGAGAAATATTTTTACTCTGATTTTAACTGGTGTGGCTGAAGTCTTGAGTTCTAAATTTTTAAATAAATTCTCTATAAACCTGTGAAGAAGACAGCAGGTTTTGTCATTGTTGCATGTCATTGTTATTTTGTTTTGTCGTTTGGTTTTTTTTTTTAAAGCCTGTGTTCTCAGGCACCGGCAGTAGTCCTTGAAGCATAGGCAGAAGAGAGACGGTGAAAAAAAGAAATAAGAAAGAAAAGCCGGAGGAAAAATGAATGGAAAAGATAAGAAAGAAACAGAAACGGTGGAAATAGGGAACGCAAATCCAAGGCTCCTTACTGTTTGCCTATCCCTGTGTTGTAGGGAAAACAGTCCATTGAGAATAAAAAGACGCATTATTTTAAATCAAGTTTTCCACCTAGACCAAGTCACTTCATGTTTGAATAAAGGTCATTTCCTTCTCCGTGTGTAGGGAATGTTGAGAACTCATGAATAAAAGCCAAAGTGGCATTTTGTTTTGAAAAGGGAAAACAAGTCTTGCAGAAAGTTTTTGGGAGATTTTCAAATCTTATGAATGATATTACCAGGCTGCCAATAATAAGAGGATGTGGGGGGAAGAGGAAGGTGAAAATGGATCATATAATGGAAAGGATAATGCCAACGTAATGACAGTTTACATTTGCACAGTGCTATCTATGATACCAGGCATTTTGGAATTTTGGAGTACCTTATCTTATCTGGAAGTACTAGAAGAAGGGTGGGTTTTGTTTTTTTTTTAATGTTGAGGGGGTGTAGAGATGTTTTTCTAGCTGTAGGTGAATCTCTGGGAGTCAGAAAAAAAGAAGGCATGTCAAAAAAAAAAAAAAAAAAAAGATAGAAGAGTAGTCCAAGTGAAGAGAATAGATTTTGAAAGCATTCAGTAGTTAAGCAATGCCTTCTTAAGGGAAATGCTTTAGACACATCTTAGTGTTAACACCGGGGGGAATAACATTGAAACATTTCTCAGTGATTCAATTGCCAGAGATGAATGAGTTCTGACTTAGACCTTGCAAAGGAGCAGGCAAGGTTAATTAATATAAGCTGCCTTGTGAAAGAAATGTTTCTACTAAAAAAATGAAAACTATGGGCTTGACTTTGAATGACATGATTAAGTAAACCAAAGATGAAGATGTTCATATTATACAGACATGGAATGGTTGTTAGAAGCAGAGTTGGATCATTCACAAAAGGATTTAAATGTGACAGGCTGTAAGAATAGCACAATTTTTTTTTTTTTTTTTTTTTCCGTTTTGGTGTTAGGCCACGATATCCCAACAAAGGCCAAGCTTGCAACACACAACCGTTTGTTTTATTGCCCAAGGCAGTAGTCCTTGACCTGGCTGTACACTGGAGTCACCCAGGGAGCTTCCAAAAGTCCCAGTGTCTGGGTCCCACCTCAGGCCAGTGCCAGGGCAGGGGGCGCGGCTTGCACGCTCTCGAAAGCTCCCAGGTGATTCCCGTGGGCACCCCAGGCTGAGAACCACTGCCCTAAAGTTTTAACAAACCTGTATGCAAAGCTCTTCAATTCATTACCAAGTTGGAAAAAACTGACAGCTTTTGAAATCGTAGTCCATTCTCCATTCATTGTGAAAGAGAATTCTAAAATATTCCTGAAAACATAACATTTCAGGAATAGGGAGTCAGATTGCGCCCAGGAAGCCTATGGAAATGAAGAAGAGATGCAGTTGCTCGGTGTCACAGATGAAGCCTCTTTTAATTCAGGTGTAGCTGAGTTAAAAGCTATGTGTGTGTCAGACACCAGGTGTCTTGCATGTTTGGGGAAAAGTTATATGGCCAATGTAAAAAGATGAGCATGAATATCGAAGAGCTGAGAGGGGAACCGTATTAAGAATGCAACTGTTATTATTTTGAACTATCTAACACTCATCTAAATAAAAAGACCAGGCCGGGCGTGGTGGCTCACGCCTGTAATCCCAGCACTCTGGGAGGCCGAGGTGGGCGGATCGTTTGAGCTTAGGAGTTCAAAACCAGCCTGAGCAAGAGCGAGACCCCATCTCTACTAAAAATAGAAAGAAATGATATGGACAGCTAAAAATATATATATAAAAAAAAAAATTAGCCGGGCATGGTGGCACATGCCTGTAGTCCCAGCTACTCGGGAGGCTGAGACAGAGGATCGCTTGAGCTTAGGAGTTTGAGGTTGCTGTGAGCTAGGCTGACGCCACGGCACTCACTCTAGCCTGGGCAACAGAGTGAGACTCTGTCTCAAAAAAAAAAATAAAAAAAAAAAAAATAAAAAAAAAAATAAAAAGACCAGATATGATAAAATTGGCTAAGAGACAAACTCGGGAGTCAAGGGAAACACAAAGCGGATGGTCATGAAAAGGATGTTGATGCCAGCAGTTACCACACGGTGGTGAATCTGGTTAGACGTGGAAATATTATTTCTTCATTGCTCTGTGGGGGAAAAAATCTCTTAAATAAAATATTATGAGAAAAAGAGAATAAATGTGAGACTACTTCAAAAATAAGACTTCTTATGTGGAGCAACGGTATACTTAAATACAAGGAGTCTCAGACGTAGCTCTGGCCCCTTCTTGGACGGGTCGTTGTCTCTAATGGAGTTATTTCAGTGGAGTGGAATAAATGATGCTGGAAAGTGAGGGTCTTCCACGCATCTTCCGAACCGGGGGCATCCCCGGTGAGCCAGTCTCGCCTTGGAGGTCCAGGGGAGGATCTGTGTCCACCACGGAGCCCTCTTTCGTCTTTTTTTCTTTATATTTATCGTGTGCTTGCTGGTGAGCACTACAGCACTTCTACGGTGCTCTCTGGATAACCAGTTTTCAGGAATGTTCATACGAATAGATTTTGTGTTTACTAAGAGTTAAAAAGATATGTAAGAAATATAATACTAAGAAGCTAAATATCAGATTAAGTGAATCTTTCAAGGTAGTTTAAAATATTCTAATGAGACCTAGATGACTGTATTATAAATGTGCATTGGTTTTGTTTTTTTTTCCTTAGGGTTGCGAGGAGGGTTGCTCAGTTGCCTTGTGTTTTGGGTTGAGACAGAAACTCACTCCATTGGCCTGGGTAGATTACAGTGGTGTCATAGTAGCTCACTGCAACCTCAAACTCCTGGGCTCAAGCAATCCTTCTGCCTCAGCCTCCCAGGTAGCTGGGACTACAAGGTGCTCACTGCAATGCCTGGCTGGGATTTTTTTTCCTTTCTTTTTGGTAGAGACGGGGTCTCACTCTTGCTCAGGCTGGTCTTGAATTCCTGAGCTCAAGCAATTATCCCACCTCGGCCTCCCAGAGTGGTAGGATTACAGGCGTGAGCCACCGCACCTGCACCTGGCCTGTGAATTGGTTTTATGTACCCATGTCAATATGTGTATGGATTGGCGTGGGCCACTGTAGACAGATGTGATGGGCTGTCATTTATCCACATAGGTTATCATTGGGTAAATTGTCTTTTATCCCCAACTCATTTCTCCCTGCTTCTTGGCATGTCCTGGGTCTCCCTACACGAGGCTCTGTGCATTCTCTATTGACTCCTCCTGTGTCTGGTCAAAGTTTATTCCCTTCTCTGTGCAACTTCTGTACTTGGTAACCTTTAGTGTAGTTAGGGAGTTTGTTCACGTTGCATCAGAGTCTCTAACATTATTTGCTGAACCTCACGTGGAGCTTTTAAGGAAGAGGAAGTTCACTGGGTTAGGACTAAATAATGTCAGTTAGTGATCAGGGTGATCTTCCCCAGGAGGTCTAACCTTGACAAAACAGGAATGACCAGATCTTTTGCAGGAAGCTTTGTCCTTTTCTATGCACAAGATGCCCTTAAGGAAAACAAAACCAAGGTTGATCCACAGATCAATAGTTAAGAAAGCTTTGAGGAACACACAGTGGCTGTAAGAAGTAACATATACAAGTTAGGTTGGCTAGAAACAAAACTCAAATTTTATCTCTGCACCTTTGGACTTGGCAGTCCTCTAATAGTATTCTTTAAGAAAATAACTGGTAACTTTTATAGACTTTAAGGTTGATTTTTTCTTTTCCTTTTTTATTTAGTTTCTCTTGGTAGCATCTCTCTAAGCATAATATGATCATTGTTATCATTTTTAAGTGCCAATATTTGATAATAATGACTTCATAAAATTCAGTGGAGAAGACCCCAGATATCATGCTATGCATCTTTCAATTCCTTTACTTAAAATGTTGAACTCAAGAAAGGACAGGGCTCAAGAGGGAGGAACAACACGATATCACAGGCATCATTGTGGGATTAAGCCACAGGAAGAGGCCACCCACACTGGAAAACCAAAGCTCTGTGAGAACTTCTGATCTCATCATTTTCATCAAGATTCAGACTCCTGTGTAAAGAAAACCCAGCTTTTCTTTACTGGATCTTGAATTACTGCTTCCATTTTCTCTTAGCCCTCTGCAAGCGAACATTCCTTAAAAAAACCATTTTCATACTAATTTCACAGTACGTCTAGTTGAGCCACCATAGCAAGTATGCCCCTCTCTTCAGCAGATGGCTTTTGCCGGCAGGAAGCCTGAGAGCCAATTGTCATAAAAATAATACAAATGGTGGGGGAGGGGTGGCTTGCTTTGAGGAACATTCCACAGTTTTCACGTGGTGAAAAACTTCACACTGCATAAAACTGTCTGATGGCTCTAACGAGCCAAAACGTCAATAAATGTTTTCCCTTCAGAAGACTTTGCTAGAATCATAGATTTCAAAGCTGAAGGAAACTTAGCAGTCCTCAGTCCCCTCACTGTTTCACAGTTGAGAAAACCGAGTCTGAAGAAAAGAGGCGCCTCAGCTGCCACCCTGGGTATTCGTGGTCGCCCCGGGGTGACTCTCTGGCCTCCTGCTGGCCTGGGATTTGGTAATACCGCATCCTGGTTATGATTTCCTGTGCTGTCATTGAAAAGTCACAGCTTTTACTGAATGAAAAGTAGTTCCTGTTTACTGAGTGACTACTATATACTTTCCTTTTCTTTCTTCCTCCCCCGCCACAATCCTGTGAAATAAGTATTATTAAACCTATTTTTACAAATGAGGAAACTGAAACCACCATTTACAAATCAATAAAGGGGTGCAAGACAAGAGAGAACTGTGGTAGGGGCCTAAACTTGGCAGAGGCACAGGCACAGCTAAAAATAATGACAATAACCAGCCACTGTCCCCAAGTTTGCTTTCCTGTAATTGCTATTCAGGAGTCACATAGCTGATGGTCATAAAGATTCTTAACTTTCCCCATCAATAACATCACCCTTGTGAAACCTAAGGCTAGTTTTTGAGATATCGTCCACTCCCTGGGTTTGGTAGAATGGTTGACCCACCCAGACCAGTGGCCCATACCGAGGAACTGACTGGTACTGCGATCGCCACCCAAGAACCCACTCAACAAAGAAGACAATTTCTACAGCCCTGTGGTTCTGCCCCTCCCCGAACCCAGCCAATTAGCAGATGCAATTGCCTAGCCTTTTGCCTGCCAAACTATCTTTGAAAACCCTTTCTCCCAAATTCTCAAGGAGATGGAGTCGAGAACTTTCTCCCATCTCCTCACATGGTACCTGTGATATTAAACTCTTGGCCGTAACCCCTGCTGTCTTAGTGCATTGGCTGCTTCTTGAGAATTGGGCAATGAACCTGCTTGGGCTGTGACAAAGCCATGTCTGGCAGAGTTTAAGGACTCATGGACAGTCAGTCCATAGCCAAGCCAGGATCCCAACCCGGGTCTGTCTGAGTTCTGATCTTGGGTGCCTTTTTCTACTAGACTAAGCCGCCTCTCCTTGTTTGATTTATCTTCACAGTATCTACAACAGTGTCTCTGAAGAGACAGCCTTTTAGAAATTACCATGAATATTAATAGCTTCATTGTCTTTGAAAACATCTTTAGAGAAATTATCTAGAACAATATTCAGTTCATTTTATCACAAAGACTTGGAGTTCATTAAACCTCCCCAAAACCCAGTTGTAATAAATCTGTATATACTGACCTCAAGAGATGTCCATATGAAATTAATTGGAGAAAGCAAATTGCAGAGCAGTGTGTATGGTATAATTCCATTTAGGTTCTGTTTAACATTATAGATGTCCTGAATGCGTATTATGTATATAAATATTTGTGCATAAAATATATCTGGAAAGACACACACCAAACTCCTTAAAAAGGTTCATACTAAGAAGTAGGATTGGGAGGCCAGGTGGTTAAACACAGGATTAGGAGATTATTTATGTATCATTTTAATTTTTCATAATAAATGTACATTATAAAACACTAATTTTAAAAAGGAAAACATAAATTAAAACTTTCTTTATAGGCCCTTTACAATAATTTTACTTTTCTTGTAGCTAGATATTATAATTAGAAAGTCTTTCTTACTGCTTCCAACTGTCAAAAGGGCAGTTGATCCTATGAAATGGGATTTTTTTTTTCTGCTGGCATAAAAATATTTGTAAAGTTCCAGCAGGAAGGGCCAGCACAGAGCAGTTGCTCAGTTATTATTAACTCTTCCCACCACAAAACCAAAAGTAGCAAAAACTAATCTCTGTCCCAAATGAAAGTAATTTGTAGCTTGTGGAATATTATAAAATCATCAGGTCGAACTTTTCACCTTGAACTGCAGATTCATCCCTCATTCCTTATCTTTTTCCACCTTGTATTCCATCTCCAGGTTTTTTTATTCTTAGAAGTCTTCTTCTATTTAGTTTCAGTGCATCTTACATTCTCAGCACATTTTTTGTAGTAGCCTGGTATTTTAAAGGCATCTAAGAGATTTTATCTTTACGATTTAATTCTGTTGTTACTACTAATAGCTTTCACATTGTTCTTGCTTTTTAAATTTGCTTCTGGAAAATTTAGCTTTTTAGGATTTACCTTTTTTTTTTTTCTTTCTTTTTCTTTTCTTTTTTTTGGGGGGTGGGGTGGGGGACAGAGTCTAGCTCCATTGCCCGGGGTAGACTGCAGTGGCATCATCACAGCTCACAGCAACCTCAAACTCCTGGGCTCAAATGATCCTCCTGCCTCAGCCTCCTGAGTAGATGGGACTATAGGTGCACGCCACCATGCACGGCTAATTTTTCTATTTTTTGTAGAAGTCTCGCTCTTGCTCAGGCTAGTCTCAAACTCCTGACATCAGGCCATCCTCCTTCCTGGGCCTCCCTGAGTGCTAGGATTACAGGTGTGAGCCACCGCGCCCAGCCTAGGATTTACATTTTAAACTGTGTTTATTCTAACTCTCCTGCCTTTCTCCTCTGTTAATGAATATGGTTGTTTTTCCACTTAAAAAGTGTCTTCTTCTAGGTGAACATAACTGAGAAGCCACTGAGAAAGCCACCGGCCAGGCTGAAAAAACTCAAGATCAAAAAGGAAGTGCAGGATTTCACCATGAGGGACGTCGAGGAGAAGATGCAGGCCGCAGAGGAGCGCAGGAAGGTACTCAGCTCTCAGGCGCTCTGGGCCTGCAGAGTTGGCTGCATGCTAAGATGAGCTCGTGTCAGTATTTCAATGATCTGAGCGCTTCTTATGCTCTATGTTTAGTGTTCTTTAAAATTTCCCTTGTGAAGGAATAAAGCAATATCTTACAGTTGGTTGAAGATTAGTTTCATCCATATAGCCTAAGTAAGCAACATGCAATTCTCAAAATCAAGTGAAGTATGGAGTTTTCCACAAATAAAAAAAGAAGTTTAATTGTGTGTAGGGGCAGGAGGAGAGGCAGGGTGGGGGTGTGGGGTTAAGCTGAGAAGAGACCCTGCAGGGCATCAGACAACAGCTCCTGCAGCATTTGCCCCTGGGGGCTCCCAGAACCCTCTACCAGCCGCTCTGCCCAGACCCAGCCTTCGCAGTGTGGGTCCATCAGCCTTCACCTCCCAGCTCTCTACTGGCCTCTCGGAGCAGGGTCAGACTGCAGGCTCTGCGAGGGCAGGCCCTGTGCCTGCCTTCTTCAAGGGGGTTTCTCAACGACCTTTTGTTACATGACTGAATAGTGAAAGACAGAAAGCCATCAATGTTCATTAACAAGCAAACTTAATAAGAATTTGTAGAAAGTTATTCGAGCTCTTTTTCATTCTTTAATCCTGCTTTTATAGACTAAAGAAGACGAAATAAGAAAAAGGTTACGGAGTGACCGACCTTTGCCCTCAGCCGGTCGTGCGGGTTCAGCCAAGCTGAGCCAGGCTGAGGTTCCGTTTGCCAAAGGACTTCAGACGGTGAGTTCTGCTGGGTTTGAACCCTCGGACCTGCAGGGAGGAAGGCCACTGAAGAGGAAGAACAGTACAGGTGATGCAAGTTCGACTGATGGAAACTACAATTATGAAAGCATTGTGGTTGTGGAGTCAGACATGTCCTACAACCAAGCGGATGACATATTCTAATAAGCCATTTTTTGTGAATTTCATAAGAAGGGATCCATTCTCCCCAGTTGTGACATTGTTAGTATGTGTCATGTTCTCTGACTGCCTGACCTCACTCTATTGGGATTTGGAATGATCGTGTGAGTTAAAGGTTAGCTGAGTAAATTAGATGGTCATGCTAGCTAAATAAAAGGGAGGGAGATTTGACCAGCTTAGATGCTATGAGATTGGTATTCTTCTTCATGTGCTTCAAACATTGTGAAGGTGTCTTTATTTTATGAGTATCTTCAGCATACATTAATGTTTGTGCCAAATGAAATCCTTCCTTTTTACTCCTGCCCTGTGGCTGTGTCCCTCTCTGTTGGTCCTTGAAGACAAATTGCATGGATTTGTATTAAACTTATTCACCACCTATATGCTTCTTATGCTGTATAGCTAGAGTTTTTTTTTAATTTTCTTTGTGTTACAAAGGAATAAAGCAATATCTTCAAGTCGGTTGAATTAACCAGTTTCATCCATATAGTTTAAGTAAGCAGTATCCAGGTCTCAGAATTAGGTAAAGTATGGAGTTTTGGTCATGTGAAAACAGAAAAACTTCAACTGGAGCTGGGGACGGGAGGGAGTTGGGGAGACAGGGGACACACCGAGGGTCAGCCCTGCTGCCAGTGTCTCTTCCCTGCAGGCATCTGAGCTGAGGAGTTTGCTGGCCCTCATCTTATGGGAACTATTGGAATTATGCCTTGGTTCTTCTTCCCTCACCACCCACATTCAATCGGTTATCAGGTCTCATGGGTTTACATTCTAAAGGTTTCTTGCATCCATCTTCATACTTTTCTTCTGTTACTGCCTAGTTTAGACCACCCCGCCAGCATTCAACTGGGTCACTGCAACAGTTTTCTCGATCTTTATTCAGTAGTCATCTGTTGAAAACCCCTCGTTTGCCCCCTTTTATTGTCAAGATCAAGTCCAGACTCCTCAGTGAGGGTCTCGGCTTTCACAATTCCCCCAAACTGAGCCTATTCCAGTTCCTCAGACTCAGCACAGTCTCCCTAGCCTCTGGGTCTTTGCACATGCTGTTCCCTTCTTCCCCTCTCCCCATCTTCCTCCTTGATTTGAAGAATGTCTTCTTGTTTTTCGTGTCTCAACTCAGACATCACTTCCTCTAAGCCCCCGGGGTTCAGGTTGGTGCTCCTCTCTCAGAGTCACCTTTTGGCAGCCTGGACTGTTCATCTTTGCATTTCTCACCCTGTGTAGGAGTTACCTGATACGTTTCAATCTTTACTGTTGGGTATTTTCAGTTCCCAGAGGGCAAAGGAGTGGGTCTGCTGTGATCATGGTTGCATTTTTTTGTACCTCTACAAGTGAAATGCACACAATAAGTGCTGTGTGAATATTGCTTTAGTGGATGGATGGATGTGCCTGTATATCCCACAGAAGCAGGAGGACAACCCCAGGAGATGGCTTGTTTTCCTGGGAACCAGTGGCTGAGGGTAGAGCAGATTTGACTTGAGGGCCACTCAGCATCTCCTGTTTATACATCCTCTTTGCATATGGACACCTACACCCATAGCCTGTAGGACTTCAGACTCTTAACAGCCAATAAGGTATGATGATGGAAATGGAGTGGGTAGAGGTCTCTTCAAAACTCATTGCAGAACCAGATTTTAGAGTCAGAATCTACTTCTAACAGTGTGACCTTGGAAAGGCATGTAGGCTCTCTGTGTCTCATCACTTTACGTGTTAATTTGGAATAGCCACCATCACAGAGTTGTAGCAAATGAAATAATGTGTTTAAAATACTGCATAGATTAGAATATACCACAGTATTTATAGCATATTAGTTATATAAAATCCCATGTAAGCAACATGATGTTTTTCACCCATCCCAAGGTTTTTCTATGGAAGTGTTCTCTTGGTGACATATGCCAATATTATAAAATATTAGAGTAGCTAGAATAATTGTACAAGGACACTTCAGAAAAAGATTTGGATATCATTCATATCCCTACAAATAATAAAATTTAAATGACCACAAAATACTTTCAACACATATTTATACTGTGAATTAAATTCCCCAATTTGATAAATACTGACATAATACTTTCTCTTGAAATCTTATGCTCTTTCCTGTGTTATTTATAGGGGCTTGGATGACATGTTTGTTGAGTTAAAATATAGATAGTATAAATGTGAACATTATCATTGATACCTTGGCTTGAAAACCTCTCTACGTATATAGAGTTAAATATGAAAAAGATAACATATCCTAAATGATAATCTGTGTATTTTCTTAGCGATACCACCCACATTAATAGGATGGGAAGAGAAATGATTAGAATGTAGGGCACCTGGATACCTAAAGTTCTAGGTACATTACTGCCCACAAAACCCATCTCAGGGTTTGGGGACGAGGAACCAGAGACTCAGAGACTCTGAGCGACATCCCACAGTCACAGAGCCACCACCACCAACCAGGGACGAAGCTCGTATTTGAATCCTGCTCTGCCTCCAAAGGGCTATTAACTCCATCGCTGCAACATTTTTTAAAGGCTTCAAATGGAAATGTGATTTTTCCCATGATCATCTTTGTTTCTTCTTTCCTTTCTCTTTAAAGGATAATTTGCACTGAGTAATCAGAAAGAAAAATTGAGATTTCTAAAACATAGCCTCAGGGATAATGTTAATTTTATGTATTGAAATAGTATAATTGGTTTTCTCATTCTTAAAGCACAAAATTTTGAACAACCACTAGGGTATTTCAACTAAAATCAAACCACAACCTTCAGGAAGATATGGGCCAGGGAACACATGATTGGATAAGTGTCTCTATAATCATCTTAATTGGTGGCCAACTGACTAATGCCTGTGCAGTTATTTTTTGTGTGTGAAAAATGACCTTGCTGTATCTAATAGAAATTACTTTGATATTTAATGATACTCTAATTTTAGGGGAAAAAGCCTCATGGATGATTCATATTTAAGATAATATATTTTAAAGAATATATAAGAGGTGTATTTTAAAATCTTTCAGATATATTTAAAATAACACATGTTGTAAGATACTTATGTTTATAAAAGTAATTTGGTAATCACAGGGACAAAAATAGAATTTATCACAGAGTGTTGCCATAGTGACTACCAGTAATTTATGACTGTGCCTATTTCTGTGTTTGTTATTCCATTATCAGTAAATAGTTAGTATTTGAAGAAGTGATTATACAGCAAAGACCGCATTCTAAAGATGCGTAATGCTAAATTGTGTCAGCATGTAGATCACTTTTGCATCCACATAATCTGTGTACGGGAAGCCTTCATATAGGGCAGAGTGGAGCCTGTGTCTCAGGTCAATAAAGGCCTCTATTTTAAAATGAACTATGGGAGATGACAGTTATGTTCTCTCTGTGTCACTTGTGTTTGTCTTTTAATTACATGAGTAATGTGTAATGGTAAATACTAAAAACTGTAAGAAGCAAAAAGCGCCAGGAATCTAATACTTTCCCCTCTCCTTAAAATAACTGCTGGCAATATTTTGTTATATGTACTTCAATACTTTTTCCTTACAAAAATGGACTCATCCCATATAAGCTATTTCGTGCCTTGCTTTTTTCTCTCCACAGTACGATATCTTTCCCTGTACATAAATCTGCTTCCATAGTATCCATCTTCATGATGTAACGTTGTTTAGTTTCTCTATTGTGTTTCTAAGGGTTCCCATAGATAAAGATGCCAAAACATGTGTTTTCGTTTCTGTTTTGAGAATGTTGATAAGCAAATATAATTGAACATTTCCCCGTCAAAGCAGAGCAATCTAAACACCTTAAAGAGCAGAAGCTGCGATGCTTGCTTTGCATCCACTTTCCATTGCTCTTACTCTTGGTCACTACTTTTCGACAAAAGACTTCGAGTGCAAACCAACAATGAAGGTTGGATGCAATCAGTTTTGAAAATCCACCTCCAGACTCTTCTCCTGTTCAGGAAATTGAATTCATCTCATGACAGTTTTTATTCAGCACACGGAGCTTTCAAGCATACTTCAAAAGTTCACGTGATAGAAAAAAAAGATTGATTATCATATCCTTATATCCAAGTTGGCTTTTCATTGATAAGGCATAAAAAAACTAGCCATGTGTGCAAAGTGTTACTGGCAGAGAAGTATTTCCAGGTCAGGGTCTGAAACCTTTTCCCTTGTATTTAGAAACAAGAAATTATTTATAAAATCAAGTGATCAGCTATTTTAAACACAAAATGCAATCATCCTAGTAGTTTCTAGTAATTAATACATAAATTTCCTCTCTATGCTAATAGAATTCAATCCCTAACCCGAAGTCAATGTGTCCTGGAAAAATGTATATGACAAAAATTCATGCTTTCTCTTTCTTAATTTGAAATAAACAGCAGTGCTCCCTTGTTAAATGGGAGAAAGACTGTACCGAGGATTAACACGTAACCAACCTCCGTTTACCAACTTGCTGGATTGGCCTATGCCAATAGTTCCCGGAGTGTGATCCCTAACCAGCAGCATCCGCATCACCTGGGAATGTGTTATAAATGCACATTCTCAGATCCTACCCTAGACCTCCTAAACCAGGTCACGGGCCCAGCGATCTGGGATTTAACAAGCCCTGCAGGTGATTTTGATGTATACACGTTTGCTCTGTGCTTGCTGTTCACACTGTAAACACACTGAGCAATGCCCACAACAGGATGCATGTTCCAGACTAGAAGGCATCTTTCCAGCATGCCCAAGAGTCCCTGCCCCCAAGAGTCAAGTTGAACATTTACTGAGCCACCTATGTTTATCCTAAGACTTCTCAGTGCTATTTATGCTGGTTATGATATTTAATTTTGTATACCTTTTTTAAAAAATGTGATGGGAAAAGGAGTAGACAAGTCTGTAAAAAACAAATCTTTGAAGGATTCTACACTCACATCGTTTTGTAAATGTCCAAATTTCACCCTCTGATTTAAGGGGACTAAAACTGTAATTTCAGATAATACGTTATGGGGGTGATTGATGCAAGAATTTTAATCATGCATTGATGTTACATCAAAGTATTTTCAAGTGACAGTATATGTAAATGATTTAAGTTAAAATAAAATATTTAGAATATATAACATATGCATTGTTTCTTGGGACTCTCTCATTGCCTGTTATTAGATAGGAAAAACCAAGGTGTTTTTCCTATTCTCGTGCACTCGATACCACTTCACCCCTGGTCACCAATATGTGTGGGGATTTCTCCCCACCCACAAACAGGCAATTCTCTAGTGGACACCAGCTGGGTGTCCTCTAATTCAACTCAATACTGACTACCTGGAGATAGTGTCAGGTCCCACAGGCTAAGGGCTTGGTACCACAAGACTGCCCCCTACTTCAGACGCCAGCCACAGGTGGTAGGTTGTCACCTATAATTCTGACCAACCAGCTATAAATCAGGCTTTCCACAACCCCCTTCTCAGGTTCAATTAATTTGCTAGAGCAGCTCACAGATCTCAGGGAAACACTTTCCTTATATTACCCACTTATTATAAAGGTTATTACAAAGGCAACAGGTGAACTGCCAGATGGAAGAGATGCATCGGACGAGGTATGAAAAAAACGTCCCAAGGGCAGGAGCTTCTGTTCCCTGTAAATTTAGGGTGCGCCACCCTCCCAGCACATGAATCTGTTTGCCCACCTGGAAGCCCTCTGAACCCCATAGTTCAGGGTTTTTTAGGGAGGCCTCATTGCATGGGCATAATGGATTATTAATTCCATTTCCAGCCCCTCTCTCTTCTCCCAGGTTGGGGAGGGGGGTTGATGAGGCTGAAAGTTCCAAGCTTCTAATCATGGCTTGGTCTTTCTGGTGACCAGCCCCCTCCCAGGAGCCCACCGAGAGTTGTCTTGTCAGAACAAAAGCTGCTCCTATCACCCAGGAATCCCAAAGGATTTAGGAGCTCTGTGTCAGGAACTGGGGCAGAGGCCAAACATTAGAACAAAAGATTTTCCTAGCACCCATCACTCAGGAAATCCCAAGAGTTGCAGCAACTCTGTGCCCAGCACCAAGGGCAGAGACTAATGTGTGTATTTCTTATTATTTCACAGCTGTTTTTATTAACTAATAATTTCTCACAGTTGCATATATTTCTACTTTAAAGAAATTTTATAACATAATATTTAATGTGTTGATCACAGTTTTAAAAATATTTGTATGGAAAATCAGTTCTTTCTTTTGTGCCATTCCAAATTGCTGACAATATTTTTAAAACCACTGAAGGGGATTTGCAATTCTAAAAACATTGTAAGATGCTGCTATTATTTATTTAACTGATCCCTGTTGTTGGAAGTTTGGGTTATTTTTGGTTTATCAACATTATAAAATATTGTAAATAATTCTGCAGTTAACGTTAAAAAGCTGGTTTATTAAATTAGTCTTAAATTTCCCTTCATAAGGTAAATAAAATACAACATTTCCTTTTGGATCTTGTGTCTGACATTGCAGGGAACTTGAAGATTGAATTGCCATTTCCACAGAAATGCTGTGACAATGAGTGACTGCTTGATCAGCCCAGATGACTTGGAACAATGTGTTTGAATTCTCTGAGGAGGGACTGTTTATTCCTTTGTCCCTTCAAACTTGTGGAAATCTGTGCAGCTTGATTGCTGGAAACTTACAGACGGAAAAAACAAGTAATCACCAGTTGCGCCAAGGTAGAGAAATTCATTTTGACTTGAATCCTCAATCCAAGGTGAGCAGTAATTGCTGACCTGCAAACAGTTGCTAGAAAGACCAACATCTCCAATACAGCACATTGTACAGCAAAGGGAAAAAGTGATGTCTTGGAAGATGGCCTTGGACTATTGGCCTGGTTAAAGTATTATGTTTCACAATGGTTAGCAATTTTATTTCGCTCATCCTTGTAAAAGCCTGCTGTTTCATATGATCAAGGAGCATTTTAGTACCTGCCTAGGTGGCACCCCCACCCCAGGCAAGAGCAAGGACAGTAGGAGGAGGAAAGAAAGCTCGGTTTCTCAGCAAGGAACACCTTTGAAGTGCCCCCTGGAACCTCCTTAAAAATCAGCCAACTGGGGCCCTCCCAGAGTGGCTGTTAATTAACTGTTTCTCTCCTATTCCCCACATTACCTTGTGAGATTGGTAAATATTTTTCAATACTTTTTTTCTCCTTCTTCCCTTGATCTTAAGTTGAAAGTCTTGTAATGATTTTAGTTACCACTCCTTCACTCTAATTCCCAGTTTTTCTGAGATCATTTGGAACTTTTATTTTCATGTTGTTAAATTATCCATAAAGTATGCTCTTTTATTTCTAGATCCATATTTGCACTAACATTACAGATTTACTGACAGTCTATGCTTATTCATTTAGGTAGGTAGATAAGAATAGATTCTAGATATAAAGATCTCAAGTTTCATCTCTCATCTTGTTTCTTCTCATCTTCTTCTTGCCCTGTCTGAATGTCTGGGTTCATGTGTGGTTTGTTGAGAGTATTTCCTTGAGAGCATCCCTCATTTGGAAACACTTAGGTGTATGATCTCTGAATTCTTACATACCCTAAAGAAACCATGTTAGATGGGATATCTTGGCTGGGTATAAGATTGCAACGTTTGTAGTTCTTCTCTCTCACAAGTCCATAGATTCAATTTCACTAGCTTCTATAGCTACATATAAGATGTCCAGATGCCAATCAGATTCTTTTTCATTGAGAAGTGATTTGGTCTTTTTGCCTAAAGATTTTATGATTTTCTCTTTCTTTTTTGAACTCAGGAATTTTATTGGGATTTGCTTGGATATGAGTCTTTTCTCATCAATGTAGTCTGGAAATCAGTGTACCCTTTCAGTCTACAGGCCACCAATAACTATTCAACTTTTCTCTTATTATTTTTTAAAAGTGTTGCCTCTCCTCTTTCAGAAGTTCTATTATAGAATTAGGTTTTCAGGCCTATTCCCCAAGTCTCTTATCCTCTCTATTAATATACCTTTTTTTTCCTCTGATCATTGAGATGTTTTTTAGACTTGCTCTTCCAGGCAACAAGTTTGGGTCTTAACAGTAAACGTCTACTTATCTTTGAAATTGCTTAATCGGTAAGTTATATTTGACTTCAGAAATTCTTTTCTTTATTGCCAGTGACTCCCCTTATTTGATCTTTTTTCCCTGCTAAATTGTCATCTCTCTCCTCCAGCAGCTTCGTTTCTGTGGACTTGTATTCTATTCGTTACAACTTAGTATCCTGTCTTTGCTGAAGATCGCAGGTGGGATTTGTTGTTTTTGTTGGATGTTTGGTGGAGTACCCAGGTGAGAGTGTTTAAATACCCTAAAAGGCAGCAGTCACAGGAAGAGAGTGGCAAATTGGTCTTCATTCCAGGGATTTAACATGCAGGAGTCGGGCTGCCAATCCCTGCTGATGTACGTGGAGGAAGGGTCCGTGATACTGGTCTCCATGTGCCTTACTAACCTCTTAGGCAGGAAGACTTAGCTGACCCATTTAGCTTCTTCCTGCCTTCATGGAAGTCCAGTAACCAGGCACATTTGTCAGGATAGATGATATTCCCCAGGGGCTCCTTTTATCTCCTTTTATCTGCATTCACACAAACAGCCACCATTGTCAATCATCCAGCCCCTGGGAGAAAAAGCCCTCTGCTGGTTCTCCTCCAGAGTCCAGCTAAACCTAGGAAGCAGCTTTCTTGCAGCTTCCTGTAGACCCAGAAGCTGTTTGGCCCGAGAGACCCATATGGATTGGATTTGGGAGTTAAGGAGAAGAGAGGGCCACTTTCAGGTGGTTACTTTCCCCAAATGCTTCTGCCCTCTAGGAGAGGGCTTAGGAGTATTTTTCTATGCATTGTTTACTAAGAGAGAGCCTCTCACCCACAAATTATTCTGAGCTTTCCCAAATTAGGAATTTTCTACCAGAGACTTACAGGTGGGCAGCCCGTCCTCCTCCCAAGCTGCTAAGTTTGGGTCTGACAGTCTCCTCGTGGGGATTCAAATAATTTGTTATCAACTTTGCTGATTTGAGAAAGCTACACTGATGATCATCCTTTCAGTTCTACCAATTTCTTCATGCTTCTGGTCTTGGATCAGTTTTTTTATAATACCAAACTATATTTTATGATATCTTTATTGTTTTCTTTAAATTAAACTTTCAATTTTGCGGTCATGAGAGATAATAAAGAAAGATCCCATGTTCCCTTTACCCGATTCCCCCCAGTGGTGACATCTTGCAAAACCATGATACACTATCACAACCAAGGTACTGACACAGACACAATCAAGATACAGAGTATTTCCATCACCACAAGGTTCAATCACGTTGCCCTTTTTAATTTTTTAATGGTGGTTAAAAAAATACATAATATAAAATTTACCATCTTAACATTTTTAAGCATACAGTTCAGTAGTGTTACGTACAATTGCCTTGTTATATAACCATCTTCACTTTCAAGTACTGCTTCCTGCTCCAATCCCTGGTAGGTACAAAGCATCTACCTTTCTTCACCTGGCCCGGTACAAGGTACAGGCTGGGGCGTGTGTATCACAAGTAATTTTTAAGTTGAGGGGGGAAAAACACATGTACACATGAAAAAAATAACAAAATTGACAGTATATTTCCCAAAAGACAAGTTATAGAATAATTAGACAATTTTGCCATCTCATTCCTGCTTCCTTTTCTTTTATCTCCTTTCATTCCTTTTTCTTCTATATCTTGTTTCTTCTTGTATCTTTTATTTCTTCCCTACATCTTTTGGAAACCAATTTTTGTAAAATTGATTGCTTCTGATGAAATTCAAAGATGAGTTTTCTAATTAATCACAGTTCACTAAGATCCTTTCCCCCAACCCCTATGAAATTCATTAAAATCACAAGGACGTTCCCTGGCGGCTTCATCCTTCCTATAGTTACTTGCTTTGGTCTGTGTCCAGCAGGTGGCGCCAAAGGATAGTTAATAGAAATCAATATTAGTCTTCATAGTAAATAGACTCAAAATTGGGGTTTTAAGGCATTTTGAGTTTTTCTATTTGATTGCACAATAGTCAAAATTTTGAATAGTCTACCTCTTAAATATTTTAGCTCCAGGATCACTATTACATCCTCCAACACTTCTCTTGTATTAATTCTTGGTAATTTCAATATCCACGTGTATGATTCTTCCCAAGTCCTTACCTCTCGGTTCTTTGACTTCCTCTCCTCTAGAGATCTCCTTTAAAGTGCCATCCTGTCACATCAAGTTCAGGACTACTAATAGGAGTGGGCCCTCAGTGAGGCCCTGCTGCTTCCCGAGTCCATTCACTCCACTCTACCCTACATGACTCGGAAAGACCTTTTCCTCTGTGATACTCCAGGAGCTGCTCATCCTCACTCTCCTTAGACCAAGCAGACCTCAAGGTGATGATCTTGCTTCAAAGTTCACCGAGAAAATAGAAGCAATCAAAAGAGTACTTTCGCAACACCCCCCGCCCCCCCCAACACACACACACACCCCTACCTGCTTTCGTGCCTGTATTCGGCAGCTTCCTTCCTGGGTGTGGAGACCTGTCCACACTCCTGATTGAAGCCCATCCCTTCTCAGCTACCCAAGGACGTCAGTCCTGTAAGTACCCCCCTTCTACGTCAGCAATTCTCTATTGGACCTTCCCCAACTTCACGTAAATATGCTCTTACTTCTTTCTTTTTGAACTTCCCTGAACACCTGGTTTCCTTCGTATCCACTCTTCCCCCTCCAGGTACCACCCCATCTCTTTCCTTCCTTTTACAGCCAAGGGTATTGCAGAGTGGTCTGTGCCCACTGCACCAATTTCTTTTCTCCTGCTGTTCTCCCCTGGCCCCGTTCCAATGATGGCTTCACCCTCACTATCCCACTGGAACTATTCTTGTTAAGGTCGAGGCTTGCTAAATCGATTAGATGATTCTCAATGCTTATATCCTTGGCCAATCACAGCATTTGATAGGAGTGATGGTTCCCTCTTCCTTAAAACACTCCCTTCACTTGCCCTCCAGGAGGCCACACTCCCCTGGGCATCCTCCCAGCCCACGGGCTGCTGCTTCTGCGTTTCCCTGGTGGCCACACCTTGCAGAGCGTAGCGTGTTTGCCTTTGGACATCTGCTCTTCTCTAACTACATACTCATCTTTGGTGATCACATCCAGTCTGATGGATAAGATACTATTAATATGCAGACGACTCCCCGAGTTTTATGTTCAACACAAACATGTTTCCCTAGGTCCAGGCTCCGCTTGGATGTCTCCTCGGCATCCCTACTTAATATGCCCAAATGCAGCTCTCTCTGCCTCTCTCAAAGCCTCTCCCTTCTCAGTGAATGGCAGCTCCGCCCTCTCCGTAGTTCAGGCCAAAAACTTTGAAGCCATTCTTGACCTCTCTCTTTCTCTTGCATTGTCTACCCAGTCTTTTAGTAGATCCTGTCAGCACTTTTTTTCAAAATATATCAGTACCTGATCACTTCTCACCACCTCAGCACTGAAATTCTTGTCCAAGCCACCACCATCTCTCACTAGATTATTGGAATCGTCCTTCTAATTCATGCTCTGCTAGTATCTCCCTTCAGCCTATTCTGAAGACAGTAGCCAGGCCAGTCCTATTATAATTTAACATCATGTAGATCTTAATCACTTTCCTAATTAATATCACAAAGACTTCCCATCTCACACCAAGTAAAAGCCAGAATCATCATACATGACCGGAATCCAAGGCTGTATATGACCAGGCCCCCTTGGGTTCTCCTGAACTTCATCTTCAACTGCTCCTCCATCCACTCGCTCACCCCAGCATGTTCTGGCTCACAGTTACCCTGTCCAACACCGCTGGGCTTAATTCTTGGTGACTTCAACGCTAGTCCTCACGCCTGGCAGGTGTGTGTCCCACCCGGAGCTTTTGTCCCTCTCGTTTGCTCTACCCTGATAGCAGCTCCGGTCACTCTTCTACCTCCCTCGGGCCAGCGAGCTCTTCCCTGGCCATCTTGTTTAAAACCACAGCCTCACCACTCCCACCATTCTCGAGCCTGCTTCTACCTTCATTTTTCTCCACAGTGATGTATATTGGTTTATTGACTCTCCCCAGCTAGCGTGTAGGATCCATGTGGGCAGCAACTTGTGTCGTTTTGTTACGTGCTGTGCCCTCAGGGCCAAGGAGAGCCCCCGGCACCTGGTTGACCCTCCATACAAGCTAGTTGAGGCAGTGAGAAAATGAACGAATGATTTCTCTGCGCTGAATCAGCAGTTGACTCCCACAGTATTTCTCAGCACACAAACAGCACCTTTCACTCCTGACATGCAGTGCTTTGCCCTTCTGAAGTACGAGCACAGGCAGACCTCCAAGTCCTTGGTCAATGTTTTATTGAAGGGAAGTTTAAAACTCAGAACAAACCAACTCATATGCTTTTGTAAATCATTTACCAAAATATGTTCTGCCAACAATTTCCTTTTCTCGGGCCAGCTTTTATCTGAATGTACAACACTTCATGGCATAAATTCTAGAAGGTTGAACACAATGGCATGTATTATAAAATACCAGCCAGGGACAGAGAAACACCCTTGCCCTCAGAATCATCTATAAATTTAGGGTTTCCCCAGCCTAGTCAATATCTTAGCAGCCTAAGAATGGATGGTTGTAATTTTTTTTTCAACCATGCTAAATTTCTCCTGTGACCGTTTAAGTGTCTTTAAGCCTAAGATATGTGTGTTCATCTTAATAAAAGGAAGGACTCTGGGTCTCCATCCTCCAAATTACAGCATGTCCTTTATTTCAGATGTGAAGAGTTTTATTAAGTCACTTCTCTGGCTTTTTGTCAGGTAAAAGAATTTGTAGTTTATTTGCCCAGAAGAATGGGACCGCACCCAAACTCTTTTTTGTACCAGTTGGATTTAAAATGCTGAGCCCTTTTTGGGGTGTGGTGTGGGGAATAAGGAAAATGGCATTAATTCCTATGCAGAGAGTACAGTGGTCTAAGGAAATTCTTTTTGTAAATCTTCATCTCTTCCATAGTGTCTAGCCTTGAAATCAGTTTCCAGGTCCTGCCAAGGTGATATGCCCAACCCCCAACTAAAGGATGATTCTGCCTTTTCGCTCTAAGTATTTTTATGTTCTAAGGAAAAAGTCAATCAACTCTTTGCTTACATAGTTTGCTCTTGATTGTCCGCTTTTTCCTGCAATAAATGTTTATTTAGCATGTATTCTGTACTGGATGCTGTGCTAGGTCTTAGGGATGTAGCGAACACAGGGACAAAATGAATAAAACTTCGCTTTATTCATAGGGGCTCAGCATGTATTAGGGGAGGAGAGAGATATGCAAACAAGTAATCGAAATGCATCAAGACATGTTCTAAATTAGAGCACAGAGGAGAGAAGAGAAAAAGGTTCTGTGAAGGTTTCATGGAGAAAGTGACATTTAAGCAGGATCTTGACTGATGAGTGGGAGTCTACCCGATATAGAAATAGGAGGAAAAGGCTCCAGGGAGAGAATTGTGTATGCAAAGGCTGAAGGTGTGAAAGAACACGGCATGGTGGCAGAACAGGGAAATGCTTGTGTGCTGGAACCAGAGACGCAGGGTGGAAGGCGATGCCGCAGCTACAGCACAGCTCGATGCCTGTGTGCCCTGCTCGGTGGGCGGGCGTTACGCTGTAAACATTGAAGGGTTTCGTGCAACGGACAAATGCACCAATCTGTTTGGGGATAATCTCTCCAGCACAGAGCTTCTCGGAATGTGGCTTCAGACCAGCAGCAGCAGCAGCACCCGGGAACTTGATAGAAATCCAAATGCTTGGCCTCAACCCCACACTTCAGAATCCACGATTCTAGGCATGGGGCCTGGGAATTGTGCTGTAACAAAGCACCCAGGTGATGGTAATGCACCCTCAGATTTGAGAACCACGGCTCTAGGAACAGAGTGGAGGAGGCGGTGGGGTGAAGGCCGATTAAAGCTCTGTAGATTGTTCCAAATAGCCCAGCCTCAGACTTGGGGGAAGCCAGGGGCCTGAGTCTGGGCAGGACAGGATGGATTCGAGTGACCTTCCTGAGACCTCATGTTTGGCAGGAGACAAGCAAAGGACGTCTGGAGCACCAGTTCTGAGATCTCGTTGACGACCAAAATCATCTGGTGGCTTTTAAAAATGATAACTTCTGGGCCCCACTCCCCACCTACCAAACAGTATCAGCATGTCTGTTTTGGGTCTCCTCTTTCCCTGCTGTTGTTGTATCTTTGAATTTGGTGGGTTTTGTTCATGGAGTTTTCCCTCTTGCTAAGGTTGCTCACCTCCTTGCTCTTTCAGGGGATTTCTGGCGACTCCGCCTGCCTTCTTTAGAGGGGACTAGAGCCTTACAGCACCAGGGCAGAGAGAGGCTGTCACGACACGGAGGCCTGTGGCCCTGTGTTCTGGCCACTCATTAAATTCCCTGGAGAGTATTTTTTAAAAATACCGATATTCAGGATGACTCTCAAGCTAAAGAAATTAGAATTCTTGTGAGTGAGGTATTTCTAAAACGCTCCCTCGGTGATTCTAATGTGCATCTAGCACCGAGAACTGTAAACCAGCTGAATACCTTCATTTTAGTGAGAAGACGGAGTCAGAAAAAGAGATGCTAGGATCTAGGAGGAAGAGCTTATCGTGTAACTTGGGTCAGATAACAGCATGGTCAACTGTATTAAAATGCTTAAGAGGCGGAGAGGGATGAGTACCAAGGAAAGGTCATTAAATTTAGTGACAAGGGTGATGCTGTTGGACTGCCCGGCACAAATGGCAGAACAAAGCCAGCTCATAGAATCTCTCCCTGTTAGCTGACACAATGAACAAAATACTGTAAACAAACACAAAAGCCAAAAGGAAACAATAAAAAATTTACCAGTTGCAATTAAACAAGAAAAAAGAGACAACTTCATGTTATACACTTTTAAAAAGAGGTCCCAAGGGAAGAACCAAAAGATTCTGGAGTGGTACGACATGGTCTGGCTTCTGCCTGCTTTCTCCTCCCCAGAAACTCCACCAAGCAAAGAAGGTACATTCACAAAATCTTGAGCCTTCTCACTAAGAATGCCTTCTGATTTGCAGAGAAGTGGACCCAGGGCGTGGATTAACATTCCTGGGAAAAACTGTAGAAAAGTCTGAGAAGTCTTAGAAGAAGATTAGAAGCCCTTCTCTCCCCAGGGGGCCTTGAAAGATGCTACAAAGTCCACCAGGGCTTCCCACCCTCCCAGGCACCCCGCTGAGCTGGGTTCATGAGCCAAACCTCATGGGAGTTGTATGTACCCCTTGCTGGATGGAGCAGGACTGTCACATTTGACACAATCCCAAAGAACTTTCAGAACTCACGTCCTCTAGGCTCAGACTTAAGCCCCAGCTTGGCTCTACCTCCACCCTATTCACATCAGCAACCTGCACAAAATTATGGACTGAAAGCAGCACCTAGCCTTAAACCCGGAAAGGCACATTCAACTAACTGGTCTCAAAGTAAGGTGCAGGGCATGTCAAGTAGAATGCATCCCACTACATGAGAGCAATTAGACATCGGAGCAGAGCCATCTATTGCTGAGTAATTTCTGTCTGCTCTGCAGGGATTCTGTGGCTAAAAACAAAGCTAAGCTAAAAGAAAACTGAAGGTAAAAAGAAGAGAGCATGCAGAAAGTGGACAAAGGACCAAGTCGGAAAGAAAACATGACCAAGAAATAGATTTCCTGTGAGTGCCTCATGCGATAGAAAAACTTTACTTTTAAAAATAATTTTTTTAAATTCCAGAACATTCTGATACTCTTAGAGAAAATAGTTTTAGAGGAGTGGTGAGGCAGAAACCAGATCATAATGAGTAAAAGTGAGGCTTTATTAGGATAGTGAGAACAAAGGAAAAACAGAACCTTAGGGGTTTATCTGTGAAAAAGAGATTATTATTATTTTTGTTATTTTTTTTGTTACTATGAGATGGAATCATTGAGCATATTTATAGGTTAAAGAAAATAAGTAACGAAAATAGACAGTCTTACTTTCATTATTTTTTAAAAAGAAGGAAATTCTGTCACGTGCTACTACCCAGATAAAGCTGGCAGACATCGTGCTAAGTGCGATCCACTCACATGGGCCGTCAGACTCTCACTGACACGGAAAGCAGGATGGTGTTGCCCAGGGTGGGGGAACGGGGAAGTGGGGAGTTGTTGTTCAGTGGGTACAAGGTCTTAGTTTTGCAAGATGAAAAGGCCCTAGAGATCTGTCCCACAACAGTACCAACATACTTAACGCTACTGCACACTTAAAAATGGTTAAGATGGCAAATTTTATGTTGTGTGTGTTTTTTCCACAATTATAAATACATAAATAAATAAATCTGGAGAGTCTTAAGGTCCAAATGGTCACCTTTTGTCCCCTCACCCTGGGGGCCACTGCTCATCTATGTAGAATGTTTTCCAGCCTCCCTGGTGGAGAAGAATCCCACTGGGGCCAGACTGACTCTTACTGTATTCTTTGGGCCGCAATATAGAAAATAATTTGGACTGAATCATTTTTGGAATAATAGTTTAATAATTTTTAATAGTAAGTTAGTAACAGAGGACAAGCCCTCTACCACGACGGAAAGTGTGTGTGTCTCAATCAGTGTTGATTAACCGGTTGTGGACCGCCGGGGCCGGCTTGCTGTAGGATCTGACAGCGCTGGCTGCTCTCCTTAGCCGGAGAATGAACTCCAACAGCTTAGCTTTCTCACGCAGAGCCTACCCAAAGCTCCAGTATCCATATAAGTTCTGGAATTCTCACAGATGAATATTCAAGATAATTCCTATCCGCTTTGTAGCAATTCCCCTTCCGTACATCCACTTTCCTGTTTGGTTATTTTTAGCATTACCCAAGCTGGAGGTTCTGGTCTGTTTGTAATGAGCTTCGCCCTCAAACTGCTTTTCCAGGTGCTCGGCAAGGCCCTTTAAGAACATCCAGAAATCTCAAGTTGAAGGGAGGGGAGCCCAGCAACGGATCACCTGGGAGATGAACTGAATGGGTTTCTCGTTTCTCCCATGTGCAATATAGACAGAGAGAACTTTCACTGCCTCCTCCTCTCATTGGTATCTGGCTCTTACAAGGAAGTGAAGGAGAGGTAGTTAAAAAATTAAAAGATGTCTGTACCCATAGCAACACCTGATGAAAAGGATCAACAGCTATTTCCAAGGATAGACAGTTTAGATGAAAGACCTGAAGCTATTGTCGGCCAACCGGTACAGAAAGCAAATGTGTGGTATGTCAGATCAGCGATGCTTCCAGGAGAGGAATTTTCTGGAATTGAAGATATCCCAAGTGGCCTTTAAAAAAAAAAAACAACATACATCATAGTTTACAAACAGTATCAGCATTAGTTTATTAGTTTACTCAGCATTAGAGCATAAACGTTTCTATGGGTAACACAATCTTCATTTCTGTCGGGTTTCATAATTGCTGCATAATATTCTACCCAGTGGATATAATTCATATTTCTTAACTTTTCTCATGTTGTTTTATACTTTGCTTCTGACATTGCACTATTGGAGATAACGATGATGAATATCCTTGTCTATGTAGATTTTCCTATGCTGTGAATTGTTTCCTTATAACAGACTCTCAGAAAGGGAATTATAGAGTCAAGGAATGAGAACACTTTTATAGTCTTTGATCCATGCTGCCCAGTGGATTCAGGCAATTGAAGATCAGTTTCACTCTATCACTGTTAACCCTCAATATCATTAAAATAATTTTTATTATAATTAAGAGGGAGGAAATGTTAGTTTGAACTCATATGATTACTACTGAAATTAAACATTTTCCATATAGTATTTATTAATTTAATAAATAATTATTTCTTAAATTATAATTAATTTATTAATTTCTCTCTTTGTGAATTATTTATGTGACAGTTTGGAAACCAATGGCAGAGATGAAGTTAAGTTCTGGAGCTTTCTAACGCCCTCAAACACCCCCTCTCACTCATCTCCGCTACCTGTGACTGGCAGACCAGAAAAATCCCTGTTACTCTGTATTACCACAGCGGGCCACTCTGCTGGGGACAAGCACATCACCATATGGTTACAGACAGCCCCAAAATGCCTTTGCATCACCCACCACCGCCTTCTGGCTGCCCTCTAGTATCTCAGAGAAGTGATGCTGCCATTTCTGCATTTGGACAATTTATGCCTGAAATCAGTGGTTCCCAACTGCACGTTAGAATCACCTGAGGAAATTTTACCAATACCCAGAACGTTCTTCAAACCAATTAAATCAGAATCTCTGGGGGTGGGAACTGGGCATCGGTGTTTTTGAAAGCTCGTTTGAGGATTACAACGTGCAGCCAAGGTGGAGACCACTGCTTTAAATCCACAGTCCTATGGAGCACCGTGCTAGACATTAGGGTACAAGGTCCCTACATAGCGCTGCTCTTGGGCAGCTCACAGCCCCATGTCGGGGAGATTAAAAGGTTTGGATAGCAAGGCACACTCTGAACGTTTTAAAAGGGAGTCATTGTATGTATACATATGGGTAATTTATTAACTATAACTTGACCAACCAGTGCCATCAACTCAATGGAATTCTTCTGTACTTAGTTTTTGTCATTAAGAGGTCAAGTGTGTAAAAACACAGACTTGTTAAAAACGCACAGGTAACGAAGACTGAGATCATGAAGATCTCTAGACTCTGAGCCATTGCTAACCTACAAGGTTGATTCTCCCCATAGGGAGCTGGTTTTTTAAAAGGATGACCTTAAAACGCTTTCAGACTCTGATTCGCCTAAGAAATGATTGCTTATGTTCACTCTGCTATATTTACTAAGGCAATATATATATATATATATATATATGCAAATTGGAAAAACCGTTTAGAAACTAGAGATAAAAAAGTTTTCACTTGTCTTAACAAGGAATTTAGCTCATTGCACTGTCTGTTCCTCAGGCTGCTGCAGCAGTATTTACCTATTCACTAGGTGGTGCTCTGGACAAATTCATAAATCGCTGCCTTTGCCACCGTGAACGTCCCTACAGTGTCTCGTTAGACAAAGCCAAGTCCCTTTCTGTGGCAGACATGGCTATTCATTCAAGATCTCAACCAAAAGCAATCAGAAACAGTTTACCTGTCACTAGTGAGAATTAAAGTTAGGCCCACTTGAACGGTGTTGATAGCTCTAGATCCAAATATTATCTCCAAAATTTAAAAAAACCTACCTTATTATTTTATTGAATCCTCCTGCATTTTCCTCCAATTATCAAGACAATCATAGGCTTTAAATGTCTTCACGGGCTTTATCTTACAGACATTTAGTCCTTGCTTTTTTTTTTTTATTAAAGCCAATAATGAAATATAGCTCCAATTGTCTATATATAATCACCGAGACACACATTAGGCTTCAAAGAATTGGATTTATTTTTATGGGTTAAAGCATCTGCATGTTATCTGAGACAGGATTAAATGGAAAGTGTTCCTGACTCTTCTCAACAGAAATAGGATCATCACTGGCCCTGGGCCTCGTGGTTGAGTTCGCAGCTAGAATAATATACAGTATTCAGCAAAAGACAGGTTGAGCTCGGAGGCATCACCCAGGGTGGAGTTGCTGCCCATAGCGGGCTGTGCAAATTCTCAGGAAGCTAGATCAGAATTTCCAGAGGCAGCTGGCCACTGCCATTCCTTCTGCTACCCTGGAAAGGGCAGGATTCTTGACCACGCAGGAGGCCCAAATGCCAAATTGTGCTCAGTGTTCATCGTCACCTAACCATGGGCCCTGACTCATGGAGTTTTCCTTCTGGAATTTACGTTGATATAGATAGACCATTAGAATAACTTCAGGTTCTTCTGTTGTAAAACCAAGCGCCAAAGGAGGGCAAAGACATGTTTGTTTCCCTCTAGCACTAGGAGAAACGTCATCTCCGATAAACCAGATATTAACGAGCAGGGAAAACAACGGTAACACTTTGTCCTTGCATTGGCATGGCCTAGCGTTTGGCTGGTCTCTTGTCCTGCCTCAGCAAAAATGACGCACTTGACGTTCAGAGTAGTTTCTTGGATGAGGAGATCCGTGCCTGAGTGTTTACGTGGCACTGTTTCTGATGGCCAGTTGATACTCTTTCCCGTCACCCTCCAGGGGCCAAGCCAGCCATGAGCAGGGCCAGCCAGCTCCCTCGCTCCATCTGTGCTGGTGCTTTTACATGCACACTCCTTCCTCTTTCTAAGGTAGGTTCTCCAAAGAAAATAGAGTGCTTGGAACAAACACACAATTAAATATGGAAGATGAGAGAAGGGAGAAGACAAACTTGTCCCCTTGAATCCGGGCACATAAGACAGGTAGACACTCCCTATGTGATGAGTGCTCTCCCTGCATGAGGCCAGCCAACCTGAAAGGACCTCCTATTCCTATAAGAACAGAGAGAAGGGAAGCTGGGGATTAAGTGGCATTAGCCTTACTGCTAGTGGCCAGCTTGAGGGTGGGTGTGGCTCTTCCTTGTGCTGGGGGAGTGAACGGGACAAGAAGAGAGACTTGGATGACTCAGAACAGGGAAGGAGGTCAGACTCCGGTTGGGCCCCAATAGAGCTCTCGCCAAGTAATCATGTGCCAAGCACTTTACATAGATGATCTCCTTTAATACTCCAAACAGCTCTGGGTGATGTTACCATCTCAACTTTACAAACGAAGAAGTCAAAACTTTAAAATGTCGAGTGTGGTATTCGGCATCACACAGTAAGCAGCCAAGTCTAAGTTTGCATCCAGGCCTGTCTGCCTCCCAGTCTCACACGCTGCCGGATAGCCCAGCAGGAGAGCTAGGTGTTCTGCTTGGTCTTCCTGTCTTCATCTTCATCCTTTAACAGGGGCAAACAAGTATTCCTGAATGAAGTGCTGGCTCCCCCAGGGAACCAGCAGTGAGGAGTGAGAAGGATAAGGGAAGGATCTTGCTCTATTAAAGCATGATTAAGTGCAACAAAGCTGAGCCTGACGGTAGAAATGTTGGTTGCTTTTCTGTTGCAACCAACATTTGTTTTCTCAAAGGAAGATGACACATACTACCAATGCTCACTCATATTTTTAAAATATGAAGACATAGCCCAGAGCTATTTTTATCAATTCCCCCTCCCAAAGCCTCAGCTGTAGTTTCTCCACAAATGAAAGGTATATTTAAAACAGAACAGAGTTTTTCATGCTAGACACAATAGTATCAAGTTTATTAAATATATAGATTGTCCGTAGCACTAAATATCCTTTACACCTGCAGTTCCCAGTCCCTGGGCTGTGAACCAGTACCAGTGTGTGGCCTGTTAGGGACCGGGCCCCAGAGCTCTGCTGCCCCCCTTCCCCAGGCTGTGGGATAATTGTCAGTCATGAAACTTAGGAACCTGGGGGGCCGCACAGCAGGAGGTGAGCAGCAGTGGGCAAGTGAGCAAAGCTTCATCTGTATTTATAGCCGCTCCCCATCACTTGCATCACCGCCTGAGCTCTGCTTCCCCCCACCCCACCCCTCCATGGAAAAATTGTCCTCCATGAAACTGGTCCCTGATGCCAAAAAGGTTGGGAACCACTGTTTATACAGTAGCACTGAACACAGGCTTTCAAGCAGAATATACGACCCATTTTAATGAACGTGGAATAGAAGACTTTTTAGCTGAAGTGGATATTTCCATGTATTCCAGAAAGATTCTGTCAAAGGAAGCAAACACCACATTCAAAGCCTTGATTTTTCTCAGAAAGAGACACGTATGCAGTAAAATCATCAAGATTTGCATGACACAAAAGAGGAGATGACTTCGTTAGATTCCAAATCTCAACATGATTTGATAAACTGTTCAGAGGAAACTTCTCCAGGTATGTGAAGGCACTTGGAGGCAGAAGTGAGTCCTTGGTGGAGCTGAACCAATCACAGCCCTTGCTGGCATCTTATTTTACCTGAGGACCAGAGCGAGAGTGAGTCAGTCCTGTTCTAGTGATAGAAACAGCAAGTTGTGAAATTTGGGGCAGTCTGTAGAGATAATGGGGTCCGAAGGTAGAGAGAAGCAGAAACAGAGCTTTCTTCTGACATTCAAGTCTCTCATTACAGTCTTTCCTTGTGTTGAGTTGCATTCTTGCCTTTCTTGCTGCTTGGCTGTTTGTTCAACCCGTCTTTTGATTACAGAAGAAACTCTAGTATCCTATTAAATCCCTTCATGTGCTTAAGCTCATTGGAGTTGATCTTTTATCACATTCAAGGAAAGGAAAAAACAATGCATGATTAATGCACCATCAAACTGAAAATATATGAACTATTTGTCTCAAGGAATTTCAGGGCTATGTCAGAATTTTTAGTTCTTGATATAAGGAGGCCAGCTTCTTTGATAGAGCTGCCAAATGATCCCTACCTTAAAAGGGCTCTGCAAGATCTGAGGGAGATGAAAGCAGTCAGAGGAGAGCCCTGTTGTGGATCAGACATTTACATAAAAGGAAAGCACCGCACGCATCTGCATAGGAGCACCCACCGCTGCCTGGCTGGTGGGAAATGCTAATGAGAATCCCCTTCCCTGCTCCTGGGCTTGCTGAGCTGCGCAAAAAGGAGCTGCCTTGATGTGCCTGTGAGATTCAAGTCTTTGAATGTAGAGATGGAACCTTCAAAATAGTACCCAGTAGAGAGGTTGTATGTGATCCAATTACATACAAGTCATGTCAGTGATTAACAATAACTCTTAGACAATTCGGGAATGTCATTTATATGAACGAACACCACTGGTGATTTCCGTGCTGGACAGAAACCTCAAACACCAGGCTACCACCTTGCAAACACCCTACAGCCCAATTCCTATGCAGCCTTCCCAGCCTCCTTAGAATCAGGTCCCTCTGATCCCTTGAGCCCAGGAGTTCAAGATCACTGTGAGCTGTGACAGCGCCACTGCACTCCAGCCTGGACAACAGGGCAAGACTCTATCTCTAACAAAACTGAAAATAAAAAATAATAATGTAAAAATGAATCAGGTCCCTCCTTAGGCAAGGGTGAAGGGACAAGGGCAGGGGGGAGCAAAGAGGGGCACATGCTCTCTAGTTACAGAAGGTCCAAGAACGGGCCAGAGCTGGCTCCCTGGGCCAACATCTGCAGGTGTCATCCCTGCCCCTTGGGCCTGAGTTTTTGGAAGGAGAATCCACATCCCTCCTGGCAAGAGAAGAGGAGAAAGGACCAGTTCCAGAGAAAACATTTAACTTGGCAGCTTGTTCCATCTCCTGTTCAGCACCACACTCACAATGCCTATGGAGTGGGTTGAGTAGTGTCCAAGTTCATGTCCAACCAGAACCTCAGAAGTGACCTTGTTTGGAAATAGGGTCTTTGCAGATGTCATTGTCAAGAATCTTGAGGATAAATCATCCTGGATTTAGGATGGGCCCTAAATCTAATGACTGGTGTCCTAACGGGAGGAAAGGACACAGAGAGACACGGACAAGGAGGGAGGTCTCGTGCAGAGGCAGGCGGAGATCAGAGAGATGCTGCGCAGGGCATGGAGTGCCAGGGGCCACCAGAAGCTGGGAAGAGCAAGGAAAGAGTCCTCCCCCCGCCTTCAGAGGGACCACTGCCCTGCTGGCACCTTAATTTCAGACTTCTGGCCTCCAAAACTGCGCGAGAATAAACGTCTGTTGTTTTAACCCGCCGAGTTTGTGGAAATTTGTTACAGCAGCCTGTTTTGAGTGAAACTCTTCCAGTTTCTCTATCAACTTAGCTGGTAGCTACTGTTCTCAGTGGCCACAGGAGGCCCGGACAACAGCGTCCACCGGCGTGGGGCCCCTCAGGGAGGCCTTGCTGTCAGGGGTCCCATTGTGGGCACAGCTTCAATGACGCACCCACAGGGTGAACATTTAAGGCTGTTTAGTACTTACAGACCCTGGGGGTTCACGGCACACCTGGGGGCCACATACACACACAGGTTGGGGGGCTCGGGCAGGGCGAGAGAAGAGGTATGGCACCTGGCAGTAGGTACGAGGGGGTAGAGTGTGGGCCACTTTAAGTTCAAAGGCCAATGCCTGAACTGTCGCTTTATTTTTTATTTATTTTTTTTTTTGAGACAGAGTGTCACTTTGTTGCCCTGGCTAGAGTGAGTGCCGTGGCATCAGCCTCGCTCACAGCAACCTCAAACTCCTGGGCTTAAGCGATCCTCCTGCCTCAGCCTCCCGAGTAGCTGGGACTACAGGCATGCGCCACCATGCCCGGCTAATTTTTATATTTTTAGTTGGCCAGATAATTTCTTTCTATTTTTAGTAGAGACGGGGTCTCGCTCTTGCTCAGGCTGGTCTCGAACTCCTGACCTCGAGCAATCTTCCCGCCTCGGCCTCCCAGAGTGCTAGGATTATAGACGTGAGCCACCGCGCCCGGCTGAACTGTCGTTTTAAAGGAAGTGCAGGAAAGCAGGGAGCTGGGTCTGCTGGGCGGGGAGAGATGTCCCTAAGTCCTTACCTCTGGCCACAGACTGGAGCCATCTGAGTGTGTCAAGGGTGACTGAGTCCTGACTCCAGCATGAGAAAGCTAAACCCGCATTTATAATGGATCCCAAGGCAACAGGAAATTATAAGTGCTCCTCCCTACACAGCCACCAGACACTACTGCAGTCTGGAGGCCCTGTAGGCATCCCTCTGCACCCAGCAGCAAAGCCTCCCGCACAGACCCGCTTTCTCTCCACACCCCCTTCCCTCGCACTAGCGCCCCCGCCTCTCCGCCCTCCACCTTCCCACCCCGACATCAATCCCCCATGTCCTCCATGTGGCTCACGTCAGCTCAAGATTCAAAGAAAATCAGTTCAATTGAACCAATTCTCATTAGAGAAGATAATGCCACCATTTGCCCAGAACATTTCCATTTTTTAAGGGGATTCTTAAAAACAAATCATCATTTGGTAGAATTTCCTATATGGGGGGAATATTTGAGGACTAGACGCATCTTCACTTCTCAAGGAGAAACACTCACCTCTGGGCTTCCCCAGGGTAGGATGTGGGGGCCTTTTGAGAGACCTCAGAGCAAGAACCCAGTCCTTCCTCCCACCACCTAGTCCCCTCAGACAAGGTTATGTCAAAAATACTTACCTAATCTTGGCTGTGCATATTCCTAGTCCCACACCCCAACGCAACAAATGCGAGAACTAAAACAGACCTTAGCGATCGCCTCCCTCCAAGTCCTCATCTTACAGGTGAGGAAACAGAGGCCCAGTATTGATGTCACACAGTTCACAGGGCTGAGATAAGAACCACGGACTTTCCCACTCCAAACACAGTAAGTGACATTCATTGACTGCTTACCATGTGCTGGGCACCGTGCTCGATGCTTTGGACACATTAGAGCATTTCATTCCCTCTGAGATATGCACATCCTCCACTAAATTCACAACATGTATAAGAATGTACAGGAAGAGTCCATTACCAAAAAAAGAAAAAAGATGGCAAGAAGATGGTGCAAAGCATTTCTTTTCCCACTGAGAACTTTTTATTAATAGCTCATTGGTTCAGAAGGCATCTGAGTGATCTTTCTCTTTCTGGTCTCTCTTCCTCCGGATCCTTTTGGCCTTCTCTACCCTTTGTTCTTCCCCATGGGTTGGCTGCCTGCATGGGGAGGGGTCACGGTGAGACCCACGTGCTCTGAGTACCAGTTCTCCTGAGAAGGCCTTGCAAGGCCTTCAGTGGGGCCAAGGAGGAGCAGCGGCACTGCAGAGATTCTACCGGAGAAACTCACCTCTTGCCAACATGACCACCGTTCGTAGCATTCAGTACTGTCGTTATCCAAACAAAGCCCTGGCCTTTGATTTTTCTTCCTATGGACTCATTCAGCACCTGGATTGAAGATGGCCAAGGAGAGAAGGAAGAGGCAGAGCAAAAGAAAACCTCATCTTGCCACAGGTTTGGACCACTGCACCTGTGTCATAGATGAGGCATCTGGAGCTGAGTGAGGTTAGCCCAGGGGTGCTCCAAGTCGCTGGGAAGTCTCCTGGGCTGATGTCTCCCACCAGCGCTTTGTGCTCCCGTCCATACTGCTCAGTCTCGATCATTTATATAATAACTCAGACCTCTCAGTTGCATGGCCCACATTTCTCAGTTCACCCTGGCCTGGAGGGAAAACAAGGCCATGTCAACAGAAATAAAGAATGTTTCTCTGCCTCTGCAGTCACTTTCCTCCAAGGCCTCCAGCCTCCACCCCAGGGTGTTTCCCCAGGGCTTATTCACATGCCCTCGCCCTGGCTGCTGGCCCTGCTTGCAAGACAGATAAGGGGACTGAGCTTCGTCCTGCTGCTGCTGCACCTGCTGAAGCTGGCACCAGCCCTGCCGTGCAGCCACTGCCTCTGGTCAGTGCCCCCACAGCCATCGCTCCGCGGGTGCCTCTGAGCAGGGAGAATCCCCTTCCACCTGTTACACAGAGACCTTTAGATACACCGGGTATTTGGGGTTGATACCAGAAAATTTTTATTTCTCAAGCACACAGATGGACACAAGCCACATGCCTGTGCCTCTTCTTTCCCTTTGTTCCTTCCTGATGGACAAAAAATGGAAATGGTGCCTGGAACTGGAGCCACCACCATAGACAATACGGTGTCTTTGGGAAAGGAGGCCGTGGGCTGCTGACTCTACCACCTGGCCCGCTTGCCTGTAGACGCTTATGCGAGTGAGAAACAAACTTCTGTCTCCTTTGATCTACTGCTATTTGGGGGTTTCTGTACCTCGCAATTAAACCTAGTCCTACTAATGTGCTCTAGCTTTATTTGTGCTTGACGCTCATGCATAGTTGCAAGCAACAGAACACCAGGCCGGTGAGGATTTGAGCAAAAAGACATTTCACTGCCCCCCATGAGAAGAAGTCCTGAGGTCAGCAAACTGTAGAATTTGTTCTACAGGTCAACAACATCAGGACACAATGGCAGCATCTCTGTGGTTCTCTGAACTGTCACTTCTGGTCACAATCTGGCTGCAGCAACACACTCTCTTATAACAGCTCCCAGAGCAGAATCGGAACTCTCTCTAGGATCAGTAAGAACCTTACACCTCACTGCCCACCCGGAGTCTGGCCACTGCCAATGGGCAGCAGGATTGCCCAAACTGGCTTAGCCTATGGTAATTTACTTCCTCTGCCAGGAGGCACATTGTCATTCAAATAAAGCCATTTTTCGCAGGAGACAGGAAGGAAGAATGGCTGGGGGTGCAGGGAACCAGCAATGTCTGCCCCAGTAATCAAAAAGCTCACCCTGCAGGGATAAAGGCATTTTGGTCCTTGATTTGATTTCATTCTACAGTTGGGTTGACATTGTTCTGAAACTCCAAAATTAATGTCGTGCACTTGCGGCTTGTAGCTTTTCTACTTAGAATAGACTGATTGATTATTTAGGGCTAAAGAAGAACTAAGTGGAAACACTATTTAGCCAACCTAACAATTAGAAAAGATTATGATTTTATCTTTTATGCTCTAAGCTCAAATCAGCCTCAGAGGGAAGCAAGAGCTGTTTATTTTAAGGAACACCAACCTCAGTGGCTTCTGAGCCATTCTCCCCCATTCTGCCTCCCTGGACTGATGGTTCTATTCTTGAATCCTGTGTCTGCGCTCTTCCTCCACGGAGCTCTCTGGAGCTCCTTCCTCAGGCAGTTTCCTCCCTCTCTTCCAGGCTGGCCCTGTGCCTTCCCTTTTGTTATTGTTCTTTTTATTTCTTTTGTACCTCTTGCCCCTTCCTTCTCCCGCCTGCCTTTCCGCGGCTCCTAATATTTGAAGTATCCCTGGTAGAATCTGTTGTTTCATTAGATTTGTTTCCACGTTTACTATTCTTACTTTTAAAGGCAGGTGAGTTAAATGTTTGTGCACGGCCCTCATAGAAAAAGCTTTTACAAAATTAAACGAAACAAAATGACACACACCCACACACAAATTACCTTCCCCGTTTGTGTCATGTGACTGATTAAATACATCCAGTATTTGGTCTTGTGATGGGAAGGATTAGCAAAAAGCAATATCCTTTCAGGCTCTCTTCTTTGATTTGATCTAATTAATTCAGCCAAGCTCTGGCAGACAGTGCAAAGCCATATGGGCTGTCATGAAGCCCAGCAAATATTCATGTAGCTGGAACCTCTCGGGTACTTGGCTATCAACACAGAGATCTGGCTTGGACCCAGCACTGAGCAGGAGAGTCCTGCATGGAGGGGGTAGGGGGAGGGGCTACGGACTGAATTGCATTCCTCCAAAACCCATATGTTGAAGCCCTAACCCCCAATGTGACTATATTTGGAGACGGGGCTCCTTAGGAGGTAATTTAGGTTAAATGAGGTCATAAAGATGAGACCATAATTCAGTAGGACTGTGACCTTATAAAAAGAGGACGTGAGAACATCGCAAGCAGGTAGCCATCTGCAAGCCAGAAAGAGAGCCTTCACCAGAAACCGAATCTGCAGGTGCCTTGATCTTGGACTTCCCAGTCTCCATAACAGTGAGAAAATCAATTTCTGTTGTTTAAGCCAGCCAGTCTGTGGTCATTTGTTATGGCAGCCCGAACAGACTAATACAGGGGGTATAGTGTCAGAGCCACGTGATGAGGGACAAGACTAAAAACAACATAGAACAATTGCCCCACCTAGACTGCTCTCAGCTCCTGTAGCTGGTTTCACCCTCCTACGTAGGTTGACTTTGTCCATCCATGAATCAATGGAGCCAGCTCTGGCTTCTAGGGGGTGGGGATGGTGAGAGAATGAAACTTTGCTGAAATGAATGGTATCTCTTTCATATTTGTGGTGATTTCTCTACTAGACTAAGAGGTCATAGATCAAGACACCAGCAAATTCAGTGTCTGATGCAGGCTCATTTCCTGATTCATAGATGGCCTTCATCGCAGTGAGTCTGCACACGGCAGAGGGGCGAGGGAGCTCTTGGGGACCTCTTTTATAAGGACACTAATCCCATTCCTGAGGGCCACACCCTCAAGACCAAATCACCTACCAAAGGCCATCACATTGGGGAGTTAGGATTTCAACAATAAATTTTGGGAGGTGGGGACACAAACATTCAGTCTGAAGCATTCTCCTCAACTACCATTTAGTTTCCCAGTGGCACAGGTCATATAGGAACATCAGGATAAATGCTTGGTTATTTTCCTTTGTTTATTGGTTTTTACATTAATGAGTTGATTCACCATCATTCTCCAGTGACGATAGTTTCAGTTGCTTTTTTTTTTCTTTGTATTGTAGTGAACTTGTGGGTTTTAACATATTTTATGTGTTTCAATCCATTGCCATTATTATCCTTAATAATGTTACAATTGTTCAAATTTTAGCCAGGGAAGCCTCTTCAGGTTGGATCCTGAGTTCTTTTGACATGACTTAGTAATCTTTTACCTCTTCCTTTCATTTTTGCTCTCTGATCTACAAAGATATTTCAGGCTCTTCCTATACATTTCTGACTCAGACCTGGAGTCTGACTCAGTCACTTCTTCAACTAACTATGTCTCTCTTTAGTGGGAAATGGCATTGCATGATCACAGTCTGGCTGCTGGGGATTTACACTGCTATGAACTTGATCATTATTGTCTCGGTGTGTTCATAGGCATAACTAGAAAACTTGTGTTTTTAAAGATAAAATATGTCATGGGAGCATACTGATACTTCCAATTCAAATGCAGAAGTAAAGGGTTTATTTAACCTTTTCTATCTTAAATACATCCTTTCTCACCTACCAGTAAAAACTATTGTCAATGACACTGAGAATGATACAATTAGAATGTTGTACTGTTATTCACTTGCTTTATCCCACTATATACCCACAGCAATCTTAGAGGGGTAATTCCACGACTCACCAAAAATATGAATGCTGTAACCAGTTTAAGGCTTTTTTCAGTTATGTTTGTCCTTAACATACATTCCACTAAAGATGTACAGTCAAATTATTGTGTTTAAAGTCTCTTGGAGTAGTTCTCCTTTATGTGGCCCTCTTACAGAACATAGATCTGAGACGTTTGAGATCTTCCAGTGCAGACCAAGCCAGGGTAAAGGACCAGTCTAGAAACGGATCATATTCTTTCCAAGAGCATCAGATGCATTCACATCCAACTTAACTTTATCTCTGCTTACTTCATTCAGACCTCCTAAATCCTAGTTTCCCTATCATCTCACCCCACGCTCAGCTATGCCAGCACCACCTTCCAACACCCTGAATGCCAGGCCTTTGTGGTATAGTTATCTTTACCCCATACATAGGAATATAAATCAAGATTTATTAAAATGACCATATAGCTTTGATGCAGTACTTCAGATAATTTATGAGTAAGTTAAACAAAAAAGGGAAAACATATTGCTACAAAGATTTTAATAATCCATGGACTAGATGATACTTAAAATTTAAAATGAAAAAATACTTTCCTAAAGAACTTATTTAAAATGTAGATGCTATTTGTAGACTTTTACGTGCATTTCCCTGACAACCAATTCGATTAGGTACTTTTTCATATGTCTATTGGCTATTTTATTTCTTTTTATATGGGGGTTTTCCCATTTTTTCTATGGATTTCTCAGTTCTTACCTTACTGATTTGTAGGAGTTTTTAACAGTCAAGATACTAGCCTTTTGTGAAAATATATGTTGAAACTATTTTTTTCTATTCTGTGATTTGCCTTTTTATTCTCTTTATGATGTATATTCATGAAGAGTTCTAAATTTTAAAGTTAAATTTATCAACTGTTTCCCTTTTGATTAAGAAATTCTTCCTAACTCTTGGGTCATTGAAGTCTTTTTATCTTCTTTATAGTGTATGGTTTTACTTGTCACATTTAGTTCTCTTACTAGAATGGATTTTTACATATGATATCAGGTAAAGGTCAACTTTTACCTTTTCCTTTTTTTTTTTCAGAGACAGGTTCTCACTCTGTCACCCAGGCTGGGGTACAGTGGCCTGATCATAGCTCACTGTAACTTCAAATTCCTGGGCTCAAGTGATCCTCCTGCCCCAGCCTCCTGAGTAGCTGGGACTAAGGCATGTGCCACCATGCCCAGTAATTTGATTTTTTGTAGACAGGGTCTTGCTGGGTTGCCCAGGCTGGTCTCAAGCTGTTCTCAAGCGATCCTCTTGCCTTGGCCTCCCGAAGTGTTGGGGTTACAGGTATGAGCCACTGTGCCCAACAGACTTTTGCCTTTTTCCGTATGGGTACCTACTAGTCCCAGTACTATCATGTGAAAAGTCCTATTGATATACAAAGTGACCCAGTCACAAATGAACTTTCCAAATAAGCATATCTGTGTCTGGAGTCCTGTCTGTTTATCTTTCCTGGTATCAATATCACACTATTTAATTACCATAGCTTTATATCGTATAGGAGGACAAATTCGCTCCTTTTTCTTCAGAAGTGTTTTGGTGTTTTTTCTGTCATTTGCATTTCCATATACTTCACAAATGGTGAGTCAATTTCAATATATAATCTGCTATAATTTTTATTAGGATCGAAAGGGATATGTAGTTCAATTTAGAGAGAATTGGCATATTTAAATAATTCTAAATCTTCCAATTCATGAACACTGTGTATCTCTTCAGTTATCTGTCTTCTTTGTTGCTCAATACAGTTTTATTATTTTCTCCATAAAGGTAATTTGCACATCTTTTGTAAGATTTATTTTTAGGTGTGCTTAGATGTTCGTTTTCAAAACATCCTTTTCCTTACTTTATTTTCTAGTTGTTTGTGGGTAGCACACAAAATATAAGTAGATAGTGCATATTAAATCTTATATCCAGTAAAATTGCTGGACTCTTTAATTCATTCTAATAACTTATCTGCATGTCATTTGTATTTTCTATATACATTATCATATCATTTACAAATAATTATAGTTCTGTTTCTTCTTTTACAATCTTAATACCTTTTATTTCTTTTTCTTGTCTTACTATTCCAGCTTGAACCTCTGGTAGAACAGAAGTGATGATAATAGATGTCCTTGTCTGAGTACAACCAAAGGGAAAGTTTTTATTTTTTATTGAAACTTATATTAAGTATAACATTTGCTATAGATTTTTAGATGCCCTGATGGACATAAGAAAGTTCCATCTGTTCTCAGTTTGTTAAAAGTATTTTCTAAATTAGTATAATATTATAAAAGGGTGTAGAATTTTATTAAATGCGTTTTTTTTTTTAAATATCTGTCAAGAAAATAATGTGGTGTACCTTCTGTAAGAATTTAATGTGGTGGATTACACCAGCAAATTTTTCTAATGTTAAACCACCTTGTATTCCTCAAACAAACCTAACTTGGTCATGATGTATTGACCTTTATAAAATATTGATTTGGATTTGATTTTGGGGGAGGATTTTATATTTTATTTATTCATTCTTTTAACAAATGTTTATTGAGCACCTATTTGTGCCAAGCACATTTCCATGTCAACAAAACAAACCAGGGTCCTTGCCGTCATGGAGCTTAAACTCTGTCAGAAAGAGAGAGAAAGAACAATTAAACATAATTCATAAGTCTTATTCAGTGTGTTAGAAGGTGAAAGGGGCTATGGAATAATGAAAAATGGAGCAGAGGTGGGGGACAGGGAGATGCAGGGATAGTTTGGGAGGGTGCAGTGGAATAGGGTGGTAAGGGTGGGCCTCACTGAAAAGTAACAGCTAAGAAAATATTTGAAGGGGGCAAGGGCATTAGCCATCTAGATACCTGGTGAATAGTGTTCCAGGAATAAGGAAGAACAAGAATAAGTGCAAAGAGGCCAGTGTGGCTGGACTGGAGTGAGCAATGGGAGGACCAATGGGTGAGGTGGTCAGAGGTGTTAAAGGGCTAGATCACGTGGGGCCCTGTAGACCACTGAAGGATTTCTGAAGTGGAGAACCACTGCAGGGTTTTGAGCAGAAGCCTGGCATGATATGACTTGCACCTTAAAGGGACGACTCTGGAACATTGTGAATAGACTATAGAATAGCAAGCACGGAAAGAGGGAGACCAGTTAGGAAGCTATTACAATAATCCAGATGTGAGGTGGTAACGGTTCAGGTAAGGTAAGCAGTGGATGTAGTGATGGTTAGATTCTGGATATATTTAAAGGCTGAGACAACAGAATTTCCTGCTGGATTGGATGTGTGGTGTGAGGAGAAATAAAAGATGAATTAAAACTAGCTCCAAATTTTTTTCCAAATGTGTGGCTAGAGGAATGATTCATGTACATTAGGTGGATGAAATCCCAAGTTCATTTTGGTACATGCTGAGTTTGGGATTTCTAACGGAAAGCCAAGTGGACTTGTCAACTAGGAAGTTGGATCTTAAAATTGGGAGAAAAGTCCAGACTGGTGGTAGAAATTTGGGAGTTTTTGGTATATAGATGGAATTTAAGTAATAGTCATCTGACATTGATAAGGAAATAAGTGTCCATAGATAAGAAGAGGGGAACTAAGGGTTCACCCCGTGAACCCCAACATTAAGAATTTGGGGTGGGGCATGGTGGCTCAGGCCTATAATCCTGTCACTTTGGGAGGTGAAGGCAGAAGGATCACTTGAGCCAGGAGTTTGAGATCAGCCTGAGCAAGAGTGAGACCCCTGACTCTATAAAAAATAGAAAAATTAGCCAGGCATGATGGCATGCACCTCTAGTCCCAGCTACTTGGGAGGCTGAGGCAGGAGGATCACTGCAGCCCGGGAATTTGAGGTTGCAGTGAGCTATGATGACGCCACTGCACTCTAACCCAGGTGACAGAGTGAGACCCTGTCTCAAAAAAAAAAAAAGAGAGAGAGAGAGTTTGGGGAGAAGAGGAAGAATTAGCAAAAGAGAAAGGCAACAAGCATTGGGCAACTGGAAGCCAAAGAAAAATGTATTTCTAGAAAACAGAAAAAATTTACTCTTGCTCTGTCAAGCATTGTTGATAGGTTAAGTAAGATGGGAATAGAGGCCATTAGATTTAGCAAGGGCACTGATGCCCGTGACAAAAGCCGTTTTGGTGGAGTGGTAGGAGAAAAATCACAAGTGGGTAGAAGGGGAATGGAAGGGGAGGACATGATGAGAGGATATAGAGAACATTTAGAGCCTTTTGCTATAAAGAAGAAGCACAGAAATGGGTAACTGAAGGAAGATGTTTGTATGCTGAAGGAAATAACCTGGGAAAGAGTAAAAAAAAAAAGAATATGTAACAAGGAGAGGGGAAAATTGGTCAAACTAATGTCCTTAAGTAGGAGACAGAATGGGATCTAGTGCACAAATGGAGGGATTAAACAGCATCATGGGTGAATTTATTCTATTAACAAGCAGGAAGCATGCGGGTGCAGATGAGGGTGCTTGTGTGCGAGCAGGTTGTGTGGTGGGGTCTGGAAGTTCTGATTATTTCAGGTTTCTTGGCAAAGTAAGAAATGAGAGCATCAACTTAAGATCTAGAGTTTCGAAAATTTTAGAACAAAGTAGCTCATATTATCCTCTTTTTTATTTGTAAAATAACTATACCATCTGCAATGGAAACTCATTGTTGTTCCTGTTTTTGGTGATTTATACTTTATTTTTCTGTTCTTTTTCCTTCATTTGTTGTCTATTGATTTCTGTACTTTATTTCCTTTTACTTTTGGGGGGGTTTATTGTGCTGACTGTTTTCTAGCTTCCTGTGACTGATGCTTAGCTCAGTAATTTTCAGCCACTCTATTTATCTAATATATTTTTAAGATTTAACATTTTTCTTTATGAATTGTGTTAGTTGCCTTCCACAAGCAGCTAAATATGTATTAGTTTTCAGCTCAAAATATTATCTAATTTCTATTATGGTTCTTTCTTTGACCCGTGTGTTATGTTCAAGTATATTTTTTGATTTCTAAAAACATGGGCTTTTCTACTTATTTTTATTGTTGATTTTTAGCTTATTTATTGGCATAATACGTTGCAATTGAACCAAACTCTATAAAATCTCATTCTTCAAAATTTATTAGGACTACTGTATGACCTTGTATCTGGTTCTTTGCTATAAACGTTGTGTGTGCTAGGGAAAAATTTTAGTGGGTGCAGTTTTTTACCTATGTTCATTGCTTATTAATCATGCTATTAAAATCTTCTATAGTTTGTTAATTCTTATACACTAAATTTATCAATTACTCAAAGGTGTATGTTAAAACCCTCTGCTACGGCTGTTCGTCTGTCTCTTTTTTGTTCTTACATTTCAAACTGTCAATATATGCTTTCTGTATTTTGAGATTAGGTGATTAAGTTATACTTTCTAAAATGTATTGCCTTTTAATTTGAACATTTAGTTCATTTACATTTAATGTAATTAGTAATATATTTTGATTTATATCAACCATATAATTTTATGCTTTATATTTGTTCAATCCATTCTACATATATATTTTTTTTAAATCCTGGCATACCTACTTAACAATGTCTCAAGTTAATCTTTCTGAGCAAAACAAAACCCAAGAAACTCAGAACACCTTTAGATACATTTATCCTGTTTTCAATTTACATGTTATGGTGAGCATATATTAAATCTATTTTATTTTTCAACCCCTTAAGATACCACTTTCTTGTTTTATGTAATCTTTGCTCCATCTCACATCTCAGATTTTCCATATGGGATTACTTTCTATCTGCCTGAAGTTCAGCCTTTATCATTTCTTTTAACGAGTAACTGCTTGTGTTAAACTTTCTCAGTTTCACTCATCTAAAAATGTATTTATGTTGTCCTCATTCTTGATAGATACTTTCATCAGGTATAGAATTCTAGGTTGACTGTTTTTGGTGTTTGTTTTAATACCCTGAAGATATCATTTTACTGACCTGGGCTTCTCCTGTTACTATCGAAAAGGCTGCTATCAGTAATGCTGGTCCTTTAGAGGTTGGGGTGGGTGGTAACACTAACAGCTCCCATGCGCACGCAGCTCCTGGTATTCCCCCCAGATGGAGAGAGACACCCACTGTCCCAGCCATCAGAGCTGAGCCCATCTCCCAGCCAGCTCACTTGAATAATCAAATAAGTGAGCCCAGGTGAAACCAGCAAAAGAATCTTTTAGCCAACCTACAGAATTATTAAAAATAATAATAATAAATCATTGTTGTTTTAAGCCACTAAGTTTTGGGGTGACTAGTTATACAGCAGCATATAACTTAAACAGAGATTGGTACCTAGAAATAGAGTGTTGCCTTAATGAAAACCCGCATGTAAAAACGAACAAAGAAAAACAAACAAAAAACCCAAACCCCACCCACATGTATGGTATTGACTTTGTAGGCAGGGGGTGGAGGCTGAAAGCCTGAAGCCTGGAGGTATGGCAAATAAACTATTAGTGCAGGCTAGAAAGGCAGAGAGGAACTTTTTATTGGAGCGGTTAAATAAGTAGTCATTGTTTTGTATAGTGAGACAATTGCATATTAGTCCAATCAGCCTGCTATAACAAAATGCTATTAAATAGGTGGCATATAAACCACAAAAATTTGTATCTCACAGTTCTGAAGGCTGGGGAGCCCAGGATCAAAGTGCCGGCAGATTCAGTGTCTGGTGAGCGCCTGCTTTGTGGTTCACAGATGGCCAAGGGGTAAGGGGGCTCTCTGTAGCCATTTTTATATGGGCACTAATGAACTCATGACCTACTCACCTCCCAAAAGCCCCACCTCCTAATACCACCATTTTGGGAGTTGGGGTTTCAACATATGTATTTTGTGGGGATACAAACATTCAGACCATAGCACATTGGTAACACTATTGTCTGCAGTAACTTGGAAGAGGGAAAAGTGTACCTCATTCAGGTACACTTAGAGCTGTGGCTAAGATGTCTAGACAGAATGCTGAAAGTATCAATTGGCTTCCTTTAGCTGCATATGACAAGACACATGGTATTAATATATGTGATGAGGGATGAACTAGAAGGAACTCTTCAGTTTTCAAGTAGAATCTAGAGGAAATCTAGAGTGCCTAGGATTTATTGTGTTGTAAAATAGAATTATTTGTCATCCTCAATCACTCTAGACAGCAAAAAATTCTCAAGGTAAGAAATGCTAAAGAGGAAATCAAGGTGTGGCAGTAAAGTCCTTTATGAAGACCTTAGAAAGATTTAAGGCAGTACTTAGTAGACCCTGTTAGCTAGACAAATGGGCTTCTAAGAATCTTAAGGGTGCAGACCCACTATGTCTTGATATGTCCAATGTAAGAGTGGTCTGTCTTGGCCTCATGGGTTTTGGAGCATGGAATAAATCTCACCTTGATTCATAAGAAACCAAAAATATCTTTAGAGAAGTTGTACCTGCTTGGACTAAAAGTAATAAGGAATAGCTCAAAATGAAAAAAGGTCTCTGGGCCCCCAACATCAACAGGCAGAAAAAGTCAGAGAATGTCACTCAAACATGGGCCATTTGCTATCAAAAATGAAAGATGCCTAAATTTGGAGCCAAGAGCCCAGAGGGCAACACCAGGAACTGAAGAGAATAATGCAGTGATAGAGTGATATGTTAATAATAAGAGATATATATTTGGTCTCTGCCTGTGGTTCCTGGCACACAACTCCTAAAATTCTTATAATCTCCAGAGTAATAAAAGTGGTTTTTGTATGCTACTGAGATGGCTGGTGGCTGGCAGCCCCTAGGTAGCTTCAGGACAGGGGCTGGTCACCAGAAAGACAAAGATAGCATGGAGAGGGTTGGGACTTTCAGCCCATCCCAACCTTCAGGGAGGGGAGAGGGGCTGAAGGTTGTCTGATACACCGGTGGCCAATGATTTCATCAATCAGGCCTGTGTAATGAAGCCTCCACAAAGGCCAAAAAGGGCAGGGTTCAGATGAGCTTCCAGATAGCTCAACATTTAGAGGTTCCTAGAGGGTTGCAGGCCTGGAGAGGGCATGGAAGCTTCTCACACCTTCCCACATACCTTGCCCTATGCATCTATTCTGCCTGGTTATTCATCTGCATCCTTTACAATAAATAGGTAAATGCAAGTAAAATGTTTCCCTGAGTTCTACGAGCCATTCTAGCAAATTAATCAAACCTGACAGGGTCATGGGAGCCCTGACTTCTATCTAGCTGGTTGGTCAGAAGCACATGTTTGTGATTGGCATCTGAAGTGGGGTAGTCTTGTGGGAGTGAGCCCTTAACCTGTGTGAGCTGATGCTATCACTAGGTAGACAGTGCCAGAATTGAATTAAATTATAAGACACCTAGTTTTTGCCCACTGGAGAATTGCTTGTGAAAAAGCCTCACACATATGGTATCAGAAGTGTCGTGTTATATACCATGGAGTCCTACTCAGCCATAGAAAGGAGTGAAATAATGCCTTTTGTATCAACTTGGATGGAACTGGAGAACATTATTCTAAGTGAAGTATCTCAGGAATGGAAAAACAAACACCACATGTTCTCACTAATAAGTGGGAGCTAAATGATGTGTCAACATGGTCATATAGTGATGGAAAGGACATTGGAAACTAAGAAGGGGGAGGGTGGGAGGGATTGAGAGGAATAAAAATGTACTTATCAGGTACAACGTACACTACTCTGGTGACAGGCACACTAAATGCCCTGGCCTCAGCATTATTCAATTCATCCATGTAACAAAAACACTGGTACCCATTTAATATTCTGAAAATTAAATAAATAAAAAATAAAAGAATCCTAAAAAAAAATAATGTAATCTTATATTTTATGTGCAGCTGCACATGAAATATTGAAAAGATCATGTATAATTACTGATCATCTTGTGGCTTTAAATCTCCAAATGCAAATAAAAAAGAATAGGAGGCAATCATGTGAAGATTATTTTATTTAAAAGAAAATGTCCAGTAATATAGTTATAAGTACAGCTGCCTACTTAATCACATTAACTATACCTGCAGTTGAGAATAATTCTGCTTATAGTAGTTATCTTAGATTTCATGTCATACTCACTAAATTGTAATTTAAAATGTACCCTATGTAAATAAAATATGCTTTGACTATTAACTTTCAATATTGTCATTTAAAACATTTTTTACTAAAAAAGCAAAAAGATACTAATTTTTAAAAAGATGTGTTGAGTTGGTGTGAGGGTAAGAAAAACAGTCTGCTTTTTCCCTATATTTTGGAAATGCTCTAGGGACCAACTCCTAGAGAGCTGAACTAGGCCCTAATCAAGAAATGTTCCCTGCCCTTGCAGTAGGGAAACATGACATTAGGCCAGCTAAGTTTCAGAATTGCTATGGACCAGTGACTGACATGTACCTTCTTTCCCTCTCTTTTTGGTGAGAATGAATTTTGACTTAACTCACCATTGTATGCTTGGTGTGTTAAGAGGAAGATAACTTTTAAGTTCACAGGTCTCTAAATCAAGAGGAGTTACACCTGAGGAGCTGCACTCAGGGATTCTCATATGCATACGCATCCAGACCTAATATGAATCTGATCCAGTTATTGAATGATACTTTGGTCTTGGTAAAAGAAGAAAGTATTTTTCATGGGGGTGGGAACTGAATTATGGAGGCCAAAAGGCAGACTGTGGTTGATTGCCATATTAGTGTCTCCTGATGAATCATGCTTCCTGATACTCATGGCCTAGTGTCATCCTCTCCCGTATTGACTCTGGGCTTGGCCAGGTAACTTACTGTGGCCAGTGGAGCACCAACAAATATGATGCAAGCAGAGACTATACAAGCATCTATGTCTTCAGGTTTTCCCTCCTGGAATGCTGTTGTTGCCATGTAAGGAATCCCAGTCTGTTGTCTTTGAGGGTGAGAGATCTTATGAACAGAGAGAAATCAAGCCCTTTTAGGCATCCCAGTTAAACCCAGCCCCTAGTTAACCCACTTGGGGATGCAAAATACAGTTGGATGAGTGAGCCCACATAAGATCAGTAGAAGAATTTTCCAGCCAACCCACAGGATTGGGATAAATAGTAAGTTATTATTGTAAGCAACTAAGCTTTGGAATCATTTGTTATATAACAGATACTGAAACAAAGGTAGTCTGTCCTTTATCTCTGGCTACTTTTAAGATTTCCCCTCATCTTTGATGTTCTGCAGTTCCATTACAATTTTATATTCATCCAACCTCTTAAATTTATGGATGTGTGCCTTTAATCACTTCTAGAAAACTCTTAGCCATTATCTCTTCTGTGTTCCAATCTCTCTCTGCTCTCCTTGCAGAATTCTGAGTCAACATAGGGTAGACCTCCTCACTGTATCCACCATTCTTCTCTTGACCACTCTTTTGTCTTTTACATCGCTTTGTCTCCTTGTTCGCATGCTGGATAATTTCTCCTAACTTCCACTTCAGTAATCAGCTATATTGAACTTGCTTTCAAACCTGTCTTTAGTGCTTTATTTCAATTACTATATGTTTTATTTCCAGAATATCCATTTGGTTCTTTCTTAAGTCTTCTACTGGGTCATTTTATTTTCAGATTTAATCTTGCCTTTTTTCTTTAAACATAATAAATAGAGGTTTTATTCAAAAGGTGACTAATTATTCCAATATCAGAAAACTTTGCATGCCTCTTTCTGTCAGATGCTTTTTCTTTCATTTCTCATTCATAATGCCTTGCTTATCTCCGTCTACTTGATTTCATTGTCACTGAGAAATTATTTTTGGGTATTTTTCATTTGAGTTTGTTATGATGATAAAATACACACAATATTTAACATTTTAACTGTTCATAAATGTATGTGGCATTAAATACATTCACAATGCTGTATAACTTTCACCACTAACTATATCCAAAACATTTTCATCATTCCCACCAAAACCTCTAGACCATTAAACAATAACTCCCCCAGCTCCTGGTAACCTCTATTCTATTTTCTGTCTCTAGGAATTGGCCTATTCTAGGCACCTCATATTAATGGAATCAGGATTATTTCAATAAGTGTATCTTCAAGGTCTATTCATGCAGCATATATCATGGGAATTTGTTGATGTGTAAGGAAGTCACCTTCCTGCGGAGAGGATTTGCGTTTCCATATCCTGGGTGCCCAGAAACAATACCAGTGTGGGGTCACTTTTAAATCAGTTTCACTATTTAGGGTTTTTTGTTTGTTTGTTTGTTTTTTCTACTCAAGTAATATTCAGAAGAGCCTACCTGCTGGGTACCACTTCTCAGAGATGGGTTTGGTTTTTCTTTTCCTGCTCTGCTCAGCCCAACACCGTTATGGAAGGTGCATTGGTCTGCTTAGGCTTCCATAACAAAATACCACAGACTAAGTGACTTAAAGAGCAGAAACTTATCTTCCAGTAGTTCTGGAGGCCGGGAGCCCCAGATCAAGCTGCTGGTAGGGTTGGTTCCTCGGAGGCCTCTCTCCTCGGCTTGCAGACGGCCACCCACCTGCTGTCTCTCCACAGGAGTGTCACTCTGTGCACTTGTGCCCCTGGTGTCTGTTCATGCATCCTCATCACCTCTTCTTATGAGGACACCAGTCAGATCGGATTAGAATGCACCCTAACAGCCTCATTTTAATTTAATCACCTCTCTAAAGGTCCTATTTCCAAATGTAGTCACATTCCGAGGTACTGGGGGTTAGAGCTTCAACATATGAATTTTGGGGGCACAATTCATTTCATAACAGGAGAGAGACTCCTATTAGATTCTCCACTTTAGGGGGAAACTGGCTTTGGCACCTGTCCCCTTAGCGTCAGGAAACTTTCAAAACCTAAGCCTACATTTACCTGGCTCAGCAAATGCTCTCGAGTACAAGAGAGTTGGTGCTCAGCTTCCCATTTAGCTCTCTTGGTTTCCATTTCCATTTAGATTTTAACCTATTAATTTGTTATTATCTTGTCATCTTTTCCATGTTTGAATGACCTGGCCTTGCATAATATCAGTATCACAAATGATATTCTACCAAACTTTATATAGTGAATCTATAAGCATTTTGTCAATTTCAAAAAAAAAAAAGCATTTTCCCACTATAATTGTGTTTCCATTCTATTTTACTTTGCAATATACAGAGATATAATGATTAAGAATAGCAGGCTTCCCACACTGAGTGCAGAGCTGGCCACGAAGTGGGAGTTCATTAAATATTTGTTAAATAAATGAATAACTAAATGTTCTTTATTATATGTGATCAAACATGGTAGTCTTTTCCATTGTGAATTTTCCTGTTTCCGGGCTCCAAAATTAAGAGGGTTATTCCCATAATTTATACATTAAATGTAAGATATACTCTGGAGTTAAAAATAAATCAGTCAATACTTCTAAAATATATGGTAGTACGAATATAGGCGAAATTAATACAGACCCTAACTTTATTTAGCCAACATAATTAATAACTATCCTCCAAGCCTCTGATGATACTCTCTATAGCTAAAGACCCCATTAAATGTGATTAACACCTTGCGTTGTGTTTTTCTGCCCTCCTAAAGTAAGTTAATCATATTGGAATACATGCCTGTATACACCCCCAGGGCATCTGCTTATTAAGAATGTTTTTCTGAGCTATTTCCAAGGACTTGGACCTTGGAAATATTAATCCAGTCTTAGGACATAACTTGATAAAGAAATTCACTTTTCAGAGCCCTCTCTCAACCTCCCCTCAATTTCCCTAATCCCTTTCACCCTTGCCATTTGCAATGCCTAAGGAGCAGGGGAACAGTAAATATTCATCTTCCTGATGGTCACTAGTACTGGATGAGGTCCCTCACTTCCAAAAGTCCTGGGAGCAAGTTCCTCATTTGGTAAGATATCCTATTTATACCAGTGACCTTCCCGGCTTGCAGAGCTTGAACAGCTGCACAATATATATAACGGAATGGAAAGTAACACGATACATGTTTCAAAGAGAAAATCGGGAAAGGGATATGTATCCAGCGTTCCTTCCAGCTCTAAAAGGTTCCGCTTCTTTGAGTCTCTATCATAAAAATAACAAAGGGGCCAGCGTGGAGGATGACAGAAAAAGCTGTTTTAGGGAACATAATTTTGACTCCCTAAACCAAAGGCTCAAAGAAAGATGGAAATGTTTTAAGGAAAAAAAAAGTTTACTGATAAGACTCTTAATGAGTGATATAATCATGCTCCTTTTAATTTGAAACAGTCCATTTTAAGAGGCACCAATCATTCAACTCAACATATTTTGAAGTAATGATAGATTTGTTTATTGGTACCCTTGAGATCCAAAATCATATTTGTATGATTTTTTATCTCCAGGGCCTATCTAATGTAGGGCCTCGCACACAATAGTCACTCAATTCATATGGTGTCATTGATGAATTACAACAATCTCAAGAATGACCTAGGATGTGTGTGTATGTGTGTGTGGGTGTGAGTCCATATACCATCAATTGGAGTGCCCACTGTATATACCACCCTGCTCAAGCGATTGAGACTTTTTTTTTTTTTTTTTTTTTTAGACAGAGTCTCACTCTGTTGCCCAGGCTAGAGTGCCATGGCATCAGCCTAGCTCACAGCAACCTCAAACTCCTGGGCTCAAGCAATCCTACTGCTTCAGCCTCCCGAGTTGCTGGGTCTACAGGCATGCGCCACCATGCCTGGCTAATTTTTTCTATATATGTATTTTAGTTGTCCATATAATTTCTTTCTATTTTTAGTAGAGACAGGATCTTGCTCTTGCTCAGGCTAGTCTTGAACTCCTGACCTGGAGCGATCCTCCCACCTTGGCCTCCCAAAGTGCTAGGATTGCAGGTGTGAGCCACCACGCCCAGCCGTGATTGAGACTTTTAAGGAGATACCACAGGACATACCTAGACTGGGCTTTGTGATAGGACACTGACATTTAGAGTATAAAACTATTTAAAAGCATAATTTAAAAGTCAAATTAAGTCAACGCTCTTCCTCATCAACAAAAGATCTTCCCTGTCTGTTCATCGAGCTCAGGCTAGAAAGCTAAGGTAAAAAGCAGGGGCCCCATCAGCCTAAGGACCCCCATCTTCCTACTCACCCCATCTTCTCCATTGTGCACCTCCACTAAATTGGAAGCAAGAATTGTGCTGTTTGCTCAGATTGCTGCAATTACTAGATGGGGCCCTGGAAGATACAGTCCCACACTTTCATTATCCTTGTCTCTGAAGCACACTCCCTCTTTCTAACAGTGTAGCGGAAAAGCGGTGATGTTGTTTTGCAGTTATTAAGCTGTCAAGGCTGCTCAGTAGAAAGCACAAAGAGCATACAAACATATGAATGTGTTCAAATAATTTGGAAATAGGTTTATTTTTCTTTTAATATAGGAAGAACATGGGGACTTATTTCGTTCTATCACACCCCACCCAATTTTACCCACTAGCCATTTTCTGGGATATAACGTTAGCTTTACTTCTTAATTGTTTTTTTCGCAGAAAAAGTGGGTATTGAATGGGAGAATGGGAAAGTCATTTTACCAAGATGAAGTGAAATCCTGTTCCCAGAATTCAGAGGGCACACAGGCGGTAATACGGGGAAGGAACAGAGATATGCTTGTCTCTAAACCTCCAGGCTGCATTCTGGTTGGTCTGAGGTCCCTTCCTGCTGTGGAATTCTAAAATTCTGTGATTTGAATGAAGAAAAGTGGTAAGGAGGAAAAACAGGTGAGTGAAAAGTCTGGAGCAACCTCAAAGATGACTGGCATATTCCATCTAACTCAGGGTACAAGGCTGGCCAGGAGGAGTCAGGACCTAAAGGTTGAGATAGTTGCCACCCATGTGTTGGGTAGGAAAAGACACTGGAAGAATAAACCCAATTCTGGAAGCTATGAAGAAGTGTAGGAAGATGCAGAGACTGAATTCTGACTGGTCTGACAATGCAAAGTGGATATCAGGGAACTCTACAACCCAGAATCAGTGAATCCCAAATGGCAGATGAAGAACAAACCAGGAATACAAGAGCTGTCAATTTTCAGAGATCCAAACAAAACAGGGGGAAAGTGGCATCAGGGAAATTGACTGGAACTCAGTTAGGCCCCAAAATGGACTTTGCTTATAGAACTGGGTTCAATGTCTGGCCTCAGGAATAGGAAAAGACCAGTGTTCAAAATGAGACATAAGTAAAACTGGATGGTGGATTAATAATGGCCACAAATCTGACACTTCTTCCATCAAAAGATAGGATCTAGGTCCCCTACCCTTGAATCTGGGAAGGTTTTTTTAATTGATTTGATCAACATAATATGAAGGAAATGATGCTATACTAGTTTTTTGGCTCAGGTCTTAAGCAACTGGAAGCTTCCACTTTCTGCCTCTTGGCACACTCACTCTTGGAAACTAGCTGCCATGCGGTGAGGAAGCCCAAGCAGTCTTTTTTTTTTTTTTTTTTTTTTGAGGCAGAGTCCCGCTCTGTTACCCTGGCTAGAGTGCCATGGCGTCAGCCTAGCTCACAGCAACCTCAAACTCCTGGGCTTAAGCAATCCTTCTGCCTCAGCCTCCCGAGTAGCTGGGACTACAGGTATGTGCCACCACGCCTGGCTAATTTTTTCTATATATTTTTAGTTGTCCAGCTAATTTATTTCTACTTTTTTAGTAGCGACGGGGTCTCGCTCTTACTCAGGCTGGTCTCAAACTCCTGAGCTCAAACGATCCACCTGCCTCGGCCTCTCAAAGTGCTAGGATTACAGGTGTGAGCTACCACTCCCGGCCCCAAGCAGTCTTCTAGAGAGACCTACGTGTAAGAGAAAACAAGATTCCTGTCCAGCAATTCCAGCTGACTTCCAGCCAAGAGCCAGCACTGACTTGCTTGTCAGATGAGTGAGACATCTTGCACGTGGGTCTTCCAACCCCAGTTGAGCTCCCCCCGCTGATGATAGAGGATGAAGAGACCGTCTGTCCTACTGAGTCTTGCCTGAATTGCAGATTCATGAGCAAAATAAATTATTGTTTTAAACAACTGACTCTAGGTGATTGGTCATGTAGCAATAGATGACCAGAACATTCATGATACTGTTATCTCTATTTTAATGTATGTATTAAAATTCTCATAATAAAAACATGTTTTAAAGGAGTACAGAAGCACAGCAGCATGCTGTAACTTGGCATTTGAGCCCTAGGAGGGAGGTGATTCTCAAAGGATGAACTGGGAACCATTTGCATCAGCATTCACCCGAAGTGCTTCTACAATAGATCACTGAACCTAACCTCAGACCCAGCGAGTTAGAATCTCTCAGAAGGAAGAAGAACCTGGATTTCTCGTGGGAACTGCCGGGGAATTGCTACCTCTTAAAGTTTGAGAAACACCGGGCTAGAGCAGTGATACTCTACCTTAGCTTCACATTGTTATCAGCCAGGGAATTGTACAAAATGCTGGTGCCTGGGACCCCCCCCCTCAGAGGTACTGGTTTAACAGTTAGAGGTGCACCTGGGCCCTAGGAGTTTTTCAAAGTTCTCCAGATGATTCCAGTGTGCACCCAGGGTTGAGAACTACTGAGCAGGAGGGTTGGGATCTGAAGGCTGCAAAGGAGTCAGTTGTCCCCATATGGGTGAAGGACTACAGACACAGGAAGCCAGCAGAGTCTGCTGGAGAAGGCCGTCTGTGAGGATGCATAATGCAGGAGGGCAATGAGGATTCTTTATGAGTCTATGTGACAGGGACTAACTACACCATATAGGGTGGAAAATAGGAAAACATGAAAGGAAATGCTACATCATAATTTTTAACTAAGGAGAAATGAAGGTATCAAAGCACGAACTCAAATTTTCCTTCACGATTAAGTAGAAAATAGATGTTTTTCTACTAAGAGGAAATCTGATTTTCATTTCCTTTTCAACATTATTTCTACCTCCACTTGAACCTTTTCACTTCTCTCTTGCTGTTTCAGAGGCACTCCTGAGCATAGCTTCGTATCTGATTTTGAGGAGTGGCAAGTTATTAAAGCAGAGGGCCTGTGGGGAGAGTTGCTAAGTACCAGGAGTATGTACGATGCCTCCAGGGGATGGCAAGGCCAGCGAATGTGATAGGGCGCAAGTGATGAAGGCATGAGCATTCAGAGCTTTCCCCTTCCCCACTGCTAAAGATGATTCTGTATTTGTCCACCTGATTTTAACCCTTTCTTCCCCTCTCACCCAAATGGAAGAGGATTTGGATGGATGATCTGGGAAAAGAGAAGAGATACCAGAAAACTACACTGGCGCTTGTTGAGAGAGTTTTACTCGGGTACGAGTAAAACAGTAAAAAAGGGCACAACTAAGTGATGCTGTGGATTATAAAAGGAATCTCTTGTGATATTCTCTGAGAAACCCAAAGAAGAGGATTGAGTTGCTTTTTAAATACTTTCACTTGCTCCTTGAATGTACCACCCACCCTGAGACTCATCCCTGACACGTGAACATTGTATAAATATGAACCTAGTTTTGGAAATTGCAAAGCTATCCCAGGGACTTTCTATTCTCCTTGAAAATTAGGTGCAGGGTTCTTGAGCCAACATTCCACCTTTTCACCATTTATACTTATTTTTATTTATAAGCTGCCAAAAAATACCATATATGTTTAACTAGTCAATTTTTTAGCACCACAAGAGAAAAAAAAATGAGTTCTTGATACTCTGTCCCAGATGGAATCTCAAATCTAAAATATTTTATGGATAGCCATATAAGAGAAGCAAGAAAAAAATTTCTTCCTGGTCAGCAGTAACACCAACTACTTATCTATATTGTTTAAACCCAATCTCTTATGAGGAAGAACTATTATAATTCTCATTTGCCTCAAGATAACCAGAAAAGAGTGTTAGTGGGAAATGGTTCTGGGTTCTGAGTAGAGTCTTCAGGGGTAGAGATGGTTAATGTTCCCCAAATATTGGTGGGCTCCCTGCATTTCCCTACCTCCTTGCAGTCAAGTTGGGGTCACATGACTAGACCTGGAGAATGAACTTCAAGTAGAAGGGATGTTTTTGTCACTCCCTTCTAAGTCTGTGCATTTCAAAGCCAATGTGTTTCCTCTATTCGCCTCTTCCCCTTTCCCCAGTGACCTGGCAGCTATAGAATGCAGATGGCATCACTTATAAGTTAGAAGCCGAAGTCACTATTTAGACAAGAGCTGCCAAGGGGAGCCTGCCTCAGGCTGTGCCATGAGTGATAAGTACACTTTTATTAGGTTAAGCCACTAAGAACTTGAGGTTTACTTGTTACTGAAGCAAAACCTCACTTTATTCTGACTAACCCTGCCTGTGGGGAAAATTAGGAGACACTGTGTTATCCTTCTTATTGGAAAACTGCGTAGAAGAAAGAAAACCTACGGCTACTGATTTAGAAATCAACTCAGGAAGGCGACCTTCCCATTTGGTGGAAGCCACAAGGATAGATTAGATATAAATACTATGAGGCAGGATAATTTTGCATCTATTTGCCCAGATTCTCTGAAGTCCCCACTGATCCCCTGACTCACACCTTTTGTGACAAACTTACTTGTCAATAAACCTTATTATATTTACCTGGGGTAGAACTCTGGGCAAAATTCTGTGCTGGGTTTGAGGAAGCTGGGGCAATACCTTTGAGAAAGCCACTAGTCTTCATCTGCTTAATGATTTCCACACTCCCTTCTCATTTACCCAGTTGGTGCTGAGCACTGCCTAGGAGGTGGCCCCAGTCCTCAAAGATCTTTTGGTCAAGGCTGGCTGAAAGAAAAACCGACCTCTTGACTTTAGGCTCTCAGAACTTTAAAATACTACTACTCAGCTTTAGACAAAAGGACATTTATTTTCATTTTTATGTAAGTAATAGCCAGCAGCAAATTCAACCAGATTGAGATTTCAAAAATCACTCTTTTTTTCACTTAAAACTGAGAGCTTTCCTTAAAGACCCAACAAGATCATATTTTTGAAGCAGCAGTTGGATAATGTATATGAAAGTTCTTTATGAACCATTTGTTTTTGGTACCGTCCAGAGACAACGTCTCTCGATTGGTTTTAGAGAAATAGAGAATAATCATCATATTTTTAAAAGACTATCTAACCCCAATAAAAGTTTAGAATTATTCTCATGTAGACAGATGTCTTGTGGGTGCCTTTGTCCTTAGCTAATAGAGCTGTGGATGTCCCCACCGCTATCTCTGTTTGAATAGTGTGCAATCTGGTTATTATGTGAGTTTTATTTTTTTTAAGCACCAAAACCCAGCATTTAGCCCATGGGTTTCTTTATTACCATCTAAGGAGCCCTGGCAGACTGGAGCCATTTTTCCCTCTGACAGACCTTTAAATGATTCTTCATGCTTTTGTCACATAATTAAAATTAGATTACTTCAACTCCCTGCTGGCTGGCCTGAGTGGGGGCCCTTGTAAAGCTTCCAGCTGGCCCGGGGGCCTTTGAAAGGAGGAATATGGTCCAAACACACCCAGCCGAGGCCTCCCCCACCCCAGCCTGGAAGGCATTGTGCTCTCTGCCAGTTAGACAAGACCTACCCGGAGTTTATCAATGGCTGCTTCTTTTCTGAGGGCCGGATTTTCCATTCTAAAGAATGTGGTGTCAGAGATTGGTATGTTTGTTTCTAAGGAGGGGGAGCCATTCTGGTCCCCTGTTTCTCAGCACCCAGAGAGCTCACCTTGTAGTGGCGTGCCTGGGGGGTCAGCTGAAATGGATGACGAGACAGAGCAGCTGAGCGCACATACTGGAGCGTATGTTTGCTTCCAAACCATCGTTTGGTTTCTCAGCCAAGGCAGAATTCAAAATCCCTTCTCTCCTCTCTGGGCCCTTTTCCTTTAAACCTTTCCAACCCTCTGCCCACAGGACACTCCCTGGCTGGGCTTCTACGGGCTGCCTGAATCAGGGGGTCACACTGAGCAGTGAGAGCTCCCATCCCTGCAGACAGCACAAAACGGCTCCTCCTTGCGGCACACCTACTCCAGCCGAATTGTCAACATCTGCCTCTTCTCTCTCCTTCTCAATTTCCAATCAATCAATCAATCAATCAAGGCAGGACAAGTAAAGATTAGTGTTGCTATCAGTCAAGGAATCTCAGCTCCCTCTTCTAAAAGGACAGCTCTTCTCAGTCACTCTTGGCGTTTCCTCTCTCTGGCCAAATGCCTTCTTTCCAATCGTCCCCTGGGTCATTTCGGTTCATCTTCCCTCTGCCTGCTTTTCACCCTTCCACTTTCTATTATATAGCACAGCCGAGGAAGAGAGGGTTTGAATTCAATCAGATGTGAGCTCGACTCTGCGTTAGCAACTTAGTGCTGTAAACCTGAGCAAGTGACTTAACCTCTCCGAACTTTATTTCCTTATCCTAAAATTAGGAGCAATAATACCCACGTTAAGTGACTGGAGAGAGGACTGGGGATAATACAATTACTGCCTGGTCTACGGTAAATGCTTTAACCTGGCTTCTCTGCAGAGCAGAGAAATTACACTCTTATGCTTAGTTATTAAACACTGCCTTTCCTCTTTCTGTAAAAGGCAGTTCATTTTCTTAACTTATTTATTACCAAATCCCTCACAATATGGTGGATCTCCTTTAAGCCCTTAAAAAAAAAAGATAGCCATTGTGATAATTTCTGCCAACACACCTCAGGTGCTCTGGTGTGTACGTGATGTGTGTGTGTCTGTCTGTGTGTCTGTGTGTGCGTGTGTGTGTGCACCTAACACTTACTATTTGTAATGTGACAGGCACTGTGGTCTATGATGAGCACTTTGCATGGATTCTCTTATGTAAGGTAGCTCCATTAAATCCCCATTTTACAAGAGGAAATCAAGGCTTAGAGATCAAAACTTGCTTAAAGCCATGTACTTAGCAACTGGCAAAGCTGACGTTTGAGTCCAAGAGGACTGGTTCTGGAGCCTGCATTATATACCTGTTTCTCAGGGATGCAGGGAGGTCATTCAAGAAATAAAGACTTAAAGAGTTTTCAGGGAAAAAAGAATGCAAAAGTCCCTGCGAACCTTAAGACATCCTTTATGGTCCTCTTCCCACAACCCCTCTCTACCTCTCTGGATCCTGTGAGCCAGTGGAGCTCAACCAGGAGCAACAATGTCCCCTACGGGACATTTGGTCATGTCTGGATGGAGATACTTTTGGTTGTCACAGCTGGAAGGGTGGGAGGTGGGTGCTACTGGTATCTAGTAGGTAAAACCCAGGGATGCTATTAAGCATCCTACAATGCACAGGACAGCTCCCTCTGCCCACGCCCACACTCTCCAGAAAAATTATCTAGCCCAAAGTATCAGTACTGCTGAGGGTGAGAAAACTGACTCTACACTATGAACTGTCTTCAGTTCATTCCCGCAAAAGGGTTGGGGGTAGTGATGAATAAGGAAACCCATGCACAGTACTTGTTTTTCCCGTGCTACCTTCTGGCACGAAGATTTAAGGTCAATACCACAGCAACCCAACCTACACAATGTCATCTATTGGAAGTTAGGATCATCCAAGAACAATAAAGGCTGAGATTTTCTTTAGAACATTTAGAGAACAGCACTGAAGTGTTCGAAAATTAGAAAAATAGTGACACCATATAGCATGGAATTTATAATAAGTACAAACTAAAAGATTTTAGGACCTTTTAAATACATTGAAGAACAAATGTTCCCAGTGTTAACAAATTATTAAATGCCAGTAAAGATTTAAATGCAAGTAAAGCTTTGTACCAGCAGTTTAGAAAAGATTGCTAATTGGATTTTGGTATAAATTTTGATGTAATACATACAGTTACGGTTTAAAAAGGAAGGGAGATTGAGGAAAACCGAGCAAAGGGCATAGAGCATCTTTCTGTTATTCTTACAACTTGCATGTGAATGTACAATTGTCTCAGCATAAGTTTAATTTAAAAAAAGGAAAGGAGGAGGGCTAGAGGAAAGGACAATAAAAACAGAAACAAAAGAGAAAACATGTATTACATTTGTCTTTTGCTTTTTAAAATTAATTTCTATTTTTAGTAAGTTACTACCAATCATGCTTGTTTTGACGACTTATTTTCAAGATAAAGTTATGATGTACACTAAGCCCATGGGAGGAACATGGACACTCTTAACATCGGACAAACTTCCTCTGAGCTGGGCAGGGCCAGCTTATTCATTAGGCACAGTAGGCACAAGGTCTAGGGCTGAAAGTGCTCAGGAAATGTCACCCCAAAATATGACTCCTAAGCTGGCAAAGATGATAAATGGAACCAATAAGCTCCAAATGATCACCCGGGCGGACACTAGGAAAGTTCATACTCTTCAGATTCTCGTCGACACTTTCAGTGACTCAGAAAGCTTCTGTCCACATCGTTCCCCCTGGGTTTCTCATGATCTAGTTGAGGAAACAAGGCAAACACACAAGAACATCAGAGATTCATACGAGAATGGCTGGAATTGAGCACCACAACAATAAACACCATGGGAGAGCAGGAAAGGGAGTCAAGTGGTAACTCGGCCTTCAGTGGCAGACAAGGAAGGGCACGACAGGCAAAGACAGTGGCCTGATGGAGCACAGACTCTGCATCCCAGCGCTAACACTCACTTGGTGCATGACCTTGAGTACATTACGTAGCCTCTCCATGCCTCAGTGTGCTCATCTGTAAAATGGGGGTGATAACACTCCAAATTTCGGGCTATTTTTAGGAGAGCTAAATGAGTGCATGTTTGTGAAGTTCTCAGATGAGCACTTGGCATGACACAAATGGTCCTACGTGTTTGTTAAATACGTTGTGAAGACGCCGGGGCTGAGTTTGTCGGCTAACGCAGATCAAAGAGGGAAAGGGAACCTGGGAGGAGAAGGGAGCCGGCAGCCAAGGCGGAATTCTATCCCTGCATCCCATATTGCCGAGCAGGTGTGCCCTTCCACACCTGACTGCTCAGGCATCTGCCATTGCTTTGAGTATCAGGATCAGGCTGGGTTCTGCTGTCAGTCCTTTCTGGAAAGTAGAAATTCTCCTTTCTCTGAAAGGCCACGTATCCTCTTATTATCTCTTCAGGTATCCCTTGGGCGTGGGTCTCTGGAGGCAACCCCAGGGGATTTATATAGACAGTCATTGCTGCCCTTAATGGCACCATGACAATTCTTGGCATAAATGTTTATATATGTATGCACCTCAGTATGTAAGGAAATGGCCTGAGGTCACTGGGGAAAGTGTTTGTGAAATGGTGCTAACCACTTGCCAAAGACTAAACTAACAGCTCGTGCCTATAAAACCATCTTTGTGATATGCATGCTGGTCTAGCACCAGCGCATGACACTTGGACGAGTGCTGCGGGTGCCCACTGCGGGGTTAGTCATGTTCCTGGCACCAGCAGATAACCACAAACACCTCAGGGCCTGTTTCCCTGCCCTGTTGATGTTTCTTTTATTAGCACTGAGGGCTGCCGGGCGTGAGTAAGTAGAAATGGTCTGTGGCCTTACAGAAGCCTAAAGACAGGTGGACAAGGTGGGTGGCCTGGTTGTCCACTCATAAAGTGTCCTGGGACTTCTGAGCTTGTTGGGCAGCCTGCCCACCATACCCTGCTTCCCACGGGACTCTGCAAAGGCGACACCAGGTCACTGAGAGGTGTGGATGCAAGGAACAGTAACTGCCACTCACCATCTTGCCGTGGCTGTCTTAAAATGTCAAATCCACATGCACCCCCAAATTCAATGCCAGGAGCCAGTGAAAAAGTGTAGTCAGGAGCCCAGTTACCTTTAGGAATTGGTTTCCTGGTATGTAAGTATGTATGACATCTGCCAGTGATCCTTTTGCTTTGCCCATTGCTGTGGCAGCCAGGTGCCATCAGGTATAGTCTGGTGTGCTGGCCTCAGCAGAGTGGCCTTCTCTTGCTCACTGGCCTGAGCTCTGCACTGCTGCTTGCTGGGATGCCCACAGAGACCACCCAGCCACTCTGCCACATTTATAGGCCTGGGAGTCAGCACCTTCAGGACAATCCTTGAGCAAGGGGAGTCAAGCCAGGGGGTCAATACTTCTTCTGCTTCTCTTGTGGATGATCCTCAAGTACATTCTAGGTTTCTCGAAGGGTCTGGAGTGGGCTAGGTCCCCAGTCGACAAGGAGAAACCAGCTCAATTGCACTCTCCTGAGTTGGCTTCCCTCCTCTCCCCCACTCTCCCCACCAGTGCCCCTCCCCCACTGTGGTTCCTTGAGCTCCTGTCCCTAAGTGCACTAGCTGCACCAGGTCCTAGCTGCAGGTGGTGCTTTTCCAAGCCAAGACGGTAGGCATGACCATGAGAGAAGTATGGCATAAGCGTCCCATGGCCCTTAGCTAAGGCCCACAACCGCATCACCACGCACAGCTCCCAAAGAGGGAGACTGATTTCAACACCCTGTACATCATGCTAATATGTGCTTGTTGCTTACAGTATCAGCAATCACTGAGTGTCCCCAAATTGCAGGCTTGCAAAATTCAAGTGAGTCTGGCAAAAGGAAGGCAGGCACTTAAAATTGTTCCAAAATGGGTAAGAGGAAAATTACCATGATTAGGGAAGAAGAGATTTAGCATATCCCTCTTTTGATTGAGTTTAAGGGAGTTTCTCCTTCCAAACTAAAATGTTATTAAAATGCGTTAGTGCCCTTAAGAAGGAATCCGCAATTTAATTCCCTAGAAAACGGCCTGTGTTCCACATCTGCAAACATTCACACAAGTGTGTTTGTAGAGACATCTTGAGACCAACAAGGAACCAGCCTTGTTCTGGTCATAACATGTCCTCATTTAATGTCATCAGAGAAACTAACTCTATCATAATGAAAAGCAATATTACAAGAATACAAGCACTTCTGGCAGAAACCAATATTCCTATTTTTAAGTGATATTTTGGCGCTTCAATGTTTATTTTTAATTGTTATCAGGGTTGAACCACAAATTTTTTAAATAAAGAGATAGATGCTAAAAGGACTGTGTCAAAAAACTTAAATACTTTTAAGTTTTGATTCAAGGAAAAAAGAAATACATGAACCAGAGGCAAGAAGGCACTAAACATGATGGGATAGCGATAGAAAAAGTGCTAGGTAACCAATGAATAGTGCTGAAAACTGAAAAAAAAAAAAAAAAGTCAGGGGATATGGAAAGGAGATAATATGTTAATTCTAATTTCCCAACTTCCCAGATCCTAGGACTGGGAAGGCATAATAAGTTGCTGTTTCTGTGGCATCAAATAATAAATTCTAAAAACTCCATCTATTCTAGAATGTCTTATCCCTTTCAGTTACTTCTTTGTTTCAAGGCATTATTTAAAAACAAACACACAAACAAACAAACCAATAGCACCTCCAGACCCAGATAAGCCTTTATCCTCTATTTCCTTATCAGGCTAGTTATCACCTATGGGAACTCTGAGGAAATGGGACACAAGGCAAATAAATTTTGATCATTTTGATCATTACCTGAAAGGCAGGAGCACACACCTGGGAAAACATACTCAGCAGGTCAGTAGAGAATCCTGGTTAATCAAAAGGTGTCACGATACAGTAAGTGATTCATAGCTCACGCCGGGAAATTCAATATACTATCAAAGTGACATTTTCAATAAATGGGGAAAAGGTAAACTATTCAATATCTGGTACTCAGACAAGGAGGTAGCCACCTGGAAAACACTAAAAAAAAATCCACCTCCTTAAACCAAAATAAATTCCAGAGACAAAACGTATTTAAATGTAAACAATAAGACCATAAAGTATTAAAAGAAAACAAAAGAATTTAAATAACGATGGAGTGGGCAAAGACCTTTCTATAATTTAAAACACACAAACTATAAAAAAGATAAATTTAACTATATAAAAATAAAAAAATATCTGCACAGCAGAGGAAAAAACATTAAAAACTCAAGACAACCGACAAACAAAAATATTTGCAACTCATCACAGACATTGAGATAATCTCCCAAATATATAAAGACTTACAAATGGTTCTTAGATGCATAAAAAGATGCTCGACTCACTCACATTAAAGGAAATAGAAAACAAAACCATAAAAAGACCTAGCTTGGCAGCTACGGCTGAAATGATTATAGAACTTCTCAAACCTCACATGCATAAAAACCAGATAGAGATGGAATTAACACAGACTCCGACTGAGAAGATCGGGATGGGGCCTGAGAATCTGCATTTCTAACAAGCTCCGAGCTGCTGCTGGCAGCTGCGGGTCCCCCAACATCTCATGCAGCATGCATTGCTGGTGGCGATACAAATGTATATTATCTATCTGGAGGGTGATTTGGTCACATCTTTCAAAACAAAAAGTACACATCTTCGTCAGCAATTCCACCTTAGTAATTATCTCATGATATATTCATATATACGCAAAATTGCAGGTGAACAAGAGAATGTACTGCAGGACTATGAATAATAGCAAAAAATTAAAATCAATATGAATATCCTTCAACAGGAGATTGTTTAAATGCATAATCCATACAACTGAATATGCAGATGGGAAAAAGAATAAGGCCAATGCTGATGTGGAAAAATTTCCAAGTTATTTTAATTTTACAAAGAAGATTCAGAATAGTGGGCAAAGAAAACCCACATACATTTGGGCTTCGGGGTGTGTATGTGTGTGCGTGTGTGTGTGTATGTGTAATTGTTCTATCAAATGGGCTGAAGATGACTTTTTTTGCCTCCACATTGCCTGTTTAAGCCTACTCTGTGATCTAGTCCTTTCCCTGCGCAGAGGTGAAATTTCAGACAGATTCCATAACTCTTCCAGACAGGCACAAATAACATACGCATGTGCATATGTACAAACAGTGAAGTGCTGTTTGCTTCCAACGTAGCTCTCTTTGTATCTGCTCTGCCACTGCAGGCAGATGGCCACAGCTTCCTGCCCTTGGCCTGCTCACACACCAGTCATCAGACATCATCCACCGTGTCTCTCAAACTCCAGGACATGCAATCAAGCTCTCCAAGTACACTCCCTGAAGCCCCTCTCAGGTCTGAGGAGCAGTAAAGCAGAAACTTCTATCTCGTTTAAGCTTCTATTTCTGGAGTCTCTGCTACTTGCTTCATTGTCATAGACGTAGGTATAGATCCAAAATGGGGCAGCAGAGATATTTTGTTTCACCCTCAAAGTACTGGTGAACAGTCCCAAATTTGAAGATTTTACATAAACCTCCAGATTTCTGAAATTTTGAAAGATTTGCCAACACAGAGCCTGCACTCATCCTTTACAATATTTGGCTAGAGCTGAGCAATGGTTGCCCCTTTAGTGAGACCCTCCAGGGCCCCATGTTCCCAGCACTCCCTGTTGTCCCAGGCATGTTTATTATTATGCCAGCATTGTAGTATTTCTTCTACCCACCTGGTTCTTCCACTGGTGTCCATTTGAGTTTGTGAACAGAGCAGGGCAAACTTGTAAAGCCTTCAGAATATCCTACTACTACTTTCAAACTTTTTCCTCTGATTTTACCTTCTCTTCCCTCCCTCCAAATCCAGGAAGTTAGTGTTTTCTTACTGTCCCAAGTTCTACTTTCCTGGAAGAAAGAAATGGGATCATCTCATTCACACTAAATTGTTAGTGATTTAATAAGTCCTTTGGGGGAAAAAATGGGAAAGAGTTGTTTACCCTTTCCAAATGGTAAAATTCCAGCCATTTTGGCAGTTGGATAAATGAGACATTTGGGGGTTGTAGATTCTTCTCTAAGACCCTTCAGACCCAATCTTGTGGACAATTGTTCCTTCTCTACTGTATGTCAGCCAGATATAATCTTTGCCAAAATGATCAGAACAGCTGTTCCTTTTTGCTTCTCAGGCTAGTGGCTTGCCAGGGAATCCCTGCCCTAGTTGGGTTCTTCCTGGGATAAATATTTATATAATTCGTTTCTCTTCTGGGATGGGGTGCACTGTGTGTTTTAGCCTACCAGAATTTTAATGTGTGCTAACAGTGCAGTGAGAAAAGAAAGAAAGAAGGGAAGGAAGGAAGGAAGGGAGGTAGGGAGGGCGGGAGGAAGGGGAAAGAAAGGGAGAAAGGAAGCAAGAGAGGGAGGGAGGGAGAGAAAGAAAGAAAAGAAAACTTGAACATAAACTTAGCCACATACATAGATAGAGAAAGCACAGGAAGTCACTGCATTGTGCTCTGAAATCTTAACTCACACGTGGGGATTTGTACAGACCATTCTGGGAGTCCACATTCTGCGAAGAATGCTGACAAGTCAAGAGCACTCTGAGAAAAGAAACTGGGAGAGGGGAGAGGTTGGAAACAAACCAACAGTAAGAGAAGACTAAGGAAGGACTTAGTGGCCACCTTCAAAAGTTTGAAAGGCTGTCACCAAGGGGAGGAACCACGTGGATTAAGTCCTTGTTGTGCCAAATAACAAACTAAGACCAATGGAGAGAAGTGAAGAGTTGGGAGTGGGAAGAGACTTTGGCTCGGGAAATAAATTTAACAGCTACTAGATAGAGATTGGAGAAAAATGACTTTCCCTTTCACTAAAAATATCCTGCGAGAGGCTGTTTGACCATCTGTTTGGAATGCTATAGAAAGAATTCTTACCCTGGTTGGTGGCCTGATTTGATTTTTGTTGGGACTCTTCAGACCAAATTCCACATTTATATGAATTCTCCTTGCATATCCTAGAGAATATATAATGCATAAATGCAGGGTAACATCTCCACCTACTCCATTTGAACTTCAGTATAATCGTTTAGGTCTAATTACATCAATGTTCTCTTTCAGACCCAGTGATCTGTATGACTAAAGTCAGTGATTTCTGCAGCTTTGTCTCTATGCTCTTGGATGTGCACACTTTGTATTCTTTGTTGTCAGTAAGCATGTGAAATAGATTTTCACTCCATGGGTTTTTCCTAATTGCTCTTGCAAAGAAAATGATGTGGCCAATTGTTTATTCCATGGATAGCCTTTTTCTGTCTCCAGAATATGGCCAACATATCTATGACTCACATTCACAGGACAGAAGGATTGTTCTGGCTTATGCTTTTACTTCTTTTGGCCAATTGGAGAGTTATTTATAAACATTTATTGATTTGGATTCATAAACCAAAGTGGAAAAAAAAAAATCTTGCTGTGCTGGTTGCTATGGTAACTAGCATTTCACACATGTATCCGCCAAACAGTGATGGCTCAGAACAGAAACTAAAAGCCTACCTGTAGCTTCTGACTGCATATTTACTTCTTTTGTATTTTTAACTGAAAATCCAAGATTTCTCCCACCAGTGCCAAGTGATAGCATTGTATTGAAGCAAAAAAAAAAAAATAGTTCTTCATTTATTCCTAGGGTGATTCCTATACTTCTCTTGGGGGCATTTTCCAAACAGACGTGATTACTAATCAATTTTGATTGTCAAGAATTAAAGAGATTCCATCACAAGTTCAGCTCTCTGCCATGTGTTGAGGGTGATGTGGAAGAAATTTGGGTTCTATTCTTTATATTCAAGGAACTTATATTCTAGCTGGAATCCAGGAGAACAAACATAAAGCAGCAAGCAGGTGACACAAGGAAAAATGCAGTTAAGTGCTAAACTACACAACACAGAAGATAATAGAAGCAAAGCATGCTGGGAGGAGCACAGGCTACAGAAAGACAGAACGTGTTTGAACTGTGCAGCCTTGAGTAAATCGCTTCAATGTTTTTGTAAATTTGTTCCTATTTTTTGTAACCTACTAGAATGAGAACCATATCAACCCATACAGTTGTTTTAAGGATTAAATAAGAGAATTATGTAAAGTGCCTAGAATAATGTCAGGCCCATAGCAAGCATTCAATTCATGGAAATTATTATTTTGTGTGTTGGGATAATTTTTTTTAGATTATAAATTATGTCTTGTTTTTGCTGGAAAAAGATCTTGGTTTTATGGGAGACTGAAGCTTCTACAATTTTTTGTCCCTATTTTAAAAACATAATAAAGATGTATGAATATAAAATCAGTAGAATGAAACACTGCAAATTCAAGACTTAAGAAGCTGACAAAAATCTAAAAATATAACGCATTATTTCATTATTTAATTGCATAACACATCTCTCTAATATTTCTTCCTACACATTCTGACTGTGTACTCTTTGACTGCCTCTTCATATGACATTGATTTTGTAACATTTTCTATGAAGCAAATAGAGAATTCAGTCATTCTTCTAGCAGAGTTCATTGAAATTTGCTTTTTGTTATTGACATTTGGGATGTATAAAACATGTGACTTCACATACAGATATACTTGCTATTTATAGTACTGCTACAGGCTTATGACTTACAAACACAGAAATTCTGATAAATTCTATTTCATGTGATTGCCATAATATAAGAAAAAAAATAGTGCATGCATAATTTTACATACTGCATCATAGATTATATTCCAGAAAGAACTTCTGTTTTGACTAGGCATCCATGAGAATCAAATATTTGGCTTACGTTTTTCTACATTTGGTGATTGGAAGATTTTTCCACAGACAACCTTCCAGCTCCATACATCTCAAACCTTGTTTCTTTTCTACCACGTATGTATTTCTGGTTCCAGGAAAAAGACATGCATACCTTAATTAACCTCTGAACCTGCCCAGGGCATCAGCAGAACAGGCAGTAGGAGGATTCCTAGGAGTCCTTCCTATACCAGAATGGACAGCAGTAACATAACAATATATGAAAGTAAATGCCTACCACATAAACATATTCTGCTAAATCTAAGCTAAATGTTTTTCCAACTTAATTTTCCCGAGGTTGGATCCTTAAAATGCCCATGGCCAGCCATCACTACTCAGCACTGGGAGGAAGAGAGAGTTGTCCTGCCAACTGTAGTTAGAATATCTTATTTTTGCTAATTTTGCACCAACCACATGAATACATCATTAGGGCTCCTCCCAGGGCCTTGGAAGGGGCCGATGCATGTGAAGGCCCTGAAGATTAAGCTTCATTACCTCATGCAAATGCTTTCAGTTCTTTCTGCTTTTGGGCAAAGGCATTTTACTCTACGTGTGAGAAAGAATATGAGCAAGGGCTCTGAAGAAGTATAGGGAACTTAAAGGTCCTGGATGGCTAGTCAGGAGCAGTGTCCTTGTCAATAATACTCGATGATACCCAACTCTGGAGGGCCTTACAGGGCAGGCAGAGAAAGGCCTGAGAGGCTCTTGGCAGGAGAGGGTCAAAATGAAAGCAGTTTGAAATATGAGTTTGAATGAATGCCTACCAAGCCTCAGGTATTTTCAAAGTCCCATAGAAAAACATACAGATCTCATCAAGAGGCAGAACTCAATATGGCAAAAGGACCATAATAGATATTAATTATCTAATTGTCTAGATAGTAAGACTAGGGAAGCCTATTCTCTGAGATGGATCTGAACCACAGACCATTTGATTGAAATGCCCTTAGGATGGTCCCCTGTAGAACAATCTATGAGGCTTCAAACACAGGGGGATTATAGAAAAAAGAAACTGTGGCTAGCAGTTCCATCGAGACCCTGACTGCACTGGAATTTTAAATCAACATCTTGACTTGTCCTCAGAAGTCAAGATGCGAATGGCAGGGGTCAGGGAGGAACCTGGCTTTCATGGCCAGGCAGGTCCACGTTTGCCGATCAGTGTCTCCCAGCCGTCATCAAGAACATCCCAATCTGTGTGCTGCATGACTGTATTGTCCCCTGAGGGGTATAGACAGTGACCAGAGGAGAAACAGCATTAGCTACGGAGCGCCTATTTACAATGGCAGACAGGAAAGAAATAAGAAATGGGCCCACAAAAAGGGGACAGAATTAACCAGAACATCTGGCTGAAATCTGGCTGAAAAGACCTTGTATTAATAATAAGAAAGACAGGGCAGCAGGGCATAGAATCACATTGCTTTGAACATGGAATGAGAGATGATAGCTGTATTTTGTGCCCTAGGTCAGTGAAGGTGAATATATGTATTTTATATGTTGGGCCAATATGTTTGGATTTTAAGTTGCTTACTTATTTATTCAGTAACTATTGTGATTGAGTGTCTATGCGTGAGTGACCATAAACACTATCCTTAGCTAGGGAAAAGGCAATCAGTGTTCAAGACAGACAGGTTCCCATGGAGCTCACATTCTAGTCATAAGGAGAGGGGAAATAAAAAAAAATTACAAAGCACAATAACATCAGATACTAAGTCATTAGAAATATATAAAAGAGGTAATTGAATAGAGTCAGAGTCACGGGAGGAAGGGGCGCAGCTATTTTACCTCCATGACCAGGAAAGTCTCCTAGGGAATAGGGTGCACGGGCTGGAAGGTAAGGAGGAGTCTGCCACGCAAACACTGGGGGGCAGAGCATGTTTGGCCGAGAGAGCACCGAGGACAAGATCCCTGAGGCTGGAGGAACAGGAAGAAGAGCAGAGTGGCCAAGCAGAGTGGAAAGGGAAGGGGTGGTTACAGGATGAAGGTGCAGAGGTGGGCAGGGGCCGTCACATGATTTACGGCCTGGAAGTCATGGTAAGGGCTGTGCGTTTTAGTCTCCGTGCAATGGGGAACCCCTGAAGGGCTCTGAGCACTGGAGTGACATGGTCTGATTGATGCTTTCAGAGATGATTCTGGCTACGAGGCGGGAATGGACTGCAGGAGTTGATAGTGAGAGCAGGACGACAGTTACAATGGGGCTTCTGGAGCCACCCAGTCACCCTATGAGAGTGACTTGGCCTGGGGCGGTGTGGTAGAGTGGTCGCACGAATGGCCCCAATTAATGGCCTTCCAGTATCCAAGCCCTTTGGTTTCTAATTTGCAGTCCCCTCCCATCCTGACTCTGGGCTTCTCACAATGTAATACGGGCAGAGGCTTGCAAAGGGCCTGCGCACTCCCTGGCCCTGTCGGTCCGGTTTGCTCTGCTGCGTGAGGACAGGCCCGGCTGCAGGAGCAGAGACCGCGTGGAGCAGAGCTGAAGCCTAGCTCAGAAGACATATCCAGACAAACCAAGGATGGGTGAAAAATAATAACTGGCTCAGTGCTAAACAACTGATAGAAATGATATGGAAAGAAAAGTTTGGATCTGGAATACAGTTCTGAATTAGAGAAGGCAGAACTGCTGACTATTAGAATAGTTATCTACCCTCAAGCATGTGTCATTAGAGGTATCAACATGATCTGAATCTAACAAAAAAGCATATATCCTATGATCCTAATAAACAGCACATTTTTAGTCACATTTTTAGTGTTTCCACCAGTTCTGGAAGTCCAGGTCAAAGCAGAACCAAGAACGCCATGTCATGCTAAAGGGTAGTAGTGTGGAGACTTGGGACAAACCAAAACTTTCATAATGGAGCAAATCTCTGAGGACTCGAGAGGGCAGGAGGCATAAAAGGGGAGAAGCGCAGACAAGGGTGCAGTTTCTCTAAAGGAGAGCACAGTGTTGAGATAGACGTGTCCTTCAAATTTTCGATTCATAGAAATTTGACTATGGTTCCAAGGAAGAGGTTTGGATCCAATATTGTCCCAAGTAAAAGTTATCTGAGAAAATGAAGAAATTGACCAAAAGACCTAGAAGTTGGGACTGAACTTTATCTGTTGCTATGAAAGCCTAGGAAAAATTATATTTTGGGATTCAGCCTGATCAAATCTTCCTGGCTCAGTACGTGCCAGCAAAGTAGCCTAATGGGTGGATGTTGGATTAAAAGTAAGAAAAATTCTTGGCTCTATGACCTGTTTGTCCAGGGAAATACTTAGCTTCATCTGTGTCTCACAGCAAGTTCCCCAGAACTCGACTGTGAGACAGACACGTTCTTGCAGGAAGTTTGTCGGAAATTGCTCTCAGAAACAACAGCTATGAGGGAAGGGAAGAAAGCCAGATGGGGCAGAAGGAGAAATTGAACTTGCAGTGAAGTTGTAATAAAGCCTTCAGTCAATTCCATGGAAAGATCTGAAGCTTGGATGGTTCTTCAAAGGTGTCCCTCACTGAGGCAAGGGGCCTCGTACACACTCCAGACTACCAAGGCGGCGGGTGCAGGCTGTCTGCGGAGAGGAGAGTAACCTTGGTGACATGGCTCCCTTCTGCAGGAGCAATGACTGGTGAGGAGCTCAGGTGTGAGCCCTCGGCAGGCAACACGCCCAGCACCTGGGGAACAAGCGCTTCAGCCCCCGAGGGGGAATCTGGACCCTAACAACAGTGTCTACTACAGTCTGTCAAGCAAAGACACCCATGTTTTCCTCCCCCACTCAGTGAGCGGGAAGATACGGAAATTGATTCAGGTGGGACCATGGACAATACCTTTTTATGATCATGACGAGGTTAATGCCACACCACAGTCAGTTGAGAAACTGAGAAGGGAGAAGGAAAAGGCAGAAAATATTATAAACTTTGCTATGTGAGGGGTGAAGGAGAAAAGCTGGTAGCAACCACAGAAGAAAGAAGGGATGCAGAGAATATTTTTTTAATAATGGGAGAGATTTTGAGCATGCCAATAGATGAGGGAACAGTAAAATAAAGATACTAAAAAATACTGAAGAGAAAAAAAAATAATTGAGAAGACAAGTACCAAAAAAGAGAGACAGTTTAGAATTGAGAATTCATGTAGAGATGAGCCTTAGAGGGGGACAGAGAAACAATTTTCTCAGGGGGGAAAGGAGAGACGGCTGCAGGGGTGGTTGGAGGGGGGAAAGGCGAAGGAATTTATAGCAGCCACACAGTAAGTAGTCGTTACTATTCTCGTGCAGTGGGTCTTCTGCTTACAGTGTCAGGCTCAGAATAGAGTCAGGATTCGAGGTAAGATGGGATGCTCTGAAGTCACCTCCCCACCTCCGGGGAGAAGGGTAAGTTTGCTGGGCAAGGACGAGAAAACCAGAAGAGGATAGAAATGATGTGGTGGTCATGGAGCCAGCCCTGATTCAGTCCTTGGTGTAGGTTTTACTTTTGGTGTGGGTTTTTTTTTCCCCCAGTAGCATATTTCACCTCCGGGACAGGAGTGGAAGACATGAATCGTTGTGCCGATCCCAGGCAAGGGTCAGATCGGATTGGCTGATGCGATGGCATCACAGGGAAGAGAAATCTGCGGGTGGTGGCAAGAGCTTGCTTAAAGTATTTGAGCAAGTCTAAGGGGTCAGGGCCCAGCCAGAAGTGGAGCTGGTCAGCTTGGATAACCAGAAGGGGAGGGGATGAGGAGAGTTCAGTGGAAGTGAAAGACGGAGCTTTGGAGTGGTGGCCCTAGAAGGCGGCTCCTGCAGTGAGGTGAAGATACCTCCCTCTCCTGTTGGGAATTCCATCTCCAGCCTAGTCAGCCAGCAATGATCTTGGGGTTCAAGTCTTCCTGGTCTTGCTGGCTCTCCTGCCTAAGAAGCCAGTAGCTACCCTGACCCTTCAGGCCTTGTGTCTGACAGTCACATCTCTAACACCCTCTGACCCTCAGGTCTCAGTGATCCTTTGATCTCTCCTTAACCTTGGGCTCTGACACTCTCTGTTGTCAGACCCATGAGAAGGATACTTATCAGACCTTTGTAGATCATGGCGGGAAAGCCTGGGCTCACTGCTGGGAAGACTAGTCCTTCCTCTGTGGGCTTGTCTTCTATCGTCTCTCAAAACCAGACCCTTTTCTTCCTAGTTATAAGACAAGGAGAAAATGCTCGATGGCAGAATTGATTTTATACCAAGACAAAAGTTGTGTGTGCTGAATAAATGCTTTCCATATGGAATGTGCCCATGTGCAACAACAAGGAGTTTGTGTTTAAATAAACTCGGAGACACAGATGTACAAAAACAAGACTTATGTTTCATACCGCATGTACACATATACCTAAATATCCTATTAAGAATTCATTTGTGATTGTGAAATACTTCTGTTCTGTGGGATCGCACAGACTCTAAATAGTCTTTATTTAAATGACATGAAACAAGGTAACAGGAGAACCGCTGTGGTTTTTTGGGGACAACAGTAGAAACCAGAGATGGACGAGGTCATTCAGGTCATTCTACACTGTAAGTTCCTTGGGAGAGAAGCTCTGCCCTGTCCCCTGCGTTCGCTTACACTGTCCCCAGGTCAGTTTCAGCAGATGCAAGAAGTCAGGCTGCCGCCATGTCCTCAGGATTTTGCTCTTTTTGGAGTTGATTAAGATCTCTGGACTTGTTTGCACTCTGACTTAATTTTGTCCCTGCCTCTTGGATATATCATCTTACGAAATTCCTGAGCATATCTCCTGCTTACTATTAACCGGATTTCAAAATGCCCTCACGAAATGAGGGCGAGGGAGCACCCTTCCTTGTAAGGAAGTTTTGACCAAATGACCCCCCCGCAACCCACCATTGACCTAAGCCACAAAGCATCACAGAGTCCTTCCCCCTTGCCTTGAGGACCCATAAAGACAGCATCCCGGGCCTCATAAAAGAGTAGGTAGCTTGACAAGGAGATGCCATAAATAAGTAATTCCCTCCCAGGTCCAATTTCTTTTGTTTAGTTTCAGTGTCCAAATACCACCTTGTTTTATTAATGCAGGTGTCTCATTTCCATTCTCAGTTTCAAAGCTGATGGAATAAAAAAAAAAAAAAACAAGAAAACAAAACAAACCCTGCGTTTGTTAATAGGCCAAAGTCCATCAATGTCCTCATGAAAAGTTTGTTAATTTGCGTTGTTAAAGAAAAAGTCCTATTGGCATTTTCTCTGACTGATTGTTTAGGGTACACATCTTCCTATGCTAAATTGTTGTCTTGGTATTGTCTTACACTGAGAAACTGTGGCTGATTTTATGTAAACTGGACTCTATCATTCTGTATGATGTAAGGGAAAATTGCCTCTCATTCTCAGGGATGGATCATTAAAATGAGCCCCGGACAGGCCTGGGTGACAGTGGAGGGGCTCAAGGATGAATGTGCGTAAGCAAGTGCCAAGGTGGAAGTTAGTTAGCCAAGGACCTGGAAGAGACCCGTGGAGACTCTTAACTGCAAGGAACCTTAGAGACGGTCTGGTGCAAGCTCCTCCTACAGGCAAGGAAACTGAGGTCCAGCCGTTCAAATAACTTCTCCAACACTAGCATGAATGAGTGGCAAAGACAAGAGTAAAACCCAGTCCTCCTGACCCCCAGGCCAACATTCTACAACCTGAGGCTCTTAAACAGAACCACCCAAGCCTGGGAGATGTATCTGTTCATGTGCCAGGAAATACCCCAAGTGATAGCATAAATATGCCATTTCTTCCTAAATCTTGATTATCACCTTAAGGTGAGTAAGTTAAACACTTTTTTTATTTAAAAACAAACATATATTTACCATGCAGGGGAAAACCAAATTCACATGATTTTAAAAGAGGACACAAATCTCAAAGGACGTTTATGCTTGGGGCAGCAGGCTGACTGACTGTCCTGGGGTATGTGTCGCTACTCACTGCTCAGGGTATGTCACAGACCAGTTTGACAAGCACAGCTTTACCCCACACTGCCTCCAACGCCCAAGAAATCCCTCTGAGAACCACTCTGGCTAATTTCTTTCTGTCCTATTTTTTGTTGCCTATCGCTACATAAGCAAGCACAAGTGACTCAAACCCACACGCATCTACTTTGTTTCCTTCCTCTTGGGTAGAGGGAGTGGGAAATGGCCTCTCACTTGACATGTTGAGATTTGAATCATTTTTATGCCTTTTCATCCATATTCTTTGTGTACAGTAGGTCCAAAGCAAGACTAATTTTTCCAATTTAATGATACCAAACCTGAGAAGGAATAACTTGTACACTTTAAAGAAAACCCTCTTTTCACTTAATTCTACATAGTGCTTTTTGTTAGTTGTCATAACAAAGATGTTACTCAAATCCATATTTGTTTTTCTTCATCTCAATTTACTATTGCTCCCACGTTTTAAAGAGTAAATACTGTTTTTCTCTCCTTCACTTAATTCACATCCTGTCCTACAAAAGGAGCTGCTCTTAGAATTTGGTAAAAGCACCTTTGGTATGAAGCATGTGCTTCTGAAAGTATAAACTGAAAGAGTGTTTGAAGACTTTTTGTGCCCTTTACTATCTGTCTTTAGATTTGGTCAGAACGACAACTAGAATTATTTCAACAGGTATTCCTGATGCACTTCTGTCCAGAGAAGCAGACTACAAAAATGTATCCGTAGAGGTCCTTTTCACTAGTTACCTTGCGGTGCATTGCATTGATGGCTCCAATTCTTCACCCCTTCTTTTTTTAAATTTTTTTATTTCAGCATATTATGGGGGTACAAATGTTTAGGTTTATGTTACATATACTGCCTTTGCTCTACTCGAGTCAGGGCTTCAAGCGTATCTATCCCCCAGACGGTGTGCACCACACCCATTAGGTGTGTATATACCCACCCTCTCCTCCCCACTCCCGTCTGCGGGACACCCGATGAATGCTATTACTATATGTGCATTTAAGTGTTGATCAGTTCAAACCAATTTGATGGCGAGTACATGTGGTGCTTGTTTTTCCATTCTTGTGATACTTCACTTAGTAGAATGGGTTCCAGCTCTATCCAGGATAATACAAGAGGTGCTATACCACCGTTGTTTCTTGTAGCTGAGTAGAACTCCATGGTACACATATACTACATTTTATTAATCCACTCATGTATTGATAGGCACTTAGGTTGTTTCCACATCTTTGCAATTGTCTTCGCCCCTTCTTGTAGCCCTGTACTTATCTATGTGACTTAATAGCTCCTCCTATCAAGTGGCAGGACATACTTCCCTGTTGTTTGATTAAGACTTCAGTCATGCGATTTGCTTTGGTTAATGGGATCTTAACAGATATGGCATGAGCAGAAGCTCACAAGGTGCTTGCATGTATCTGTCTGCCCTCCTGAGTCTCTGCCATTACCATGAGAAGAACATGCTCAAGCTAGCCTGCTAGAACTCAGAGGAGGATGAGAGACAGATGGAGCAGAGCCACCCTCAGTTAGCTCAAGATATCTGGGTGACTCCTGCCCAAACCAGTAGCTATTTGTTTTATCTGAAAACTTTGAAGATACCATTCTACTGTTCTTGGCCTCCACTGTTCTCTTAAAAAAAATCAACTGCCACTCTTATTGTTTCCCCTTGGCTGCTTGAAAGATTATTTTCTATGTGCTATTTTTCAGCAGTCTCACTCTGATGTGCTTGGATATGTTTTTTTAAAAAATATTATCTTTCCTGAGGTTTTTAGTGTTTCTTACATATATGGCTTGATATCTTTCAGGGTTTTAAAAAAATTCTCTGCTATTATCTCCTCCTATATTGCTTCTGCCCCATCATCTCTCTCTTCTACTCTTCCAAGACTCCGGTGACACATATGTTGAACTTTTCACTGTATGTTCTATGTCTATTACACTCTTTAGTGTTTTCTACTTTTTGTTACTGCTATTACTCTGGGATTCAGTAAAGATATTTTCTTTTGCGTCATCTTCAACTTAATTCTCTTTTCATCTGAGTCTAATCTATTAATGAACCCATCCCTTGCTTCTTAATTTTGGCTATTTTATTTTTTACTTCTAAAATTACAGTTTGATTCTTTTTATGTCTTCCAGTCATCTGTCAAAATTCTCATCTGCTTTTTAAAAGTTTCCTAAACATTTTAAACCTTATCTCATATTCCTACTCGGTATGTTTATTTCTATTTTTTATTACTTCTCTTGTTTTGTTTTGCTTTTTGCCATGTTATGTTGTCTCATGTAACTAGTTAATTTTTATTGTGCATGGGACATTACATGTGACAGATGGCAAAGCTAATTTTAGGTTCTCGATGATGTTCTCTTCCTCCAGAAAGATTTATATTTGCTTCTAACAGGCTAGGCTAGGGCATTAACAATCTCAAATCACCTTAATCTAATCAAAGATTGAGATGATTAAGAACTGGTCTATGCCTGGGTCCTCCTTTCTCCTAAGATATAGTTCTATAGGGTCCTAGCCCAAAGCCTAGGGGAAAGTTAGCAGGGCATTCCCCATCTTTGGCAGGCCATGATCTCCATATTTTGTCCACCAAGATTCATAAATCAGTGGAGAGCTTTTCTCAGATTCTTTGCTTCCTCTTCTAAAATTAACAGCTATCTCCAAGAGAAAGCAGCCACAAATACTGAGCCCAGCTCTCTAGGTTCTGTTTCTCTTCTAGATTTTAGCCCTATAATTCTTCAATGCCTTGGCAGCTAACAGATTTTTTTCCCTTATATTCTCTGTTTGTTCTCAGTGGGAGAGAAGAAAAATTATCTCAGAAGGAATAATGAGATGCATCAGAAATGTTAGAAACCAAAAGACAATGGAAAGACGTTTTTTAAGTAATGAAAGAAAATAACTGCTAACCTAAAGCTTTACATCTGCCAAAAAAAAAATTGTTTCAAAAGTAAAGATGAAATTAATACATTTCTAGATGACACAAATGGAGAGAATTTGTCAACAGTAAACCCATAATAAAAGAAATACTAAAAGAATTTCTTTAAATGGAAGGAAAATGATCAGATGTGGATACATATGAATGCAGGAAGAAATGAAAAGCAACTGAAGTAGGATAATGTGGGTAAATCTATGTAAATATTGACCATGCAAAACTAATAACATTTTATAGGCTCAAATATATATAGAATTAAAATATACGACTACATAATGCAAAAGGCAGAGGGGATAAAGGAAGTTAAAGTGCTCAGAAGTCCTATCATTTTCTATAAAGAAGTAAAAATACTATTTTATATTGACTCCAATGAATCAAGGGTGCATTCTGTAATCTCAAGAATAACCCCTAGGAAAAGAATATAGAACTAACATACTTATGAGTAGTAACGGTGGTGGTGGAAAATAGAAAGATAAAAGAAATACTTGATGAGTGCAAAAGAATGAAAGAAAGGAAAGAGTGGGGACCACAGAACAGATATAGGACAAATAAAAGATAAGTAATGAATTGTAAATACAACCCAAATATATCTGTATCTGGAATCACATTAAATGTAAACAGACTAAATACTCAGTTAAAAATATTGTCAAGAAGATCAGCAGCTGCAACCCTAGAAAGATGGCGGAGCAAGAGGAAAGGAAAAAAAATCCCTTTGGTTCCAGAAAATCTCCTGAAAAAGAGGAAGGCTTACCAAGCCCTCAAAGCCACCCAGGCAAAGCAAGCACTTTTGGCAAAGAAAGAGCAGAGGAAAGGAAAAGGACCCAGGTTTAAGCGACGGGAATCATTTTTACATGATTCCTGGCAGCAGCAACGCAACACGGTGCGTCTCAGACGACTAGAAGTGAAACCTCATGCCTTGGAATTGCCAGATAAACATTCCTTGGCCTTTGTTGTACGCATCCAAAGGATTAATGGAGTGAGTTCACTGGTGCAAAAGACCATCGCAAGACTTCGCCTAAAGAAAATTTTCAGTAGCGTCTTTGTTAGAGTCACCCCGCAAAGCCTAAAATTGCTGCATATGGTGGAACCTTATGTGACCTGGGGATTTCCAAATCTGAAGTCTGTCCGTGAACTCATCTTGAAACGTGGACAAGCCAAGGTTAAGAATAAGACCATCCCTCTGACAGATAACACAGTGATCGAAGAGCACCTAGGGTAGTTTGGTGTCATTTGCTTGGAAGACCTCATTCATGAAATTGCCTTCCCGGGGAAGCATTTCCAGGAGATCTCATGGTTCTTGCATCCTTTCCAACTCTCAGTGGCCCATCCATGCTACCAAGAATAAAGTGGGCTTCCTCAAGGGAATGGGCTCACCTGGCTATCATCACAGTCCAGTTCCAAGGAAAAATTCCAGTGTTTTCCACTTTGGCTGCTGCCACCTCTGAAATCACATGCCATGGAGAAAGGAGTCCTGCTTTGTCAGATCTTGCTTTGTCAGATCTTCTATCCTGCAGTTAAACATTGGTGAATGAATGACTCAAGCATGTGTATGAGGATTCTTAAGACTCCTGCAACAGTGGACCAAGCCCCGGTGCATACTTGAATCTGGGTATTCCCAGGGCTTTGTTTTGAAGATTTGAAATACAATTAGAAAGGAGAATGCAAAACCAAGTGCTCAGTTGTTTCTTTGAATCCATGTTCCAAGTTTTCAGTGATGGCTTTGAGAACTCTCAGACTTGGCTGGCTCTAATTGCATCTGGTGGCTTTTGTATCCTAGTCTGCAACTGGTTTAGTCCCTTTCTCTAGTTCAGGATTTGAGGATGAAGGACCACTTTGACCGGTACATGCATATACTCAAAATTTTGCTTACAATTTTAGGGTGTTCATAGACTCTTCTCCCCATGGACCATAGCATTTCCTGTGAGGAAGTCCTGCTTTTCCCAGGATTGGTCACCCAAGCCCTGATCTTGCTAGTCTCTGGTTCCATTATCTTGTGGAAGACCAAAGCTGACCAAGATAGCTTTTCCCCTTCACAGTGGCAGACTGTGTTGCCCCTGCACCTTGAAGTCTGGGAAATGCCTCCCATTCCTCCCCCTCCTCCTAGGGCTCAGGATGGAATTTCCTGGTTTCTGTGATGATCATCTTAAAACCAAGATCAGGAAGGAATGAACCATTTTCTTGGTTTGGCATGGATGAACTTAGTGGTATTTGGCTTTTTGGGCATCTGGCAGGCAGCTTAATTGACCTTTATCTTGCATATTCGGGACTCCAGAAGTATTGCCCTTTGTCCTGGTGGTAATGTAGACATCGGCAACAGGCTTTCTGAGGATGTTCACCTTAAAGAAGTCAGTCTGATACTCCTTGTGTTTTTTCATCAGTGTCCACTTCTAAGCGGGCCTTCACTTCGTTGCCTCAATTGGCAAAGATGTGCCAGGCCTAGGTTAAGTTTGGAAATGGGCTTGACCATTGTGTTCCTGGTCCTTTCAGTTCAGCTTTGCTGCAATTTTGGCTCATGGGGCCCTCAAATATAGCTGTGAAATTGAGTTAGAGGTATAACAGTGCCTGAAATGTGCCAGGTTATGAGGCAATTAATTAGGTTGGTTGGCTCCAGAGTTAACCTGCCAGCAATAGATGTTATAGATGTTACTCTTATGTTTTAAAGCATTGTGAAATCAGATTACTTTAAAATGATGTATCACAAAGTCATGAGAAAAAAGCTGTTGTGAGAATGGAAACTCAGGGCTTAAATTCCAGCTGTCTTATATAAATATGGGAACAGTATTTCCATTCTTGCCTGTGAAATGGAGATAATACCCTCTAGCATGTGTGCCTCATGTCGTGGTTAAAAGGTTTGAGCAAAATAAGAGTTTGTAATTTATAATTCTATATAAATAAAAGGTTATCACACACAAAAAAATATTGTCAAACTGGATCAAAATAAATTTAATCCAACTATATGCTACTTTTAAGAGACATACTTTAAATATAAGAACCACAATGGGGCCAGGTGCAGTGGTTCATGCCTTTAACCCTAGCACTTTGGGAGGCTGAGGCTGGAGGATCCCTTGAGGCCAGGAGTTGGAGACTGGCCTGGGTAATAGTGAGATCCCATCTCTACAAAATATTAAAAAACTAGTCAGGCATGATGGTGTGCATCTGTAGTCTCAGCTACTGAAGAGGCTGAGTCAGGAGGATCACTTCAGCCCAGGAGTTTGAGGTTGCAGTGAGCTATGATGATGCCACTACACTCTAGCCCCTATGCAACAGAGCAAGAGCAAGATCCTGTCTCAAAAAAAAAAAAAAAAGAACAAAGATGGAAAAAGAGATAGCATAAAAACACTAAGAAAAAGAAAGCTGGTATAGTTATACCAACATCTGGCAAAGTAGACATTAAGGGTAAGAAATATTAATAAAGATAAAGAGAGACAAAAGATATATAATAATTGTAAATTTTTATGTACTTAATAACAAGGTTTTAGAATACATAAAGAAAAATTTGACAGACATTAAGGAAAAATAGACAAATCCACAATCATAGTGGGAATATTTAACTGCCCCTCTCAGTAGCTGAATGATCAAGCAGGAAATAAATCAGTAAGGATATAGAAGACCTGAACAACATGAGTGAAAAACTTGAATCATTTAGGATATACAGAACATTACATCTAACAACAGCAGAATACAGATTGAAATGTATATAAAACAGCTATCAAAATTGACCATATGCTGGTCCATAAAGCAGCTCTCACCAAAATTCAGAGATTTTAATAATTCAGGACATATTTTCTGACCACAGTGGAATTAAGCTAAAAATTAATAATAAAAATATAATTTTAAAAATCTCAAGTATTTGGAAATTAAACAATAAATTTCTATTCTAAGAATACAAAGTTGGTTCAAAATTTGAAAATCTATTAATATAATTCACCACATTAACAGAAAAAAAGGAAAAAAATATAGTTATCTTGATAGATGCAGAAAAAAACTTTTGAAAAAGTTTAGTAAAATTCAATATCCATTTATGATTCTTTAAAAAACATGCAGACAACAACAGAAAACCCTCTCTATATAAAGAGTAACCATAGAAAACAAACTATAGCAAATATCATACTTAATGGTAAAATAATGAACATTTCCCCTCTGAGACCAGAATAGAGACAAAGATTCCTGCTACCAATACCTCTTTAACTTTGTAGTATATTTCCTAGCCAGTGCAATAAGACAAGGGAAAAAAGGTACAAATTACCACAATAATAATCAATTTGAGCAAGAAGCATTAGCAATGTCAAAGTATCGTTCCACAAATTCATTTATTAATTACAAAAGTAAAAGAAAAGTTTACAATGGAGAAATCTGGTAAACATTATCTTAACCAAGTGATCAGAATTAACATCATCAATAATAGGTCACAACATGTGCCTCCTGTTGTGATGACTGAGAAATACATGTTATCACATAAAAATTATTCTTGCCAAGAATGTTCATCATGAATATAAGCATCAGGAATCCATCAGACAAATCCATATTATATGATATTCTGCTTAATAAATGGTCTTAAAAAATGTCAAGATTATGAAAGATAAAAATAACAGGCTATTATCCAACATATGCTGCAGGCACACCCTTAAGAGTGTGTGTGTGTGTGCGCGCGTGTGTATGAGTGGGAAGTCCCATCTAAACAAAAGACAATCCAAAAATAAGAAGCAACAGCTGCTCCAGAAGAGAAGGAATTAGTGCAAGAACCCCAGAAGTATAAAAAAAAATCAGAGTGAAAGGAAACTCCCCCAAAGGAGCACACCAGCTCTCTAGCAACGGATCCCAAGCAAAATAAAAATACTGATATGACAGATAAAGAATTCCAAATATGGATTGTAAGGAAGCTCAATGATATATAAGAGAAAATGGAGCCAGGCATGGTGTACAGCTCATGCCTATAATCCTAGCACTCTGGGAGGCCGAGGTGGGAGGATCACTTGAGGTCAGAAGTTCAAAACTGACCAGCCTGAGCAAGAGCGAGACCACATCTCTACTAAAAATAGAAAAAATTAGCCTGGTGTGGTGGCACGTGCCTGTAGTCCCAGCTACTCGGGAGGCTGAGGCAGGAGGATCACTTGAGCCCAGGAGTTTGAGGTTGCTGTGAGCTAGGCTGACACCACGGCATTCTAGCCCGGGCAACAGAGTGACACTCTGTCTAAAAAAAAAAAAAAGAAGAAGAAAGAAGGAAAAAAAAGAGAAAATGGAAAACCAACTCAAAGAAACCAGAAAAATAATTCAGGAAATGAATGAGAAAATTTACTAGAGATAGACATATTAAAAAAAAAACAAAAACAAATAGAACTTATGGAAATAAAAAAAAATACAGTGGAAAGTTTTAAGAATAGGCTAAACCAAGCAGAAGAAAGAATTTCAGAGCTTGAAGACAACTCTTTCAAATTAACACAGTCAGTCAAAAATAAAGCACAAAGGATCAATAGGAAGAAAATCTATGAGAAATATGGGATTGTGTAAAACAGCCAAATATAAGAATCACAGCATCTCAGAGGGTGAAGAAGATAAAGCAAAAGGCCTAGAAAACCTATTTGAGGGAATAATTGAGGAAAAACTTCCCTGGTCTTGCTAGAGATTCAGACATCCAGATACAAGAAGCTCAATGAACATCTGAGAGATTCATTGTAAAAAAGGGCATCACAAAGGCACATAATCATCAGTCTAGCAAAGTCAATGTGAAGGAGGACCTCCTACAAGCCATGCGGTGAAAACATCAAGAAACTTACAAAGGAAAATCCATCAGACTGACAGCAGACTTCGCAACAGAAATCTTACAAGCCAGAGAGGAATGAGGTCCTAGCTGTAGTTTCCTTAAACAGAATAACTGCCAGCCAAGAATTTGCTAGTGGGAGTATAAACAATATGGGAAAAGTTGCTTGGCAGTGTCTACTAAAGCTGAACTTATATACACACACACACACACACACACACACGTGCACACACATAGCTTATGACTCCTAGATAAATACATTAATACTCATTAGAAATGTGTTCACCAAAAAAAAAACCTGAATTCAGCAGAGACAATATATATTCCTTGCAAATACACATAGAGATTTATAAAAAACCAACATCCTTGGCCAGGTGCGGTGGCTCAAGCCTGTAATCCTAGCACTCTGGGAGGCCGAGGTGGGCGGATTGTTTGAGCTCAGGAGTTCAAGATCAGCCTGAGCAAGAGTGAGACCCTGTCTCTACTAAAAATAGAAAGAAATTATATGGACAACTAAAAATATATGTATAAAAAATTAGCTGGGAATGGTGGCGCATGCCTGTAGTCCCAGCTACTTGGGAGGCTGAGGCAGGAGGATCACTTGAGCCCAGGAGTTTGAGGTTGCTGTGAGCTAGGCTGACGCCGTGGCACTCTAGCCCAGGCAACTGAGTGAGACTCTGTCTCAAAAAAAAAAAAAAAAAAAAAAAAAAATATCAACATCCTGGGCTATAAAACAAATCTCAACAAATACCAAAAAATTAATATGAAACAGTCTCTGATCAGAATACACCAAAAATATAATTCAAGGCTGAGCGAGGTGGCTCACGCCTGCAATCCTACCACTTCAGGAGGCTGAGGTGGAAGGATTCCTTGAGGTCAGGAGTTTGAGACCAGCCTGGGCAACAGTGAGGCCCCATAATTAAAAAATTAGCTTGGTGTGGTAGCACACACCTGTAGTCACAGCTACTTGGGAGGTGGAGCCCAGAGTTTGAGATTACAATGAGCTATGATGATGCCACTGCACTGTAGCTGGAGCAACAGAGTGAAACCCTGTCTCAAGTAAAAAAAAAAAAAAATCAAAAGAAATAAAAAGAAAAACATAATTCAAGAATGAAAAGATAGCCAACCTCTCCCCTGTGTTACTGTATGTTCATCACAAAAGAGAAAAAAAGAGAAACCTTTAAATAATTCATTGGCCAAGAAGAAATCAAACATTAATTGAAAAGATGTTTTAAACTGAAAGACAGTGAGAAGACTATCATAATTTCTAGGACACAACAAAGACGGAACTTAAAGTTAAAAAAGATTAGGAGAGTATACTTAATATAAATAGAAGGAACAATATCACTTACGATTACAATTTAATGAGATAGACACAAAACCAGTCAATAATGAGTTAATTAAATTAAATTAGTATCCCTACTCTTCATGAAATATACAAAGATCCTCTTCATGAAATATACAAAGATCTTCAAATACTTATTTGTTATTGTCTTTCCCATTTTCCACAGTATTATCTAGTATGTTGTTTACATCTTGCTTGTAAATAATCCCCAATGGTTCAATGCTTACTTAGATTTACCAAAATATTATCTATTTGATTACTGTAACTTTTTGCATCCCATTTCTTTTCACATTCAATTTTCTTCTTATATAAACACAAAGCTGTATGAGTAATCTCATATTGCTTTTGTGCATGTATGTGAACATACCTTAATTTCAGCTTTAGTCTTGAATAATGGTTTAGTTAGAAATGGAATTCTATCATATTCCCCACTATTCTAATTTCTATTTTTGCTGATAAAAAGTCTGCTATTAGTCTAACTGTCATATCTTTATAGAAAATCTCCCCATAACAAGTACAGTTGACCCTTGAATAACAGGTTTGAACTGTGTGAGTCCACTTATAAGCAGATTTTTTCAATAAATATATTGGAAAATTTTTTGGAGATTTGAAAAACCTTGTAGATGAACCATGTAGCCTAGAAATATCGAAAAAATTAAGGAAAAGTGAAGTATGCCATGAATGCATAAAATATATGTAGATACTAGTCTATTTTATCATTTATCATAAAATATGCACAAATCCATTACAAAAAGTTAAAATTTATCACAACACGCACAAAATACAGACTGTACATGGCACCATTTGCAATCAAGAGAAATGAAAACAAATACAAAGATGCAGTATTAGATCATAACTATATAAAATTAACTGCAGCACATACTGTACTACTGTAATAATTTTGTAGCCACCTCCTGTTGCTATTGCAATGAGCTCAAGTGTTAGAAACATCTGTTTAAAACATTGGGTGATGCTAATCATCTCCACGAGCAGTTCATCTCTCCAGTAAATTGCATATGCAGTAAAAAGTGCTCTCTCATGGTTCTCACGTATTTTTCATCATATTTAGTGCAATACATAAACCTTGAATAGCACCATGGGACCCATACAAAGTGTCACTAGTGATGCTGAAAGAGCTCCCAAGAAGCAGAGTCATGATATGAGAAGAAAAAGTTAAATTGATTAACATATCATCACAGCTATGCCAGCAGACACGAAAACCTTGCACTTTTTGTGAAATACCTTTTTATCTCGTATCGAAAATACAGCTTTTATAGGCTTAACTATGGACTCTAACATGATGATTCAAGAAAAAGCAAAGTTGTTACATAATAAAGCAAAAAGAAGGTGAAGGCTCTGAAGCTGGAGAATTTAATGCTGGCAAAGAGTGGTTTGATAATTTTAGGAAGAGGTTTGGCTATAAAAATATCAAGATAACAGAAGCAGCTTCTGCCAACCATGAGGCAGCAGATGAATTCCCAGATGCCATTAAGAAAATCATTGAGGACAAAAGATATCTGCCTGAACAGGTTTTAATGCAGATGAAAGTGCCCTATATTGGGGGGGGGGAATGCCACAAAAGACATTTATTTAGTATTAGTAAGGAAGACAATCGAGCACCAGAATTTAAGTCAGGAAGGGATAGGCTATCTCTACTATTTTGTACAAATGCAGTAAGGTTTATGATCAGCACTGCCCTTATCTATAAAGTTGCTAACACCTAAACTTTGAAGAGAAAAGACAAACACCAGCCGCCAGTCTTCTGGTTGTACAACAAGAAGGCCTGGATAATGAAAACCCTTTTTCTGGATTGGTTCCACTGATGTTTTGTCTCTGAAGTCAGAAAGTACCTTGATAGGAAGGGACAGCCTTTTAAAATTGTTTTGATATTGCACAAGGTCCTTGGCCACCCAGAACCCCATGAGTTCAACACTGAAGATGTCAAATTGGTCTACTTGCCCCCAAACATGTCTCTAATTCAGCCTGTAGATCAAGGGGTCATAAGGACCTTAAAGACTCATTGCACTTGATTTCCTTACTCTACGGAAAGGATTGTCAACACTATGGAAGAGAAGAACCCCGATAGAACATCATGGAAGTCTGGAAGGGTTACACTACTGAAGATGCCATTGTGGTTATGGGAAAAGCCATGAAAGCCATCAAGCCCAAAACAATAAATTTCTGCTGGAGAAAACTGTGTCCAGATGTTGTGCATGACCTTACAGGGTTAACAACAGAGCCAGTCGAGAAAATCATGAAAGAGATTGTGGATATGGCAAAAAAAAAAAAAAAAAAAAAGGTGGGAGGTGAAGGATCTCAAGATATGGATCTTGGAGAAATTCAAGAGCTAATGGACATCACACAGAGGAATTAACAGAAGACAACTTGAGGGAGATGAGTGCTTCCAAGCCAGTGCCAAATAATAAGGAAGAACGTAGAAGAAACAGTGCCAGGAAACAAATTGACATTAGACAATCTGGCAGAAGGGTTCCGATTATTCAAGACTGCTTTTGAGTTCTATTATGACATGGATCCTTCTATGATACAGACACTGAAACTAAAACAAATGGTGGAAGGATTGGTACTATATAGTAACAATTTTAGAGAAATGGAGAAGTAAAAAAAGTGAGACAGAAATGACAACGTAGTTCCATAATGTTACCCCAAGTGTGCCTGCCTCTGCTGCCTCCCCTTCCACCTTCTCCACCTCTTCTGCCTCCGACACACCTGAGGCACCAAGACCAACTCTTCCTCTTTCTCTTCCTCCTCAACCCATTCAACGTGAAGATGATGAGGACGAGGACTTTTACAATGATCCACTTCCACTTAATGAATAGTAAATATATTTTCTCTTCCTTATGATTTTCTTAGTATTTTCTTTTCTCTAGCTTACTATACTGTAATGATATACATATAACACACAAAATATGTGTTAATTGTTTATTGTAACAGTAAGCCTTCCTGTCAACAGTAGACTATTAGTAGTTAAGTTTTGGGGGAGTCAAAAGTTATATGTGGATTTTTGGCTGTGTGGAGGGTCAGTGTCCCTAACCCCCATGTTGTTCAAGGGTCAACTGTATATTGAGAAAACAAAGGGATAGGGTATGAGCGGAAAATTGCTTCAGTGATCTCCCCTTGCTCTTTCAAACTTCACTCAGTGGAGCTAGTTTTTCCTTATCTCTTGGATAAAATCTAGTGAAGGCAGCATGACTTTTTTCATCATTCCCAACTAATAAAATTATCTAGATTTTTTAACAGATATTATTTCTTAGAGCAGTTTTAGGTTCACGGCAAAATATGGTACCTCCTACCTCCATTCATGCATAGCCTTCCCATTATCAACGTCCCCGACCAGAGTAGAACATTTGTTACAATTGATGAACCTACATTGCAGTTTTGTCAGAAGCTATACTCACACACCCTGCCCTTACCTGCTCCCCTTGTGGTTTATCATGCAGTCTTTTATTGCTGGGTTCCCCTCACACTGGCAGGCCTCCATCTTGGGCAGGTTCCCTCCAAGTTGGCTCCGGTGCAAGAGTCCACAGAAAACAACAGAATAAACAATAGAAACAACATATTTTCCAAGCGAAATGGAGGTGTTCCAACCACTCATCCTTCTTGTCTCACCTGGCCCCTGCAAGTGGTTACAGTCAAAGCCTTTCACCTTCACCAAGGCTTCCTGAGACTGAGTAAAAAGCTAGTCCCTGTATTTTCTCAAATTCTAGGAAATAATATGAGATCCTCCAAGTGATATTCTCAAAGCCCCTTTTAGTAGATGAGTGGACTCTGTTCCCTCACCCCCCACCCACATAAGTGTGAGAAGATGGAAAATGCCATAGCCTCGAACTATTTTTTCCTAAGAAATGCTCTTCTGGATTCTTCAACTCAAACCTTTATACCCTTAAAGTAAGTTTGGGCTAAGCGTCATGGTTTTCAGCACTTCCTTCCCGCAGCCTGCATAAGTAGTTTAGCACTTTTCTTTGTAATGAGGAAATACTAGCTCCTTAATATTTTGTCATTGGCCTTAAGTAGCTTCAGCATAAATTAAGACAGAAAGTGTTCCATTATAATATTCTGTTACATATCTTTATTTCTGTCTCTTTTTAAAAATGCCTGTTTTTCTTTGGTATGTAGTATCACTCCAGTGTGGCTGGGTGTGGATCTATTTTTATTCTAGTCATAACTTGGTGTCCATCTGTATGTCTTTCTTTGATTTGGGAAACATTTACCCATTATGTCCTCAAATATTGCCTCTCTTCAAATAATGTTCCTTCTATCTAGAAGTCCCAGTAGATATATATTGTGCCTTATGATTAAGTCCTCCATGTTTCTTAACCTCTCTTATTTTCCATTTTTGTATCTGTGGGTGTGATTTCTCCCCGATATCTTGTTTTCTCTGGGTGAATTCCTCCGCTCTATCTTCTGGCACACTATTTCTCCCTTCATCTGTATCAAATCTCCAGTTTACTTATCTATTGCATCTTAATTTTAGTTTTTTTAATTTCCTGAAGTCCTATTTGATTCCTTTTAAAATTCACTTTTTAACTCAGAGTATCCTATCTTTCAATACATTCTTTGTTCTCTTTTTTGTCTCTTTAATAATTTTAAATATACTCATAGCAGTTTTCCAATTATATCTCATATCCAGTACCTATAATACTACTCGTTTGATCTGTTGAGTAATCCTCACAGTGTTCAATTTCTTTGTGTCGTCTATAACTTTTTTTTTCTGGTAGCTCATACTCAGTTTCTTTCTCTCCCCCAGGGGTACCCATTAAATCTGAGTGTCGGGATTGTCCCTGTACAGCCTCTTTTTTTCAGTCATTCTCTTCTGCCAAGGCTCCAGAGCTTTTACTGATTGTGGACTAATTTTTATATTTATTTCTAAGCTTCAGGCTCCTTTATATTCTGGGCAATAAAAATGTGAACATCATACCTGCATGTGACATGTCTGGAGTTTTATTTTCTCCCTTATTTATATTTTCTCACACATTTACAAATATCTTTGCCTACTATTGCTCCAGGAAAATGACAACCTTCCTTTTCACTTTCTGGATTGTTGGGCAAAGTTCTTCCGGTCCCTTTTACAAAGAAGGCGAAACTTCAAAATCCCCAGCTTTAATAAGGAGCCTCATCCCAAGCTTCCCTCCTTGCACAGGTCCAAGTTCATGCATCCTGTTCCCATGGGGACATTAAAATCCTGCCCAGTTCTTACTTGGTCTGTATTTGGGTCCTATAGCCCCTTTGCACTTTACTTCTTCAGTTTCTTCTTATGCCTCTAATTTTGAATTTCTTCTCTGTTCCTGGTGCCTAGGCATTTCCCTTTCTATCAAGCTAGGCAATGTATTACATTTTATTGTTGATATTTCATGTTATTTAGTACCATACAGAAGTTAAAGTGCCAGAATCAGACTGTCTGGATTCAAATCTCAACTCTGTCACTTGTTGGCTGTGTAACCATGAGCAAGTTACTTATCCTCTTTGAGTATCAGTTTCTTTATTTGTAAAATGGGAATAATAGTAATATCCAGTTAATATGATTGCCATGAGGATTAATATATGTGGAGGGCATGGAGCAGTATATAGCATATATTAAAAGTCCCATAGTTACTAGGTATTATTATTGTGGTTATTTTCCTTTTGATCATCATCACCATTATCATCCCACGCATTCTGGTGGTGTCTATAAAAATCAAGGGCCCTTTTTAAACTGACAATGCGACAGTATATTTTCTTTTTAATCCCCAAACAATATTACCCTGTTATCTGTGATATTAAGCAAGAATCTTTCCTCCCTGGTTCATGTAGACTTAGAAGATGCAAATCAACTTTCAATTGAGTCTGTGTAAACTACATTGAAGAAGAGTGAAATTTCTAGAGGTTAATTTATATGTTTCTGAACTAATTATAAATAATTTTTGTCTTCTTTTTTTTAAATTATCTTCATAGGGCAAATAATTGAGAGAAGGCAGTTGCATATCAGTGATAGCACCAATGGTTCAACTATCAAAAACATGTTATTGGGTTGAAGACTGCTGTGCATCTCCTAGAGACAGAGGTCCTCAGGAGTGAGGTCTTAGCAAGAATGAACACAGTAGAGCACAATGAGGGAGGCTTTGTAGTAGTCTAATGAATGAATCCTTGACATTCTCTGATCTCTGACATGACAGGCATATGGTGTTTATCAATAAATAAAAAGGATATAATTACGTTGAGGCTGAAGCATTCAGGGCCTGGTAACATTTGGTAAGCTGGCAAGCTGTCTGCCCCACTCTTTATCCTAACAGGTGGAATAAAATAAAATGTCTCCATCAAAATCTATTTATAGTACATGACAGTCCTTGGTTGTCTTTAGTTTCTCCAAAGAAGCAGTAGGTCATGCCCTAATTTGTGTCCATAGATGTATGTTAATGTATTATTTAAATGAGGCTTCAAGGCAATCACAATCAGTCCTTAGAACTCTCAATACACAGCTTCTTAAAAATATCCCCAGCCTGAAGGTTGGGGTTTTTCATGACAAGACTAATCATTACTTGGTGTGTGATACAACCAGTTTGTTATTTTTTGTTCTGCAGACTCTACTCAAATCCGAATAACAAGTACAGCTTTGTGCCCTTCAACTCCCACCTGTGGCAAAAGGTGAGAGATACATCCACAAGGAAACTCCAGTGGGAAGGGTAGACAGGACAGGCTTTCTGTCTGCCTATTTTCCACAGGTAGGCTGTATCTACACAAAAACAAATATTTTGTCCGAAAACAAATGGTTCAATTCAGTTAATAACATCCAATGAACTTTTAACTTATTTGTAATCCACAGATTTGCCAGTTTCTTAGGGAGGAGCCATTACAATGGTACCATTTATAAAACATTTGCTTGGATAAAATCCTTGATATCACCCTTAACTCCTTTGAGTCTCTCACACTTCATTTTCAATCTTTAGGAAATCCTGTTGGTTCAGCCTTCAATATACTCCAGAATCTCACCCCATTCACGCTAATTCTATTGCCACCAACACAGTCTGGGCCCCGTCACTTCTCACTTTGATAGCTGTGATCACCTCCTTATGGTCTCCCCCCTTCTACACTCGTCGGCCTATAGTCAATTCCACACAGCAGCTAGAGAGATCCTTTAAAAAGGTAAGTCTGGTAACGTCACATCTGTGCTCAAAGTCCTGCAGTGGTTCCAAAGCCCTTACAATGGCTTGCCAGGCCCTTGGACCTGGTTTCCCATTTCGTCTCCTCCCACTCTCCTTCTCACTCACTTTTCTCCGGCCAAATGGTCCCCTTACTAGTATTCTTCAAATATTCTAGACACTGCCTCCTAGCCTGGAATACTCTTCCACTTAATTCTGGAGAGATGCTCCAAGTTTTTGTTCATATCTCACCTTCCAGTGAGGTTTAGCTCAACAACCATCCTCTATTTAAAATGAGAACCTGCCCTCTGCAAATCCACACACCCAGGTTAAGGCATCCTACTCTCTTCTTTTCTTCTAAAGCATTTATCTCCTAACATACTACTATATAGTTTACTTATTAATTATGTTTATTATCTTGTCCAACTCTCGCCTCTAAAATGAAAGTTCTGTGAGACCATGAATCTTCTATTTAGTGATGTAGCCTAAGCACCTAGATTAGAGTTGACAGATAAAATACAGTACAGTCAGGAAAATGTAAATATCAGAAAAACAATGACTACTTTGTTTTAGTATAAATATGGCCTATACAATCATTGATGTATTTGTTGTTATCTGAAACTCAAATTTACCTGAGAATGTTATGTTTTTACTTGCTTAATCTTAACCCTAACCTAGAATAGTGCCTGGCATCATCATCACATGAAACATTATGCACGGTCTATTTTTTTTATTTAAATTAATTTGGTTTTGAAATTTTAATGAATTTTTGAGCTAACTGGAGATACCCTGGAGTGTCACAAGAAAAATTTTATATCATCATAGTAAATGCTTTTAGGAAAAGAGCATTGTCAAAAAACAAAAACAATCAAATGAAAAAAGTTAAAGTATGCCATCCACAGTGCAATAGCACAAAGAGATAGCAAACACATTTTAAGCATTATACTTTATGATATTGGGCAAAAATAAATGAAATGTTCCAAAACCATAAGTTGAAAAATATGTTGGAGAAAACCATATTATAGTGGAAAGCTAGAGATCTGTGTCAAAGTGTAGCCTAATGTGTTGTTGAAGAATATATGGAGAATGAGGACAAGATCCAGATTACCCATATATCAGACCTCTAGGTGTCCTTTCCAATTAACTGTTGCCTTTCATTACTTATGTGACCTGGGAAAGGTCAAGGAATGACTCAGTGTCAGATATCTTACTTTTATAACAAGATTTATAAGATCCATTCTATCTTGAAAATCTCTGCTTCCAAGTAAGTGTATGACCAGAGAATAATAGGAATTATATATGATAATAATTACTATCAGAGTAGTCACCATAATAAGCTGGTGCTTTTGGGGGTATTCTCCAACACCATTTTGCCCCCTCCAGTGGATGCTGGGCTGCTATTTTCATAGCCATCATGACTGTGAGGCTGTTGGTTTTCAAAGTTACTGTGGAGCTGGGGAGAAAAAGATGGAAAATACCACAAAACACACTGTTCTTACCAAGCTTCAACTGCTTTTCTTCAATAAACATCCTTCAAATTGTCACAAGCCTTTGAGTAATTTCCAGAGTTCTAAAAAAAAAGTTGATTTTGACAATTTTTGCCAATGTTCTACTTGCTTTTATGGAAGAACAGATTTTCAAAGGTCCATACTCTGCCATTCCTGAGGTGCTTCTCCTCTTCTGGTATGTTCTTAAACTGTACATTTAGACTCTTTGGTTCCTCCTGACCAAGAAAGATAGATCACATTTTTGAAGTTTTATCCACTCCTCTTAATATTAAATACGTTGCACATTCCACAGTATCACAGACAACTTCTTCAAATAGGATCCTCTTCTGTGGGACCTGTCCTCTCGTTTTCACTTGTGGGCAAGTGGGTAATGCTAAGCAGCTCATGGATTTCCATGTGAGGAACAGGAAGTCCTTTCTTCCCATATTTTAGCTGCTATTTATAATTAAACATTTATTTTTCACATAGTTCTTCTGAAGTCTTCATGGCCTACCCCTTTCCTCCTGGTTGTAACAGTTTAACAGAGTTTTCCTGAGCTAAAATGTAAAACAGCACAAGAGTAGTCACCAAATATTAGTAACAGAGTGGCAGAGAAATCAGGATACATCTATACACACTACTCACTTTTCAGAAAAGTTCTTCTCTGCCTTGAACCAGTAAGACATACAGTAAGACTGGGCAATCTCTCTTTTTAAATCCATCTGGTTTATGAATGAATATGATCTAAGGATAATGTTAAGGATAATTAACATTAATAATTAATAATCCTTAACCAAAGTATTTTGGCACTTAGGAGGAGTTTTATACATCCAGAATTGTTCCAGAAAAATGAAGAGGTAGATTCAAGTTTCTAATATTTTGAAAATTCTCTAAACCTATGATATTTTACTAGTCAGAAGTATTCTGTTCTTCCCAAACTTAACAATTTGGCTGAGATGATGACACCTTAACATCAACAGGTTAAATATATATAGGTATTCTAAAAAACAGATTTTCAAGAAAATATAAATATTTTATTCCCATACATGTATATAATGTTTGGACCTAACCTAATATTTTTAGCACATAGTATTATAATATTTCTTGCAACATATAAGGCAGCCTAAGAAAATGTTTATTTACTTTTTCCATGTGAAATTACTTGTTGGTCTCCATTTGATAAGAAAAAAATGATGATAGTTTTTCACCCAGAAGTGTGAAAAACAAAGGAAAAGAAAAGTTGAAATTGGAAGAAAAACATTAGATTAAAACATTATTTTTCAAGCTGTGAGGAAAAATATTTTAATAAACATCCTCCAAAGATTAGAAAAATATCCCACTGTGCAGTTAGTTACTTAACTTAAATAACATTTATACCACTGATTCATCTCTTGAATTGTCTTTTTAAGTTAGAAGAAACACTGCTTTAATTAAGATATCCTATGCTGAGACGGATTCTCAGTACAAGTTGAAAATGACACTGTTCCACGTACAAAGAGGGCCAAGTATTTTCATGTAGTGTAGTATAAATAGGAACAGAACAGATAAACCAAAATAAATTACTCTCATAAAATGTTTGGGTTGCTTCACTGTGTTTTGTGGGAATAACTGGATGAATTGCTTTACTTTGTAAACAGAAAGAAATAGATATTATCTCAATCATAAGTATACATACATACATGTATATTAACCTCCATAACTTTACTTTCACTATTTAGGTGATTTAAGACACAGTGCAGAAGGGGTTTCTTGATTTGCATAAGCCCCCCTCAGAATCACCGTAAGAATATGACAGAAACCCTGATTGTGTTTTGACTCTTCAGCGTGCTTTTTAGCTAATTTATTGGCACTTGTCTCTTTGGCAGAGCCTGCTGAATTGCTTTTTAAATGGAATACTTGAAGTATATAGATAGACTGCCTGCTTTCCTTAATTGGCGCTTCTGCACTTCATCAACTGGGCGCTATCCTGCCTCTTCTATTTCTCCCTTCCAGGTTCCAAATTTCTGGAGTGCCTCTCCCAACAAGGGTATATACCTATGGTGAGGGAATGAATATTCAGATGTCAGAGAAAACATCTGGAACATTTTCAGACCTCGAGCTTCACCTGGAAAGAGAAAGCCACATCAATGTAAAGCACTATGGTGTTCTAACTAACAAAGGCACACATCTAGAAACTGATATACCCCCATTTTCATGCCCCATCTCAGGCCAGTCTTGGTGTAGACAGAGCAGGAGAATATGCATGGCCTCACCAGACACTCCTGGTTCCTCCTTCCCATCTTTTCTTTAAAAAATTCACATCTGTACACCAAGGCAATAGCTGCAAGTAGTCTTATCAATAAGCATAAAATTTTCATGATAGGAGCCCAAGAACTACATTTGCAGAGAACAAACCTACACATCTATGAAGAAGGGAGAACGAATTTCCAGGCAGTGAAGATTTACACGCTGAGCCTATGAATGTCTTGAGAGAAACATTTGCATTGTAATTTTGTCTCTTAATGTTGACTTTAGCTCTTTTAAACTGTTCCTGAGCATCGTGATTAATACGAGTATTCTGTAGGCTAAAACTTTGCATACTACAATCAATTTTATAACCTTTCCCAGAAATCGATGGATAAGGGAGTAGATGTGGAAGCTGACTTTCATGGATCCACGATTTGTTGATTGCCTCTGTATTTCAAATTCTCAACATTAAAACTAATAGTTTCGGCCGGGCGCGGTGGCTCACGCCTGTAATCCTAGCACTCTGGGAGGCCGAGGCGGGTGGATCGCTCAAGGTCAGGAGTTCGAGACCAGCCTGAGCGAGACCCCGTCTCTACTAAAAATAGAAAGACATTATATGGACAACTAAAAATCTATATAGAAAAAATTAGCCGGGCATGGTGGCACATGCCTGTAGTCCCAGCTACTCGGGAGGCTGAGGCAGTAGGATCGCTTAAGCCGAGGAGTCTGAGGTTGCTGTGAGCTAAGCTGACGCCACGGCACTCACTCTAGCCTGGGCAACAAAGTGAGACTCTGTCTCAACAAAAAAAAAAAAAAAAAAACTAATAGTTTCTTTGTTTTTTGGTCTTAGCAAAAGTTCAGTGTGAAGAAGATGTTTATTCTGGTAGAATTTTTCTTCCTAAATATGTACCTTATAAGCAGAGAAATCACCTGCATTTTCGGTAAATATTTGCTGGGACTCCAACATAATAAATACACTTATTGCTATATCATAGGCCTTAAGACGTTTGTTTGATGAATTTTTAAATACATTAATATTTTTAGAGGAAAGGGGTTTTCACTTCAAATACCCACATTTATAACTGGTTTAAAGGAATTCTGGTTCAGGCCATAATAAATAATTGATAATCCTCACGCTATTGAATAAAAACTATAAAGTCTGGGTAAAATATATAAAAACTATTGGAAGGCATTAGACAGCAAGCAATTCATGGGTACAATTCTCAAGAGAGGGAAAAAACATGAGTGGAATCCCATATGCACTCCAGGTTTCTTCCTGAAGTTGTTTTCCAATTCTTGCACAGGGTAATAGAGCCCAAGCACAGAGTGTCAGTTTTACCAAGCAAAAGAAATAGAGATCAGAGTTTGGACCTGCTAAGAATGCTGGGATTTGGAGGATAGTATCAGGTAAGGGAAAACTAAAGACAAGGAGACAAAAAATATCTGCATAAAAATTCTCTTTGATTTTAAGCTAAGTGGATCATACTTACAAACAAGGAAAGTGTATTCACACACACACACACACACACACACACACACACAGAGTTATTGGGAGGCTAAATGATGAGCAATGATTTCAGAGGTTACAAAATGCTGGAAAAATCTTAAAATTCCAGCCCAGTGAAACTGAAGAGATCTTGATGAACACTCTGCTCATTTAGCTGAGATTCCAAAAAGTCCAAGCACTAATAGTGAGGGCTACTTTCCAGGAATAAGGAAAAAGTTGAAAACCAGCCATCCTAAAAACATCTAAATCCAAATCTTGACAGAATCGAGGTGATCTGCCAGTAATTTAAATGCCCACCAATACAAAACTCAACATATTTTAGAGGAAAATAACAGCATGCAGAGCTTCTTCAACACACAGTTCAGTGTAAAATAAAAAATTACTAGACATGTGAAGAGATAGGAAAAAGGTGATGATAAGAGAAAAAAGTCAGTAGAAACAGATAAAGAAAAGATCCAAATATTGAAGTTGGCATACGAGGACTTCAAAATAATTGTAAATATCAAGTTAAAGAAAAATGAAGTAAAACAGAAAAAATAGATAAAATATGAAATATTTCAGTAGAGGATTATAATTTATAGAAGTGTTGAATGAACATTCTAAAACTGCAAAATACAATATCTAAAATTAGAAGTCACTTGATGTGTTTAACAGAACACAACAGAAGACAGGCTTAGGGAACTCAAAGACAGGTTGACAGAAATAATCAAATTAAAGCATACAGTGAAAAAGAAAAAGAAAGCACAGAGGATCAGAGAGACCAGGGACATGATGATAGGATCTAACATAATGCTATTTGAGAGGAAATAAAGTATTTCCTCTCAACAGAAAAGAAAGAATAAAACAGAAGAAATATTTAAGAAAATAATACTCATATTCTTTTACAAATATGATGAAAGACATAAATTCCAAAAGTTCAACAAAATCCAAACAGGAGAAATACAAGGAAAATCACAAGTAGGCACTTCCTGGCTGAACTGCTGAAAACTATTAAATATGAATAAACAAAAAAACAAATCTCAAAAACAGTTTTAAAAGCAGTTTATATATATATAGTGTGTGTATATATATATACATATATATAACTCTAAAGGAAAAAGCATTAAGAATGACAGCTGACTTCTCACTATAAACTTTTGAAGCCAAAAGACATCATTAAAGAGCCAAAAGAAAAAAACAACTACCAACCTTGAATTTCAGGTTGTACCAGGGAAAATATTCCTAATAAATTAAAATAATATAAAGACTTTTAAGAAAACAATGTTTAAACAAATACATCATAGGCAGACAAGCCTTATAACAAACATTTAAGAAAGTTCCTCAAGATAAAGTAAAAATAATTATTGCAAATGAGAGCACAGAAATGCAAGAAGCAATAAAAACCAACCAGAAAGCTAAACATAAAAGACTCATGACCATTTAAAATAACAATAATAAAGTTTTATGTGGTTTAAAGCATGTATCAAAGTAAAATATATTTTTAAAAATAGCAAAACATGTAGGGGGTAAATGTAGTTAAGGAGGCCTGCATTTTTCATGATGTGGTATAGTGCCAATTGAAGGTCAGCTGTAATAAATTAAAAATGTATTTTGTAATTTCTAGCATAACCACCAAAAAGATCAAGTTGTGATCAAAAAAGTTAGTAAAGGAAATATATGGAATAATGTTAGGAAAGCAGAAACAAAGGAACAGAAATAAGGTAAAAAAAAAAAAAAAAGCAATCAGTAAGTTGGTAGATTTAAATCCAACTATGCCAATAATAATAAATTTAAATAGACTAAACACTCCAATTAAAATACTAAGAAGGTCAGACTGGATACAAAAGGGATGCGAGGTTATTTACAAGAAATATACAATAAATACAAAGACACAGATGGGTTGAAAATAAAGAAATGGAAAAAGATGCTTCATGCAAACAGTAATTTAAAGCTGATATGGCTCTGTTAATATCAAACAAAGTATATTTTAAGGTAAAAATTATTATGAGAGATAAGGAAAGACATTTCAAAAAATAAAAAGATCAAACAATAGAAAAGAATCATAAATTTATAGGTACTTAATAGTACAGCTTCAAAACATATAAAACAAAAGTTGACAGGACCAAGAAATAGAAAAATTTACAATCACAGAGATTTTAACAAACCTTGCTCAGTAACTGATAGAATAAACACACAAAAAAAGTATCATTAAGGCTACAGAAGTTTTGGACAACAATTAACAATTTGATCTAATTAACATACCCAGAACACTTTACAGTAATTGCAAGATCTATACCATTTTCAAGTGCACATGAAATATTTATTAAAATATTACCTAATCTGGGTAATAAATAAGTTTCAACAAATATCAAATAGTCAAAGGACTGAAATCACACAGTATATGTCTCTGACCACTGTGTGGAATCAAACAGAACCCAAAATAGAAAGATAACCAAAAACTTTCCAAATGTTTGAAAATTAAACAACATACCTCTCAACAAACTATAGGTTAAAAATTGCATAAAAAATTAGAAAACATTTAAAGATGAAAGATGATGAAAAACTACATATCGAAACTTGTAAGATGCATAAGTTTGGCAGTTTCCTAAAAAGTTAAATGTCCATCTACCTTGTGACACAGCCATTCTATCCCTAGATGTTTATCAAAGAGTAATGGAAGCATATATCCACACTCAGACTTGTACATGAATGTTTATAGCAGATTTATTTCCAATAGGCCAAACTAGAAACAACCCAAAGGTCCGTTGACAGGTGAGTGTATAAATAAATTGTGCTACATCTATACAGGGAAATATTAATACTATTCAGAAATAAAAAGTTACAAGCTATTAATATACACAACAGGAGTGAATCTCAAAATTATTGGGCTAAGAGGAATCGATAATAAAAGAATACATACTCTGTTATTGCTTTTATATAAAATTCTAGAAATAAAACTAATTTATAGTGACAGCAAGCAGATCAGTGGTTGCCTGGGGATAGGGAGGGACAGAAGCCAGGGATTACTAAGAGGCAGGAGGTAATCTTGGCGTGTTAGAAATATTCACCTGTGTGTATGTGTGCATATATATATCAAAACTCATCAAATTGTACATTTTAAATGGGTGCAGTTAAGATTGATTATAAATCAACTATATCATAATATAGCTGCAAAAAAATTTTAAATAAGCTATGGAGATCAACTTCCAGAATGTAGAATTTTGCTTCTGCTATGGAAGATTAATTAGTCAAAGTAATTGTACTGGAGTAGCCCTTCCTCTATAAACAACTATAATACTAGACAAAATATATGCAGTTACCATGTTCAGGCATTTGAAAATAGATCACACAAGACTAAAATCCCTGAAAGAAGGAAATCTCTGAGCTAAATGCTCAGAGATAAACACCCTTGCTCTCTGTTTGGGGACAAATTCCTGACCATGGCACAGTGAACTGGAGTCCCAGCAGAGCTTGGCAGTCTTGCTGAGATGAAGAGTCAGGAATTAGAATTTGAGGTAGATAAGTACCTAAAATCTGTGGGGCAGGGCACCAGGGAGAAGAGAGCCTTGGGAGGCAGAAGGTGGGGAACAATATGCAGGGGTTCCCCTATAAGTCCTTGGCTAGGGGCTAGGGGCTAGGCTGTACCAATACAGGGCAAGACTATGTGAGGCTTCCCAGAGAGGGGCTATTTTGAACAAAAAGATACAAGAGGACAAGCAAGTGCTAAGGGCTGTTGAAATTTCAATCCAGCCAATAACTGGTTAATACCTCACTAACATCCCAGGATCCAACTGAGACACACAAAAGGCTGTACTTTAGGATTAAGGGCTACACCCTAGGTTAAGGTCTTCTCTAGACCCATCCCAAAAAGGCCTAAAACCATGCACAGACAAGTTCTTCAGTGGAGAGAGAGTCTGAATGTTTAGTTCTGCCAAATTAATGGGGCTTGGGAAGCACCTCCACAGTTCTGCCTTAACAAAATGTAAAACCAAACGCTCACACATCTAAGGTTGTAACTTAACTGCCACATAGCACTAAAGTCAATACTCTTTAGAGAAACATAACTGTTCAAATTCTCTCTAATGCATCATTACCAAAGGCCATTTTTAATTAAAAAAAATTACTAGAAATGCCAAGAAATAGATAATTGCAATCCATAGTCAGGAAAAAAAATAAAGCAGTTAATAGAAACCAATCCTGAGATGGCCCAGATATTGTTTTAGCAGACAATGACTGCCTTATAAATATGGCCAAAAACTTAAAGAAAAACATGGTCTTAATGAGTAAACAGATAGGAAATCTAAGCAAAGAAAAATTTTAAAACATGAAAATTCTATCACAGAAATTATAATAATTGAAATTTTAGGCCAGGTGTGGTGGCTCACGCCTATAATCCTAGCACTCTGGGAGGCCAGGGGGGAGGATTGCTTGATCTCAGTAGTTCAAGACCAGCCTGAGCTAGAGCAAGATCCCGTCTCTACTAAAAATAGACAAATTACCTGGGTGTCATGGCACAGACCCATAGTTTCAGCCACTCGGAAGACTGAGGCAGGAGGATCACTTCAGCGTAGGAATTTGAGGTTGCAGTGAACTACGATGATGCCACTGAACTCTAGCCAGGGTGACAGAGTGAGATTCTATCTCAAAAATAAATAAATAAATAAATGAAATTTTAAAATTATTTGGTTTAATAGCAGATTGAAGATGGCAGAAGAGTTGGTGAACTTTAAGACAGATCAATAAAAATTGTCAACCTGAAAAACAGAGAGAAAAATATTCAAGAATAAAAATGAATATAGCCTCAGAGACCTGTGGTATAGTATTAAAATAGTATAACATAGGTAAAATTAAATTCTCAGAAAGGGAATTAAATGAGAATGGGGTAAAAAAAATTGACAAAATAATAGCCAAAGAGATCTGAAATGGCTAGACATTTTACAAAACATCACATTGATCCACTATTTTGGTGACATCATGCTAACAGGACCAGATGAAAAGGAGGTATCAGCCTTAGTAAGACACATGGCCTTCAGAAGGAGGGACATAAACACTATGAATATTCAGAAACCAGCCACATTAGTAAAATTTTTAGGTCTCCTCTCCAAAGTAAAGGATTAATTAATGCATCTCCCACCTTCTACTGAGAAGACAACATAATGTCTGATGGGCCTCTTTGGGTCATAGAGGTAGATATTCTATGCCTAGACATGTTAATATTTCTCCTGCCCATACAACAGGTGAGATGAAAGGAAGCAAGCTTTCAGTGGGGTCAAAAGCATGAACGAGAGCTACATCAAGCCCAGGCTGTGATACCAACAGTCCTGTCACTTGGGTCATATACCTGAGAGATCCTATGTTATTAGAGATATCAGCGATAAGAAAAGCTACTATATGCAGTTTTTGGGAAGTCTTCCTAAGAGAATTATAACATAGATATTTTAGGTTTGGGACTACAGTGATGCCAATTGCAGCAGGTAATAATATACCTTTTGAAAAACAGCTCTTGGCATGCAGTAGGGCCCTGTAGAGAGAGAGTGCCTGACCACTGGACACCCAATGACCCTGCGGCCATAACTCTCCATCCTGAGCTGGGTTCCATCAGAGCCACCGAGTGCTAAGGTTGAACAAGCCCAACCATGATTCATCATAAAGTGGAAGTGTTACATCTGGAAGTGGCATGAGCAGGACCGCGGGGTGCAAGTCAGCTGCACAAGCCGGGGGTGCAGACTCCATGTCACCCACCACTGTGGAACTGGCACTTCTCCCTCAGCACACTCCCATGGCTTCATCCTTCAGAACCAGCTGCCAGAATGGGGGAAAGCCTCAGCCTGGTCCATGGATGTGCCAGCCTATTGTGAAGCAAAACACAGATGGTAGCTCCATTCAGAGGCAGCCTCAAAAGATAGCAGTGAAGGGAAATCTTCCCATTGTTTATAGCTCAGGCAGTGGCCCTCGTTATCCACCTCTGTGGGGAAAAAGAAGGGGCCCACGGTTAAACTATACACAGATGGGGGCAACCATCGTTTGGCCATCTGGTCAGGGACCTGGAAGGAGAAAGATTGGAAGATCAGAGACTACAAAGTCCTGAGAGGAGGAAGCACGTGGATAGATACGTGGCAGTGGACACAAAGTGTGAAGATCGTTGTAGCATATGTTAATACCCATCAGAATGTAACGGCCACAAAGTGTATCCACCACAATCAGGTAGATGAAATGTCTTGAACAGTTGATACTGCCAGTTTCTGTTGTCAGCCGCCTCAGGGCTGGCACAATCGGTACACGAACAGCGGCACCAAAGAGGAGGGGGTGGCAGCTCCACAAAGGCTCTACAGCTCTTACCCAGGCTGAACAGGACATGAACCTGCTGGCAACAGAGGCTAATGCTGGTTCCACAAAACATCCCCATTCCTCAATGGGACCAACCAGTCCTTTGGTGGCAAGATGACTACATTGGGCTCCTTCCACTCAGGAAGAAGCAGAGATTTTGACAAGTATAAATATATATACTTCGGGAATGAGTATTGCCTTTTCTGCCCATAGGGAGCAGAATTTGATCCCTAGAACAGGACTTCACATAACACTGCAATAAACTAAGAGATCCACTTTACAATAAACAGGGTATGAGGCTGGGCACATGATCCTAGAATCTACTGGTCGTATCACAGACCTTGCAACACAGAAGCTACTGGTCCAACAGAAGTGTGGAATCATTGGTTGGAAACAGCTAAAATACTATCTCAGAGGACATATCTAGCAAGATTGGGGCACCCTCCTCCAGGACATGATACTAATATATACTTTAAAGCAATGACTCTTGTGCGATGATTTATCCCTGCATTTTTTTTTTTTTTCTGGTACCAAATGTGTGGTGTTTTTTCCAACACTAACAAGCAATTCTCCAACTCTCTGACACCAGCTGAGCATCCAACAATTCAAGGCAATTCTGACACTAACTACAGAGTTAGCGCGGTCCCCACAGGTCGAGGGCTTAGTTCCACAAGACTACCCCCACTTCAGACACCAGCCTTAAGCAGGAACCCCAAGCACCCTACATGCTGCCCGGCTGATTACAAATGCAGAGATTCCCGTGAACACCCCAAAATGACTCACAGAACACAAAAAAGTGCTTTAGTTATGATTAGTAGCTTATTATTAACATAAAGGCTACAACTCGGGAACAGGCAAATGGAATATGTGCATAGAGCAAAGCATGGCGGGGCCGGGTGGTGTGATGTGGAGCTCCCACGTTCCCTCCAGGCCTGCCACCCTCCCAGCACATCAATGTGTTCAACCCAGAAGCTCCCAGAACCCTGTCATTTAGGGGTTTTTATCACCTAGGCCTGATTGAGGAGACCATTGGCAACTGGTGATTGAACTCAATCAATCTCCAGCCCTTCTCCCCTCTCAGGAGGTTGGAGGGTGGGGCTGAAAGTTCTAGCCCTCAAATCCCATGGTTGGATTTTCTGGTAACCACACCATCCTCAAGCTATCTAGGGTGTCACTCTCTCCCATAAATCAGCATACAAAAGACAGTAGATTCCAAGGGTCTTAGGAGTTCTGTGTCACAAACTAAGGACAAAGACCAAATATTTATTTTTTACTGAACCACAGTTCTTGATAGGTGGAAAATAGGTCTAAGAATCAATGGGTTAAGAGTGGCCCTGCTCACTGTTACCCCCAGTGACCCTCTAGCCAGTTTGTGCTTCCTGCCCCTGCAATTCTGGGCTCTGTGAGTTTAGAGGTCCTGGTCCCAAAGAGAGCACTCTCATGCCAGGAGACATGGCACAAGGCAAGTGGGACCATAAGCTACGATTGTCACCTGGGTGTTAGGCTCCCTATGTCCACAGATGAGCAGACAAGGAGAGGAGTTGTCATCCTGCCAGGGTAACCAACCCCAATCATCAGGAAGAAACAGGGCTATTTTATACTGTGAGGCAGAAATAGGTTGGCACTCACGTGATCCACTTGGATGCTTCTTGCTACTCCTTTGCCCTATTTTGACAGTAAATGCACAAGTGCAGCAGCCACATCATGAGAGGCCCATGGTAACCAGGGGTTCACACCTCTCTCAGAAGAAGGTCTTGATTGCACCCTCTTCCAAGGTGTTAGCCAGGGTAATGGTTAATTTCTTGTGTCAACTTGGCTAGGCCATGGTTCCCATCTGTTTGGTCAAACAGTAGTGGAGATGTTGCTGTGAAGGTATTTTGCAGATGTGATTAACATTTTCAGTTGACTTGAAGTAAAGGAGATTATTCTCAATAATATAAGTGGACCTTATCTAATCGGCCCAAGAGCAAATCTGAAGTTTCTCAGAGAAGAAGGAATTTTGCTCCAAGGCTATAACATAGAAATCCTGCCTGACTTTGTATCCCGCTGGCCTGCCCTACAGATTTCAGACTGGCAGCCCCCAATTCCACGTGCCGATTACTTAAAATAAACCACTCTCCTCCTCCACCCTTTCTCTCTGGGGATAGAGAGAGAGGGGAAAAGAGAGAGAGAGACAGAGTTCTATGTGTTCTCTTTCTCTGGAGAATCCTGACTGATACATACACATGACTAAGCCCATCACTGAGACCAAGAGTTGTGCTAGCTGAGGACAAGAGGAATTCAGAATGGATAGTGAGGAAGGTGAGGATGAGTGTCATTTGCAGGCCCCAGACCACCTGGAGCAGTAGAGGCCGTAGTTCATCCCACTAACCTTCTACTTCTAAGTTCTCTCAGGAAAAGGAGCATGAGAGTCCTGGAGGAGCTGCTCCCGTAACTCATATGAAGAAGTAAATCCAAGAGGCACAAGGAGTAAACTGAGATGGAAACCACGATGCTTTGCCCAGGTCCCCTTCAGGAGTAAAGGGCTGCTTTTGCCAGGTGCTGGAGGGGCTACTAGCAGAAAGCCGTCTGCTGCCAGCCCCGGATGAAGAATGCACTGGCTGAAGAGAACCGCATCGCCCAAGGTCATGCCTCCTTCCCAGGGAGGCCCACTCCCATGACTGATGAAAGAGAGGGTAAAGGCACAGCCCTCAACTCTGAAGGGTCATCCCAGCTTCAAAACTCCCCACAGGGTTGACTGAAGCCTCTGTTGAGACTTCACTGCAGCTCAACTTCTCCATGTGCTTAATCTCATTTCCTTCAATTACTGAGAAAGAGATGTTAACATCTCCAACTACGATTGTGAATTGAGCAGAAGAAGCCAAACACAAAAGAGGAAATATTTTATGATTACATTTATACAGAAGTTAAGAATACACAAAACTAACCTATGATGATAGAAGTAAGAACAATGGTTCTGTGTGTGTGTGTGTGTGTGTGTGTGTATGTGTGTGTGTGTGAGGGGTTGGTTATTGATTGGGAAGGGGCACAGAGAAATCTTCTGATTGATAGAAATGCTCTATTCTTGATCTGGTAGTTGTTACATGGGTGTACATGTGTGTAGAAACATCAACCTGTACATTTAAATTTGTGCAATTGAGTATGGCAGGGTGAAGTTGGCATTTAGTTATATCTAAATTTAACAAATGGTAGTAGGTAAAAAAAAGCTGATGATAAAACAGAACACAGAGTGTAATTTATGTTTGTACATTATATGTGTATATTTATGTACAAGAAAAGCTTGGAATTAGATATGCTAAAATGGCAACATTTGTTTTGAGGAGTAGAATTGTGGGTGATTTTGATTTTCTTCTTTATCTTTATGCTTTTTCACAATTTTCTATCATGAATATGCCTTTCCTTTGTTATCAGAGAAAATATCAATCTTACAAAATGATCTCAAATAACTTAAATTAAAAAGTTAATAAATAGCACTCAAGAATTAACATTAAGCTCTCTCTTAAATCCAAGGTGACCCTCCATAGACATCTATAACTAAAGGGTCAGACTAGCATCCTCCATTCTAGGATGTGTCTGCTCAGGGAAGACCATGAGGGCTTCTTCTAACCACACTTGTACTCTTTAATTCAGTAAAAGCAAATGGGGTCTTCGAGCTAGGCCCCCGGTCTCCTGTCTTGGGATCCAAGGCCATTTCCCCCACCCTGTGCCCTGTGCCCAGCACACAAGCAACATCATTAGAATGAATCTGTCATCGAGAGAGGTCATTCAATACATGTGGAGAATATCATCAGTTTCCTAAAAATAACTTGGCAGCTCAGAGGGTCACTGTTTAAAGACTTAAAACCAAAGCATACGCTGAATTTAAAACGTGAAGCAGCACACAGTGGGTTTAAAAAGTTTGCATTCTCTTCCCTGCCTTTCAGATGTATATAATAGAATTTAAAGTGTGCGAACACTTAAAGCCACTTCTACACAAGCAGGGCGAAATTGTTGGCAGGGTGAAGTTGGCAGTGAACTCTTTTGTCCCCCTGCACTTTGATATCTGCCCTTGCCTTCTCCCCCAAATAACCCAACTCTGCTCTCTGTTTTTTGGATTTTCAATGTGAGAGAGGCATTATGAGGGTAAGGACCGAATAACAGGTTACAAATTTCCATTTCATTTTACCTACCAGTTTAGCTGCTGTTTAGTGCATGGGAATAGAATTCCCCCAGAGGTGGGTCTGAGCTGAACTAACTAGGTTTCTGACTGCCAATTCTCCTGCACACTAAAATAGCAGCATAACCTATTACACACATTTGTTATCTGTTACTAAGACAGAATTACCAACCCACCCAGAGAAACAAATACAGCCGGTGATGGGACTTCTCAATAGGCCAGGAAAACTGTTGGTTTTATATCACAATGCTCACACAGACACTGAAAAGAAAAGAAAGCGTTTCCAAACAACGAAAACAAAAGACTTCACCAAAGCCGTATTTTTGTTTAAAAAATAAAAGTGGGAGGCCCCAGTCTAAATATCCTGCAGGTAGTCAGTTTTAATCAAGAATGTGTTTTGTTCCATCAAGCCTCAAGGTAGGTACCTTTAAGATATCAATTCTTTTCAGTAAATATTTCTTTAGTGTTAACTATGCAGAACGCTGGGAAGCCTTTAAATGATCAGCTTGAGATCCAGTGACACCTAAGAGTGTCACCCTGCTCTCATCTCAGGTGGCTTCTTGTCCAAAGCAAAACTATCTTCGGAGCAGGAGCCTCAATGAGCCAGAACAGTACTTCTCAGTCTTCATGAAATATTAGTCTCTTTTTTTCAAAATTCTTTTAAAGCCTGTGAGCCTGGAGTTGATTTCCATGATTAATTTAAGAGGAAGGAGGGGGAAAAAGGAAAAAAATATGTAAATGAACGTGAAACTTGTGAATTTGGTTCTGGCCTTTAATAGTCAGATAAAGATTTTGAACAAAGTGGACAATAATTTACTGTTATAATATTGATCTTGCCATAGAGTAGGGACCAAGAATCCAGGACCATCCATATGTACTAATTTGGATATGACAAGCTTCGAACCTATTTATAACTTTTACAGTATTTTATGGCTCTTTCTTTCCAAAGAAACACCCATCATATTGCACAAGGCCTGTGAATATACAAGTATTCTCTGCCAAAAGCAGCTAAGAAAGCAAAAAGGATTACCCAAGTATTGTTTTTCAGACCTGAATGGATAATTGTACAGAAATATTTGGTATTTAATAACCTTGTAGCTTTGAATTCACAAAGATTTTATGGCCCTCAGGCTACACGGTTTGATGGCTCAGGTTCATAAATCCACCAAGAATGGATCTAGCAATTGTAACTGTGCCCACCTTTGTGTAGCTGTAAAACAAAATCCACAGTGGGCACCAAGAATGCCTAGCCCAGTGCCTGCCTAGGCAGGAGGTGTTGGGGGGAGATTCAATGAAGGTTTGTAGAGATGAATTGGGTATGAATTGTGTCTGCTGTTTAAATAGGTTTGGAAAATAAGGAATCTCTATTCCTCTTAACCTTTGTTCTGAATGATTCACATAATATCAGTGTATTAGTAATGCTTTAATTATCTCTGGAATTCAAAATTAGGGAATATCTAGGCATCGTTTGGTACAAAATAAAACAAAGTTTCCAACAAAGCTATCAAATATTTACTGCTCCCTTGGAAGATTAAAAGTACACCAGTCAGGGGGTGCAGGGGAATGGAGGGAGGGCGGCTGTACTTTTCCCTCTGGAACAGTGGCAGGGAAGCACCTTACATCCAGAAGCCAGTTCTACAACACAGGTATTCTAACCTGGGATCAGAATTTCCTTGTAGATCTCACCACTTTACCTAGTGAACAGCCAAGCCATTGGCTATGCTCCCAGACACCCTCCTTCCCTTGTCACAGTCCTCTCCAGGGTGGGCTCCCAGTCTGGGTAAGAAGAGAGGCCAAAGGCACCCTTCTAAGGCTTCTCTGTAAGTAGCTTCCCCTCACAAAAGGGTTTTGCCTGAGTCTCTTCTAAGTACAGTAATTCTTAAATGACACTGCAAGATGGATGCTGAATATTAAAAAATACGCCTCCTCTCTTTCACGGCCTGCTTTGTTTTTCTAACTTTTAAAAATTATCTTTCATCATACCAGCACACAGGGTCCCTTTTGAACCTGTCCTTTACTTAAGCAATGAGGAAAGGGTGTTGTTTACAGTTTCCCTTTCTGGCTCTCATCTGTCTGTAAAACATTTCATTTTTTTAATTGGATCACACAACAAATTCAGCTTCAGATAGATTTCTTATTTCTCCACATCTCCCACTGGGGGTTCAAACTTAAAGAAACTAATGATCTCAAAAAGTTAACCTCATGCCAAAGTCAGCAGGATGAAAAATGGAATTTAACATTTTGCACAAGAATATTTGCATTCCCATTAGCTTTTACAAATGCAACATTTCTCATCCTCTTGGGTTGACTGCAAAGGTGCCCTGGGAAGAGAAACAAGAGTATGTCCCTCTCTAATAGGTTAACACACTGAACAGCTTTAATGGGACTAAATGGTGCCGCTGACGAACAATTAATGCAGGGACTTTAGGGTGGACTCCTGGTGGAAAGGACTTAAAAGGGAATTGTGTACCGACAGTGGTGGCTGAAACGTTATGCTCACATTAAATATGTTCATCCAAACCTCAAATATGACTGAAGGATTTTTAAATCCTGATTACATTTACTCTTGATTAAAAGAAGTTGCAAAAAGCTGATGTAAAGTAATAAATATCTACGGGGTGGACTATATTCTACAAATGCTTTCAGGTCTGCTGGTAGACATCAGTGGTTATGTAACAAGTTGATTTCAAAAATTATACATTTTACAGTTACATCCAGATAAAACAGATGAGGTCAAGTCACTAAACATTCTTGTAATTCAAATAGAAGGAAATAGATTAATTCTTTGCTTAAAAGGGAAAAGGAGGACTTATCATGAGACATCTGTACCAATCTTCCCGAATAGCAAAGGGAGGAGAGACAAATTTGGTGACTGTGGGGGCTAAAGTACTAATTTATGGTCCCCCGAAATAGAAGGCGGTGCCTGGTGGACATAGGTATCTACAGTTACTTCCTTTGGCTGGGCTGTGAGCAATTAAAGCTAATGGTTCTCCCAAGCACATCCAAGAGCTAGATCTCTTTTCCCCTTCAGGCTCTATCTCTCTGGTTCTCCCCAGCACTGGCTCTTTGGGGCCAAGGAAAGTTGGGGGGCCTCCTCCTCACTCTCCAGACCCTCGAGTACCCAGCTCGAGCATCGTTGGCCGAGCTCCTTGGCCCCCCGCGTCTGGGAGGGGACTGGCCTCTCAGTGAATCGCCCCAGGCCTCGGGGCCCCCAGCTCGCCAATCCGGGTCGCCGGCCCTGTCACCGAGGCCTAGCGCGAAGAGCTCGCGTCGTTCGCTTTGGAAAGCAACGCAGCTCCCTCCGCGGGCGCAGTCCCTGCGCCCTGGGTCCCAGCTGGGGCTGCGCCGGGTCCCCAGGACTTTGACCGGTTAGAGCAGGCGACGCCGAGAGCAAGGCCGCCTCCAGCCGTTTCCAGCCCTACCCCAGCACAGGCTACAGCGCTCCAGCCCGGCGACCAAGCGCCGCGCCGCGCCGCGCCGGGAGAGAAGCAGCTGTTCCCAACAGCTGGGGGGCGGCGGCGCCGGGCGCCCCAGGTGCTGCCGCGGCCAATCGCAGGCGTCCGGCCCGCCCCCCTCCCCAGCCGGGCGTCGACCCCCGACCCGCGGGGGAAGGGAGCAGAGAGGTGGAGAGCGGTCCTCGGCAGTCGTCTTCCAGCTCCCGCGGCGGGAGGGACGGACCCGAGCCGAAGCTGCGCGGAGTCCCTCACCCCGGGCCCCGCCGCCGCGCCCCCCGCCCGCCTCCGCGCTCGGACGCTCTCCCCGCCGACCCTACCCACGCCCCACCCAAGACACCTAATTTCTAAGAAAGAAAAATCTACCTCTAAACGCACCCCCTTCGTCGCCGGAGGACCACCCTCTCTTTTCATTTTTGACCTCCCCGCCGGGTGAGTGGAAACCGCTTGCACGTTCTATAGAACCGGATTCTAACCCAGACGATCCGGAGAATTTGTACGGTGACCGGCAGGGGGGGCGGGAGGAGAGAGCGAAGTCAAGTCTCCAGGGCTGCTGGCGACTTCGGAAGCCGCGCGCCCCGCGCCCTCGGCCGCCCCGGGCCGCTCGCCCCCGCCGCGCCGCCGCCCTCGCCCCCGGGCTCGCCCTCGGCCCCCGGCGGCCGCCCAAGGGTGCGGGAGACGCGAAGCCGGAGGAGGCGGCGGAGCCGCTGCCCGAGCCGCAGCCGCAGCCGGAGCCCAAGCGGCGGGGCGGGCGCGAAGATGCACACGACCCAGAAGGACACGACGTACACCAAGATCTTCGTCGGGGGACTGCCCTACCACACCACCGACGCCAGCCTGCGCAAATACTTCGAGGTCTTCGGCGAGATCGAAGAGGCGGTGGTCATCACCGACCGGCAGACGGGCAAGTCCCGGGGCTATGGATTTGTAAGTTGCACGGATGGTGGGGGGTTGGGGGGAGAGACCGAGTGGCGCTCGGCACCGGGGATCAGGAGCTTGGAGTGAGGGGCTCCTCGTGACCGTGTGAGGAGCCCCGCGGGCGTGAGCGGCGCTGCCCCTCGCTCCGGGCTGAACTGAAACTTTGCGCGCGGCAGAGCGGGGGGACAGGGCCGGCGGCCGCCTCACCAGGTTCGGCGAGGACCGAGCGCGGGTCGAGGGCTGTGCAGGGCAGGGGGGAAGTAGAGATCTGTAATGATCTCTGGGTTTGGGGTGCGGAGGGTTGAGGAGGGGCCGCAGCCCCGCACAATTGCATTCCCCGGCTGGAGGCCGGTTGTTAAGCGCGCTGTTGCTTTGTAAAAATGCGTGTGTCTTCTGGTGTTCTGGCTGGGGCAGAGAGGGGACACCCCATGAGGTCTGGGGCTCTTCCCTTCAGGTCAGCCCTCCCCCCTTTTTAATTGCAAAGGTGGGTTCTTTAAATAGATGATCCTATGGCTCTTTGCCGAACTGAAACAGCATATTAAGCTTCCTAGAGATTTAAGCGTGCAAATTCAGCTGCCGAAGAGCAGTGAGCCCCAGAGTAGGACAATAGCTATTGTGGTTGGGGAGTGTTTGCGGGTGGTTGGGAGCGTTGGGCGGATGTGAGGCTGGACTTTCCTTAAAGCAAACAGTGCCTCTGAGGCCTGGTGGTGACCTGAGGGGTTGGCTTGAGGGGAGGGAAGTTGGGGGAAGGAGGCTCTAGAGGAGTTCTAAGAATTTAGGCTTCCAAATCTCTGCTAGGCCCTGCTAGCACCCTTAAGACTTCAGGGTGGGGGTGGAGGCTTGCTTTCTTTCTTTTTTCTTTCTTCTTCTTCTTCTTTTTTTTTTTTTTTTTTAAATGATGAATCAAGGAATAAGGTCCAGCCAAAAGAAAAAAAAAAGAAAGAAAGTTTGGTCTCAGTTTTATCATGAATGACTTCTCCAGTGTGATTCTTGGTTTCCTTCAGGGGTTAATTTAGAGGTTATGTATGTATGTCTGTGTGTGTATGTTGCTAAGGTCACCATGGCTGACCGGGCTGCTGCAGAAAGGGCCTGCAAGGATCCCAACCCCATCATTGATGGCAGAAAGGCCAACGTGAATCTGGCATACTTAGGAGCAAAACCAAGGATCATGCAACCAGGTGAGGATTGTCTATCTCCCCTCCTCCCAGAACTCCCCACTTGTAGAATGATTCCCTAAATCAGAAGTATCTGTAGATGTGTTTAGTGAACTTGAACCATGGCTGGTTATTCTACCAAAGCATTAAATATAAATGAGGGTTGTAAATACTCCTTTCAGGACTTGAGATATACCTGCGTGCAAAAATGGATCTTGAGGGTCTGGACAGTTTGGACACACACAATAGTTAGTCTTGACTCATCTGTTTCCTATATGACATACATTTGTAGTCTGCTCTCAGTTTTCCAATTTTAGCCACTTGTAGATAATTTATATGTGGATTATATGGGCCAAAGTTGTCAACTCCAGCTAATACACTTCCCTACTTAGTGTTGTCTCCTTTTATCACCAGTTGCACTGTGCTCAGAGCAGGCAATCTGACTTGAACACTGACCTGAGAGAGCATGGGGTGGGGCAGTGGTTTCTGAATGGTGAAGCTTTACTATAAAACCACAGAGTATTAGCAATCAAAGAAAATAGAGAGATTTCACCTACTCAGTGATCCTATGTTGCATATTAAGAAACTGATGCTTAGAGATGAGAAATAGTTTACCCAAAGTCCTGTAGCCCTTAGTTGCCAAAAGGGAGCAGCATTTTGTCTGTGGGAAAATATGACCTTTTGAGTCATTTACAACACTGCCCTTTGCGTTAGCACAAATAATTGAGAGTTCATTATTGACCAAATGTTATCTTTTCCTTGGGCAAGCAACTTTACTTCCTTGATTAAATCATGTACTCTTCACTCTTAAGTCTTGCCATCTGAAATTTTGGAAAGAGGTTGACACTATATCCAAACAGATTTAAAAGGAAACTAGGTTGTCAAGAAAGTGTCTGTGCAAAAACATGTAGGCTTTAAAAAATAAGTATTTGTCTAATATATTGTGTATATGCCTTATATTATCCATAAAAGGAGAGGTTTTTTTGTGAATTTTTAATACTATAAATTGTAAAACCCATAATCCTCTAAAGCATTGTCCAAAGCATCCCAGAATATTCCAAAGACTTTTTATAGACTGTGGCTCAGAATTGCAG